>NC_092411.1:121167197-122367197 GCF_040894005.1 Engystomops pustulosus
CAGCAGCTAAAGTGTTAATAATTGACTTCAGTGTTTTGTGCCCTACACCCCACAACACCCACTTTGCCCCAGTGAGGAGATCTTCCTAAATAGGTTTCCCCATCCCCCTCAGTGCCTGATAGTTTGTATTTATTTTACCAGAATCGACTTGGACCTCATTTAGTCACTTTTCGTGGCACTTTCAGTCCCTGCCCCTGTTTCCCTCCCCCACTGTGCTGCTTTCACATTCTAGATTTTGACGGATTAAGGCCCCTTTCACACTTGTGAGTGCGATGTGCTGAACTTGCATGCGCTGGATTGGCCGGGCCGAATGCTGCAAACCAGAACTGAACGGACATGCTGAAATCACTTCCAGTTTGCAGCGTTCAGGCCGGCTGATCCAGGCAGCACATGCTGCGAGTTCAGCACATCACACTCACACACTCTTGTGATTGAGATAGATCCCCACATGGTTGGCTTATAAACAATGGAAAACATGTGGTGCGAGTTCACGGATGCGATGGTGCAGTCAGACGTACCGCTCTGATTAAGTTTAGAAACAGAATAAAAAAGGGCATGGGGGCTAACCATGGCTCGATTTATACATGCATTTCTATGGGAACGCATGCAATCTTGTTGAATGCAAGACACTGGGTGCTAGTTGACAATCTAATGCACTTGCATAGAAATGCATATATGATCGGTCCATGGCTTGCCCCCCCCCCCCCATTCCACTTTAATGCCCTTTCTAAACAGTATGAAAGTGGTGCATCTGATCGCACCCTCAGTCAATCACAGTGTGTGAACATGGACTAAAGAAGAGGACTAATCCTAAGAGGAAGCAAGAAAGGGGATGCTAAAACTGGAGTAGCATTAGCATTGGTGTCATTTTACATGTTGCCATATCTTCACTGTATGGCGGTGATAATTATCACTATATGGCGCCAATGTTCATCACTGGCATTAAAAGCAATTACTGTATGGTGGTAATATTAAGCTTAATTCCATTTATGTTGTTGTAATAGTGATGCTTATCATGTGGCAGTATTATTTGGCCTTTAAATAGTGTTATTGTGGGTATTATTGGTCTAAATTACCATGCTGGCACTTTGCGATAGATAAGTGGGTGTAGGCTTGCAGTTTGGGCACTCGATTTCTAAAAGGTTCGCCATCACTGACCTAGGGTGACCCCACAACTAACCTGTGCTTAAAAGGCATCTACCACTAGGATGAAAGATTGTAAAAATGACAAATCAGCTTCTGCCCACATGATCGGACATTAAATGCATGATCAGCCAGTCACTGATGAGAAAATATCTAAAATATGATATCCTACTCACCTTCTCAAATCTCATTTTTTCATGAAACAAAATCGGGAACACAGCAGGAAGACATCTTGTCTCCTTGGACTGGCCCAAAATACTAACATTAAGAAATATGTCATCTTTATCTGGCAAGAAAACTCCAGGACATGTGACCTAAAATGGAAACAAATTAGATGTATAATGCCTATTACGTTATCTGTCAAACTATGTGATCTGGTTCCACAAACACTTACTGCATGGATCTGAAGCTCAACTACAACTTTCAGAGGCATGTTTCTATAAATAGCTGCTAGCAATGCTTCAGACCAGGAATGTCTTCAATAATATGTCATTATCAGTAACTAAATCTGAAAAACAAAAGCAACATATAAATAGATAATTACAGTCATTTATATTAATATGGCTGTATACAAATGATTATATAGACATGAAGGGTATGATTAGTTTTAGAGGATTAAGAATAATAATCTTTATTTATATAGCGCCATGATGTTTTGTAGCACTTTACAAATCATAGAGGATTAACTGTTAGAGCAAAAAGTAAAACATAAAAAGTGACAATGAATCATAATACCTAGATAGATGGATAGATAATGATTGATGGTGGATACATTTTAGGTAAATAGAAAAAATGTTACATAAGTGTGATACAGATAGATGACAATAAAATAGATAAAGATAGATGATAATAAAATGGATAAAGATAAATGATAAAGAATGATAAATGTGATAAAGATATATTATAAAGAAAGATAAATGTGATAAAGATAGATTGCTGATAGACAGATACATCATCTTACATAGATAGATATATACATACAGACATCATGTTACATAGATAGATATATGATAAGAATATCATCTATGAGTGTGTGTGTAATATATAAGAATATAATATACATACAGAATCACTAGGATATCTTCACTGTCGCCTCCTCATATCAAGTAAGCGTCGTATCTCCATGGAAACTCAAACACTTTACGCTTCGAGCGACTCCTCTGTTGTCATCATTAGGTGCAGCCCAACGTGCTGCGGTCGCTCGTGCAGTGACGTATTCACTGAGGACGCCATCTTAGTTGAGGCACGGGTACCTCTGAGCTGTGGGCACCATTGGCTGCGGCCGCCGGAAGGGGAGTGTGTCACACATCCGGTAGTGTGTGCCTTTTCATGTTGTTTTCTGTGAGCAGGTAAGTGAGTGATATAACCGGGAATATAATCGGGTATACAGTGTAGGACTCGTTACTGGAGAGTGCGGCTTGTCACATGGTTACACGTGCTGTACTATGATTCTGTGATGATACACAGTGTAGCGATACGCTTGGTACTAGGAGGGTGTAGACTTCACTTCAGATTTGACATTTTCCTCTCCCATTGCTTATGCAGGTTCCTATTTGTTACTATAGCAACATACACATAATGTCAGACCCATTTGTGACATGGAGAATACATGTGCTGCAGAGTATGGACAACATAATGTCTGGATTCTGGCCCATTCCTTATTTTATAGACTATTTTTATTCTATGTGACTAGTACAGATGACTTGAGCAGTATGGGTCATATTTAGAGAGGTGCTTTGGTTGGTAAATCTTGTGGCTATTAGAAACACACACTAGAAACAAAAAACAGTGTGTGCTTACAGATGTAGTGTTTTAGAAAATAAGACACATACTTAATTAAATGAAAGTAAAATGGCTTCAGAATTTTCATCATTGTGACTCTGTGATCTCTGCATGCAGTCGGCAGTGTAAACAGTAGGTGTTTGGATTGTCATGTAGTATTTACACGATTAGTCACAAGTTTCTCAAAGACACATTTTTAACATAATTCAATAACACAAATGTGATCCATAAATATCTGTATAATATCTACAAGAGACTGTTTTATCCCATGCGCTAGCGCATTGAGGACGTGCCTCGTGCCAAAAGTATTTGTGTTTGCTGTGCAACGCATGCAATCAGTAAACAATTGCTTGCTTTTCACTGCAAACACTAATGAGATGGGGTCGATCACCATCCCCTGCGCTTGAAAACGCAGCGCATTGTGTGACCATACCCTTAATCTATACAGTAGCTATGTATTCTTATGCATGACAGATACTTCCTTTTGGTCTTTATTTCACTCCCTAAACATTTATGGATAAATTCTTTGAGTTTAACATTGAATATATATTTCTTTTCCATGGATAAAATAGGTGGCATGGATTACCCTTGCCATCAGCAGTATGAGGGTGCTAAAAGCTCCATGGCATGCATGTGGAGCTTGGCAGAGGCTCAACAAAAACTGAACAGTTTGGCACTTCACAACTCGGAATCCATGGATCAAGAACACGCCAAAGCCCAAGCCCACGTGTCAGAACTGCAGCGCAGCGAGGAAGAATGGAGGCGGAAAGAAGCAGCTTTGCCACTGGGTGAGAACTGGGGAATGTCTTCTGCGGATGCCTTTAGTCAAGATGTTTTTAATAAGGTACTGTAAGTTGTTACTCAATATTAAGTACTCCACATGAGAAGCTGAAATTAGATATTAGTCTACCGCTATACCTTCTGTAGCAGTCCCAGTCAGTATTGACTTCACTTTGGGACAAAAGCGCAAACTTTTCTGTATTACCCAAAGATAAATACAGGTATGTACCTCTAAAAAAAAGTATTCATGTGCTTTACACTAGCCTCCAGTAGATCTTATATACATTTTTTTTTAATTGGTGGACAAAAAAGTCCCCCACAACAAAAAAAAAAAAAAAAAAAGACCTACAACTTTCTTGCACATTTCCCTGCAGTTTCTGTATCTTGTGGATAGGATTTGTTAAATGTCTTCGACTTGCCTGCTACTGTATTCCATTTCGGATTTTACCTGATCAAACATGCAGAAAAGATCTATGACTACAGTGGTATGTGTGGACTTTAAAGGTAACCTGTCAACACCTTTAAAAAACAAAACAGGTAGTGACAGGATCCCATGGAGCCCTATTATTATAATGGCTCACACAAAATCCTTGTCTCAAAACCCCATAAAATTAACTTTGTTACCTTACCTGGCATCCAGCCAAATCCAGCAGCGAGCTGGAAGGGGCCTTGGCCTCCTCAGCTAAGTCGACCAATGCCTCCCATCCTCACTCAGTAACACTACATCCCTTTGAGATATGTCGGCTGGCTGATTTCCTGTGATTTCCTTGCTCCCTCCTTTGCAGTCTCTGGTCATGCACAGTTAGTAGCGGAGTGGGTTTGATCAAGAAAAAACCCCACCTCCTCCAACTCACTGCAGAATCTGGCCAGGTAAGGTAACAAAGTAAATTTTTAGGGGCTTAAAAAAGGGTGCCATTGTGGTAATAGCACCCTTTGGATAGCTTTTATTTATTTATTTTTTTTAAGGTGGTGAGCGATTCCAGCCATTTTTAGTAGGCCTTCTCCTTCTCTGGAAACAATGACATAGAAAGATGTGCATCAGGGGTAACCAAACACCCATTATTGTTTATCACAGCCTTTGTACATTGTACACCTGATTAAATATCTATTACAGTAATTATTAATATATCATATTAAATTTATATTTTGTTTTGCTGCATAGAGCTTTATCAATCAAGTGAAAAATCAAGACCATGTAGATGAATCAACGTCCTTTATTGAGAAATATGAAGGAAAAATTAGACATTTTGGTATGTAAAATCATTATTTTCCAGTCATGTACTTAGAGATGATAAATCTTTTGTTACACTTCAAAATTATTGCAAGATAAATGTGCTCCATAGTGACTGTATGTGTATATATACTTCCCTACTGCGTGTTACTGATGACTGGTTTCATTGTTTCTAGGAATGCTCAGCAGATGGACTGATAGTCAGTGTTACCTCTCTGAATACCCAGACCTTGTATGTGAAGAAACTGCTAGATATCTACTACTCTGGTGTTACCATCTAGAAAGAGAGAAGGTATTGTTCATGTCACTGGTTCACTTGTTTTGGAGTCCAGTTGATATAACCTTTGCTTCTTAACTGCACAACAAGTTTTATGTTTTTACTATTATTAGTAGTTTGGCAGTGGGCAGACCTGCAATGCACCTTATGTAAATATAGACAATTACTGTCAAGGTTAGGCGGGGCTTAAAAGACATAAGATTCCTTGGTACCATATAAGGAAGTGTACATGATATTGTAAATACACCTCTTTAGCGATATATTTAAGATATTTGTGTTGCTTTACAGAAAAAAGCTCTTATGGAACAAGTGGCGCATCAAGCAGTTGTCATGCAGTTTATTATTGAAATGGCAAAAAGCAGTAATGTGGATCCTAGAGGATGCTTTCGGTTGTTTTTCCAGAAGGCCAAAGTAAGTAGTTTTGGTTTTATATATAGAATGCATGATAAATAATTCCAGCTTGTGGTATGTGCAGAAATGCATAAATACACTTGGCCTGTATTTTACTGCACCGTGACCGGGTGCCATAGACCTCTATGGTCCCAAATTTAGCAGCTCGATCACCAGCACCCATGTGTTAGTATGCATGAGGTCTAAATAACCGCGCACATTAATAAGGGGTTAAAACGGAATGAAAGAGAAGAGTACACATATATATGCCCCCCCCCCCCCCTTGAATGTAACATCCCCTGCAGGGGTCCCCCCTTGAATGTAATGTCCCCTGCAGGGGTCCCTCTTTAATTTTCAAATAAAAAAACAGAAATCACCCATTTCTTTATATATAATTATATTTTAGTTCATCGTTTTAGTTCTTCCTACCTTGATGAAAAAGTAAGATGTACAAATCTAACGTTTACCCCTTCCCAAAATAAATAAGCTTTAATAATCCTCTTTTGATTAAAAAGTTGTTTTATTTGCTGAGTACTAAAACAAAAGAAAACATATACATGTATACGGTACAGTGAACTGCGTAAAAGTTTTAATCAAAAAATAAGTGGCAAAACTGCTGGTTTATTCTGTTCTGCTGCAGGAGTTAATATTTTTACCATAAAAATGAACCCATTGGAAAATAAAAATCTTAAAGTTATGTCTTTTGGAATTTTAACAGGGAAAGCTGAAAAAGTGGTGTGTCCTAAAGGCCATTATAGGCCGTCTCCTTAAGGTATTAAAAACATTTGAACCATGCACCACAAAAACAGGGGAGGCATAAGATGTAACTCACAATAAGAGATCATATGCTTCCCAATTGCTTCTTGAAGATAATGCCATTCAATATGAATGCACTATTCAATTATTTTAAGTATTTATTTATGCTTTTTTCATTTTTATAACAACATTTAAAAATAACTAAAACAATAAGTCTGAGACTACAGTACAGCATATTGTGACAGTAACAGTCGGATGCATGGAAATATAGTATCAGTAATATGTAATATCAGTAAGTATGGTATTGGTCACAAGTTTGACTGAATATAAAGCAGAGACACCATAGTCTTGCAACCACACAAACAGACATAAACACAAGAAACACACCCTCAACCCCTCCCCAAATAGAGGAAAATCAGCAGGTTTAAGCCAATCACATGGCAATATGAGGATTCGCACACCGTCTGAACCATGCACTATTCAATTTAAGGTCCTCCTTTACCCGTAACAAACAAATGGGACAATACTGCTTTAAGAAATATGTTGGTGAAGATTCTTCAAATCGTTTATAATGTCAACACAATTTTCTGTGTGGTCAAAGTATTTTTACCTTTTCACTTGAACAAATGGGAGTTACAGTTTGGAAGGTAGTGACATATATTAGTCTGCATAGAGCTATAGAAATATATGTTGCCTGTTTGCTCCCTTTGGGAAGCTAAACATTTCACAATGTTGTCTACCTACAGTTGCCAATAGAGGGAGTGTACTGCTTATTGCATTCTTTATGTATTAGCTCCTGTATTCCCTCTAGTGGTGGTTGCAGGTATACAGCATTGTATCTTTGAAATGCATTTCTATGAAGGGGATTTGGATCTAGCTAATAGCTCAGACTGCTATGAAAGCATATTAAGAAATTATCCAGGACAGAATCATGTACCTAAGTACAACCTGATCATAAAAGGCAGAGTTTTATTTGAAGTTAATGTACTTAGTGCATTAAATAATAAATGCATAATTCATATTTTCTATCTCTAGGCAGAGGAACAAGGGTATTTTGAAGCTTTCAAAAGTGAACTTGAAGCATTTAAATTAAGAGTCCGAACACACACAGAATCTCAGAGATTTTCTGCAACAATGGGACAAAACATATCATTTCAATCAGGCTATGGAACTCCGAGAACACAGTGTTTTAGCCAACAGGTATGTTTGTTACACATGTAAACTTTTATTTCTGCAGTTTTATTTCTAAAACCAGGTTGTAAGTATAGCTTCTATGAAGGGCTCTAATAAGCTTCTGGGAGACTAGTATCTGCTTTTCTTTTTTTTTTAAAGACTTTATATAGTCTTAAACATTAGAGAGATTCTGTAGCATTGGGGGAATAATATAAATGAGATTCTGTTATTAAATCAACAATGGGGGGGACTAAACAAGGGAAAAGGGGTTAGAATGGTTCGGGGAGAACTAATCCTCTATTAGCCACCACAGTTAGAGTGTAATATTTAAGAGAGGTAGTAAGGTTTTGCAAAATCTAACTTGTGGTGTGTAAGGACCAAAGTGTGCTGTATCCAGTTGCTAACATTATGTAGTAACACTGCCACATTAACCAGCACCGTTTGTTTGGGTTAGTACCCAGATTGGTGACCATATTCTTTTATCAAATTAATGATCTATATAGTATATTTATCTTTTATCAAGTAAGGGTTTAAGGTCATTGGGTAAGAACTGGAATGTAAACAGTATTATCATATGATAAAACCCTTCTAGCGTTGTATAGTGTCGGTTAACATTGTTATGTATGGGGTGATATATTTTGTTTACACAGTTCAGAGTAAAAGTTTGAAATTTTAAGTAGGTGATATTGATTGGAATATTTGTTCACCATGTGGGTACCTAGGGTCCTTTAGGCCAGTGATTTTCAACCTGTGTGCTGCGGCACACTAGTGTGCTGCGACACATGGTTGAGTGTGCCACGGGGAAAGTTCCCCGAACTATGGTGCCCCTGTGTAGCGCTGCCGCCGCGCCCCCATGTTTCTGCCCCCATACTTACCTACAAGCCCCGCGTTGGCGATCCGGACATCTTCTGTAGCTCCTGCACCGCACGGCCCATGTCACGTGACTGACGTGACCTGACGTCAGGTCGCGTAAGTCACGTGACCAGAGGCGCGCGGTGCAGGAGCTACAGAAGGTGGGCAGATCGCCATTAGGAGTGAAGGTACGCGGAAGAAGACATCAAGGGTAAGTATATAAGGTTATTATTTGTATAGGGAAGGAAGCTAGGGTCTTTTTTTTTTTTATTAGTAAAGGGAGGCCTCTAGGGCCTTTTAATTAGTAAAGGGGTGCCTTTTATGACTGTTTTAGTGTCATTTTGTGCTATTTTGGTTGTTGGTGTGCCCCAGGATTTTCTAAGTATAAAAAGTGTGCCGCGGCTCAAAAAAGGTTGAAAATCACTGCTTTAGGCATTAGAGCATCTGGTTTGTCTGAGTTTATTGTGAAACTTGACAAGGCTGCGAACCGCTTCAGTATATCTAGGTTGCACACTAACGTTAGCAAGGGATTGGAAAAGAATAATAAGAGCTGAGACTCGAATTTCTACTATGCCTAACTTTTTACCCTCTATGGTGGGTTCTTTGTATAAAAGTCTAATAAGGGGGGTCTATAGAGAGATTAAACAGTAGGGGGAATAAATGGCAGCCCAGTCTCCTTCCTTGCTAAAGACACTGGGGGGGGGGTATTATGGACACTATGGTTTAGGTTTATGTCTTATATGATTCACAAATATTATAGAGTATTGGATCCCATTGATGATGATAAATCCTACATGGGGATTTTAGGGATAAAGGGAAGGCCTGCAATATTGCCACCTCTGGCAAGCCCCATACCCCAGTCTGACACTGGTTACCCCGGAATCCCGGCTCCATTGTCACAGCTTATTACTCAATAATAAATACCCAAGGCTCGCTGATTATTACAAGCTCTGTGAAATGTAGAGTGTGCTCCAAAATCTCACTGACAAAGAGACTGACGGTAATACAGAAAACAATTACTTCTGGTTATTGCTAGTAAAAGTTATTCTACAAGCAACTGATTCAAGTGGTTACTGCTCAAGACTTCACACATGACTTTTCCATTCTGTGGAATGTGTTGAACCAACTCACAATCAATCAAATATAGTAGCACGAGAAGGGAGTGAGTATAATTAATAAAATATAACTTTTAATCCAAAAAACTTTAGACATGTGACACACATTTGTATTTTAATGTCATATTATGTAACACAAATACCTCAATGCAGAAGTGCTCCACATAAATATAGTTGCTACATCCAGGTAAGGATAATCAAGAAAAAGATACTTTTACCGTAGTTCAGACGTAAAACGCACCCACGGGCTGGGTGTCAGGAGTTCCAAAGGGAAACTGATAATCTGTCCCTAAATTGTCCCCTTTGACTCCCGCCCTTACAAGGGCAGTCCACAGCTGTCCCTGTTGGACTGAAGCATGCCCCCCAAATAACGCCAATGTCCCTGACGCGTTTCGTTTTTACTCTTCACAGGGATAAAATGCAAAAAGGTGCTCATATCTGCCACTGTATTAACAAGCTGGTCAGAGATGAAGACACCAAGTGGCATGCAAAGAAAAAACCGGTATTGCTGAATATGTACAAACCACAGAATGGAATGTACTTTCTTTTTCTTATTGCTATATATATTCAGTGTTTGATGTATCATTAGGCTGGGTCCTTGCAACCTCTTTTAAACTGACATAGTGAGCCTTCAATCTAGTGTTTACTTGGTGTCTGTAAAATGCAATGTTGAATAACATTAAAACAGGGATTGCAAGGACCCAGCCTAATGGTACATCCCACCATTGAATATATAGTGCAATAAGGGGAGGAGCTCAGCCCTATTACATATGTGTTTCCAGTGAAACACATGTGTGAAGGAAACCGTGATGTTTCAGACCCCTGAAGGGTACGCATGGTCACTTAGTTATCCTTTTATAGACACTCAAAGAACGTACAGGTTCTGAGAGGCACAGGAAGTGATTTAAAGTTGTCCACACAACTTCCGGATATGGCACAATAAATTATAGCCCTGAATGGCTATAAGACCCCTTTCATTAGCCTCAGTGAAACCGAATCTGATCAACCCAGAGCTGCCACCAGTTGTCCTTTAATATAAGCCTGGGCTGTAACGGGATTATATAGGTTGAGTGACCATCCCGGTAGCATGTATAGAAGCGAGACATGGACATGGGATTTGTGGATTGAGATAAAAAAGCAACACAGGTAAAGTTTTATGTTTAATTGTCTTAAGGGCAGACTAAACAAGACAATACATACAAAAGAGATAAATACAGTTAAGCAGAGTAAAAAATACAAAGGTAGCACTACAAGTATCAGCAGTTCATTAAGTTAGTTACCTTGTGTGTGGGCCTAATGGAACCTGATAGTCCACACCTTAAGATCTTCCACTGCACTTGATGGTATAATAGGTTCCCAGACAAAGACGATGTGGCCTTAGAGGTGTCTTATTATATCGGGTGCAGGCACACCTCTGTCACCCCCAGGAGGGGTCATGGATCCTTCCTACCTGGTATTACGTTCCGGACACTGGAGAAGTCATAGCTTCTCAAGGGGAATTCGTAGGGTCATGGTTCTGGTAGCATTGGATCCGGGTGAATGGCATTGATGCCAAACCTGACCCATTTGCTATTGTCCTATCCAGAGATATTTATATCTCTGGACACAAGGATGCTAGAGCCTCGGGGATTGGGCCACCTTGATTTCCTGAAAATAAGAAATCCAAAAATGTAGTTGCCTTTAGGCTGAGATGGACCAGAACTCCAAAACTGTCCCTAATCACTGTATTGGTTTAAGAGTTTTTATGACAGGTCTCCTGTCCTGTCTTGGAGCTGAAGCCTTTAGAGACGATGCGGCAACAGAGATCTTTTGAAGCCTTGGACACCTGCCGTGTTGGGTAACACTAGCTAGCTCCATTTGGCTTATTAAGCTGAGGCTGGGGGGGGGAGTGAAGGAATTGAGTAGTATAAGGCCCAACTCCCCCTGGAAATATTAATCACAGCTTGCAATCGGTAACGAGCACCCGTTGTCCTACATGTACACAATGCAAAACACAGGGTCTGGTTTGATATATCTTGTGTGAGGAGAAAGAATTGAAAAATGGAGCAGGTCATTTTGCAAAAGACCTGCAAGTGTGCAACATTGCTCCCAATGAATATATTGGGTGATTATGAATAAAGCATTCCCTAGCTACATCACCAGTGGTTTATTTGGAAGGTTCTCAATAACACCGGTTGTGTGTTCTGAGTACAGGTATCTTATTAATGGGGTCTAATTTTGCAAACAAACTTCGGTGGTGCCATTTTCCTTTATTTTTTTTCTTTCTCTACATACAGGAAATTCCTCAGTGTCATCTAACTACAAGTATGGATCACATCAACTTCATGGAGCAGATCGGGGAAGAGGATACAAAGATGATGGATATGCTATAATGTCTTCTTCTATGCTCTTATCAGTGACAATTCTAATACACAATGCTGCACTTTATTTATTGATTTCTCATTATCCTTCCAAAATCCTTAGAACCGATTTGTGGTGTCTTTCAGCGTGAACACATTGCTGCTATCTCAAACAGGGAAATGGAATTGAATGCAGTGCTTCTGCCAATAGTAGTTTTGCCTTCAAACTCCACCATGGTTTTTATGAGGACAAGTATTAAAAATGAATAAAAATATTAGGCTATTTACAGTATTATTAGCTGGCTTGTTTCTTTTTTCCTTGTATATTAATAAACAATTTTGATAACTGAAAAAGGAGGCAAGTAATAAATTTAACAAAATAGCTAATACTGAAATAACAAATCCTATATCTGAAATCTTCTCATTATATACTATGTTTTGTACAAAGTTGAATGTGCTGACAACAAAATCCCCCCCAAAAAATCAATGTCAATCAAATTTATTAACCATTGGAGCCCTGGATTTGGAGTCGCACACAAAATTAATGTGGAAAAACACACAGGCTGATCCAACTTTGATGAAATCTCCTTAAAACAAGACAAAATGAGGCGCCGTGTTGTGTGCCTGTATAATCTCCGTACAATGGCTCGGCAGCCCACACAAGTGGCTCAGGTAGTGCAGCTTATCCAGGATGGTACATCAATGCGAGTTGTGGCAAGAAGGTTTGCTGTGTCTGTCAGCGTAGTGTCCAATGGCTGGAGGCATTACCAGGAGACCGGCCAGTACACCAGGAGACATGGAGGGGGCCGAAGGAGGGCAATATCTTAGGAGTTGGCGGATGTTTTAGGCAATGGTTTTGGAGGAGATCCTTCAGGAGACCATCCGCAACCTCATCAGGAGCATGCCAAGGCGCTGTAGGGAGGTCATACAGGCAGTGGAGGCCACACAAAGCTTTATTTTCTCTTGTGTTACGGTCATTACATAAAAGTTGGATCAACCTATAGTGTGTTTTTACAGCTTAAATTTTGTAGGTGACTCCAAATCTCAACCTCCATAGATTTCCATTGATGATTTTTTGTGATTTTGTTGTCAGCACATTCAACTTTGTACAGAGCAATGTATTCAATGAGAATATTTCATTCATTCAGATCTACAATGTGTTATTTGAGTGTTCCCTTTTATTTTGTTACAATATACATACACACACAAAATCCATATTTATAAATACAGCCAGCAACTTGAATATATATTTTTTAAAAATAACAATAAACATTTTAAAAATACATTTATTAAAATAACAGTTATGCACATGATCAAGGTTAAACATAGGCTGCACCATGACAGTGGCATGCAGAAAACAGGTCATCTGAAAGAATAGAACAAATTAATACACGTACTATGTAAGAAACAGACAAGTATACAGACTAGGTTTGTTCTTAAGTTGAATTTGTATTTAAATCGGAACAGTATATTTTATAATTGTAACCCCAGACAAATTTTTGTCTCTGTGACAATTGGATTTTAAAAATGTTGGGTTGTCATAAGAACCAGGATTAACAATAAAGCTTAAAGGAAACCTACCACTTGAAGTGGCAGGTTTCCGATGGCAATACCGGGCACCAGCTCAGGGTGAGCTGGTGCCGGAACTTATTTTAGTTAGTGTTTTAAACCGCGGTACATAGGAAGTGAATGAGAGCCGCGCGCATGGTAAGCGCCGAGCGCATACCTGCCTGCGCCGGCTATAAAGTTTAAAAAGTGTTTTAAACCGCGATACCGCGGTTTAAAACACTAACTAAAATAAGCTCCGGCACCAGCTCACCCTGAGCTGGTGCCCGGTATTGCCATCGGAAACCTGCCACTTCAAGTGGTAGGTTTCCTTTAAATGCAGACACCTTTAACCCCTAGGCGCACCAGGACGTTATAGTACGTCCCCGGGGCTAGATGCTTAGCGCACGGGGACGTTCTATAACGTCCTGCTTCTGGCACCGGCTCACGAACGGAGCCGGTACCAGAAGCAGCGGCTGTCAGCTGTCTAGTACAGCTGACAGCCTGCGCTAACACCCGCGATCGGAGCCGGCTCCGATCGCGGGTGTTAACCCCTTACACGCCGCGGTCAAACATGACCGCGGCGTGTAAGGGTGTAAGCGCTGTGGATCGGATCCCCCGTGCCGCTTACCGGGGGATCCGATCCTCTGCCGGGCAGCTCCGAGGACTGGCATGTGCCCCGGAGCTGCCCGGTCTCCATGGCAGCCAGACCCCTTCCGGGTCTGGCTGTAAACTGTCTGAGCATGCGCAAGCTTGCTCAGACAGTTTACACTGCTCTACAATAAAATAGTATTGTAGAGCAGTGTATTGAACTTAAACCAGTGATCAGAGCATCACTGGTTTAAGTTCAAGTATGTATAAGTAAAAATATGCAAAAACAGTTAACACTACACATTATAATAAATAAAAAATTAATACATAAAAATATAAGCCCCTAAAATGTCACTTTCCCATAAAAAAACTTAATAAAGTATAAAAAACATAAAAACACAAAAAAACCCCGCATATTTGGTATTGCCGCGTCCGTAACAATCTGCATAATAAAACAGAATTGTTACTGGACCCGCACGGTAAACGCCGGAGGAAAAAAACGCAAAAAACGTTCCGAAAAAAGATAATTTTTAATTAATACCCTATAAAAAATGCTCTAAAAAGTGATTTAAAAAATGTTATGCACTCCAAAATAAGCCCACTAAAAAGAACAACTGTTCTCGCAAAAAATAAGCCCCTAACAAGATTTATCTACCAAAAAATAAAAAAGTTATGCATATAAAAAGATGGTGATGCTAAAATGAATAAGATTTTCTCCAAATTAGTTTTTATTCAGTACAATTGAATAAAATACACAAAACCCCCACATATTTGGTATCCCTGCGTCCGTAACAATCTGTATAATAAAACAGAATCGTTATTAGATCCGCAAAGTGAACCCCGTAAAAAACAACCTAAAAAAACTCTCTCTGATAAAGATGATTTTTTATTAATGCCCTTTAAAAATGCTCTAAAAAAGTGATTTTAAAAAGTTACGCAATCTAAAATAAGACCACTAAAAAGAGCTATCATTCTTGCAAAAAATAAGCCCTTAAACAGATTTTTGAGGTGAAAAATAAAAAAGTTATGCATATGTAAGTCGGTGATGCTAAAATTAACAACAATTTTGCCAAATTACTTTTTATTCAGTAAAAATGGGAAAAAATAAAAAAATATATATAAATGAAGTATTTTCATAAACGTGGCGACCCATAGAATAAAAATAATATACTATTTTCATGGTATGGTTAACGGCCAAAAAAAAAAACACATAAAAATTTTCCTAAAAATTGATGATTTTCATTTCCTCCACCAACAAAGAGTTAATTAAATCTCACCAATTAGCTATAGATGCCCCAAAATTATGTATTAGAAAAGTGCATCTCATGTGGCAAAAGAAATAAGCCCCTATAGGTCCTCATTAAAAAAAAGAAAAAAATTATAGCCTGTACAATGTGACAGCAAATCTGCTCCGGATGGCGCCTCCTTCCCTTCTATGCCCGGCCGTGCGCCCATACAGCAGGTTACCACCACATGTAGGGTATCGGTGTACTCGGGAGAAATTGCGTATCAAACTTTGTGGAGCCTTTTTTCATTTTATCCATTACAAATGTTTAATTTTCCACCCAAAATGAGTGTATTGTGAAAAAATATTACAATTTGCAGACTCCACCTCCATTTTGTTTTAACCCCTATAAAACACGTAAAGGGTTAACAAACTTCTTAAAAGTGGTTTTTCATACGTTGAGGGGTGTAGTTTCCACAATGGGGTAATTTACGAGTCTCGCTATTATTTAGGCCTCTCAGTGTCAATTAGAAACTGTGCAGGTCCATCTAAATACAGGTTTTGGCGATTTTACAAAAAATGTGAAAAATGGCTCCCAAATTCTGAGCTTCATAACATTCTAGTAAAATATGTGGAATCTGAAAAAACCATGCCAACATAAAGCAGACATTTGGGAAATGTAAGTTATGAATTTATTTGGGTGCTATGACTTTCTGAATCAAAAGTAGAGAATTTAGAACGTTGAAAATAAAGAATTTTTCAACATTTTTGCCAAATTTTGTTTTTTTTCATAACTAAACGCAAAAGATTTCATCCAAATTTTTAAACTAATTTGAAGTACAATGTGTCACGAGAAAACAATCTCAAAATCCCCTGGATATCTCACAGCGTTCCAAAGCTATAACCACTTATAGTGACACAGGCCAGATTTGAAAAATGGGGCCGCGTCCTTTAGGCCAAAAGATGCTGTGTCCCGTAGGGGTTAATAACTGTTATAGCTGTTTATTGTAGACTAGGGCTAAAATCAGAAGAAGGGTGAAAACAGGCCATACAAAACATAACTTTTAATATACGTAATTAAAAAATATTATTAACCAGAGCAGGACCACGCTCCACCAGGAAAAAACCAAGATGGAAGAGAACCATAACAAGCATAAGCCTTTGGAATGCGTCAAAAACGCATCAGAAAATGTGACGTGACGCATCCTGTGAATGCGCTCTCAGAGACTTATATTTCCAAACTGCACCTATTAACCCGTCCCCACTATGCTTGCAATCCTTCCAAAGAGATACTAATAAATTCAAATGGGCTTCTAAATAAAGTAGGATTTAAGCATCCACTCTTTGGAGGACTTTGGGTTCTGAATATACCGATATTATTATGCTTCAATATCAACACCCTTAGGCCGGCGGCACCCGAGGAGTTTTGAACCCGTTTTTGGGCCGTTTTTACGCAGTCCGTTAAAATACGCTTGCGTTTTTGAGTCATTTTAATTAAGACAATTGATAAAAACCGGTCAAATGCATGAGTTTAATGGACTGCGTAAAAACGGGCTCAAAACGCCACGTGTGCCGCCGGCCCTAGTAATACTGCATAGACAAGCAGCCGTACCACATTGGGTTTCCTTGAATAAAATTCCTTTCCCCATATTCCCCCTGTATGTATTAATGTGGTTATATCCCAAGGACCGTCCTTCAATCATGTGTCCACTCCTTTCTCCTACTATGGCGTTATGGGATCGGGTTAAAAATAGTGGGGTTTTTTTGCAGTCCCGCCACACTCATGCATCCCAACTATTTGGCAACCCCAGGTTTATCCTAGGACTGCAGACCCGCCATTTTGGTGGTGGTTGGACAAGGGATTATAATGAATAGGCGACAGTGAATATTGTGAATATGCAGGACTGCATATGCAATGCCCGACTACGAAGGCATTCCAATTTAAACAATTCCATCTCTTCCTTCAAGGGGTTTATCCATTAAAAGAAAATTCGCAAATTTTAATTCCCTAGTGATGTTTACAGTCATGGTCATAAGTTTTAAAAATGACACAAATATTATATTTTCACATGATCTGTTGCCCTCTGGCTTTTATGTGTGTTTGTCAGATGTTTTTATCACATACAGAAATACAAGTGCAATCATATTATGAGTAACAAAAGCTTTTATTGACAGTTAGAATGAGTTAATGCAGCAAGTCAGTATTTGCAGTGTTGACCCTTCTTCTTCAGGACCTCTGCAATTCTCCCTGGCATGCTCTCAAACTTCTGGACCAAATCCTGACTGATAGCAGTCCATTCTTGCACAACCAATCCTTGCTTTTGTCACAATTTGTTAGTTTTTGTTTGTTCACCCGTCTCTTGATGATTGACCACAAGTTCTCAATGGGATTAAGATCTAAGCCGTTTCCAAGCCATGGACCCAAAATCTCTATGTTTTGTTCCCCGAGCCATTTAGTTATCACCTTTGCTTTATAGCAAGGTGCTCCATCATGCTGGAAATGGCATTGTTGATCACCAAACTGCTCTTGGATGGTTGGAAGAAGTCTTGGAGGACATTCTAGTACCATTCTTTATTCATGGATGTGTTTTTAGGCAAGACTGAGAGAGAGCCAATTCCCTTGGCTGAGAAGCAACCCCACACATGAATGGTTGCAGAATGCTTTACAGTTGGCATGAGACAAGACTGGTGGTATTGCTCACCTTGTCTTCTCCGAACAAGCTGTTTTTCAGATGTTCCAAACAATCGGAAAGGGGATTCATCAGAGAAAATGACTTTACCCTAGTCCTCAGCAGTCTACTCCCTGTACCTTTTTCAGAATATCGGTTTGCCCCTGATGTTTTTTTCTGGAGAGAAGAGGCTTCTTTGCTGCCCTCCTTGACAAGCCTTTCTCCAAGAGTCTCTGTCTCACACTCACACCTGAATTCCTTGATGCAATAGATTGTTTACTGAGGTGCAATCTTTCTAGCTGCAATACTCTTCCCGGTTAGGCCAGTTTTGTGCAGTGCAATGATGACTGCACGTGGTTAACAGAAGAGAAACAATGATGCCAAGCACCAGCCTCCTTTTAAAGTGTCCAGTGGTGATGATGTTAGCTGCTCCTTTTAAGGCAGGCCTGCAATGAAGTTGAAATGGGTTTTGCTGAAAAAAGTTCATTTTCTAGGCAAATATTGCCTTTGCAATTAATTGCTGTTAAGTTGACCACTTTTTATAACATTCTGGAGTATATGAAAATTGCCATTATAAAACCTGATGCAGTAGACTTTGTAAAAAATTAACAATGTATCATTCTCAAAACTTTTGGCCATGCCTGTACACAAAGAATTTTTAACCCCTTACGATTCTCAGTTTTATTGCTGTTTTAGCTTCTATCACTCTCTAAGCAGACACTTCATGATCCCTCTTGTGCTGTGAGATGCGATGTGGTGACAATGTGGTTAGATTATCGGGGCAATGGTCTATATACACTTTCATTTAGTTTCTGAAGATTCATAAGTATCTGACAAACAGAAAAAGGAGAGATGAGAGATAATGAGATCCATGAGATGCATATAACACACAATGACATTCTCAGTTCTGCTTTCTGAGCCATAACATACACTGTCAGCTCTGCTTTGCCAACCTTCTCTGGAGAAAGACCTTATCTGCAAGTAGCTTGTAGATTTTTGTAGATTTACTGTCATCACACTGTTGCTAGGAAGTCGGTCTGTGTAAGAGCGGCTCACTGCAGCGTAAGACAGGAGAACAATCTGTCCTGCCCAAAGCTAGACTTCTGATTTACAGTTGGATCCAGGGGCAGATAAAATTGTATACATCAGGACTATCGATTTGACATGCTTTGTGCAGCGCTGCGTAATCTGTGTGCGCTATATAAATAAAAGAATTATTATTATTATTATCCGTCCTGATGTATCAGGTTGGTATTATATCTGTGAAATGCTGTATTTTTGTTAATAGTGAATTAAAGAACGTGCTATTTTGTAATCCTGAGTATTTTTAAGAATCTTGTCTTTGTGGGAATACACCTTTAAAAGCCTTAAAAATAACTTCCCCAATTTTTTTCTTTATACTCCTTTTGAAGGCCTCTGCTTACACGCTGCTCAAAAGGGCCATATCTTCTCATATTATTAGCATTCCTGGGAAACTGAGCTATATGTTGGTTTTTGGAGAGAGCCAAACAAATCATACTCACTAAGTTAATGGCAAGATATGGCAGAGAATACTTCTAGAGTCTCTAAATGTCCCTTGTAGAAGCTAACTATAAGGCACTGCTGCATTGGTATTTTGTTCCAGTTTGTATAGCTTTTGCAAACCCCTCATATTCTCTGTTATGCTTAGGAGCTGCGGAGGGAGGGTTATATGTGATATTACATTACCACAATTTGCTACTCTCTTCCAGCTAAGCTCTGCTAAATGAGAAAGTATGGATATCTCACTCATCAAGAAGGGTGTTCTTCCTTCTCATAACGCAAAAATAGCTAGCACTACCTCATGGAAAAAGCCAACTGGACTGCTTAATTCGGTCTGTGCTAAATTGATGTGGATCATGGTAACCAATAGACTTTATTTTCTGGTTAATGACAAACTATTTCTAGTTACTTGGCAACCAAGGATGGACGATTCATCCAGAGTTTGACATGAGGGCAGATTTATCAAGCTGCCTAAGAGCAAGAATGTGCTTAGTTGCCCATGGCAACCAATTACAGCGCAGCTTTCATTTTACCAGTCCTCATATTTTAAAGGGGAGCAGTCATAGGTTGCTAGGGACAACTAAGCACATTCTTACTCTTAGGCGGCTTGATATATGCCCTATTGTCTTTTATTGACCTCTGTATGGCTTCCTACGCCTTCCATGATCCCTCTTCCACTACCACAATGCATAATGATTTTTTTTTTTTTTACTTTCTGCACCATCCTTGCGGTAATAAAGTTACATGAAATAAGTGTGTGTGTCTCTTGTACCTTAAGTTGTAACCCTTGAAAAACCCAATAAAATATTAGAGTTTATTTTTTTCACATCAGTGATTTTTCACTCAACCATTTTGGCTTACGGACACATATAGATTGGTTCAGTAAGGCATCAGTGAACAATCGAAAACCATGCTTTTCAGTGGGCTTTATCTCACTTTTTTTCAGTGGTCACTATTTATGTCACTGACAAAATTGGATCAGTGAAAAAAAAAAAAATCTTAAGTATGTAAAGGCTCATTGAAAAGAATGTTTCAGTAAGGCATCTGTGAAAAATCAATGAAGCTAGGAAGGGAAAACCAACCTGTACGTGTCCATAAGCCAAAATCACGGATGTGAAAAACAAAAATCCGATGAGAAACAACCCTTGTTGAGCAGGATGAGAGGAGAAGATTCATAAAGCTGTGTGTGAAAAGAAGCTATATAACTAGTCACGGATTAAATCAAACTCCTTATTGGTGCATTCACACAATGCATTGCGTCACTTTTTTTATATATACGTTTTTGACACATTCCAAACGCTTCAGCCTTCAACACATCAATTTTATCAAATGCAATGGAAACACAATGTTACTTCAGCATGTGATCCAGGCTGAAGCCTTTGGAATGTGTCAAAAACGCATCCAAAAAACGTGATGCAGAGCATCTTGTGAAACCGCCCTATGGAGATTTTACCTTTTCAGGCCACCTTTGCAGGTGACACAATGTGAAAACAGTGTGCAGCCTTTCCTCTACAGATTTTTCATTCGCAGCAAATAAATGACATTTCACTTACGGTCGCTAATCGCTGTGCGTTCTCAGTTTACTGTCAGCTATTGTATAAAAAGGAAGGTAATGTCATGAGAAAGATCAGACAGATGCACAAACCTGTTAAAAGGCACATATTTGATAACTGTAGTTATCAACAAAATGTTTATCAGGAAGTATATTGAAAAGATAAACAATGACTTCCTAGCATAAACCTTAAAAGGAACCGGCCATTCAAATTAACCCACCCAAAATAAATACTTTGAAAAAAAGAAACCCACTATGATTAAAAGGCAGTCCCATTATCCCTAAATGGTTCCTTTCCATGGCTGCTATGTTAAAAAAAATAAAAATAATCAGTTTGTAAACTTACATGTAACTCACCTGAGGAGAGTCCAACAATAATAATGGAGTCCTGCATATGCAGGGTTACCTGTCCTGCCCAGTCTCCCTAGCCCCAATTCACAGGTCTCACTGCTACCAGAACTTGGGGACCGTCTCCCAATATTCAACTACAGACATAAACAGCTTTGTAGGAAATACAGTGTCAAATGTTTTACACAGTGGCTTGCTGGAACGTTGAGAGAGGACTCTATTGCATCATTCAGCACTACATGTCATGTAGACCAGGGTGATTTCATCCCAGGTCCTTTACTCTTCTTACATTTGCAAAATCTACCCCATGTATGTATCTGAGCTAATGAAATCATAGAATGCCTGCGATTTGATGTATTCAGATACATACATGGGGTAGAATTTGCAAATATTAGAGGGTAAAGGACCTTAGATGACATCACTCTGGTCACGTGACATGTAGTGCTGAATGTGAGAAGAGACATGGGACACAGCGAGGAGCCGCTGGACATGGTTGAGGAGGCCATGCCCCCTCTGACTTGCAGCTGTATGCCAGGTAAGAGAACAAAGTTAATTTTATGACGATGTGAGGGAAACAATGTTTAACAAATTGCCACTCGACTTTTAGCTAATGGGGCTCCATTGGAAGCTAGAACATCATTAGCTGTATTTGTGAAAAAGCAGCTACACAGCCGCTATACCTCTGCTTTATGCATCTGTCACCTGCAAAGCTACTTTTGGCCATATGAATTTAGAATTGTGGTAGTTGATAATATGGGCATACTATGTATAGCTCCACATTGAAAAGGTGTTCTGCTATGGTGTTGAAACTTGGTATTCACCATTCACATATTATTTGTATCATGCGGGATGTCGTTTCCATAGGTTATGCCTGAATGAGACTCATGTTAATGACTTATTTAACATACAGGTCCTTAATTGCATATTAACAGCATCAACAGAAAGGGACAAAGACACATAGTGGCAGTCAACATGATTTTATTGACAGCTTCACATCTGCAAAGAATCCGATGATGTGCAGAGTATCTGTACAAACACTTACAGACATCTAAAAGTTAAGGCACACACATTTCATAGAACATTCTTCAGTCGGAAAAAAGTGACGGATACAATTTCATTTCTTTTTTAGCAGCTGTTCTGAACAGATTTCACATGTAGTTCTAAAAATGAATCATCTAAATCTGGGCACAGTGTAGCTGCACACAGGCATCAGGCATGTTGTGAGCAAACTTATTTTAAAGGAAATCTAGCATCAGAATCAAGCATTGTATACCAGGGACACTTACTCATAGATCCAGGCACGGTGACTGTGGTAATTTCTTAGATTTGTTATCGATGGCCTGCTTACTTCTGAAAATCAATATTTCACAATTCTGCTAATACGCATGAAGGGCTCTTGGGGGGGGGGGGGGGCTACTAGAGCAACTCCGTGCTGCAGCTTCCAAGGCTGTTACCCTGTGCAGGAGCAAGTCTCCCTCCAATACTCCCTAAGCACTTCCACCCTCACATTGTGGGAGGGGTAAGTAGTGATGAGCAGTATGGCTCTTCTTAGCGAGTTCGAGCATTAGACTCACTAAAAAGAGCCGGCCCTTCCAGCTCCCTATTAAATATATTATTAAAAGTCTTCGTTCAGTGGCAGATTCAGAGCCATCAACGTACAGCAAAAGAAATTACCCTTCAGTACGCTGCAATTGTAATTGAAATTAGAGAGACGATCAGGCGAGGAGAGAGGCCCAAAGTATGTCCTGCTTGGTCTGCCCTTCTCTGTAATCTGATGCACCTTCTGGTTTTAATGCAAAACTATGCCAGGTCGGCACCGTTGTGTGATAAATCGCCTGTGTCTCCAGTTCTCACTGAAACAAAACAGCTGTCAACGGTGAGCAGAGTATAGTATGTGATCATGCTCAGTCCAAACGCTTTAATGGCTCAGAAATAGGGTGGGAGCTGTCTCACATCGTTTACTGAAAAGAGCCAGTTCTTTGTGCCAAGCCCGGTCGGTAACGACCCATCACTAAGGGAAAGTGCTCATGCACAGTATAACAACCGGTGAAGTTGCAGCACAGAGGGGCTCTGGTAATGGCCCGTGAGCCCTTCAGGTTCATTAGCATAATTTTAAAAGTTGATTTTAGAAGGAAGGAGGCCATGGTCTAAAAAATACAGCCAAAATCCAGGAACAGCTCCTACGCCTAGCAGAAAGGAGAGGCTGTGGAGAAGCAGAAAGCTCATCAGAGATGAATAATTCCTGCTAAAAACAGACACAAAGTAATGGTTAGACAGATATCCAGGTCAGCTACCTGCCACATCTTTGTATGGTCAAAACAGGCATTAGTTTTCCCTTAAATTAACTATTGCGGTTCCTCTGCGGTTTACAGAAAAAGGCAGTATTATAGCAGGCACAAAATACACAAAGTCATACCCCAGGAGAGAGAAAATCACATTATAACTTTCCCACATCCCCATGTGACATTTGACTGGGAAAGGCAAGAAAAAACTTCTGCCTGATTAGGAACGCCAGGTTGGAGCGCATCAGAGGTTTAAAAAAAAAAAAAAAAAATTGCTGTTTTTTTTTCCAAAAACCATTTCACAGACTATTATGGTATTTCTGTATAGAAATGAATGGAGCGAATTCACAATACTACACATGAATCAGGGTAAGATGTGGAGTAGCCATCTCCTTTAACTGCCATTTACTCTACTTTTAAAACACACAGATTATAAGGCTCTTCTACAATAAGCAATAAGTTGCGGTCCCCAATGCATAACTATAAAGAATATCCATCAAAGGTATGTCCTTGAAATTGTAACATGACCAAATATAATATACAACACCAATGTTAAAAAGAGTAGGTACATATAGTACAAGACTCTACTGTACTATCACAATACTGTGACAACCTTTCAGAGCAATAAAATTATAAGACAATGTATAAAAGATGAAAACAACTAGAGCAAATGAGGTAGTTGGCATATGAAGTTGTCTATGGGCTGGTGTGTTCATGAGGTAATGGCACGGCGCACCGACTATTTTGTTTTTATTGTGAAATAAACAGTAGTTTATTTTCCTTTCAATTGGTGTCATACGAAGTGAGAATCTATCTTATGACACAGAGGAATTTACCAAATCTTTAAAGAGGACCTCTGCCAACTCGTTGCATTGTTTTCTTTAACAAATGATGTTGGAGGTTACTATTAATATATATTAAAATAAAGCAAAAACAGTTTCAGTAATCAGTACCTCTAATCAAAGTGTCCATATTATTTTAGAACCTTTTGAAAGCGGAAAATAAATTCTAGAATCAAGAACTGAAATGATTGTAATGAACAAATTGTTAAAAAAGGTTATTATAACCTTTCTTTGAAATTTTTGAACACTGCCATTTTTTAAGTTTACTATGTGATGGACATGGTCCTAGGATGTGCACTCTTAACTTTTCAATATTGCGTTGCTTTCTTTTTAATACTTAAAAAATTATACATAGGGCTATATTATATATCCTAGGTATATGTTAGCTTGTATGTAGTTGGGATTTACTCTGCTCTAGGTATCAGCACAGTGGTAGTTAGTATACACCATGACCTGTTCATTCTGTAAGTTTCTCATTTTAGTCTACATTTTTAATACTTTTTTTTTATTATTGATTTGTGGGTTTCCCTTATTTTTAGGTTTATTGTTGGAACCTGATTTATTTCAGATGGGGTATGGTTTCTCCGTTTTGAAGCATTTATACAGGTGTTTTTATATATTGGGGAAATTGATGGAACTAAAAGATCACATCTACCATTGAACACAATTCTGTTATATTTTTGTCTAAACTGGTTAAAATATTTGATTTAGGGGAAGCCCATGAAGTTAACCGCACTCTTAAATAATAAAACTGCATGATGTAAGCTCCTATTCTCTGAAGGTGGGGATGACAAGCTGCCAGGATAATAGAACTCTAATGCTGTAAGTATGTAATGGTGGCCAGTCTGTGAAAAACAGGCAACAGAGCCAAGGACGGTACTCCGTACATCAGTGATATATTGTGAAAGGGACTGACTAGTGTTATGTGCTTCTAGCCTTAATTTTCTGTCACAATATTTAATATCCTTTTTCTGATAATTAAATCAAGTCTTTAAAAATGAATTACATTACTATAAAAGGTTAAAACACAACCCCACAGGCTAGAAAAAGATTTTAAAAGGCAGTAAAATAGCAGGCACATAAAGTGAGTTGCGTGACGCTAAAAATTAAAAGCACTAGATGGAAATGAATAAAAATATTTCGTATTCAGCCGCTGTCCAATAACAGGTCTTCATTTACTCTTGACTCACGCCAGGAAGCTTTGTTTGCAAGAATGAATAAACATGGGGCCAGATCTTGTTTGTCTCGGTTCCAGAAAAGGTTTCTAAGACACCCTTGTTTCTTAAAAAAAAAAATATATATATATATATATATATATATATATAATTGAAGGATTAGTCATGCACATTGTAAAACATTGTATTGGAGGACTAGAGAAATAGCGGTTGTCTAGCAAAACAAGCTCTCATATTGCGTCATGGTAAGAAAAGCAGCTATTTCTAAATATAGAAAAAACAAGTAGTTCAATGAATCTTAAGCTCCATCAAAAATAAAATCTGCAGAATATTCGGTCCACTATAAAATTACTCAAAATGAGTATTAAATATGCTGCCAAAAATTGACATGGTATGGTTAAACAAACAAAATGTGCAGCAAATAAATATTAGGTAAAAGAAACAAGCGTACACTCTGACAACCATGCTTATATATAGTACTTAAAACTGCATGGCTTTTTTTTTTTTTTTTTTTTTTTTTTTTTTTTTTAGAGGGGGGGGGGGGGGGGTGAGAATTCCGAGATTTGTATAAAACTCAAATAAATTAGGTCCAAACCTGAAAATTTATATTGAGGTGGCAAGTAGTCAGTTAAAAGGCAGCAGAACATCCTGTGATGTTGCTGGCTTCCCTTATCAGTTGGTAATCAAAAAAGAGGAACAGCCCCTTTCATCCACTTAGTTTCATAGCTCCCCACACCTGCACAGTCACACAAAGTCAAGAGACCCACAGGCAGCAGGACCTGGGACATCACAGGAAGTCCTGCTGCTGGAGGGTCACTTGACCCACAGCTAGCAGGAATTATTATCAGGGTAAGTATAATATTGGTGACCCTATTTGGATCTTAACCCTGAGGTAGAGTTTCCTATAAGTGGCCAACCCCTTTAAAGTGTGGTGCATTATGACATTAAGGGTCCAATAAAGTAAAACCATTTTATAGAATAATAGATTAAACTAATACACTAAGATTAAAATAATAGAAAACACTTTTCCTAGCGAAGAAACTCTCCATTTTCAGCAGTACACATTTAGTATTCTCACCACAGACCTCCTATGTACATGGATTAAGTTTTACTCAACATATGATAATATGAACAATGATCATGCAAGTGGCCATTTAATCTGTACAACTTGTACCGGGTGATCATGAATCTGTATACCAAGTTTTTTGTGGTAGAGAAGATAAAGAACCTGCACTGCATTTATGGCAATACTTACTTGTAATATTCCAATACAGGTTTTGTAAGAGACTCATAAGCCTTTAGTCTCTTGGTAACAGTTTCAGGCTTGTCATCTTCACGTTGAATTAGAGGTTCTCCAGTAACATCATCGATTCCCTAATGACAAAAATGATACGTAGAAAAGAAGGCATCCAAGTGCACCATATAGTTGCCTCTTGACAATATATACCACACAAAAACATCAGTAACAGGGGGGGGGGGGAAGAATTGAAAACAAGATATATGAAAATTATTACAATAACTAAATAAACATGTTATTGATTAAAAAAAACATGTGCAGACAAGAAAAAAAAAATTCAAAGTATCTGGTGGTGAACAAGGGGGAAAAGGCGCAGTGTTGAACAAGTTGAAGTGGGTATACATGTATACAGATGCTGGTCTAAAATAAAATTCTCACTTGTCAACTGGATAGGTAATAGTTAGATTAGACCTATGGGGGCTCAACCCCTTGCTAGACTGTTTCATTTCCCCCTCACCCTCAGCAACTTGGAAGTGTCAAAGAAGAGACTGAAAAGAACTGTATGCTAGCCGTGCAGCACCATATTCACACGGCCCCATTCGTTGCAATGGGCTATATGGCCATCCATTTACATGGCCCTATTGTCCAGCATACAGTACCTCAACATAAGCGAGACATAAAAAAATTAAATATAGAGCATGTCCTTTTTTCTCTCTCCAGTATTTCCATACCATATGCCCCATAGACGTCTATGGGAATGTTAAAAATATGTGTTGCATATGGTTGTGCACCATATACTGCTGTATATAAAAGTGCAGCATCCAGTGAAACCACAACCGGTGGGAGCTGCATTCTCTCAGCCATCCATCATTTGCCAGCCCACTGTAGTTAATATGGATATGGTATGGATACAATTAACTATGTGCACATACGAATGAAAAACGTCAGGCATATACAGATTCATAGAGCACAGAAATACAGGACTGGAGAAAGCATACGTTCATGTGCATGAGGCCTCAGTCTGAGCAAGCCGCTTGTAAGGACAGAATAGTAATAGAATCATTCAAATGCTACTAGGATGCATAAAAATTCTCCACTGTACGGCAGCTATACATGGTCCTGTCATCACATCTATCGGCATCAAAGCTGGTGCCTAAGGCCACCACATAGTGCAGGATCAGAAACTGCTACTGCTTCAGGGGAAAGAGGAATAAAGGTTTCTTTTTAGTCCAAATTGGATCATTGGATCATGCATGGGGGAAGACTATGCACATACTTGCCATGCCGGGGTCTCTGGTTATTTAACAATATGTACAGCTTTGTGGTTGACCAACAATGACCTCTCTAATTGTAATACTAAGGTTACATGTACGCAACCATATTTTCTGACCGCATGCTAGCTGTAAAGCAAAGGTTTTTTTGGGTTTTTTTTTTTTTTTTACGGTAAGCACACAGCTATTTTTTTATTGAAGGGAAGACAGACATCCAATTGATTGACCGTATTTCCAACTGAACGGTAATTGAACTGCACGACTACGCCACAAAATATAGGAGATGTCCTATATGCGGGCAGATATGCGGAACAGCCCCTCATCTTTCAATGGAGAGGCGAGGGGTGAAGAGCAATCTTCTCTGCCGCGTGCTACGCCTGTGTTCCGACCCTGGTGTGCAACTTGCCTAATGCTGTTTAAATGTAACTACTTAACAGCTCAAGTAGATACATTTATACAGTAATAAAATGACACTCAGCCCATTTAGAGCACCATGAGGCTGATGTGGCCCCCCCGGTGAAAAGGAGTCTGACAACCCTGGAATAGATACACTTTACCGTAGGACTACAGTCAAATGAAAAAAAGGAAGATCCTTACTGAAACTTTTGGTGGATTAAATTCTGTATTATAAACTCTCCCACTACCAGGGTGGATCCATCGTGCAGTAAGACGATCCTTGATGGTCTGAAATGGAACATTCAAGTCAATGACAGTGTTTATTTGATGGGCCTTATCAAGCGCTTGTGCTTGAGGAACAGTTCTTGGGAAACCTAGACGAAATAAAAATACCTAAAATTATTTCCACAGATAAAATAACAATCTGCCTGAAGACTTTGAAGGGATTGGGGAGGGTTAGAACACAGAACAGAGTAAGAGCTTTCTTAAAAAGACAGAAATACAACCATCAATGGGTTTTGTTTGATGATGTGGCTTAGTACCACTAGTGGACAATAGTGTTGTGCTGTTTTAGATCAAAAACAACAGAATTTTCTCAAACCATTTAGCTTACTGTCACATTTGTATACATCCTACTGTACCCAGGTTTTTTGCACACCTGCCAATATCCCTTAATTTGTTGATGATGCCCCACTAGATACAATATTATTTAGTTAACTGTGTTTCCCTTCTCAGACATATTTCAGGAGCTCAATTAAAGTTCATTTGTGTCAAGCACAAGACTGTGAGCAACGAAAACACTAGTGTGCATTTCTCCTTTCTTATCAAGGTCTCCCTCTTTCTTCTAAAACGCTCCAAGCCCATGAACACATGTGGTGGGTGCATAGCAGAGTTTCCATTGGGTAATCCACAGAAGACCCAGCCATTGCAAGAAGCTTCTGGTTTCCACCATAGCTTTCAGATCTATAACAGAATATGCAGAAGTCAATGACAAGCTGCACATTAAAAATTTGTGAAAATCTGATCCATTATATTGCTAAAAAAAATAAATAAATAAAATTCTAGTGTGATGGCCTTTAAGGATTCAGTGTAGCTACCCGCCAGCAATTCCAACCTGTGTGTCCCCAGCCTAAAAGGGCATCGGAGCAGACAAACATATACAGAACTGTACTTACCATCTAGCAGCCAGTTGTGTTCGCCAAAGTTATTTAACTCTTGCACAATTAGTCGGGTAATCACATCATCGGGAACCAACTGGCCTTGTTCTATGTAAGATTTGGCCAGTATACCAATTTCTGTAGACAAAACACAGAATATGTTTTCATTGTTTTTATAACAAAATATTTACAAGATTTTAACAGTCACTCGGTGAAATACACTGGAAATGCCAAAAACAAAGAAATCCACTGTAGTTGCCAGTTTGTTGGCTTCATTTACATCAAGAAATAATCTCTGTATATGATCAATGCAGGCCATAACAGCCTATGGGAGATGGATGCAACTGCATTGCATCCATCCCAGGCCTCTGAGCATAAGCTTATATATAGAAAGTAACATCCCTGGGGGGTGGAGAGGCACCCTGAACAGCAGAAGCAGGCAGATGTTCACTCCTCCTCCCACATTGACAGGGAGGGATGGAACAAGAATCTTGGACCTATCCCACAGTATAAGCATACATTAGGATATGTTAGGATACGTAGGGCATCCTCCATACAAAGGAGGTGAAAAAAAAAATTAGTTTAATCTGTCTTTTTTCCGTTTTTTTTTTTTATTGAATATTTCTCTACTATTTTAATATCTTTACACAACAATACAAAACAACTCCAACCCCCACCCTGGGTAGTACAATCATTTTTAACCCCTTAACGCTCTGCGCCGTAGCTCTACGGCGCAGAGGTATAAGGGATGTATGAAGAGGGCTCACGGGCTGAGTCCTCTTCATACAAAGGTGGGGGTTTTTGCATTTTGCACAAAACCCCCACCGCTAATAACCGCGGTCGGTGCTTGCACCGATCGCGGCTATTAACCCCCTAAACGCCGCCGGCAAAGTCGCCGGCGGCGTTTAAAAGACGGCGGCGCGTGGGCGCCGCCATCTTTTTTTCGATCGCCACGCCCCCGAACGTCATCGGGGGGCGGCGATCAGTTGCCATGGTAGCCTCGTGTCTTCTTTTGACACGAGGCTATCTGGCAGCTGCATATTCGTTACAATGAGCCAGTGGCTCATTGTAATGAATGTGCTGCAAAAATGCCATACATTGCAATACAGAAGTATTGCAGTATATGGTAGCAGCGATCTGACTATCTAGGGTTAATGTACCCTAGATGGTCTAAAAGATAGTGAAAAAAAAAAGAAAAAAAAAAAGTTTAAAAAATAAAAAAAATTAATAAAATATTAAAAGTTCAAATCACCCCCCTTTCCCTAGAACGGATATAAAACATAACAAACAGTAAAAATCACAGACATATTAGGTATCGCCGCGTCCCAAAATGCCCGATCTATCAAAATATAAAAACGGTTACGGCCGGCGGTGACCTCCGAGGCGGGAAATGGCGCCCAAATGTCCGAAATGCGACTTTTACACCTTTTTACATAACATAAAAAATGAAATAAAAAATGATCAAAATGTCGCACAGACCTCAAAATGGTAGCAATGAAAACGTCGCCTCATTTCGCAAAAAATGACCCCTCACACATCTCCGTGCGCCAAAGTATGAAAAAGTTATTAGCGTCAGAAGATGGCAAAAAAAATTTTTTCTTTTTTGTACACATTCGTTTAATTTTTGAAAATGTATTAAAACACAATAAAACCTATATAAATTTGGTATCACCGCGATCGCACCGAACCAAAGAATAAAGTAGGCGTGTTATTTGGAGCGAAGAGTGAAAGTCGTAAAAACTGAGCCCACAAGAACGTGACGCACGTGCGGTTTTTTTTCAATTTTTCCACATTTGGAATTTTTTTTCAGCTTTGCAGTACATGGCATGTTAAAATAAATAACATTACGGGAAAGTAAAATTTGTTACGCACAAAATAAGCCCTCACACAGGTCTGTACACGGAAAAATGAAAAAGTTATGGATTTTTGAAGTTGGAGAGCGAGAAATGAGGCGAAAAACCCTCCGTCCTTAAGGGGTTAATGAACTAATGACCACAATGTAACAGTCACCAAAAAAATCTACCGTTTTGGTTACAGAATGCGAGTCGCACACAATTTTTTAACTATATCTATGCAGCCTCATCAGCAGGCAAAAACACAAAAGAACTGCTGCAAAATGTGGACTGTACAAAAATACTGGTTGTATGTTGAGATCAGTGAAGAACATAACATATAGTTATCCACATAGATCACAACTGTAACATATTTCATCCAACCACTTTATGCACGTGGCTTGGCAGGTCCTTGGTCGCCCGGTTTTCTTATACACAGGCAGCATGTGACTTCCCAGTCACACACTGAAGTTAATGATCAATCAAAGAAGAAAGTAGTCTAGAGGTCGCTGGCAAGGCTTTATCTAATGGAGAGGTGAGAGAATAACAAATTCTCTCCTGTCACACCCATTTCATTATTTCGGAGACGTTAAAAGGAGACAACTGAATATCATGTCATTTTACACAGTGATTTTCAACCTTTTTTGAGCCGCGGCACACTTTTTATACTTAGAAAATCCTGGGGCACACCACCAACCAAAATAGCACAAAATGACACTAAAACAGTCATATTATACATATAGTTAATAATATAGATTCTAAATTTAATTTAACTAACTCATTGTGAAACCTGGGCCTGTTTCGATAAACACAAAAGGGATATCCCGGCAGGAATGGTGGAAAGACACACACAAAGCTCTTCCTCAACAGTTCTCAGCTTCTCCCTGTTTTTACTATATGGTGCTGATTATTATGTGGCTCATATACTGCAAAATAAAGGGATACAATGAGAAGTACTAAGGCCATGAGGCCAGAGTACAAGTGCCAGCTCATATACTCAGCATATGAGCTAGTACTTGTAGTACTCCAGCCTCATGACTATAGTATTTCTCATTGTTATATGCAGTATACTGCTGGAGTACTAGAAGTACCAGCTCATATGCTGAGTATTTTGCCAACCGTTCATATACTCAGGCAAAAGCTCATTTAGTCAGCATTATTGGTGGGCATTACCTTGGCAGTGGGCAAATGCGGGAGTCTCTCCACTCTAAGGATGATGCGCCGGCCTCAGTGACGTCATTTTGTTGCACAAGGTTCAAAGCTTGCACATGTGTTATTGTACACGTCTCCTACATTGTAAGAAGCCGTGACTGCGCATCGCTGCGCATTGCTGGGAAACAAAACACAGGGGGCACCATAGTTTGGGGAACTTTCCCCGCAGCACACCCGACCATGTGTCGCATCACACTAGTGTGCCACGGCACACTGGTTGAAAATCACTGATTTTACATCATGGATATCGAATTGACATTGTGCTATTTATGTTTTATAGTCTATAAAATAGTGCAGAGCTTAGTAGTGTCCCCTTAGTACTATTGATAAATGCATGTGTAGGCCCTGTTCAGACACACCAGAGGTTTTTTTCATTTTGTTAAAATAGAGCATTTGTCCAGTAATGTCATTTTCTTTTAATAAACCACTTAAATTGTTACACAATAACTTTAAAAAGTAATCTAGACCTTAGCAGTCCACCAAACACTCCTATTTAAACCAGTACCCAAATTAATTGTGGAGCTTGTTATGCAGCAATCATTGGCCATAATGGCGACAGTCTGTAGCAGTAGCATGTCCACAATAGGAAGTTAAGTTAAAGGCGTTGTCCACTAATACAAAAGTTTACTAGCTGACAGTAGCACTTGGGACTTCCTGTGATGCTCCAGGACCCGCTGGCTTCTGCCGGATCAAAGGAGCCACCCAATCATTGCTGTAAGTGTACTGTCACAGGAAGTCTGGAGTCCTGCTGCTGACCCAAAGTTTCAGCAGACTACAGAGAAAGTTTACCAAGGTATGTACAAATTGGGTGACCTTATTGGACTCGTGTACTTATCCTGGTAAACATTTGTATTAGTGGCCATATTCGAACAACGATGGATGGTGTGGATGCCAGGACAAGACAGAACAGGTGCGACTGAGGGGAACAATTGGGTAGAGTATTTTCCTGGGGCATAAGGTCACAGACCATGCCTACCCTGAGAATTTAAGACATGTGTCCTAACAGTCCTTGTAAGCAGGAACTAGTCTGAAAGTCGTAGTGACCGCATCAATTACGGTAATCACAGGGCAGCTTTAATTGTTGTATTGCAACATATCAAAATGAATGCTGCACTGCGATTGGCTGCAAGGGGACAGTGTTCAAATAGTTCAGTGTCAACAAACTGTCAAAGAAATACAGATCTACACCACGTTCCAAATTATTACGCAAATTGAATTTAAATATCAAAGATTAAATCTTAAGTTTTTCAATGAACCGAATTAAAAGGAAACCACTTAAGAAGGAAGTTCCACGTTATTAGGCAGGCCAAAGGGTTCAAGTCACATGGGAAAGAAAAAAGGATCTCTCTCCTGCCAAAAGGTATGAAACCATTAGAAAGCGCAAGAAAAATAAATAAATAAATAAAAAAAAATTAAAAAAAAGGAGAAAAGCGCCTCTGCACCAGTGATTGGTTAAAATATTGTCTTTTATGGACATCAATTTTAAATAAAGTATGTACAGTCATATACCATAAACCAATAGGAGGAAGAAAAAGCCTACGCGTTTCAAGTACATGTGGCACCCTTAGTCATGGCTAAAAACATTTCATATTTCAGGAAAACTTAAGTGTGATCATCATACTGCAAAGAGATTTGTGGCCAATTCAGAGCACAGACGGGTTGGGCAGATAAGGGAAGAATGAAGAAGGTTTCTGCCAGGCGAGTTCATCGGATTAAGAGAGCAGCTGCTAAAATGCCATTACAAAGTCTCCCAAACCACAAGGTGTAGGATCCTTCGAAGACTTGAATAAACCAACTATTCGGCCACCCCTAACCAGTGCTCACAAGCATAAATGATTGCAGTTGGCCCAGACATACATGATGCAAACATACAGACATACATTGTGCAAACCTGGATAGTCCGGATGAATGGAGTCCCGACAAGGCTGCAATGTCAGCAAGGAGGTGACAGAGTCATGTTTTGGGCCGGAATCAAAGGGAGAGAGTTGGTAGGCCCCATCTTCCCCTGACCTCACCCTATAGAGAACCTTTGGAGTATCATCAAGCAAAAGATCTATGAGGGTGGGGGGCAGTTCACATCAATACAGCAGCTCTGGGAGGCTATTCTAACATCATGTAAAGAAATTCACAGAAACACTCCAAAAAGTTCAATGACGACTGCCATGTGCATAGACTATTTAGAGATAAAAATCAGCTCTCAATGTGACATTGAACAAGCATTGATAACATAATAAAGGTTCATGTAATGGTCCATGTCTACATTGAAAGTTTCTGTTTCTATTTGGTAACATTTCTAAAAATAAAAAAAGAGCAGCTACAGAGATTTTTAAGCGGGGTTAGGGCTCTTGCACACGAACAACCCATGTCAACATGCTGTATGGTGGTACAATCCCATGGGCTGCACACAGTCCAGTGGACGGGAGTCCCTGCATTATATAGAAATATAATGCACAAACTTTTCCTCTACCGGACAAACAGACGCGTGGAGACTCCCATCCACTGCTCTGTGTGCAGGTCAAAATGGTAGTGTAAAGAGAGATCTTTTTTTTCCATTTATTGGGAAATATTAATGTTTATTTCTAAATATTTATTCATATTTAGTGTGTGTTTTTTTTTACTTTATATGTCCCCAATGAGGTCATAAGAGGACTCAAAGGGACATTTTCACAGGTTTTTTTTAATTTAATTTTTTTTTCTTTCAAGGTATTACCTGTAACTGGGCCATCTATAAGAGCCCCAGTTACAAGGGGAAACGACCCATTGTGCGGGTTGATCCGGCAGAGCTGTACCCAGCAGCTATGAATAACACCTGCAGACCTGGCAATCATTGGCAGTGCTGACCATGCTATTCACTGCATAACGCTACTTAAAGTGAACCTGTCATCAGCAATTGGCCAAATAAACCACTACCAGTAAATTGTCAAACAGTGTAAAACCTTCCAGTATTTGTTTCTTTCATGGTCCAGTGTGGTAGCCTCATTCAGAAAATCAAGCTTGAAGTGAGATGTAAATTGGTTGCATAAAGTCAGGGAGGAGGAGAGTTTAACACTAAAGTCAAGGTGGCGAGCTCCTCTTCTGTGATTGACTTAAGGAGATCTGGTTAGCGAGGTCTCTGGATGTAGGACCATCAATTGCAGTGAAGGGGCTTACTGAGGTAGAGGGAGCTGAAGTTGATTTTCTGGATGATGCCACCAAACTGGGTCACTAAAGAAACACAACCTGGAATGTGTTCTGCTTCTTGAAAACATACTGGTACTGGTTTATTAGGTCACTTTCTGCTGACAGGTTCCCTTCAACCCCTTAACGCTCTGCACCGTAGCTCTACGGCGCAGAGGTATAAGGGATGTATGAAGAGGGCTCACGGGCTTAGTCCTCTTCATACAAAGGTGGGGGTTTTTGCATTTTGCAGAAAACCCCCACTGCTAATAACCGCGGTCGGTGCTTTTAAAACAAGCCGGCGGCGTTTAAAAAAATGCGATCGCCACGCCCCCGAACGTTATCGGGTGGAGGCGATCGGTTGCCATGGTAGCCTCGGGTCTTCTTTTGACACGAGGCTACATGGCTTCTGCAGATTCGTTACGATGAGCCAGTGGCTTATTGTAATGAATGTGCTGCAAAAATGCCATATATTGCAATACAGAAGTATTGCAGTATATGGTAGGAGCGATCTGACTATCTAGGGTTAATGTACCCTAGATGGTCTAAAAAAAAAAAAAGTTAAAAAAAAAATAATAATAAAATATTAAAAATTCAAATCACCCACCTTTCCCTAGAACGGATATAAAACATAATAAACAGTACAAATCACAAACATATTAGGTATCTATCAAAATATAAAAACGGTTATGGGCGGCGGTGACCTCCGAGGCGGGAAATTGCGCCCAAATGTCTGAAATGCGACTTTTACACCTTTTTACATAACATAAAAAATGAAATTAAAAAATGATCAAAATGTCGCACAGACCTCAAAATGGTAGCAATAAAAACATCGCCTCATTTCACAAAAAATGACCCCTCACACATCTCTGTGCGCCAAAGTATGAAAAAGTTATTAGCGTCAGAAGATGGCAAAAATTTTTTTTTGCTTTTCTTGTACACATTTGTTTAATTTTTGAAAATGTATTAAAACACAATAAAACCTATATAAATTTGGTATCACCGCAATCGCACCGAACCAAAGAATAAAGTAGGCGTGTTATTTGGAGCGAAGAGTGAAAGTCGTAAAAACTGAGCCCACAAGAACATCAATTTTTTCACATTTGGAATTTTTTTTCAGCTTCGTAGTACACAGCATGTTAAAATAAATAACATTACGGGAAAGTAAAATTTGTTACGCACAAAATAAGCTGTACACGTAAAAATGAAAAAAAAAGTTATGGATTTTTGAAGTTGGAGAGCGAGAAATGAGCCGAAAACCCCTGCGTCCTTAAGGGGTTAAGTAATATGCAGTGAGAAAGAAGAAGGCAGAAGTGTTAACAAATGGTCCTCCCCTTTCCCCTGGGTACTCTGACAGCTAGAGACCCTGTCCTGCATTCCTGATTAGCATCTTTTGTCCGTGGGTGGTCGAGATCGAGTCAATGGAGGCTATAATAATGTATGGGAGGTGGATGCCATTGTATGCCCTTATAACTCTTCTGTTGCAAGTCTGGGTCAGGAATTTTCCCGAAATATGCTTATAAGACGAAAGCAGAAGATGAGAACAGAGCCTTACTGCTAATACATCAAGATGAGCCTCAACAAATAAATAAGTCAAAAACCAACAAACAAAAATAAAGGCCTTTGTTTTTTGGACTGTACATTGGATCTTTTACCATGGATAAACAATAAAGTAAAAGGTGGATTCCCAGAAGGTTACTGAAGAACATCTGCTCACCATTACAATGCTAACTGGTTTTAGCACCTGAATAACTGAATAGCTTTGTCCTCGCAAACTAATGTTATTTGCTATTTGTACAGGTGGTGTAGATGCTTCACTCCAAAAAAAGGTCTATAGACTTTAGTGCCTGCACATCCGTAGATTCATTTTAATGGAAAAAGCCATCAGATGGGATCTATTTACTGCTGCCAAACTGGTCAACACTCCCAAATATGTAGATAGGCTCACTTCATTATAATATAATGATTCTTTATTTATATAGCGCACACAGAGCTTGCCAAATTGGTACCTGTCCCCATGGGGCTCACAATCTAAACAACCTACTAGTATGTTTTGGAGTGTGGGAGGAAACAGGAGTACCCAAAGGAAACCCACGCAAACACGGAGAGAACATACAAACAGAAGCATGAACTTTTGTAAAGGGGCTGTCTTACAAGGTAGTTACGAGAACATTTTCCTTATCCTGTCCTGGAAAACACATTTGCATATTTCCCAGAATCCCTCAATTCTTGTTAGTCTACACACAATTGCAAGGCAAACTTTATTAGCAAAGTCTTTGAAGGAAGAACGTTCACTTACCTAACCAAGAACATGATTTAAGATTCCTTTCGCACCTACCACCCCGATTCTACCTATAAAGGTAGAAGGGGTGGAAGGTGGATGGATGGGATGTGAGGATAGCCTTTTTTGGGCTAATCCTCACGTCCCGGGTGTCTTTTAGAAAACTTTATTGCATGTATATGCTAATTTTTTTATGCGGCTACTGGGGCATGGAGTAGCCGGACATGAGGCTACTAGTTGCGGCTACTCCACGCCCCAGTAGCCACGTTACTCCGCCTACCAGGTAACCTTCGGTGCGCAGCTCCCGGTAGCTGCGCGGCCGCGGCTCCGGGGCCGGAACTACTGCGCATGCGCAGTAGCCGGGGGACTCGGACAAGTAACGTGGCTACTGGGGCGTGGAGTAGCCGCGACTAGTAGCCTCATGTCCGGCTACTCCACGCCCCAGTAGCCGCATAAAAAAAATTAGCATATACATGCAATAAAGTTTTCTAAAAGACACCCGGGACGTGAGGATTAGCCCAAAAAAAGGGCTATCCTCAAGTCCCATGCATCCACCTACCACCCCTTCTACCTTTATAGGTAGAATCGGGGTGGTAGGTTCTCGTTAATAGCAACTCTGCGTGAGCCAATTGAAACAGTAGCTCATAACAGAGACCTGAAATCTATCCATGGCCTCCTTCCATCTAAAAGTCAACTTTTACAATTGTGGTAATAAGCCATAAGGGCTCTGGGGAGCGGTACCAGAAACACTCTGTGCTGTAGAACTCCCCACCCCCCCGACACGTCACCCTTCCATCTGCCTGCTGTAATCTCACACAGTGGGGGGATTAAAGCACAGAGGGGCTCTGGAAAACGCGTCAGTAGCCCTTCCAGCTCAATAGCCATTTTAAAATTTGATTTTATATGAAAGGAGGCCATAGATAGCAAATAGACTCACACTTCGATCGCCACCAGCAATGCTGCCAGCAGCTTCAAAAAGATGACATCACGGGGAGCGGCGATCCGTTGCCATGACAGCTTTGGGTCTCACGAAGGTCCGAAACTGTCTCACTTTAACCCATTGATTACAATGTGCTAATTGCACATTGTAATGAATGAGGAGTAAAATCCCCATATACTGCAGTATGGCAGTATATGATAGGATCGATCAGGCAACCTAGGGTTAAAGTACCCTAGGGAGTCTGAAAAATAGTAAAAGTGAAAATAAATAAAAAATATATAATAAAAATACCTAAAAATTCTAATCACCCCCCTTTCCCTAGAACTGATATAAATAAACAGTAAAAATTAAACACATTGGGGGACATTTACTTAGAGTGTCGGTGTCTGCATTGGCTTTGTTACCGACCTGCTCTCGGAAAGAAGACACACATTTAATATTGTAGAGCTGTGCAGAGACATTTCTGGCGCCGAGACCATTTTCTGTCCCCGAGACCATTTTCTGTCCCTGGGACCAAAATCTGTCCCGAGCACCAGAAATATGTCCAACAGTCCCTGCTAGACCAGTTTTCTTTTGGTCTACTTTCCACCAGTTTACAGCGCCCAAAAATGGCTGTGACACATATTAATTCTGTCTGAGTTTCCACTCCGCCAAAGCCACGCCCCTTTTCAGAGAAGAGTCGGAGCAGACGGAAAAAGTCATTTTTTCTGTCCCCGACAGCTAATAAATAGGTCTGAGAGCAGAACATGTGGTGAGAGCGCCACAAAACTGGCGGAAACACCATAGTAAATGTCCCCCATTAGGTATCGCCGTGGTTGAAAATGCCCGATCTATGAACATATAATAACGTTTCTTCACTGCGTTTAACCCCATAACGGAAAATAGCGCCCAAAGTCAAAAATGGCACTTTTTTGCCATTTTGAAAAAAATATTTACAAATTTTTTTTTTATAAAAAGTGATCAAAAGGCCGTACAGTCCTAAAAATTATAGCAATGAAAACACCATCTAAAAAGTCGCAAAAAATGATACCACTCACAGCTCTGTACACCAAAGTATGAAATAGTTATTAGCGCCAGAAGATCAAAATCCAAAAAAAAAAAAAAAAAAAAAAATTTTGTACAGGAGGTTTAAATTTTTGTAAATGAATGAAAACATAAAACCTACACAAATTTGGGATCCCCATAATCGTACCAACCCAAAGAATATAGTAAACATGTCATTTGTGGCGCACAGTGAAATCCGTAAAATCCAAGCCCACAAGAAAACGTTGCAAATGTGCTTTTTCACCATTTTCACTGCATTGGGAATTTTTTTTTTCCGCTTCCCAGTACACGGCATGGAATATTAAATACCGTCACTATAAAGTGCAATTTGTTACGCAGAAAATAAGCCATCACAGATCTCTATGTGGAAAAATAAAAAAGTTACAGATTTTTGAAGGCGGTGAGTGAAAAATGGAAGTGAAAAAACTAAAAAGGTCCAGGTCGTTAAGGGGTTAAAGAAAAAGAAAATGAGACACAGCCCTCCCCCTTATTTACATTTTCCTAGATGCAAAATATTTCACTAATGTAATGTAATTGAAAATAAACTGAAAAGCTGAAAATGTTTCTCACCAGGACGACATGTGACAGACCACTCTAGTTCCACATAATAAACCCTGTGCTGACACTTTCTCTCCTCCTATACTTAGGTCTATAATATGCATGGAATGGAAAAGCTATTGAAGGACTCTTACTGATACAAGTATGCAGCTCACATAACTGGCCCACAGCTTATTTTCCATTTCATATTATGTTTGTTATTCACAATGAAGAAGGGCATCTGATAAACTGCTGTATGTGCACACGCCAGGGCAATGAAGGGAAGGCACATCATTCAGAGCAGATTATGCATTGTCCCTTTTTAATGGCTATTCAATCTATTTTTTTTTGTCAATTTGAACATACAGGCGGTCCCCTACTTAAGGACACTCGACTTACAGACGACCCCCAGTTACAGACGGACCGCTCTGCCCACTGTGGCCTCTGGTGAAGCTCTCTGGATGCTTTACTATAGTCGCAGACTCCAATGATCAGCTGTAAGGTGTCTGTAATGAAGCTTTATTGATAATCCTTGTTCCCATTACAGCAAAAGCTTTAGAAAATGTCACGTGTGAACTTGGCCCAAGGGGCTCTACAAACACGTCATGGCACCTGAAAACTATTCTGTCCTACTTCAATAGCTCCTTCCCTTCCGCGCCCTGTCATGTGCCCTAACAGTGGGTTACATCCACATATGGGGTGTCCTCTTACTGTGACAAAACTGCCCAATATATTCCTAGCATTTTTACTGCATTTTCTACTTTTATTCAGTTAATGTGGGTAAATTTTGCAGCTAAATGAATGTGTTAATGATAAATATTATTGAATTCCAAATCAAACCTTCATATTGTTGGAATGTCTGTAAAATACATAAAGGGATAACAAGCTTCCTGCTGTTTTGAATAGTTTGATGGGTGAAGTTAATAGAAAGGGGTGATATGTGGTGGCTTTCTATTAACAGAAATTCCAAAACCCCTATAGAAATAATATGGTCCTTAAAATAATTGATTCTAAAATTTCCTTGAAAATGTGAGAGAATGCTGTTCGATTTGTGATCTTTCTTGCGTCGTAATAAAACAAAAGGACACTTATAAAATGAGGCCAACACAAAGCCGAAATGTGGTAAATGTTAGTTAGTAACCAATTAGGGTAGTAAGACTATCAATTTGAAAAACAGAACATTTTGAAGTTTGAAAATAACAAGTCTTTTCAAAATGTTTACCAAATTCACCTTTTCTCATAAATAAAATGTTAAATATATCAACCAAAATTTCCCACTATTTTGAAGTACAAAATGTAACGGAAAAACAAACTCAAAAACACTTGGGTAAGGTAAAGCCTTCTAAAGTTTTAACTGGATAAAGTGACACATGATGGTTTCGAAAAATAGGCCTTGGTCATCAAGGCGCAAATGAGCTGGGTCACTAAGGGGTTAAAGCATTGTGTTTTGTAAACTCAAATGTTAACAGCAATGTAATTAGAGAAATCTCCTCTCCTCAGCTGTTGTATTGCATTTCAAAACATTTCTGAGCGCAGCCAAAGGTTAAATTGACATTGTTTTGTGGGGCACTGTCAGAGTCTGTTGTGCAAGATCCCCCCCTCAACATGCCCATAAACTTTAAAGGTGTGTGCTTTATTATATGTTACCTAGGATATGACAAGATGTAGTGAAATTTGGGTTGTCATGGAAACAATGATTAAAAATAGAGCTCCATTGCATACACCATTGATAACTCTTACAGTAACCTTGTCCAGAAAGCGGCAAGCTGCAATGATTTGTAGGGCCTGGTACCACGGCACAGGGGGGTCTAAATCTGACGTTATGAGTCAGTAATATAATGTAAATTACCGGCATCCACAACGCATAAGAGGTCAGAGGGGGTCCGTCTGTAACTAGGAGGTGTTTGAAGGTCGGAGTTTTTGAGTTGAAGACTGTCTGTATTCACCTGGGTGAAAATGGATCTTGAGGGGATTTGTCCATATGGAGAGAAAAAAAAAAAAAATCAATCCAAAAACCACTGAGGTGAGCTTGGAGCCGTATTCACATGCAGTGTTGGTCAATGCATTGTAAATGCAATTAATATACATTTACAATGTGTTACCAGATTATATACGTTACATTGACATCATGTTTACACAAGGGTACATTAGTGCCAGGCCAGGCCGGAACTGGTCAGGCTACTGCTGTGCGCCATAGAGAACAGCGGCGCACAGTCACACACATGGGGAAAGAGAGCATACTCTATCTTTTCCCAGTGTATGGCACAGAACGTACTGCCTCCGGGCCGCCATTGGGGACGTAAATGTGGCTGCATATACATCCCCTCACTGCGTACCCTTAATGTGACGTAAACACAGTGAGGCCGATGTATTATTGGGGTTTTTTTGTCTATGTTTGGTGCAATTTTGGCATAGCTGTAGTACAAATGCTGTTTTGCGACTTTCCATTGAGCCAAATAAACATAGGACAATGCAAAGTCAATATTTGTACCGAGAGCAGCATTTCTTAATTTGCCTGGGACTGCAGGAAGATTCAGTGTTTGGTGAACTCCGTCCTGAAGTGATGGCCTGAGTGCCCATAGAAAGAGCTCTGAGTACCACCTCTGGCACCCGTGCCATAGGTTCGCCACCACTGGCCTAGGGGCAGGCTCAGCCTTATCACATGTGCGTTTCTATGGAAAAGCATGCAATTGCAATGTTTTGTGCTGCAGCTCGTTCATCTTCTGCAAAAACAATCCGTGTGTCATCCCTATGTTATGTGTTTTTGCAAAATTACAGATGTTACAAGTGTGTCATCAGTATTTTTCACTGCCCCGTAGAGGGCCGAGCCGCAAGTATTGTCAAAAGAAGAACCTGTCCTGAGTTTTTTCACGGGAGTATGAACCTGCAAATATGGGGGCTAGGGGAACAAAAAAAAAAAAAAAAAAAAAGTGAGAGGGGGTTTGGCCAAAATGCATTTCCCAAGAAAAGCGTTTAAACACGCGACAAAAACACAATGTGGGTATCCACTCTCAGAGTACTGTCACACAATGAGGCACATTTACTTACAGGGTCACCGGAGTTCACTAAAAGTGCTATTTTTGTGTATAATGCTGCATGCGGCGAATCACTAATATCGTGCACCAGAAATCATGTCGCTTCCCCGCTCAGGTCCGATAGAGTTCACCATCTTTTTTGTGGTGCCTTTAAAACAAAGGGCTTGCAACATATTATAAAAGTTAAATACGCGCTCGGTCCAAATCAGTTGGACCATCCGATGGCACGCCCCCTAATTTGTGATGGATGGAAGCCAGCGTAGCTGTGCCCCGAAAAAGGCGCACAGTCCGACAAAAGTGTTCAGTGCAACCCTTAGTAATTGAGCCCCAATGCGTTTTAAACCGCATGCGTTTTTGCATGTTTACCATGCGTTTTGATGGTTTGAATCTGTATTAAGCAGCTGTGAAAATATTAATACAGGATTCAAAACAGCCAACAGCATGGTAAACCTACAAAAACGCACAAGTTTTCAGTGCATTTAAAAACGCACCCAGAACGTTCCAAGAACACACCGTGTGAACGTGCCCTCAGGGTTTTAGAGGTGATTCTGCCATTGGGTTATAGATGGGTTACATAGCTTGTTTTGACCCTTTTGTTCACAGCTTCTCAATGAAATTAAATAGGCATATCTAAATAGAAACCACTATGTGAAAAGGTCTATAGTGTCCTCACAAACCGGTTGTAGACGCGCTATGTTTCTACATATGCACTGCCTGTGTAGGGCTACCTTTGTAACACATACCATAGCAGCTGCACGGCCATTTATGTACTGTACTTCTAGAAGGCCTCACAGCGGAGAAGACATATGTATGGCATTTCTCACACCCAAAACATCAGCACAACCCCTGCAGTCAGTCCCTGCATATAATAGGAAACACTCAAAGACATCACTCATCATGGTCATGGTAACAACCAAATGAAATTGATACCCTTCCAAATCTCTCCCAGGAGGCCAGATGTATAAGCACAGTAGTTGCTCATAGTAACTAGTCACATTCCACTAGCCACAGCAGAAATGAGAGATTGGGCGATTGGAAACGCCACCGATGGAGAGAATAGGATTAAAGTCCAGATGTCACTTCTTTGTGCAACTTAGAAATTAGAATAGTACCAAGTAAGAATAAGGAGAGGTGTCACCTAAGGGACAATAGGTAGTGACCTCAGTGACAGGTGAGGAGGTGAAGCACATCTCCCGCCCAGCCCTGTCACACAGCTGTACCTGTCTTCTTCTGGATGTTCAGCCTCAGCAGGTCTCCGCTGGACAAGTGCTTGAGGGCGAAGTGTTTCACAATCCTGTCGGAAATCGTCCCCTTCCCTGATCCAGGGGGTCCCATGATCACAGCCCGGAACAGCATGCGTGCCACCATGGTGCTGGCAATATTCGGGGTGCCGCTCTTAAAAATAAAAAGTATTTACAGTGGCCTGTGCGGTTAGCCTGCGGTTCCTGTGCGATCAGTATTAGAGTGCGTCACTAGTGTGCAATATAAAAGCAGCATATAAAATACTATAAAAACTTATAAAAGAAAGTGCAGCGGTAGCTTCATGTGGCAGCGGTGAGTGCAGGCTGCGATCACTCCCTCCAGCAGGCAGGCGCTCAAATATTCCTCCCCCTGAGCCGGGCCCCGCCTCCTTCCATGTGTCTTCACTGCTACTGGAGGAGGAGGAGGTGTGAACATGGGGAAGCAGGAAGTCATAGCATGCACTGCTCTCTTCCACACACACAGCCACTCACTGATGACAATCGCTGGGAGTCACGTGTGGCATAGGACGTGACTGAAAGATGCTAGTAAATGTACTGACAATGACTAGAAGCCTCTCACTGCTGTGCAACAAGTCCAAAAATTCACAGGGGGGGGGGGGGGTGTTTTTCCCTCTCGTTTATTAACCCTTCACATTGTCAGATAGTTTGGACATTTTGATTTATTGCCATTTTTTACCCCCAACGTCCTCCAAACTTTTCAAATCACCATACCTTCCTTTTATTTCATCAACATATTGGAAACCTGCTTTTTTCATATACTTACTTTATTTTTGCTTGCTATATTAATAATAAATCTTTAATGTTCTCACTGTATTTAATGTGCTGTCTATTTTTTGGTTTTCATCACTGATTACATTTCCACAAATGAAGAAAAACATACACATGGTAATTGTGCATTTCAATGCATCTTTGGAATCTTTTGTTTTTTAACATTCTTTATTGTGGCAAAAGACTTGTTTACAAATGGGGACTTATTTACTAAGGGTCCGCGACGGCACTTTAGTCAGATTTTCAGACATTTTGGGGGATTGCATGGCTGTGACAGGTATTGTTTCGGGGGGGGGGGAGGGGGTTTGTGCTTCCAACTCTTGACGAATGGAAGGAGCGAGGTGGACACATTGTCAAGTAAAATACTATACACCAGTGATGGCAAACCTTTAAGAGACCGAGTGCCCAAGCTACAACTAAAATCCACTTATTTACCGTGAAGTGCCAACATGGAATTTTAAGCAGTAACTCATTGCAGCCTGTTCTTCCACATATTTTAATCAAATCAGCCCGTAAGGCCAACAATACAGTTGAAAGAAAGAGGGAAAATTCAGACTATCATTGTAGCTTCTCTCTAGGGCAGTGATGGCAAACCTTTTAGAGGCCGAGTGCCCAAACTACAACAAAGACCCGCTTATTTATCGCAAAGTGCCAACACAGAAATTTAATTTGTGATTTATACTCTCTTCTCTGTCACACTTTTCATTGATACCAGCCCCTGAGGACACCAATGCAGCAGAAAATAGTCCCAGGTAGAGCTGTCACTTTAAAATAGCTTTGTGCACAGCAAGTCCTGGGCTGTCTGGGACTGCAGGAAGAGACCTGGAGTCATCTCTGGTGATGGCCTGAGTGCCCACATAAAGGGCTCTGAGTGCCACCTCTGGCACCAGTGCCATAGGTTGGCCATCACTGCTCTAGGGGAAGAAGGAAGGGTCCAGCAGGATGACCTCCAAAGATAATGCAGCCCCTTCCATACCTTCTTACTTTTCCCGCAGTTCCAAACAGCCAATGGAGTGTTGCTTTAAAATAAGAGAGCAGCATCTCTTAAGTTTCCTGGGACTACAAGAAGATTTGTTGGATTTATTCCTGTCTGGTGAACTCTGTCCTGGGGTGAGAAACTCAGTGCCCACAGAAATGGCTCTGAGTGCCACCTCTGGCACCCGTGCCATAGGTTCGCCACCACTGCTATACACATTAGAAAGATTCCTAGAGGTAGGTGCGAAGGAGATGCATAAATTCTCAAAGGGAGTTCCTTACAGTTGTTGGACTGTTGCATTACCAAATCAATTTGAGGGTTTGTGGATAGTCAGAGATCAGAGTTTTTACAGGTTGGAGGGTAGTCAGATTTGTATCATTAAAGGTTAATGGAGGATCCTCTTACTGCCTGCCCAAGAAGGAGGAAAAGACTTGGGGGTGAATAGTACCAGTGGTACCAATTCCTTATGGTCCATCACATGGACCATGGACAGATTTCTGTGCACAGGAAGTAAACACAAAAGCTTTCCATAGAATGAGAGCAAACTGAGTACAGAGAACCATAATTGATACAGAAAGTATATTGGAAAATTGTATAACTTGTCCTTACACAATCCATATCAATTATTTGTTAAAATTGAACAACCCGTTCAATTCAAGTGATCAGTGCTAGGCATCTCCTGGTAAAACAAATAAAATTATGTATGAAGACAAGCATAGATTCTCATGATAAGGACATAGTTTTGCCATTATACAAATCCCTGGTCAGACCACACATGGAATATTGTGTACAGTTTTGGACACCAGTGAATAAAAAGGACATAGCAGAACTGGAACGGGTGCAGAGGAGAGCAACCAAGATTATTACGGCAAAGGGGGGACTAGAATACAACAATAGATTAAAATACTTTGGGTTATTCAGCTAAAGGGGGACCTTATTACTGGGATGAATGGGCTATACAGACATCTCTCCAATTTTTATAACTAGGTCCACCCCCATAGAAAGGGATTCTTTACTATGAGAGCAATGAGACTATGGAACTGTCTTCCACAAGATCTTGTAATGGCTGATAATTACAATAAGAGGGAAAAGCAGTATGGCAGCATATGATTATTTTACACAGCATCAATTACAATGCAGTGAAATGTGCAAATCGCACATTGTAATAAATGGGTTAAAATCAGACAACCTTGGTTCTTTATATGATTGAGGCTATCATAGTGACCTCACAGGGGGCGGTGGTCGAATAAATATGGATTCAAACACTGATGTGTTTCAGCACAGACCGCTGGTGCAATATACAGCAAACACCCACCTTGTATGGAGAGGGCTCCAAATGTCAGGTGCCGACGTGTGACCTACTATCACGTCACACCTCGGTTAGGGGTTAATGCGGCAAATTGTCCAACAACAGCTTTTGGCCACTTTGTTATATTTAGGTCTTTTAATGTAAGGGGATACTCACTTTTTTGAGATGGTTTACAAACCTTAATAATATATATAGCTGTCACAGTCTATGGGAATAGTCCTTTGGGACTAAAGTCTGTGGACTCCCTGGACCACCACGGGAGATAACGATGCCAGCCGCAACCCGGGAGCGGAGTCTAAGTGGACTCCTGGTCTTCGCCAGAGTCCGCCGCAAAGCGGGATGGTCTTGCTGCGGTGGGGAGCCACCAGGTCGCTCCACGGGTGCGACTAGGCCTGGCTGACAGGACCACGGATGGACGGCTGGCAGAACCTCGGATGACCACTAGGATACCAGACCACCACAGGATAACCGGACCGCCACAAGATAACCGGACCGCCACAGGATAATTGGACCACCACAGGAATACAGGACCGCTACAGGAATACATGACCGCCACAGGATTACAGGACCACCACAGGATTACAGAACCGCCACAGGATTGGAACACGGGAACACACCACGGGAACACACCACAGGAACACGGGAACACCACAGGAACACCACAGGAATACCACAGGAACACCACAGGAACACGGGGGCATCTGGAAACGCTCAGGAATCACAGAGGCGTCTGGAAACGCTCAGGGAGGCTTTCTCTTCAGTAGAATGACCTGAAGATCCAGCAGGGGATGCTGGGAGTCGCCAGGCTATATAGCAGAGCCGGGATGCCAGCGCCAATAAGAGAGTCTGGCGCGCGCCCTAGTGAGCGGGGATGCATGCAAGCTCGTCCAACAGCAGGAGCGCTGCCAGAAGAGCCAGAGCTAGGAGCCAGGGACCGGAGCCAGGAACCAGGAGATGTAAGTATAGACTTGGGGGAGTGGGGAGAGCAGCAGCAGGCAGTGTAGCACGGGTGCACCCGCGATCCACAACATGAATTGCGGAGGCACCCGCACCACAAGTCTGGGGCCGGGCAGCGCACGGGTGCACCCGTGATCCGAGATAATAGCTATGGGAGAACACTATAATCAATTTGTTTTTTACAGTACCCTGTAATGCAGTGGAATTATTCAGATGCACCACAAAGGCATTTTTGAAATCAACATACCAGAAGCTATTGGAACCTGTCATCTTGTAAAATGACATTCCTGTTGACAGTTTCCCTTTAAACAAACACTACTACTTACCTTGCTGCTTCATCAGTTCACCTACTATGTTTACTGACTGCTAGTATATAACTGTTGCAGCCAATCTGATTACCGTAATTGCGTCTCAGCAGTCAGTAAAAAGAGACTGTCGGGACTGGCAATGCTGGATTATCAGGAAAGAAAAGAGCCAAATAATGCTTTTTGTCTTATAGCATAATATTTGGGAAATGTTTCAATGATATTTTTAAAACATGTAAAACATGGTGCATTTACTAGCCAAATGCTCAATAAAATACAATACTATGTTATCTAAAATACAGAGAGTGGATAAAAATAATGAACGATGCTAACGCCATCCCGCCATCTACAGCCCAATAGTTAGAAAAGGTAGACCAGATTTAAAGGGTGGAAGAGATAGCAAGTTGGGCCAAAAGGAGAACGAGCTGTTTAACAAAACATGGAAGTGCTTGGTGCAGTTTAAGAAAAAGAGAAGGAATTAAAATCCTCAAGGGACCTCTTTACCAAGTTTTATGTAGCTGTAGCTTATTATTTCAGTATATTAGTATGCACACAAGACCTATATAGGACTATAAGGGATATTTCAGGGGAAACATAGTTTAGTTTAGTTATGTTGCTTGTTATTGCTAGACTCATGGAGGCCATACCTGTCTAGAGTATCCAAGAAGCCTTGTATACACTTAGTACGCTTTATGGCATACATTCTTTTACATTCCTATATATTTACCTACACCCCCACCCGATTCCCCCTACACATCCCATACAACATAATCTCTCACCCCCCCCCCCCCCACACTACCCATATCTCTCCTACATATCGCTTATGGGAGACACCCCAGCTTAACCTGTTTTGGTTCTGCAAGTTGCTGACAAACAATATTAATGAAGCTTTATATTACAATCATTTTTTTTTTTTTTAACAAAATAAATAAATAATAAATGAGAAACCAGTATCCTTTACACAAGATTCCGTAATTAATTTATTGTATGTTTTCCATTACTGTATGCGGCAATGCATAGCCCGAAGCAAAACTGCGGAAATTGTCATTTGCTGTCACATGTGGTAATATTGTTATACTAAAGTACCAGCAGAGAACTTAATTTAGACTCTCTAAAGGTCACTGGAAAATATAGCACTTGTCTCTGCTTATCTATTAGTAAGCTGCTGTTTAAAAATGAATCTCAACCTTGAATGACAGGCATAATAGGGTTTATTTACAAAGGGTCACAGATCGCAATTTCGTTGGACTGTGCATTGTTTTCGGGATTTAACAGGTGTCTGCGCTGGGATTGTGTCGCACGCGATCGGTTTTTGGCACCACTGCGCTGGCTTTCATGCGAAAGAAATCGGGGCTTGCCGTTGGAAGATCTGACTGATTCGGGATTTAAGTTTCAAATTGTGTTGCAAAACAATGCACTTACATACACCAGGAAGAAGAAGGTGAACTCCGGCGGACCTGAGCGTGGAAGTGACACATGCAGGATATCGGGCGCACAATCTTAGTGAATCACAACACAGTGTATTATCGTCGGTCAATCCACTTTCCGTGAACTCCAGGGGCCAGGTAAGTAAATGTGCCCCTGTAAGTTTTTCACAATTTACATTGCATTGACGGGCAGATGAGGTGATTTCTCAAAAAATTTTATTAAACTGATACACCAAAAATTTCCAAAAGCTTGAATATGAAATAAATGTATTCGTAACACTAGGTGTAGCCTATAGCCCCTGTGGGAAAATTATACTGAAAGGGGTATTCCGGGAATATGAACGTCTGATAGAAAAAGCCACAATGCTATAAATAAATGAATGTAACAAAACTTAATGTCATTAGTCACAAAATGGAGCTTAAATAGCTTGATTTTATGATTCCCGAAATTTTATGGCCTCTCCAAAGTTATCACCAAGATGGCTGCCACTGGAAACTACAAGTCCCATGATCCTTTAGTTCTCAGAAACTCCTCCTCCCTCTTATGCTCTGCTTCCAGTGATGATCTAACAGGTTTTCTTGCTCTGTTAACATAGTAATGATGTGTAACTGCCATCACCAAAACACCGTCCATACTGGATGCACTGCAACCAACCGACTACAGCCAAACATAGTGATGATCACATGACCTGCCCAGGCAGGTGCAGGACATGTGATGTGGACATGTGACCAGCAGCCATCTTCTGTCCTGTGTAGGCTCTGCAACGGACCGCGCGGAGGAAATTAACGGACTGATTAAAGGGCCAGTAGCATTTTGATTCTTCATTACAGTCTACAGTCTAACGGAGGCAAAATTTTAAATAACAACTAATTACATATTAGCTTATATTTTTAAGGACCCATTTGTATATGAATTATGCTGATTCCTGGAATACCCCTTGAACCAAATGTATAGTGGTGTGTCGTGTACCGCACCTCTATTGGGAAAAAATGGATACCAATTGGCGCTGGCACATTCTTTTCCTTCAAAGTAGGGTCTGTTTATTTCCATAAGACAAGTAAAAACAAAACAGCACATTTCGCACCTTCTTTAGGTGCTTCCTCAGGCCTAAAAATATATAAAATAATAAAATATATCGGAGGATATCATGAAAACAAGGAGGTTCCCTGTGCATGGGGGTAGTAGATAAGTTAGTCCATGGACTATGGGAATAATCCTAGATTGTGGCTATTACATGTCTGGTTATTCCAGTTTACATCTACACAGATCATAAGAACCTCCTCTATCTCCAGACTGCACAGCGACTCAATCCACATCAAGCCCGGTGGTCACTTTTCTTTTCCTGTTTTAATTTCCTTATAAATTTCCGTCCGGCTGAGAAGAACATGAAGGCTGAAGTCCTCTCTCGTGCCTCGTATATCATTGGGGAAGAACCAGTTCCTCGGGATGTCATCCCTCCTGAACAAGTGGTACTGGCTGTACCTCCTGGCAAGACCTACATACGACCTGCTCTCCGGAGGAGAATTCTGACTTGGGGACATTGCTCACATGTGGGCACCCTGGGGTGCAGTGCTCTGTAGTCCTCAGCGCTCTGCCATTGCTGATACACAGCTGCCCATGGTCTATGGACTTCATCACGGACCTGCCGCCTTCATCAAGCAATACCATAATCTGGGTGGTAACTTACCGTTTTTCAAAAATGTCTTATTTTGTTCCTCTGCCAAGTCAACCATCTTCTCCACGTCTTGCCAGCAAGTTCTTTTGTCACATCTTCCAAGTCCATGGACTTCCCCAGCACATCGCCTCTGACCGAGGGGTTCAGTTAGTCTCTAAATTCTGGCGTTCCCTCTGCAATCAACTTCAAATTGGACTTTTCTTCCGTCTATCATCCCCAGTCTAATGGGCAGGTGGAAAGAGTTAATCAGACTCTGGGCTGCTATCTACGCTATTTTGTTTCTGCCCGTCAGGATGATTGGTCCACTTTGTTGCCATGGCAAGTTTTCTTACAACTCCTTGGACTCTGCATCCGCAGGCTCCGCTCCATTTTTTTATCAATTATGGATTGCATCCACGTCCTCCTCTTCCTCTGCCTGTGTCATAGGATGTTCCCGCTGTTTAAGAATTGTTACGGGACCTGAAGACCATCTGGGAGCAGACTCGCCTTTACTTATTACAGGCTTCTGCCCGAACCAAGCTCCAGGCCGATAAAAAACGCAGGCCTCCTCCTGTCTTCACTCCTGGTGACAAAGTCTGGTTGTCCTCCAGGTATGTCCGGCTAAAGATGGCTACAAGCTTGGTCCTCGTTTCCCGGGTCCCTTCGAGGTGCTGAGTCGCATCAATCCAGTGTCCTACAAGCTGCGCCTTCCTCCCACCATGCGCTCCCCAAACTCCTTCCATGTCTCCTTGCTCAAGCTTGTCATCCTGAACCACTTCTCCTGGCAAGTACCTCCTGCTGCTCCTGGGGCCGACTCCTCTGACATATATGAGGTAAAGGAGATCCTTGATATGAAGACGGTGAGGGGTAAGCGGTTCATCTTGGTTAACTGGAAGGGGTTTGGGCCGGAGGAGAGATCTTCGGAGCCCGAGGACAATATCCTGGACCATGATCTCCTGCAGAGATTCCTCCAGCCCAAGAAGAGGGGGAGGCCTAAGGGGGTGGGGGGTTACAGTCACGGGCTGTCCCACAACCCATATCACGGGTCGCTGGCTCACCCATGCCCTTCAGCCCACGCTAGTGAGTCGCCTGCGAGCTTTACCCATCCCAGCTCCTGCATTTTCTTCCTCCGACATGTGCAGGCGTTCCCGACTCCTAGGGCGTGCGCACGCCGGCTTCTCTAGATTTAACGTGCCGTTAATTGGCGCTGCCCATTTTCTGGAAATGCATATAAGCCACGAGACTGTCACCTGCAAAGGTACCTCGACCTTGACTGCCAACGCGTGCTAGTCGCACCTGTGGAACGACCTAGTGGTACCCCACCGCAGCAAGACCATCCTGCTTTGCGGCGGGCTCTAGTGAAGACCAGGTGCCACTAAGATTCCAGTCACAGGTATCGGCTAGTAAAACCTCCTGCGGTGGTCCAGAGGATCCACAGATTCCGAACCCTGACATTATAGCTAATTTATGAAGTTTTCCTGGTGCCATTATAAGAACCTTGACAGGTATATCCAACTACACTTTTTAACACATAATATACATAAGTAGGGCGATTTATAAAATATGATTATCTCAAAAAAGGAACATTATAATAAATATAATAAATTTACACACATTTACATATATGAATTTCATTGAAAGCCAGCATTATATTTCCTTATATAAAATGTATATGGAGAAATGGTAAAAACATATATAGATATATATGCATACAGACATATGTTACAAAGTGAGCATATACATAAGACCTTTTGCCCTAGGGCAGCGGTGGCGAACCTATGGCACGCGTGCCAAAGAGGGCACGCAGAGCCCTCGCTGCTGGTACGCGCCCCATCCTCCCAACCACTGCCAAGTGCTGACAACCACTGTCCACACCTGGTTGTCATGGCTGTTAGCAGTATCGGAGCTGACACTGCCTGCTCTGTCACACTGATCACTGCAGCGCACAGGACGGTAAGCTTCCTGGGCTGGCAGCATAATGATGTCATTACGCTGCCAGCGCTGGGCACCTTACTCCGTGTGTGCTGCAGTGATCAGCCGGAGGAACGCAAAGTCTGAGGTGAGTTTTTTTTTTTTTTATTCAGCGCATCCACGGGGGGGAAATTGATCAGCAGGAAGGCTGATTTCCTGCCCGCTCCCGCCCCTTCCCTAAGCAACCGGCCCTAAACTCACTGTGCCGCTACCACAAGCCCCCCTGCGCCCGCACCCCAGCCCGCTGTCGCACCCCTACCCCCCCCGCCGAAACTCCGCCCACACTCCGCCCACTAATGCAATTTGCCCGACCGAACTCCGGCCGCTCTCACTACCCCCCCCCCCTCAACTCCGGTCACTGCCCCCCATCACCCCCTCCCCTGGAACTTATGCCTCATAACCCCACTGCCCCGAACTCCAGATGTTGCATTACCCCCCCCCCGGCCCTAACTCTGGCCGCCCACCCTCTGCCCATCTACCCTACTGACCGCCTCTCCCCCGGAACAACAGACACCTGAACTTCTGCCCACCAGCATGGACAACCAAAGAGTAAGTAACATATGTATTTTTCTTTATGTATTTATGTATATGCATATTATATTATATATTTATATGTGCATTTATATATTTATACCTGTGTGAGGGCTTATTTTTTGCGTAACATATTTTACTTCTCATTTATTATTCCATTTCGTGTATTGGGAGGCTGGATTTTAATACTTTCGCTGTGCGCTCCAAATCATTTGTGTCCTTTATTCTTTGGTTCGGTAAAATCACAGTGATACCAGATTTGTAGGTTTTATTGTGTTTTAATACTTTTTCAATAATTAAAACAATTAAAAAGAAAATAGTTTCGCCATCTTGTGATGCTAATAACTTTAATGTACGGAGCTGGGGAGGTATGATTTTTTTCTTAATGAGCTGTTGTTTTCATTGCTACCATTTTGAGGACTGCGTGACCTTTTGATAACTTTTTATTACTCTTTTATGTGATGTAAAATGGTGTAAAAGTGGTGTTTCAGTGTGTATAGGACTGCTGTAATCTGAGCTCTGACAGTCCTGTGTAAATTGATTCTAAACTAAACCGTCAGTTTTCTGGTTAAATTGCAGTACTGGCACTTTGCGATAAGTAATTAGGTTTTGGGTTGCAGTTTGGGCACTCGGTCTCTAAAAGGTTCGCCATCACTGCCCTAGGGTTTTCAGTAATGTAGAAACTGATATATAGATAATGAATTTATATAGTAAAATTGATTAATGAATCAATGAAAAAGTAAATCCTTGGTCTATTAATGATAAATAACAAACAATAGGTAGATATACAGGCAGTCCCCGGGTTACATACAAGATAGGGTCTGTAGGTTTGTTCTTAAGTTGAATTTGTATGTAAGTCGGAACTGTATATTTTATCATTGTAATCCCAGGCAGAACATTTTTGGTCTCTATGACAATTGGATTTAAAAAATGTTGGGTTGTCATAAGAATAAGTATTAACACTAAAGCTTCATTACAGACACATTTGATAACTGTTACAGCTGATCATTATAGCCTAGTTCTAAAGCACAATAAATTATCAATATCCAGAGGTCCTTTTGTAACTAGGGGTCGTATGTAAGTCGAGTGTTCTTAAGTAGGGGACCGCCTGTATATTGCTGTATTGGCTAGAGATTGAACAAATGAGTCATTGGTATTTACCTGTATCTGATGATGTAGGGTGTCTGATTTTTTGGTGTCTGATAAAGAAATGTTTTGATAGACCCCTCACATGGTCTATCAAAACATTTCTTTATCAGACACCAAAAAAATTAAAAACTATTCAAGATTACGCCCATCGACCATATCCCTGAGAACACACACAATAGATATGAAACATTAAGCAAGCGGGAGGTCTACTGGATTATCAGATTAAATACATTGAAACCATATGGTATTTAGGCACCAAAACTTTAGATAAAAAATGCAGCAACTGACAGAAGGCTTCCCAATACCAGCCACCCTACATCATCAGATACAGGTAAATACCAATGACTCATTTGTTCAATCTCTAGCCAATGCAGCGATGTCAATTTAAATTTACTTATATATATACCTGTTGTTTGTTATTTGTTTATGACTACTATGAATTTTACTATATAAATTCATTATCTATATATCTACATTACTACATTACTACAATTTCTACATTACTGAAAACCCTAGGGCAAAAGGTCTTATGTATATGGTCACTTTGTAACATATGTCTGTATGTATATTTATATATACACTCACCGGCCACGTTATTAGGTACAGCATGCTAGTAACGGGTTGGACCCCCTTTTGCCTTCAGAACTGCCTCAATTCTTTGTGGCATAGATTCAACAAGGTGCTGGAAGCATTCCTCAGAGATTTTGGTCCATATTGACATGATGGCATCACACAGTTGCCGCAGATTTGTCGGCTGCACATCCATGATGCGAATCTCTCGTTCCACTACATCCCAAAGATGCTCTATTGCAGGGGTCTCAAACTCAATTTACCTGGGGGCCGCTTGAGGTAGATTCTGGGTAAGGCTGGGCCGCATCAAGTTTTCCACACAAAATGCACTTACAAAATAGCATTATTCAGAATCAAATGTCATGGCGTCTCCCAGCGCAAGGAAAGCCCCGAGCTGGGAGACATGTTTTTTCTCTATGAACGCGTCCTGTGCACCGAGGGGTCCCAAGCTCCTACCGCACTGAGCCCAGTCAGGGACACTCCATCGCCCCCCCTCCCCCCCGGTACTTGCCTCCCCGTGTCCCTCCCATCGAAGAAGATGAAGTCGCCGCTCTGACCTGCACCAAGGGCTTTCAGAGCGGCGACTTCATCTTCTTCAAGTACCGGAGGGAAGGGGATTAACCGGTTACGGGCCCTTTCCTGTTTTTTCATGTCCATTTTTCACTCCCCACCTTCAAAAATCTATAACTTTTTTATTTTTACACGTAAAGAGCTGTGTGACGGCTTGTTTTCTGTGTAACAAATTGCACTTCACAGTGATGGTATTTAATATTCCATGCCATGTACTTGGAAGCGGGAAAAAAATTCCAAATGCAATGAAAATGGTGAAAAAACGCATTTGCGCCATTTTCTTGTGGGCTTGGATATTACGTCTTTCACCAAGCGCCCCAAATGACATGTCTACTTTATTCTTTGGGTCGGTGCGATTAAGGGGATACCAAATTTGTATAGGTTTTATAATGTTTTTTACAAAAATTAAACCCTCCTGTACAAAACTTATTTTTTTGATTTTGCCAAATTCTGGCGCTAATAATTTTTTCATACTTTAGTGTACGGAGCTGTGGGTGGTGTATTTTTTTGCGAAATTTGATAATATTTTCAATGATATCATTTTTAGGACTGTACGACCTTTTGTACTGATCACTTTTTATAGATTTTTTATATTTTTCAAAATGGCGCTATTTTCCGTTACGGGGTTAAAAGCAGTGAAAAACCGTTATCATATTTTGATCGGGCATTTTCGGACGCGTCGATACCTAATGTGTTTATGATTTTTACTGTTTATTTATATTTATGTCAGTTCTAGGGAATGGGAGGTGATTTGAAATTTTAGGTTTTTTTATTATAATTTTTTTTTTTTAAACTTTTTTGTATTTTTATTTATACTATTTTTCAGACTCCCTAGGGTACTTTAATCCTAGGTTGTCTGATCGATCCTATCATATACTGCCATACTGCAGTATGGCAGTATATGGGGATTTTCCTCCTCATTCATTACAATGTGCTATCAGTCTTCCATTCTCCTCTGATCACCGAAAGTGCATTGTTCGTCATTCCAATGCACTGTGCTGCGATTCACTTAGATCGTGCACCCAATATCCTGCATTTGTCCCTTCCCCACTCAGGTCTGACAGAGTTCACTATCTTTTTATTGGTGCATGTAAGTGCTTGGGCTTGTGACACTATTTGAAAGTTAAATACCGCGCTCAGTCCGAATCAGTGGGACCATCCAGGGGCATGGCACCTAAGTTGAGTCACATGGAAGCCAGCGCAGCTGCTCCAAAAAATGATCACATGCGCCAAAATCCCAGTGCAGACACCTGTTAAATACCTACCCAAGCTGTGCAAACCCCGAAAAAGCTGCAAAGTCTGACGAAAGTGCAGCGCACGACCCCTAGTAAATGAGCCCCATTATGATTCCTATATGCTGTGAGATGCTGAGTGCTGACAATGTGGTTAGATTCTCAGGGTACAAGGTTTATATACACTTTCACATAGAAATTACAAATAGAAAGAGAGATGGGACAGATTAGAGATGATGAGATCCATGAGATGCATATGACTTGCTCAGCTCTGCTACATCTCTATTCTGCCACACACACTACCAGATCTGTTATGTCTGCCTGTTTCTTTGTGCCTGGTTTGTACTACTCATTGGGGCAAATTTAAAGGGGTATTCCAGGAATCAGCATAATTCATATACAAATGGGTCCTTAAAAATATAAGCTAATATGTAATTAGTTGTTATTTAAAATTTTGCCTCCGTTAGCAGAAAAATGCTGATGACATACACTGTAATGAAGAATCAAAATGCTACTGGCCCTTTAATCAGTCCGTTAATTTCCTCCGCGCGGTCCGTTGCAGAGCATACACAGGACAGAAGATGGCCGCTGGTCACATGTCCACATCACATATCCTGCACCTGCCTGGGCAGGTCAAGTGATCATCACTATGTTTGGCTGTAGTCGGTTGGTTGCAGTGCATCCAGTATGGCCGGTGTTTTGGTGATGGCAGTTACACATCATTACTATGGTAACAGAGCAAGAAAACCTGTTACATCCTCACTGGAAGCAGAGCATAAGAGGGAGGAGGAGTTTCTGAGAACTAAAGGATCTTGGGACTTGTAGTTTCCAGTGGCAGCCATCTTTGAGAGGCCATAAAATTTTGGGAATCATAAAAACAAGCTATTTAAGCTCCATTTTGTGACTAATGACATTATGTTTTGTTACATTCATTTATTTATAGCATTGTGGCTTTTTCTATCAGACGTTCATATTCCCGGTATACCCCTTTAATTACTCGGACCTGTTGCGATCCCCGATCCGGGCGGCCCGACGAAGATGAAGTCCGGCACGATTCACGTAGCTTGTGCGCCCGATTTCCTGCATCTGTCACACTGGAGTTCACCTTCTTCTTCCCGGTGCTTGTAAGTGCGTGTCTTGCGACACAATTTGAATTTTAAATCCCATGCATAGTCAGAATCCATCGGTTTGTCCAACGACCAGGCTCCCGATTTGCGCCCCATGAAAGTCGGCGAGATTGAGCCAAAATCCCATCATGTGTGCCAAAAACCCTGTTAAATGCGGCACACAGGGCCGGCGCTATGGGTAGGCAAAGTGGGCAATTGCCCCCCTGAAAGTGGAGAATCTCTTCTTTCAAATGAATTTTGAATTTTGTTTCTGGGTGCCAGGGATCCAGAGATATTCAGGTTTAAAGTGAGAATATCAGGTGCCATTTTTATATATAACAATCACTCCCAACGGCAGATTAACAGTTAATATCTCTGTTTTCCTTACACTTAGAAACACAAATTTGGATTCATATAAAACAGGAGAGTCTCTTCTTTCATAGGAAAAAAGAAGTGATGTTCTGTGTCACAAAGCCAAAGATACAGCCCTCTGAAGTCCCCTCCCCCCCTCCAGATTCTTAGCCATCAGGCTGCAGGGAGAATTTGCTGCACACAGGAGCTGCTGCTCCTCACAGATAATGGAATTTCTAGTTGAAAAGCAGATATCTAGTTATTACAGTTTTGGTGATATTGTGAACTCTAATACATTTACGAGATGTGAAGGTAAATATTTTCTGTTTGGAGAACATTTTTCTGCCATCAAAGTCAAATTTTAACTATTTTGTTTTTATAAAATGTTTGAGTTTGAATCAAAATTGCATGAAGGTGCCTATGTCTATAAACTTTTTAATGCAATTTTGAAAATGGGGCAAGTGTCTGCCCTCAGAAAATATGTGGTTTGTTGGGTTACTTTAATTCTTTTTGCTGTTATTTCGATTTTAATTTTAAACGCCAAAATTGTAAAAATTGCTCTGGTCAATAACGCGACAAAATATCCAGAAATACCTGACTGTTGAATTCCCTGGCGGCGCAAATCGTTGGGAGACCTGACAACAATGTGGTCTGATTTTCTTTGTACTCTACATACAGGAGCTATGTACACCACAATTTCCTCAGGGATAAATAAAGCGTTATTGTATTGTTTCATTACAAGTAACATTTTAATTCTGCAGGATACAGCTGTACTAGAGGCTGCTCTGCCCCTACACCTGGTTGCTATGTACATGAATAAAATGCTTGCTGCGTCTCATGTATGAAAGTAGTTTTGTTAATAAAGTTTTTTTGGGGGGAGAAAAAAAAGCCTCTTGTTTGTGTAGGGTTTTCACTCCACCCTTTCCACGTGACCCCTCACCTCACAGGCTCAGCGTGTCATCCGACTTCCCGTTCCAAACCACGTGTGCTGTGTGCTTGTCGTCCAGCAGGCGGAGGGTGCAGCGGGCAGTATGGCGAGTCAGGGGCACTGCCTTCGCTACGAGGGATGCAATTTCTTCAGGCAGCGCCTTGTACTGGCTACACTAAGCGGGAGGCCGGTGAAAATCCTGAAAATCCGGGTGAAGGATGAGAGCCCCGGAATCAGGGGTAAGATGCGTAGCAGTGGCGCAGACTGCTTACTACATCAGTCCAGCATGGTCTGTTTGGCTGACTCTCATGTCTTCCCTGTCCTCAGCCATTGGAGGTTGAGGCCGACTAGTGTTCTCTGGTGTCAGTTATTAGAGCCTGGGAAGTTTAGAGAAATGTCTTCCCTCATCATCTCGTGCATCCTCAGTCATGAGAATCCCCTGTGTGCTGTAGGTCATGAGTTTGTTTAGCTTTTCTCCAGATAACGTGTATATAGAATTCTTCTGATTCTTGGCACAGCCATAGGTCCTATACAGAAGTGATGGCGAACCTATGGTGTACATGGACCCCTGTCTGCTAGGCTCGCTCTGTGCAATGTGACCAGATCATGGTTGTAAAGATATGGTCCAGGTTAAGACAGTGTAATCAACGTATAAGATGTTTAGTAATTCTGTGGACATAGCATTTATTACAAAAACACTTTAGCAGACACAATAATGATTGTGATATCTGGTGGATGCTTTTGATGTTTACTTTGTTATGGATCAGACCTTGTGTTGTGGTTTTTGTTACACCTGCAAACCATAATGTGGCTGACGGTGTCAAACAGCCCCTCCACGGTTTCAACTGGGTCCTCTGTAATCTTTAAATCCATTATGCTTTGAGACTAAGCTGAAAACGGGCCTTGGGGGAAATGTACTCTCAGTGGGAGCACTGCAATCTCATCTGATATCCACCACCTTTTGTAAGGAAGGTGACTTCAATTCCCTCATATCTTATGCTTAAGGGAAAGAAAACTTATCCAAATGTCGTATAGCCCCCCAAAATGGTAGCAATGATGACCTAATCCCTTCCTGCCAGAAATTACACTTTGCACAGTTCCATTCACCGAACTGTGAAAATGTTACTGACTTCACAATATGGAAACATTTAAGATGGACATATGTTTATTTTTTTTTGTAAAAAAGATTTTAAAGCGAACCTGTCACCAGGAATGTAATCTTTAGCCATTGACAGCTTGCAATAGCCTATGCTGTGCTGAATCAGCATTCTGATTCATTTCAGTACTTTATAAAACGTTAATCTTACGTTACCTGGATCCTTGCCAGTAGTGTTCAGTGAGTTCTGGAGGGGGAGATGGGCAGATGCAGCCTGTGCCAGTCTCCTCTCCTCTACACTCTTGCAGCCCCCTTACCTTTTCCCACTTCGTGTCATATACACGTGCTGGCAGGGGAGTGGAGGGAATGGTGTGGAGCAGCACCATAACTAGCTGCACACAGCTTCCCCTGGTCTTTTAGGGGCTAAATTTGGGACAACCACTTGCCTGTATTTATTTCTTGTTCTTATATGTAAAAATATAAATTTATACTGTTTGTTCAACTACTTTTTTCTTCAATACAGACTTTGAAGCAAGTTTCATCAGGCTGATGGATAAAATAACCAACGGGAGCAGAATAGAGATCAATGAAACTGGTGAGTGTTTATGGGTACCAAGTCTACCTAAAGCTACTGTGTGAAGCATAAGTATAATGCAGTTTATGTTGTAGGTCTCTATGATACTGCTGTTTGTGTGAAAGTCTGGTTTTGGCAAGGTCTCTCAATATGTTTTGCCATCTGTCTCCACCCCAATATGTCCTTCCAAATGGATTATGCTGGAACTGGTAACCACACCCAGAATTCCTCTGACTCTTAGCTTGCTATGGAGCCAATGGGAAGACCTTTTGTTCTCAGAGTTTGAATTGATGAAAGTGTTTCCTTTTAGCTTTGCGTGAATGTTTCATTGATGGAACTAGGAACAGTACATGCGGTTATAAAGATTAGATATTCTGTGTATGGTTCTTTGGGAGTCCCAATTTATCACACAGATGGCATTTCATTGAACTGTACCTGTGGAGTTCACTAGCTTGAAATGGTTTCCCCCCACCTTAGTAGGTTATGGCATATTGCCACAATATGTAATAACTTGACCAGTACATATCTAGCTGCTTGATATTTTTATACTCTTGCTTCCCCTGACCAGGAGCTTCACATTAGATTAGTTTATGGGCTTTTGTGATCACCAAACAGGACATAATAAATAAAGAAATAAAGCCAGACACTGGGGAAAGACTAGCTGAGTAGGGAGGTTCTGTCTATTTGTTTGGGAAGTTGATCGTTAAACTGATATTGATGACCTATCCTGGGAATAGTAAACCCTACTTAGGCCTTGGACTCATGATCTGCATTTTCTGCTGAATTTCTGCTCCCAGTTTCTTATGCAATCATGCCGTGGATTGCTGCATGTTAGCAGCAGAAGATTGGGCAGCATTTTTCCTTTTGGATACATATATCGTTGATTAACTGTTATTAACTTTTTATTTGAGGTAATAGGGAAAAGAAACTCTACCATTGTCTTTTTATACTATAAGTATTACATTCATTGTGTGGCCTGAATTTGATAAATATATTTCCACCTTTTCCCTCTTGACCACTGTGGGGATAGGGAGGAGAGGGATTAAGAGGTCCCTCTTTACATCTACCCACCAGTGTTCTTCTCTGTGACTCATCCTCTACCTAAATGGGGGTGTATGCAGCTTAGCTGGGTCCGCGGTCTCCTGGAAGCCAAGTTCCATCTGAGAGTGATCCTCAGTCGGCACCCCACCACCTTGGGTCTCCAGCACTCAGTGGTGGCTCCTCCTGTAGTCCTGTGCGTGTCCAAAGGGGAACTGCAGCACACTCAGCAGCCACTTAACCATCTGGGTGCAGGAAATCCTATGATGACTTCTGGACATGACCGCAGGACGGGGCTGGGCACGGATGCTGTCCTGTAGTAGTATTCAGATTCTGTTGTGTCATTCATGAATGCTCCCTATTTATATAATGCATTAAATTGAAGTTATTTGATGGGAATCTGCAGTGCTGTAATCCATTACTGACTCTGCGGGGCAAGTGACTGCTGGTGAAGCTGCCAGAGATTCACCCAGAAGACATATATTAAAAATTGTATAATGCAAAACCTGTAAAATGGTGGAATTGGTCAAATAACATGGTAATTTATTATTGTAACTTTTGTTACACTCTGGAGGCAGTGGCATCATACAAAGTACAAGCCAAGATCTAACTTGTAAACAAAAACATACAAAACAAACAGATTTTAGGGTACACTTGCCATAAAACATCCATATAAATGTCAGGATCATTGTCTAGAGAATAAAACTTAATTCAAGTACTTGCCTTCGTACTCTTCTAACCATCCATAGGATTGACTTCAATGACATCTAGCACCAGGATCAAGGATTGTAAACCAAGCTCACTGACATTGATATGTACCCGCTCTAGCAGAATCTGCTATTCTTCTTTTTTGCTAATGGAGTCTGGAGCCCTTTAGAATCATTTGCATAATTTTTAAAGCCTTTTTTTCTTAAAATCCATAGTATAGGGAGCTTAAATAAGAATGGATCCTGCCAGAAGGGGCACACACCAGTATGTCAGTGTGCTTGGTTTGCAGTGGTTTCCTTTAAATAAAGGTAATATTATTCATCTTTGACCCTGCTGGTAGATATCATTTAAAGGAAATCTACCACCATGATGAAGAATTGTAAACTTAGGACACCGACATACTGGTGTGTGCCCCCTCTGGCGGAATCTGCTCTTGTTTTAGCTTCTTATTCCCTGATTTTTACAAAAAAAAGCTTTTACAATTATGCAAATTAAAGGGAACCTGTCCATGTTTGAGGGAAAAAAAAAAAAAGGGCAACCTTCCTTCACCTAATAATATCTCTGCTCAGAAAAATTTTCTACCTGGTATCCAGGCAGAGAATCTAGCGAGTTGAGGTGGGCATATACATATGTGCGAGTCTGGCGGCTTGCTCACACCTCCTTTTCCTATGCCATCCGACTGTAGGCTGTATTATCACACATATGCCTTGACTGCTATGCGCAGAAGCAAAGCTAAGCAGTAAAAGCCACGCATGCGCCATAAGCATTTGTGTTATAGTTCTGCTAACAGCCAGATGGCGTAGAGAAAGGAGGTGTGAGTAAGCCGCAAGACTCACACATATGTATATGCCCACCTTGACTCGCTAGATTCTCTGCCTGGATACCAGGAAGAGAATTAATGTTTTCCTTTTTTTAGCAGAGATTTTATTGGGTGAAGAAAGGTTGCCCTTATGCTTTAAGGGCACTGTGGGAACCTGCCTGCAACTTAATTTTTTCAAACAGCGGTGACAGGTTTACTTTAACCTAAAGGGATTCAGGCTCCATAGATGGTATTGGAGCCTGGAGCCCCTCAGGCTCAGTTGCACAATTTGTAAAGCCTTTTTTTGTCAAAACCAAGGCATAGGAAGTTTAAAGAAGATCAGATCCTGCCAGCGGGGACACACACCAATACGTCTGTATGCTTGGTTTACAATCCTTCATCCTGGTGGTTGAGTTCTTTAAGAAAACCTAATAGTAAGTACAATTGTGCATTATAAGTATATATCCTGCTATGCCACCCTCACTAGATATCACCAAAAATTGGAATGTGACCTTATCTAATACTGTTTACTGCTGTCTATTGTAATTTATAATGTTAATGATAAATGTTTCTGCATGCTTGTACAATACTACCTTCAGTGTTGTTTGGCAGGTTTTCTAACATGGGTTATGTTGTGTAATATTGTGCAATCTTGTTCCACGTTTGTATTGTGGTTGCTCCTTTGTACACAAGTATTTGGCGTGTGCTTGCTTGTGCATTACGATATTCATAACTGCTAGTTATTTTACCAGCACTTTCCATGATGTTCCCCATGACAGCCCCAACTAGAGGACAGGAAGAGAGGTTAAATGTCCCTCCCCTACATCCCTCTTCACTGTTCTTCCTGTCCCCTCATAAGTCAGGAGAGAGTCTCTCTTCTCTCCTGGGATGGGGGGACGCCATGGAGGTGCCAAGTCCTCACCTCTATGGCCTCGATTGGGTTCCTATTTCCTGTCTTCTCCTGAAGAGTTTTATCAGGGTCTGCCCATGATGACTACTTCTGGTTTTCGCAGCACACCGGAAGTGATGTAATTCTCCTACTCCTAATGAGGATAGATAGGAGACTAGTGGGACTACTAGTGCTGCGGGGGGGGGGATAACTTTTATAACTCTGTATTTCCATGATCGCAGCATATAGAGTTATAATAAAAGAAGTCCTGAGGAACGATGCTCCTCTGTGTCCTCAAAAAAATGTCTCAAAAATAGCACGCAAAAAAAGTTGTGGCCCTTAAACCGCCATGTACGAAAATTCGCTAAAAGTGTCCTGGTCATTATAGCCTTTTCAGGCCGCGTCACTAAGGGGTCACTCTCAAATCCGGCAACGTTTCCACATATACACCCATTAGTTTGTATTTAGATATGATCTTTTCAACTCAAGTAATGATGGCAATGTCTGTCACTACATGAATTGGTGTTTTATGTAGCTGTGTATTGTAGGATAGTTCCCGAATAAATCAGATTGAATGTACAATTGTGAAAGTAAATGGGCATACAAGAATTCTTGTCAGTACTGAACATCAGCATTAATTTAATGGGTACTAATGAACTTTTTAATAGATTTTTGCATAGCTCACACTTTATTCTTGGCTCTCCTAGGTACATCCTTGTATTATCAGCCAGGCCTTCTATTTGGTGGTACACTAGATCATGATTGTAGTGTACAGCGCTCTATTGGCTACTATTTAGAAAGTTTGATTTGCCTGGCTCCATTTATGAAACATCCTTTAAGAATTACCCTTCGTGGTGTCACCAATGATCAAATTGACCCCTCAGTAAGTTACTATTTTATATGTCAGATTTGTAGTAGCATACCTATCTCAAGCAAATCATGTTCATGACTTTTTGTCCTCTTTTTACTAGGTGGACACTCTTAAGGCCACAGCTATTCCATTACTAAAAAAATTTGGTATAGATGGTGAATATTTTGAGCTAAAGGTAAGAAAAGAAAATAGGAACTTTATTAAATGATTATATTAGTAGATGTTGGCTTGCATGGACTTGTGTTCATTTGCATTATAAGATAAGACCCACTTTATATCTCCGTTAGGTCTTCATTCATTGTAAGCCAAAACCAGAAAAGACAAACATGCAGAATAGGTACAAGTCTTTTCATTATACCTTACCTCTGTGTTGCTGGAAATACTTGTTCTGTGTGTTCTGCCTCATTTGGTTTTGGTTCAGGGTCCTAAATTGACCTTTGGTGATGTCATTACAGACGGTCCCCTATTTAATGACACATTATTTGCAGGCGACCTCTATGCCCACTGTGACGCTTTGGTGAAGCTCTCTGGCTCCTTTACGGTAGTTCCATGCTGCCATGATCAGCTATAAAGTGTCTGTAATGAAGTTTCATCGATAATGCTTTTTCCCATTAAACCAACAATTTTTAAAATCCAATTGTTAATGGGACAAAAGAGAAAGTCTGGAGCTACAATTATAAAATATACCTGTTCAACTTAAGAACAAACCTAAAGAACTGATTTTGTACGTATCCTGGGGACTCGCATCAGGCGATCCCGCATTAGGGACAGTATCCCGGCTCCACTGCGCATTTGCATGACCTGTAATACTCTGGCTCCACTTGCCAGAACGCGCAGGAGCCGAGGGAAGGATGAAGGAGCTGCATATATATAACCTGTGGGTGGTTTCGCTTCCCAAATTGCCCTGACAGGTTCCCTTTTAGGTTATATAATCACATTTTAAATGAGATCACTTTTTAATAATACAAAGCTTCATTACTCAAATAATAAACTGCAAATTGTGAGCTTAGCCATGAAACCTTATGCTCAACCTTAAGTATTAAAATTATATATCACCTGAGCCGTTAGACTGGGTAACCCAATCCCTCCTATAAAGCATGCGACGGAAGTGGGTGGGGTGTTGGGACTCATGACCAATCATTTTTTCACAGGTTGGAGATGGACACAGAGTGCAAGTACAGTTCCCTTATACCATGGACTCCCATTGTGTTTAATGGGCACAGGAGCTTACGTTCTCTTGTTCCATTATAACCAACATTTGTAATTTTTTTTTAACCTTGTTTTGTTTATGCAGCCCCATTTTTAAAAAATTTGTTTTAATTTACACCTTCTAGATTGTGAAGAGGGGGATGCCACCTGGAGGAGGTGGAGAAATATTCTTCTCCTGTCCGGTTAGAAAGGTCCTCAGACCTGTTCAAATGACAGATCCTGGCAAAATAAAGCGCATCCGAGGTGTGGCGTATCCTTTTATCAAGCACATGTTGTCACTGTGCTGTGTCATGGAGAATGGCATATAGGTGGAGATGATCACAATATCTGGTGGTTTGTTCCCAAGTGCGATTATTTCAGGGCTTCTGGATAATGCACACACAGTAATGGATTTTATTCATCATCCTGGGTTGACATAAAATCTTGGTTATTATCCAAAAAGCATAATCTAGGTGTGTCATACTCCTCTACAGTTGTTAGCATTCTGGAATTGACCCTCAATGTTCTTTTATTGCAATGTGAGGCTTTCTTTAACCCTTGGTTAACAGATATTCTGTCAGAGTATCTCCACAAATTGGCAATAGAATTGTAGAATCTGCACGAAGCATTTTGAATAATTTTCTTCCAGATATTTATATCTACACGGACCACCTTAAAGGAGCAAATTCTGGAAAGTAAGTTTTTAAAAAAAATGTTTTGTTTAGTGCATTTCAGCTTTAAAAAGTTGAGTATTTTCAATGTTATAGGCTTGAATAGCACATTTTAATCTATAAATGATAACTTTGATTATTGCTTTATTCATAGGTCTCCTGGCTTTGGACTGTCTCTAGTGGCTGAAACAACTGAAGGTTATGTAATAAGTGCAGAGCTTGCATCAAATCCGCAGGGGCAGGGAGCAGCCATACTTCCAGAAGATCTGGGCAAGAACTGTGCTAAGCTGCTTTTGGAAGAAATCTATAGAGTAAGTGCACTTAACTGGAACCTGTCATCAGACATTGGCCTATTGAATACCGGATTGTTGTTACCTTCCAGCTCATGTTTCTTTCATGGCCCATTGTGGTGGCATCATCCAGAAAATTATTGTTGAAGAAAGATGTAAATTGGTTGAATAAAGTCATGGAGGGCGGAGGCTTTAGCACTGAAGGCAACCTCTCCACCTCAGAAAACCTCCTACGCTGTGATGAATATTATGCAAACAACTTCAGGAGATCTGGTTAGGGATTTCGCTGAATGCAGGACCATTAATTACAGTGAAGGAGTTGTGGTGAGGTAGGGGGAGCTTGACTTCACTGTAAAACTCTCTTTATCTTTTTACAACCATTTTACATTTCACTTTGTAGTGGATTTTCTGTATGATACCACAATGCTGGGTCTTGAAAGAAACATGATCTTAAAGGTGTTCAGCTGCTTAACAACAAACTCATAGTGGTACATTAGGTCAATATCTGCTGACAAGTTCCCTTGAAGGATAGTGCCCTGTTTGTTGTTTTTATGTCTTGTTAAAACCCTTACATTTTTCTTTATTTAGCTAGTCTTTTCTAGCCCCTGTCACATGACAGAGTTGCCAGCTCACTTTGCCTGTTGTGTAAATAAGAAGCCGGTTTCCACAACCTCTTAAAACCTACTTTTCGTGTCTCAATGGAGAGCTGTATATGTATAACAAACTAGTGCAATTAGTTTCTCCATTGCACCAATACTATGCTTAATAGAAGGCCTTGTGCACACTGCCTGTGGTGTCAGCAGCTATCAGGCATCCCCATTTTTTTTTTCTATGGATCGTGCCCAAGGCTGTCGTTTCTACATATATGAATCTCTGGTCTGCCCCGTTAAGGTTTATGATAATTTATTACTATATGCTCAATGAATTATCTGGAAATGTAAACCACTTTAAGATGATTATTGGAATAACAGTTGGCTCCCTATGTTTTTTATATATGATGAGATTTCATGATTCAAAGATTTTTCTTGCACACCTTGGATACAAACACATGATGTGGATTATAGCCCTATTTCACCTGGATTTTTAAGGTCAGTTCATGGCCAATTTTATCTAACACTGCTAAAGAGATCATATGCCATATATAATCGAGTACAAGCAGAGTTTTTCTGCAGATAAAATGTGCTGGAAAAAAACAAACTTGGCTTATACTTGGCTATAAAAATTAACTCAATAATCTCCTTTCCTAACCACCCCGCAGGTCCTCTTCTTGCTTCTAGTGGCAGGTACGGTGTCGGTTAGGTGTATATTAATTTGCATTGTCTTATACTTTGTGTGTGTGTGTGTATACCTTATTATAAGGTTCTGACCTTCGCTATAGACTTTTTAACCCTCACTGTTGTACAAAAGTTAAAATTAAGATTGGTGGTATAGTTGCATAATGTGTATTTGAAAAAAACAAGATACCTTTTATCTCCAGGCAGAACTGGGATGCATTCCCATGTTGCTTAAAAATGACACAGAATTTGTTATCGGGAACACTCCCTTAGGTCTTGTTTACATTTAGCCTTCCACGTTGTGGGTCTCCCTTACCTTAATATGCAGGTCACTATAAGTTGATTTCTACATTTTAACCAAGACAATTATAACTGAAGGGGAAAATGGCTATTCTAAGTATCAGGTTTTTCATAGCGTTCTGCGAGTCAGTAATGTTTATCAGGCATACATAGGACAACAGCTCTTCAAACTAAATCTGTACTGACTAGTTTTGGACGGTACTAAAGGGAACACTTCCAAGTATCTGCGTCTGCTTGGCTTGTTTTACAAGCGTTGATGGAAATGCTTTGTTTTTCTGGCTGTAGGCCTACAGAATTCTTTTGTGCCACTGTTGTGTAGACTTTCCTTTGTGATGAAGTGGTTACTAGAACATTTTATTACATGACTGAAGATAAGTTATGATTAATTTAGAAAAAAATTAACCACTATAAAATAATTGTTTAATTTAGTAATTTTTTTTTTTTTTTTTAAGCTTTTAACCCCCTAAAAATCATGTTCACCTCTGAATTTTCTGATACATATTAGACAAATATCTGTTCGCAGGGATGTCCTGACCTTACTGTGTCAATACCACACCTAGACGTAACTATGTCATGGTGATCACCTAGAAAATAAACTTCTAATAAGCAGCATGGGGACAAGATGTCCTGCGCTCTGGGCTGCTAATTATGCATGGCCTTGCCACCTCCCTCTCCTTGGTGCTTGGAGATGAGGTGACATCAATGCGTTTCCCTTTGAATCCCTTTAACATTTTGTACTAGTACATCATGCTCCGTTTAGGGAGTATGGAGAGGGCTCATAGGCTAAGCCCTCTCCATGCAAGCTCGGTGTTTGCTGCATAATGCAGCAAACACCCACTGGTAATTCTGTGATGGGTAGCACCGATCATGAGTGTTAACCCTTTGACTGCCGTCTCCATGTTGGCTTTCATCATCGCTCCTGTGACCCCATTGCAGAGCGATGATCAGTTGGCATGACAGCCTGGAGTCTTTATAAGACAGTGTACAAGCGACACACTTTTACAAATCTGTAGCAAATTCTCCATATATTGCAGTGCAGCTCTGTACATTGAAATATGAAAGTTCTTTGTGTCGATGATGGTGAAATGAATAATTTTGTTTTGCAGAAATTTACATTTTTATAAAGTGTATCAAGACACAATAAAACCTGTATAAATTTGTTATACCCATGATTGTTCTTGCCTAAAGAATACAGTTGAGGTGTCATTTGGAGCAGCTAGTAAATTATGTAAAAAGTGATCCACAAGAACATAGTACAAATGCGTTAGATTTTACCTTTGCACATATTTGCTGTACAGTGAGGAAAGGCTGTGCTTGTATTACTGGTATTGCATCTGGCTCAGTTGTCTGACATCTATTTATTGGTGATAATGTCACACTGGAATGAGGCATTACTGTGCCAGGAGATGCCAACAGTATTCATTTTCCCAGGTTTGTGCCCCTTCTCTAAGCATGTGCAGAATAAAATATTCTGTGTGTGAAGTGTTTCATAAGATGTTGTGCAAAGTGCTAGTTAACATTTTGTTGTTGGGGAAGGCAGCCTCCGTTGTATTTGGTTTCAGTTAATAAATACCAGTAGGGCTGCTTGCCCAGAAAGCATAAACTTGTGTGGGGATGACACGGTGGACATTAAAGTATAGCACGAGGCTGAGGAGACATTGGTGTCAGACAAGGGAGGCAGGCAGCTTATTTATGTGCAGGTAAGATTTCATCTCTGCTTGTCTGTAAATATTTGTATACTTTTACATACATGTTGTATAGTCTTAGATTCCCCCTTCAAACACTCCAAGTATCTTTCCACTTATCCAGAGTCAGTACTCGAATGTGTTTCTAATCTGCATTTTCATGCTTGAGGCTGAAGTGAAAACGGACATGTACATCCTAACCTATAGAATATGGTGTTAATTGCTATTTCAATGTTTTATGCAGTGCCCACATGAGGGTAACATTACAAAATATACACCTATACAGCACCCCTAATGTTTTTCCTGCTGCGTTTATAGATGCCTTCATACTGCTTTGCCATAAAACATTGTTTACTGGAATGGACTAGAAATGGACGCCATGTGTTTTGACAGTTGGTAAACCTTGACTTGGTCGTCTTCTTATTATTGTTTGCTTTCTTGCTACATTATCTGTTGTATTATTCACCAATGGAAGTGGCACCTACCACTGCTTGGTATATTGCACATTTAGGGTAAATATGCTTGTATACATCAGATAATTTTCTCAGGTATTTTCCCCACATGGGTGAGAATTTATCAAGAACTGTTGAATTTTACTGTTATGAAGCTGGTCTTGTGCAGCCATATTAATTCTACACCGCTCCTTGTCTGTGGTAAAATAGTGCTATAACCTGTGTCAGGAACTGGTGCCGGCTATAGACCATGTATCTGGCCCACTTCATTTTTTTCTTATGGGAATTGGTTACTTGAAACAAAATGTTTATACTGTCTTTATTATCTTATCAAAGTATATATAGTTCACCTTCCAAGCGGACCCTAGTTTTCTAGTAAGATCAGCAAGATCAAAGTATAACTTTTGACTCCCTTTCCATGAGGTTTTTTATAAAAAAAAAAAAAAAAAAAATAGGGGTGGGGCTTTGTAAATCATTACATACATTGTAAATAAAGGGCCAGGTTTATATTTTATTCATTTAAAAAAACAATTGAGTAAAATGTTTCAACTTTTAGATAAGATGCATAACTTTACATGCATTTTGTTACGACCTAAAGTCAACGTTGGGCTTAATAAATTGGTCTATAACATCATCCGCTTAAGGGTACATTCACACATCGGTATGCCCGCCATGTGCTGGAGAGGAGGAGGAGGAGGTGACCCCTCCATAGAGAATAGCGGCGCACGGCCGCACACACGCCGAAAGATAGGGCATGCTCTATCTTTTGCGGTGTGGGCACTGTATCTGCGCCACGCCGCTATTGCCGTCTATGTGGACGTACTTGCGACCGCATGTACGTCCCCGCAGACGGCCATGTGAATGTGCCCTTAGGAGGCAGTATGGTCGCAAAAACATTTTTCCAAAAGGGTAATAATACTCCTCTTACTATTTTTGGAGGAGTATGGAATTTTCAGTAATACAAATATATAACTACTAGGTGTCTATAATGTTATTAGACACTATTTATATAGGAAAATAATCCGTCAGCATCTTCTGTGCTGAAATAGAAAATTGTGTCAGCAAAAGTAATATTACATCCTGCTTTAAACAAGGGGTACACAACCTTTTTCTTCACCTTTTCAGAAAGTTCAAAGTCCACCCCCCCCCCCCCTCCTCCCCCCATGTGGCTGTTGCCACCAAACACTCCAGGCCAGACACTGGATGGCAATGCCAACCAGCAACCCTGGTTGCCCCAGCCCCCCCCCCCCCCCTCCCACACGCATGCACGCTCACCAGAAAGCCCCCTCCTTAGACCAGACTTCAGCTGATACCAAAGGCGCATGGTAATTACTTTGGGGGAGGGGGGGTAATGGTGCATGATCATGCGTCTGACGGATGGTGAGGATTTAATGGGACCTCTGTGTACACCATTAAATATGAGCCACAGTCTGTTTGTACACACATATGCAGTAGGAGAGCTGAAAGGGATGATGACCAGAACTGCTTCCTTATATACCTCTGGATAATCATAGCAAGTTCAGTAGTCTTGGAGTAATATGAACTCATCAGAATGTGGTCTGGAGCCTGTGCTGAGTAGGCAGACAGTATGCCAGTATATTTAGAGGGCACCGTGTCCTGAGTATGTGATTCTGCCTGACAATGCGCCCTCCAGAAATGTGCGGTTACATCAAAATAAATACCAAACATTATTTCTTGACCCTTTTTATATTACATCTTTAGGTCTTTGTTCGTCACTGAATGACTTTTACTATGCTGTTTTTGAGTCCATCCATGACTAAATGTGAATGGAGTTTTATATATTATATTTTTCTCCCTGCAACTTTAGGTCCCTATAGTGATGAGTACGTTTTGTATCTCTTAGGGTGGATTCATTTTGTTCCATATCCATTGCGTTTTGTTTCCATTTTTATTTTTTGTCTTGGCGTACGCCCCCCCCCCCCCCCAAAAAAAAAATGTTTTTTTACTATTGGTTAGAAAATATAACATCTGGTTCCCCAGCCTAATCATTTAATAAAAAAAAAAAGGACCGGTCATCGGTTGTTTTTTGCGGACCCATAAAAATGACAAACTGATATTTTTCCACTTATGACTTATCCTTTGTTTTCACATTGGGTTTTTTTCCCCACTCATTGAAAACAATGGCTTGGTAAGGCATCTATAAAAGTCACTGAACCGCGGATGTGAAAAACAACGCCGGTGTGAAATAGCCCTTAGCTGAAGGACTGTGGACTGTGCACATCTTTGGTACAAAATTAGTTTGCGAACCAGGGCTCAAGTTATATATGTGAAAACAAATGGATAAGTGTGTGTATTATGATAGATCTGGCAACCCTAACAGATAAGATGAATCCATGTAAGCTCAGTTTTTCATCCCCCAGTTTGCCCCTTTTTCTGTGTTTTTGATTTTTTTTTTTTCTCTCCCTTTGACATTTCTGCTGGCGAAAAAATTTTGTAATGTTCTGGCATCTCCACTAAGGGGCAGTGTAAGCTATAAAGTTGGATTTGGTTGGATCTAGTAAGAAACCAAGTAACATTACTAGTGATTTGTCATTTGGCATTAGTGTCTTGATTTCCAGTGTACACATGATAGATTTGCTCAGTTAATAGTTTATTTTTGTGCTTTGTCATTGAACATTGTGCTTTCATTCAATGTTCACACCACTTGTTTGCTGCTGTTATTCTATTGTCCTACACTTTGACCTGTTTTTGCCTAATCCTACAATTTAAGACCTGTTTATGTTTGCAGGGTGGATGTGTGGATTCCATAAATCAGAGTTTGACTCTTCTACTTATGACCCTAGGACAGCAGGATGTTTCTAAAGTATTACTTGGACCCTTGTCTCCTTACACGTAAGTGTTTTTTTTTTTGGGTGGGGGGCAGTTGTTAACAATCTGTAGTATGTTACTACTCTCATCATATTACATATGATAAATTAGCTTGAGGCCCTATAATAATTTGTGGTTGTAATAAATTCTAGGTTTCCCTGAGGAAATTGCCTTAGCCTTATAAGATAACGTAATAAACGCCTATATGCACCTTCTTTCTCCGATTTTCCTTTACCACAATAGAAAATGGTAATTGAGATAGACTTTATAGCTCCAAGTCCCTTATGTTTTGCCATGTGTCTTAAAACCTTGTTGTAAATCGAAATATTTCAATTTCTGGTTAACAAATCTGTAATCGGCAGCCTCTGATTTGCCTCGAGCACCAAGGTTTTTGGGGTTAAGGAGCCAAGAAAATAACTATTAGACCATAGGGCCAACATTTCATAATGGTGTTTGATATTGTTGATTCATGCTGGAAAATGTAGTAGGCAGATCTTCTTAGGAGACCCATGGAAGAAGATATGAAACAATTAGTAAATATGTCCCCAACTTTCCACCTTGATTAAGGTGTAGCCACGCCCCTCTCACATGACAGAGTGGGTGGATTAGGTGGTTATTCAAAAACATGCCAGCATTCAATCAATGTCGGTTCAGGAGATGCAATTAGGATTTGTAGTGCTGTCTAGGGTTTTTAATCGGTTTCTCTATGCCAATGCAATTTGTAAGACGTCTGTTTTTTCTTTATTTATCCCTTTTTATTTTACAGTTTGCTTTTATGTATGTCTTTATCATCATTTTTGTTACCTTTAAGCTTTTTGCCTTTTTTGCATACTAAATTGTCAGTTAATACATTTTTTTTTTCCTTGTGCCTTATACGTTCCTCTGGAAAGGTGAATTACCGCTTAGGTGTGTTAGTTTGCAAGTGTGCACAAGCAGTGGCTATAGATGGTGTGGGGCATGTATAGAATAGAATAGTGTGTATCTGGGTGCATGTATGCGGTGCAGGCATGGGCGTCTCGTAAGCTGGAAGTGGTGGCAGCTGTGATGAGAATGAGCTTGTGACTGTATCTGGGTGCAGAGTGGCTTGTGCAGTAACGTTCCATAGGCACATAAGTGGTAGGGGGCTACATGGTGTGGTTTTGCACCTACTAGGCTGTGCGTGGTGTGTAGGGTCATGGATTCTGGTATGTTTGTTTCCCCAGACTAAAGTGTGTGGCATAAGAATCTGACTGTATAGGGGGGGGGGAGAGTGGCTCTGTGCAGTAGCGTTCCATAGGCACGTAAGTGGGAAGTAGGTACATAGTATGGTTGTGCGCCCCCTTGGGCTGTGGTGTGTAGTGTCTGGGATTCGGATGCGTTTGGATTCCCTGACAAGAATTGGGTTGACTGGGTGTGCTGTTAGCAGGGGAGTAGAAATTGGTGTAAGGACGCCATTTTGTGCAAGGGGGCAGAATTTAAGGCCTAATTAGTGGTGTTTCATGACAAAGGTCATCAGTATGCATTGTTAGGAACTATTCTATAGAGCGGATCATCAAGGCCTGATGCATAGTTGAAGAATGTGAACTGTCCTTTTTCGGTTATCATGGTACCGGTGCTGTTTATGTATAAGGTACAGTACTGTGATAACTGAAGAATGGTGGTGCCATCAAGAAACCAACTGCGCTTGCTCTCGTGTTACAGAACATGGATCTCGTCAATGGATGCTAATGAGATATTGTTTGATTTGTTTTCCAATTCAGAATATTTTACGTAAACATTCTTTAATATTGAAAATCTACCAGTTCTTAAACTAAATGGTATATAAATCTGAGTTTTCTAAGCTTAAATATGCATTTTAAATATAACTAACAAGGCATATTTAGTGATATATTTACCATATCATATTATCAGGCGTATTTAGCAGCATAGGCATATTAGGGGATGGGGGAATAGAGTATTGCACATTGTAACTTTCTTTTCTTTTTCTTTTTAAACTGGATGCCTTGCTACGAAATGACAGTCTGTCGTTCCCTACTGCAAAAAGAATAAGGCCTGAAGGCCTGTTTTATATATTTAGATGTATTGGTGCTGAACTGTGTTTTGAATTTTATTTTCTTTCCCTTTTTATACTTTTATAGCTGGAAAAAATAAAATAAAAAAGTCACCGTTAGGTTCTCAATTTACAAGGAGAGGCCGAATAGACCTGTTTGTTGCATACGCTGTGAAGACGTTTGATGCATAAGTCAAACAGGTCACCAAAACAATTCTGATGTTGTATGTGTATTTGAACATGTCTCTGTTCTATGTGTAATTGGCAGGATAGAATTTTTGCGACATCTGAGGAGCTTTTTCCAGATAATGTTCAAAATTGAAAGCAAGACGTTTGAAGAGCGTAAAGGAGCGGATAAAGTGTTGATGACATGTGTCGGCGTTGGATTTTCGAATCTCAGCAAGACAATAAAATGACACTGGCAAGTTTTTGCTGGGATCATACTGACCAAAGTACTGTGCCTTTTTAGAGTCTGAACTTTGGATTTTGTGATATCTCTCCTGGAAACTGTGAAGCTGCAAACAAGTATTTGATTTCCAAATTATTATGACTTGGACCAGTGGGACCTCACCAATAGCAGTGACCTCCACCCACGCTCAGCATATTTGCCACATCATGATCACATAGTTATCTGAACTGCAGGAGAATTTTTTAAATAAATTTTATTTATATTCCTTGTTGCCTTTTGATTGGAAAACACCCGTGGATATATAAAAAGTTTCATAAAAGACTTTTTTGCATTTATAACATTTTTATTATGTTCATGGTTTACAGATAGGAGAATTGACTTTTTAAATTGCTAGTGTAGAAGCAATGCAAATGTTATCTGCAATACACTAATAAAGTGGTAGAAGATGGATTTACCCCAGATAAAATGTTTGTTTTTGGAATAAAATGGATGTCGACTCATTGATGTAACAGATAGAAGATTATGTCAGATATTGCTTGATGTAGCAGTAATAAATATAGTGCTTCTCCATATATTGAAAACTGGTGGTTATAGGGGGCAAAAATAATTTTTCTGAAGCAGATTCCAGCTGTTTAAAGGGCATCTACCACCAGGATGGAAGACTGTATGCAAATGAGCCTACAGTCCTTCATCCTGATGGTAGATATCCTTCAAGTTATTCACAAATAGACAGTCTCCTAGGTTTCAGGATCTGTTAGGGATGCCACTACCATATCACATTTTTCCTGTGTGGATCCACATATTATACTTGTCACCATGTGTGTTCCATCAATTTCTGGAAAACGATTGAATTTATAACAATGCTTGCTACATCAATACCTTGAGGGTTGTAGTTTTCCAAAATGTAATAAAATTATAATCTTTATATAGCGCCGTCATATATCGTAGCGTTTTACTAATCATAGGGTACATGTACAAATGAAATAATATATTACAGAGTGCAAACAGCCATAATGAAACAATAGGAGTGAGGATAACAGTCCAGCCATTCTTTATAAGGGAACAGAATACAATCATTTAAAAAAAAACAATGAAACAATCTGATATAATGAGCATAAATAAACAGGTAAATATACAAGAATACATATATAACTACGTTAGTAAAGATATGGCAAACCGGTTTTATGGTTCAAACTGTGAAAAAGTAGTTTGTAAGGTCATTGTCCAAAAGTTTTCTCGGGATAAGAAGTTTTCTCCAATCTCCACCTCTAGATGGACAGTTAACTCTATGCCCTGTATGGACATGGAGTGAAAGGAGGCAGAATGAACGTCCCTAAAATGTTTTGACACGCTAGATATCCTATTTTTCGATAAAGAATTTGGATCTTTACTGGCACCATTAATGTGCAAGTGATAAGATAAACTATGCGAGAAGTATTTCATTTGAAATACCTTCTAATGGGATACTCAGATTGATGAGATTGAGAACAAAAAGATGTGCCTGAACATACATATTTGCAGGTAAAGCACCTATTGCTGCTGCATGGTAAATTGTCTTTATGTTGTAACTAAGTGTGAACAGGGGCATTTTGGGTGGAAAAAACATTGGGTTACAAACTGTTACCCAAGGTGGTGCGTTTTGCCACAAATTTACAGTTATTTAAAATTTGGGCTGTAACTGCATCTTGCTTAAGGATGGGCAAACAGTCCTGTATAACGGACACTATTTTGTTAAAATCTAGCTGGTGCTGAATACCAGTGGTGAGACAAAGAAATGTCGGAGATGTTATTGGTAGATGTGCCAGAATCTGGGTATTGTTAAGCAAATAATCCGTGTGTGATTTACACGAAACAATGGATTTAGTCCTATGTAGTGTGGACTTTTGATACCCTCTGGCTTGCAACCTCTTGTCAATGCGATGGACTTCTATATTGTATAAACGTGGACACACACTCATACTCATTCTTCGATATGGGAATAAACGAAGACCATCGAGCAGTGGTGGCGAACCTATGGCACTAGTGCCAGAGGCGGCACTCTGAGCCCTTTCTGTGGGCACCCAGACCATCCCCCCAGAATGAAGTTCACCAGACAGAACTCAAAGAATCTGCCTGCAGAATCTTCCTACAATATTAGATGAATTTGCCCTCCTCCTTTCAACTGGGTTGGTGTCCTTAGGAGGCTGAACGATTGAAAATTGTCAAAGAAAAAGGAGAAATAAATTACTGCTTAAATTGCTGTGCTGGCACTTTGCAATAAATAAGTGGCTTTTAGTTGAAGTTTGGGCACTCCAGCTCTAAAAGGTTCGCCATCACTGCCATAGAGAATTTACACACCACCTGGACCAGATACGCTCAAATTTCTGGGGGAACTTTCTGTTGACATGGAGCGGTTGTAGGGAAATAACACTGTTAATAAGCAATATCAACCGTTTTAGTGTGAGGTTGGGGGGGGAATCCTGGTCCTTCTATGACATCACCACTTTCCGGGCATTATATAAGGCAAATCTATAGAAGATTTTTATCATAGTGGCATTTGATAACCTCCTTCATAATGCCAATGAGACATTCAGAGGGGGACATTAGGCGTTGATTGTGTATTAAGGAATTCCAGGACTTCAGACCAGAAAACATGAATCTTAGGGCAGGTCCAGACACAGTGCAGGAAGGAACCAGCCTCAGCCTGACAGCGGAAACATAAATCATTGGGCATTACTCCTATGCGGAATAATTTTGCAAGGGTGAAATACACTCAGTGGAGAAATTTAGCCTGGATCTGGAAGTCCCTCGCACTCACCACAGAAGTGAAGTAGGATAGCTCAACCTCCCTCCAGTCGTCATCCGACAGGTCAGTGATATCACCTCTCCATCATTCAAGGGCTTTATCAAATGGTCTGGTCTTTTGTTCTTGTAGCAGGGCAAAGACCTGGGTGAGTGGTCTAGGGTGCTCATCAGTTCTGCATCCGCAGATAGGAGCTGACCAATGAATTTCACACCTGCTGCCCCCCACACTGTTCAACCTGGGAGAGGAAGTGAGAGAGCCAAGGATTGAGCCATTATGGAGTCCTAGGCAAGAGGGGGGAGGGACTGTTCTCTCCTACCAGGATTTGTGCCCTGCGCCAGCACACCACCAATGTGCGCAGAGGGACTGGAGAGTCAGATGGGGATTTATATCTGTAGAGCAGATTCGTAAGGGCTTCATAAGAACCTACTAAGGCCACAGCCAGTGCAGTAGCGGCGTTGCCCCTATCTATATCTATCCACCATTGGGCATATACCATCTGGGCAGCCAAGTTATGTAAGTATAAATCAGGAGCTGCTAACCCACCTCGAGACTTGGGAGCCTGGAGCAGAGCTAAACTAAAGCGCGGGGCACCTCCCTGCCAGTAAAAAAGATCAGAGAATACCACCTATGAACAAGCATGGAATAAATATAAAAATTTTGGAAGAAATATGTTTATACAACCGTATAAGGATAGGGTGGAGAGTAGATCAGGCTTTCAGGCGAGAACCAGTAGCAGTTATTAGGGGATCAATATTTAACTCTGTGTAAGCCTGGATCCTGCGTGATACCTGGACCCCTAAGTACTTAAAGTTGGACACCACCTGAAGTGGGACTGTAAGGGGAAGGGTGCTTACACTTTTGTCTGAGAGAGGAAAAAGGGCCGATTTGTCCCAATTAACTCGGAGACCCGAAAAACTCCCGTAGCAGTCAATCAAGGATTAAAGGGATACCAGAGAGGAGCCCACATCCCCAAGGTACACAAGTGTGTCATCAGCTTACATAAATACGTTTCCGATGATAGTACCTCTAGTAATGCCTTTAATATCATCAGTGTGACAAATTGCCACAGCGAGGGGTTCTATGCCAAGTGCGAATAGGTGAGGGGATAGGGAGCACCCCTGTCTAGTGCCCCTACCCATAGGAAAAGGGGTGGAGATGTTGAGGTAGGTGCTCACCCTAGCTTTAGGTTCAATGTATAGTAATTTGACTAATGCTGTAAAGCGGGGGCCGATAACCCAATCCGCAAACACACCCCCCCCCCTACCATTTCCTAACTGGTTTTGCTGTCATGTCAGATTGCATTGCCTGAAATACTTTCATGAAGGACTTTTAGGGAACGGCATGCAGATGACATGTTGCAGTTCCTCAAATTTTCAATGCAATAGATATGTTCATTAACACGCATCAGTTCTGATTCTGTATCTTGAAGAGTACAGGATTTACATGCATGGAGAGGGCTCACGGGCTGATCCCTCTTCATAGCCGATAAGTCTTTGCTGCATATTATTAGAGCGATCGCTGCCGGCCGCCTCAAAAAGATGATCTTGCCTAGGATCGTCGCTTCCCGTGACGTCATCGGGGAGAGGCGATCCGTCTCCATGATAGCCTCGGTTCTTCCGATGCTATTTCGTTTTAACCCCTTCATTACAATGTGCTGACAGCACATTGTAATGAATGAGGAGGAAAATCCCCATATACTGCCATACTGCAGTATGGCAGTATATGATAGGATCGATCAGACAATTTGAATTTTTAGGTTTTTTTAATTATAATTTTTTTTTTGCAACTTTTTTTTATTTTTACTATTTTTCAGACTCCCTAGGGTAATTTAGTACCCTAGGGAGTCTGAAAAATAGTAAAAAGAAAAATAAAAAAAGTTAAAAAAAAAATTATAAATAAAAAAAACAAAAAATTCAAATCACCCCCCTTTTCCTAGAACTGACATAAATATAAATAAACAATAAAAATCATAAACACATTAGGTATTGTCGCGTCTGAAAATGCCCGATCTATCAAAATATATTAACGGTTTTTCAATGTGTTTAACCCCGTAACGGAAAATAACGCCCAAAGTCGAAAATGGCACTTTTTTGCCATTTTGAAAAATACAAAAAAAATCTATAAAAAGTGATCAGAAGGTTGTACAGTCCTAAAAATGATATCATTGAAAATATTATCAAATGTTGCAAAAAATGACACCACCCACAGCTTCGTACAACAAAGTATAAAAAATTTATTAGCGCCAGAAAATGGCAAACTCAAAAAAAAATTTGTACAGGAGGTTTTAATTTTTGTAAATGTATGAAAACATTATAAAACCTATACAAATTTGGTATCCCCGTAATCGTACCAACCCAAAGAATAAAGTAGACATGTCATTTGGGGCGCTCAGTGCATTTGGAATTTTTTCCCGCTTCCCAGTACATGGCATGGAATATTCATTACCATCACTATGAAGTGCAATTTGTTACGCAGAAAACAAGCCGTCACACAGCTCTTTACGTGTAAAAATAAAAAAGTTATAGATTTTTTGAAGGTGGGGAGTGAAAAATGGAAATGAAAAAACAGGAAAGGGCCTGGTCCTTAACTGGTTAACCCCTTCCCGACATTTGACGTAATAGTACTGCATCGCGGGAGGTGCGTTCCCGCAAAATGCAGTACTATTACGTCATGCTTCTGGCACCGGCTCCTGAACGGAGCTGGCGCCAGAAGCTGCAGGTGTCAGCTATATATTATAGCCGACACCCACCTCTAACACCCGCGATCGGAGATTTCTCCGATCGCGAGTGTTAACCCCTGACACGCCACGGTCGCACTGACCGCGGCGTGCAAGGGGCATTTGAGGAGAATCAAAGAAGAATCGGTGCCCGGGGCTGCGCTATCCTCCTCCGGCTGCCGGGTCCTGCCTTCTGACAGGACCCGGCTGTAACACACTGTACACGGCTGTACATCTGTATTACACTGTGTAATTTGAAGAAGAGCTTGAACAAGTGATCAGTGGATCACTTGTTCAAGCTAACCTGTAAAAGTTAATAAAAAATGTTAAACACATTACATAAAATAATTTTTTTATATAAATAATTAATTAAATAAAGTTAAAGTCCCCTAAACACAAATATTCCCTATACACATGCAATAAAGTGAAAAAAACACAAAATCGCCAAAAAACCCCACATATTTGGTATCGCCGCGTCCGTAACAATCCGTACAATAACTCAGAAACATTATTGGACCCGCTTGGTGAACACCGTAAAAACCCGAAAAACACGCCAAAAATGTACATTTTTCATAAAATCTCTAAACAAAAATGTTCTAAAAAGTGATCAAAAAAAGTTATGTGCACAAAAATGGTAGCACTGAAAAGAACAAATCAACACGTAAAAAATAAGTCCTAAACTAGCTCTGTCAACCAAAAAATATTAAAGTTACGTCTCCGAAAAGATGGCAATGCAAAAACAAATGAGGTTTCCTCTATATTAGTTTTTATCCAGTAAAATTGTAAAAATAAATGAAAAACTATATAAATGAGGTATCACCGTAATCGTAGTGACCTATAGAATGAAGATAATATAATATTTTTAGTATACGGTGTACGACCCCAAAAAATACGAAAAGAAAGTAAACCAAAATTGACAATTTTCTTTTCACCCATACATTCAAGAGTTAATAAAATCTCATCAATAAGCTAATGACCCACTAAAATGAAGTATTTGTAAAGGGCATCTCATGTCGCAAAAAATAAGCCCTTATATGTCCAAATTGCCAAAAAATAAAGATTGTATAGCCAATAAAAAGTGACAATGCATAATCTGCTCTGAATGGCGCAGCTTCCCTTCGATGCCCTGGCGTCTGCCCATACAGCAGGTTACCACCACATATGGGGTATTATTATACACAGAAATCATTGGGTATCAAATTTTGTGGAGCGTTTTGGTATTTTATCCACTGAGAATTTGTACATTTTTTGAAAAACACATTAATTTAGCCAAAAAAAGTTACTTTCAAAATTGCATCCGATTTTGTTTTAACCCCTGTAAAACAATTAAACGGTTAACAAACTTCATAAAAGTTGTTTTACGTACGTTGAGGGGTGTAGTTTCTATAATGGGGTAATTTATGGGGTTTTCTTTTATTTAGGCCTCTCAAAGTGATTTGAAGCCTGAGCAGATCCCTCAATAGCAGGATTTTGCGTTTTTTATGAAAATGTGAAAAATCGCACCTAACGTTCAAAGCCCCATAACATCCTACAAAAATAACAGATTGCATAAAAAACCATGTCCACATAAAGTAGAGATTTAGTGAATGTTAGTTATTACGTTTTTTTGCGGTTATGACTATGTATGGAAAAAGTAGAACATTTTGAAGTTCGAAAATCAAGAATTTTTCCAAATTTTCACCAAATATCTGATTTTCTCATAAATAAATGCAAAACATACCACCAAAATTTTTCAACTAACCTGAAGTACAATGTGTCACGAGAAAACAATTTTAAAATCACTTGGATATTTTAAAGGGAACCTACCACCACGAATATACCTATAAAGGTAGATCGGGTGGTAGGTGGATGTAAGGGACGTGAGGAGAGCTCTTTTTAGAGCTAATCCTCACGTCCCCGCTAACTTTTGGGAAACTTTATTAACCTAATATGTAAATTTAGTTATGCGGCTACTGGGGCGTGGAGTAGCCGGCACGAGGCTACACAGCGCGGCTACTCCACGCCCCGGTAGCCACATTACTCCTCCTACCCTGTTGTGTGCGGCGCGCAGCTCCTCGTAGCTGCGCGCCCTCGTCTGACAAGCCGGCTACTGCGCATGCGCAGTAGCTCCGGCCTCGGTGCTGGGACTGCTCAGCCGGCGTTCTGCGCATGCGCAGAACGCCATCATATCGGACGAGGGCGCGCAGCTACAAGGAGCTGCGCGCCGGACACAACAGGGTAGGAGGAGTAATGTGGCCACTGGGGCGTGGAGTAGCCGCGCTGTGTAGCCTCGTGCCGGCTACTCCACGCCCCAGTAGCCGCATAACTAAATTTACGTATTAGGTTAATAAAGTTTCCCAAAAGTTAGCGGGGACGTGAGGATTAGCTCTAAAAAGAGCTCTCCTCACGTCCCTTACATCCACCTACCACCCGATCTACCTTTATAGGTAGATTCGTGGTGGTAGGTTCTCTTTAAAGCGTTCCGAAGTTATAACCACTTGTAGTGACACAGGGCAGATTTGAAAAAATGGGCCGTGTCAGGAAGGTGAAAATTGGCTTCAGTGTTAAGGGGTTAAATAACATATTGCATATTGATGTAAGTGTTATGGTCATGTTGAATATGTAGATGTGATCCTGTCATATGTGTTCATGTGTAGTGCTTAGTCATTACACTAAATACATTACCAATAGTTTGTTACATAACATGGCCAAAACTCTCATCAACTAAATTCAGTGACTTATGTAGTAGGAGGTGGTTTATGGTTTGACATGGTTCCCACTGTTTGCTTTCTTTAGAATAGATCATGCCTACTGCAGCCTATTGCACTTCCTGAAAATAATCCGTGTACAGTCCTTTTAAAATAACCCAGAACAGGAACTCCACTCATTAGAAGATTTTGGGAGACATATTTTAGGTAAGAAATTGTCAGCATGTCATATACACTCACCGGCCACTTTATTAGGTACACCTGTCCAACTGCTCGTTAACACTTAATTTCTAATCAGCCAATCACATGGCGGCAACTCAGTGCATTTAGGCATGTAGACATGGTCAAGACAATATCCTGCAGTTCAAACCGAGCATCAGTATGGGGAAGAAAGGTGATTTGAGTGCCTTTGAACGTGGCATGGTTGTTGGTGCCAGAAGGGCTGGTCTGAGTATTTCAGAAACTGCTGATCTACTGGGATTTTCACGCACAACCATCTCTAGGATTTACAGAGAATGGTCCGAAAAAGAAAAAACATCCAGTGAGCGGCAGTTCTGTGGGCGGAAATGCCTTGTTGATGCCAGAGGTCAGAGGAGAATGGGCAGACTGGTTCGATCTGATAGAAAGGCAACAGTGACTCAAATCGCCACCCGTTACAACCAAGGTAGGCAGAAGAGCATTTCTGAACGCACAGTACTTTGAACTTTGAGGCAGATGGGCTACAGCAGCAGAAGACCACACCGGGTGCCACTCCTTTCAGCTAAGAACAGGAAACTGAGGCTACAATTTGCACAAGCTCATCGAAATTGGACAGTAGAAGATTGGAAAAACGTTGCCTGGTCTGATGAGTCTCGATTTCTGCTGCGACATTTGGATGGTAGGGTCAGAATTTGGCGTCAACAACATGAAAGCATGGATCCATCCTGCCTTGTATCAACGGTTCAGGCTGGTGGTGGTGTTGTTATGGTGTGGGGAATATTTTCTTGGCACTCTTTGGGCCCCTTGGTACCAATTGAGCATCGTTGCAACGCCACAGCCTACCTGAGTATTGTTGCTGACCATGTCCATCCCTTTATGACCACAATGTACCCAACATCTGATGGCTACTTTCAGCAGGATAATGCGCCATGTCATAAAGCTGGAATCATCTCAGACTGGTTTCTTGAACATGACAATGAGTTCACTGTACTCAAATGGCCTCCACAGTCACCAGATCTCAATCCAATAGAGCATCTCTGGGATGTGGTGGAACGGGAGATTCGCATCATGGATGTGCAGCCGACAAATCTGCGGCAACTGTGTGATGCCATCATGTCAATATGGACCAAAATCTCTGAGGAATGCTTCCAGCACCTTGTTGAATCTATGCCACGAAGAATTGAGGCAGTTCTGAAGGCAAAAGGGGGTCCAACCCGTTACTAGCATGGTGTACCTAATAAAGTGGCCGGTGAGTGTAGACTTCCCAGAAATATACAACAAAAGGCTGAAATTTATGGCATATATGGGGTTAAAAAAGTTGTATTCACGAAGGATGCCCCACTTTTCTGTAGGTATGATCAGAAGATTTTTGAGTATTGAGAGCGGTTTCTAATTGTGGATTTCATTTCTGTTGTTTTTTAACTAGATGTTATGTTAGAAAATGTTGTTGCACGTTGAGGCCCAGTGTATCTAAGCAGCCTGTGAATCCCTTTTATTTCATCATATTTTTCTGTAGTCTGTAACTACTTGTTCTTGAGTGTAAGGACAAATAGTTTCTTTTAAAATTTGCTAAGTGCATTTTTATTTTGTTTCTATGCGCTGGAATGAAGCAAGGCAATTTGTAAGACCAAAATAGAACCATGTTCTCTACTTCACCAGTGAAAGGTGACGTTCCTGGCTAACAAAATAACAATTGTAACATGACACAAAATGAGCTTTACATCTATGCTGTGCAGTTCCCATTCTTGTTGCTTATGATTTTTTCCTTACAAAAGCCACTTGGATTTCTTTATCGGTGCAATAAACAAATGAAAATGGAATATATAATGAGAACCTGTCACCTACCTTCTCTTTCTTAATAAGACTTACATTACACTATTTATCCCTTTCACATTCTTGGCGCTTTTTCAAATATGCAATTCATACTATTTTGGGATAAAACGAATAAATCCTCTGAGGTCTGTTTAAAGCAAACTTGGCAATGTGCAAATGCAGTCATATATGTAGGTGGCATGTCATAGGAACAGTCACACAGGTTGATATACACTTGGGAATGCATATAGAGAAGCTTATGGGCCGCATTCATACGATGCATTGCATCACGTTTTTTTATGCATTTTTGACACATTTCAAAGGCTTCAGCCAGGATCACATGCTGAGGTAATATTGAGTTTCTATTGCATCTGCGAAAACGCAATGTTACTTAAGTATGTGTTCAAGGCTGAAGCCTCTGGGATGCATGAAAAACGCAACACATCGCGTGAACGTGCCCGCAAGGGAAGGCATTTATTAAAGCCTTTTTGGCGTCTTTCTGTTCCATTTCGCAAATTGTTTTGTAGTTTTGTGCAAAAGGAGTCTGTTCTCCCTTACACTTTTTTAATGGGATCCTGATGAAGGGAGGCAAAGGTAAAACCATATCCTGATCTTACTAAATTTGGCATGACGGTCTTGATGAATACCGGCCAATTGCTTAAAGGAAATCTACCCACAAAATCAAGGATACTAAACCAGGGACAGTTACAGATCAAGGCACTTTGACCATGTAATCTCCTGTAATTTTGTAATTTTTTATCCATGACCTCCTTCCAAAATATTTTAAATTATGCTCAGAAGGGCTATGGACGTGGTTTTGCTGGTAGATTTCCTTTAATTGAGAATGGTATTTAATATGCAAGGTCTTCATGTGGCAGATGTTACAACCATTGTAGCTTGTTTTTGGCAGATAGAATCAGGAGTGGTATTATAATAAAATTTCACATGAGTCTTGGCATAAGCAGAAAATATCTAAAGGTGACATGTACCTAATAATACAGCATAAACATGCAATACACATTGTTAAATTTAGAGCAAAGTGTTTTTACCTACTGAAATAACACCCATATGATCAGGCAATGCCGATCACATATCAGGGGAGATTTCCATACTCCCCTTTCAGAAGAAAAAGGAAAATGTATAGCTTTTTTTTCCCAAGAATGAGTTGTATTTTTCAACAGTGTTTTTTTAGGGTCATTATTTTTTTTACATAACAAACACTTATTAACTCTTTACTGGACAGAGAATAAAACAAAAAGGCAGAGATTTTTTTTTGCAAATCATTGCGTTCTATTTTTTAGTTTTATTACATTTTGGAATTGGGTTGTACAAAAGTCACATATTTCCTAAAGGATAGATTTAAGGAATAAACCTTGGGTACTTATTAGTACTTGGGACATTACTATATATGAATATGATATTGTTGTTTTAACTTCTACATACTACAATGATAATAAAAGGCCACAGTCCCTTTAATTCAGGGCACAAAAAAGCAAATCCATTCCAGTCCCTCTCTAGCATAGTTCCTGCAACTGTTGATATTTTTTTTTTTAAGTCAATAATCGCAGAGGAGAAGAACACTGCTGACAGATTTTTTAATTATTAAAAATCTCTGACAACTGTTTATAATATGTCAGATGGAGTCTGCTTCATGAAAAAAAGTCCCCCGCAGACTGTATACATGAGGGCACATATTCCATTCATTGACTACATGGAATGAGGCGTGCACATTGACCATATACATTCACCGGCCACTTTATTAGGTACACCATGCTAGTAACGGGTTGGACCCCCTTTTGCCTTCAGAACTGCCTCAATTCTTCGTGGCATAGATTCAACATGCGTTGCAACGATGCTCAATTGGTACCAAGGGGCCCAAAGAGTGCCAAGAAAATATTCCCTACACCATGACACCACCAGCCTGAACCGTTGATACAAGGCAGGATGGATCCATGCTTTCATGTTGTTGACGCCAAATTCTGACCCTACCATCCGAATGTCGCAGCAGAAATCGAGACTCATCAGACCAGGCAACGTTTTTCCAATCTTCTACTGTCCAATTTCGATGAGCTTGTGCAAATTGTAGCCTCAGTTTCCTGTTCTTAGCTGAAGGAGTGGCACCCGGTGTGGTCTTCTGCTGCTGTAGCCCATCTGCCTCAAAGTTCAAAGTACTGTGCGTTCAGAGATGCTCTTCTGCCTACCTTGGTTGTAACGGGTGGCGATTTGAGTCACTGTTGCCTTTCTATCAGCTCGAACCAGTCTACCCATTCTCCTCTGACCTCTGGCATCAACAAGGCATTTCCGCCCACAGAACTGCCGCTCACTGGATGTTTTTTCTTTTTCGGACCATTCTCTGTAAACCCTAGAGATGGTTGTGCTTGAAAATCCCAGTAGATCAGCAGTTTCTGAAATACTTAGACCAGCCCTTCTGGCACCAACAACCATGCCACGTTCAAAGGCACTCAAATCACCTTTCTTCCCCATACTGATGCTCGGTTTGAACTGCAGGAGATTGTCTTGACCATGTCTACATGCCTAAATGCACTGTGTTGCCGCCATGTGATTGGCTGATTACAAATTAAGTGTTAACGAGCAGTTGGACAGGTGTACCTAATTAAAGTGGCCGGTGAGTGTACATGGGACTACTCATACACATTTATCACATACATGGTGCATTCATACACACATCAACCATAACAGAGCCAGTCACAGGCTCTGAGACCCCACCAGTGTATGAGATTTATTTGGTGATAGCATCCAGCAACTTAGCAACTTTGTTTGGGCTGAAGCATCATAGAACTGAGCAATTTGGCATGGCCAGTGTTGTGGGATACCATCTTAGGTAGTCTGATGCAATGTGCATGATGGCAGTGACATACAGTAGTATGTGGAGTAAAAAAATCTACTTTAATAAGTTCCATTACAGTGGTAACAGAGCAGTCTACTTCACACATCCACCTACTTTGTAAAAATATGTAAGCTCCATTTTGTGGTAAATGACATATTGTACTGTTTATTTATGTCAGGTTTATTTTCCCAGTATACCCATTTAGGCTCAGAAAGCAGAGGTAGCCGAATATTAACATTATACATGTATATAAGTAATATTTATTTGTATAACATATTCGGCCAAAACTATTTCTCTAAACGTTTAGAGGACTTGTTTTACTTTTCTGCAAAAAAATATCTAGTGCAACCTCTGGTGACAAAGGTCATTAGGGGCATCCAGGGAAAAATCAACCCCTGCCGGCCATGAGATCATTTTTGGAAATCAAATACTTGGCAATATAGCACACCCCTGGAAACAATGCCTCATTTGTCTGTACCCTGTTTTGATAAGAGACATCCTGTAATAACTGTACTAAGTAACTCTTCCTGATAGTCTACGTTATTATATGCCATGTCGTCAAGTTTTGATTAAGGATGGCATGGCTGCGATCCTCCTTATAATTGTCAAAATGTACACATGAAAAAAGACAAACAACTGTGTATTAAATACTTTAAATATTTTATTGGAGCAATAAGCAACAAAATTGTTAATAAAATTATCACCTGTTGTAGTACCTTTGGATCTCTTTCATCATACTATATACTGTATATATACTGTGTATCAGCTCCTATCATATACTACATATTAGCACATGAATGTCCAATGTATGCACTTTACTCCTATCAGATTCCCTACTAGCAGCCTTTGTTCTTTTCTTTTTCCCTTTTAGCTCAGTTCAGTTTATTGTGTTACATCCTTTTGGAAATATTGTGCACATTTATTGCTTCTGCTATACTCATTAGTTTATTCAAATGGTCTTTATACTTGTATTCATTTATGTTTTTGAACATTTTGCACAGTGTATAAAGAATTGTCATATTTTGTGTGGATTACTGTGTTTCAGTATACAATAGAAGAACCCAAATTGCATTTTATTTGAATAAATTTCTGTGTATTATTATGGATTGGCATAATGCGTAATCAGAGATGCACTGAGCCTTTTTGCTGCATAAAGTCAAATAGTGTCATCCTCCCACCGCTCCGGACCTAAAAATAACCTAGCTTCCAAAATCAAAATTATACAAAGCTTCTCCTTCTCAACATTCCTCTATGCAGTCAATTTAAAATATGTCATTGGCTTAGGAGTTGAACCCTATCCATAGGCATTTTACAAGTTAGGCCCAAAAGTATGAATTTAGTCTTAGCAAGAGGAAGGAGGCCTTTTCTGATCACATGTGGCAGGCTTTATTGGGAAGACATTTGGACTGATGTCTCTTTTTGTACTTTATATACATTACTTTACATGCAACCAATATAGTGGGGCACATTTACTTACCCGGTCCAGTCATGATCCCGGTTCCCCGGCGCGCTGTCTGACGCTGATTTGGGTCTGCCGGGATTCACTCAAGTCTGTGCGCCCAATATCCAGCAGGTGTCGCTGCTGCGCTGAGGTCCGCCGGAGTTCACCTTCTTCGTCCCGGTGCATGTAACTGCTAATCTTGCGATACAAATTCTTTTTTAAATTCTGTGTTTTTTCCGAAACCGCCGGGTTGTCAGACGGACACGCCCCCCGATTCCTGTCGCATGAAAGCCTGCGCCGATGTGCCAAAATCCTATCGTGTGCGCCAAAATCCCAGGGCAATTCAGGGCAAATTGGAAATCGTCGGGAAACCAGTCAAAAGTGCGCGATTTGGACCCTTAGTAAATAAGTCCCAGTGTGCTTGATCTGTCAGATGATTCCTTTTACACTATTTTGTACTTTTATGATGTGTTTTATGATATTGAGGAGAACTCAGAACCCTGCACTGCCAAATTCCTCCCTCCGCAACTGCTCAGTTGTGCTGCCTGAGACTTCAAGCTGCGTGAAGAAACTTTTCCTGAAACCCTTTTACTACACTTCTGCAAGACAGCTAAGAGTATAACAGCTGACACTCAATCTCAATTTTTGTTATTTTCAGACTAAAGAACCACAACAAATCATCAACTCTCTCTGTTTCATCTTCTGGCACTAGTTTTGTTGGCCATAAAAAGAAAAAAATGGGGACATGACACCAAGCTGGATGGCCATCCAATTCGAAAGACAAAATTGTTTCCTTTCATTACTTGTAATCAACTTGTGAAACATATTTGGGAGTATAAACCTGCTTTCCCTAAATATGTGCTAAGCAAAACCTGTAATAATAAACCAGCTGTGCCTGTTCCTAATCATTTGTAGCTACACATAGCAACGGTCTATGTAACCGACCTGCCTTTGTCTGGCAGCTGTGCAACCATCTGGGTGGCCATGGCTTTTTTTTTCTAAGATGGTATTATCTGGACTCCCTTCTGATTCTTGTCTTGTAAGGGCTTTTATCCAGCAAATCTTTAGTTTGCTTCACTTACCCCTCCTATTATCTGTAACCTACCCCGCATGGGGGAATTTAATATCATGTGACTATTTTAAAGAAAACTGTAGAAAATATGTTCAAAATGTATTAAAGGGTATTAAATTCTCAAATTTAAATCCCCTAGTGATGTTAACACAATAAAGATAATTACTTTACAGTTTGACTCCCTTTTATTGCTGTTTTAGCGCTTATCACTCCCTAGGTTGATCAGTGCAAAATCCCAGGGTGTGGGCAGGGTTTCTCTAAGCAGACACATTATGATCCCTCTAGTTGTGTGAGCTGACAATGCGGTTAGATTATCAGGGTGCAAAATTTATCTACACTTTCATTTATCTTCTGAACATTCTACTAGTATCTGACACATAGAAAGAGAGATGAAATAGATCAGAGATGATGAGTTACATGAGATGCCTAATACACACAATGACAAAGTCGTCTCCCTCCCCCTCCCTGGATAAAGAACTTATCTGTGTGTAGCTTGTAGGTCTCCTATCGCTGCTGCTGCTGATGTTTGCTGGCAGGAAGTAAATGTCTGTGTATCAGTGTGAGCTCCTACCTGGAATGTAAGGGTGGGGGGCAGGGAGCAGCTAATCTCTGCAGTGTCAGACAGAAAACCAACCCTAAATTAGAAGATACAGGGTCGGTAACCAGTTGCAACTGAAATTGTGTACTTCAGGACTGATATAGACATGTTGGAATTATAACTGTGAAATTCTGTATTTTTGTTAATAACAGTGAATTGGAGAATGTGATATCTTGTTATCCTGAGTACATTTAAGAAACTTGTCTTCAAGGGAATACCCCTTTAACTACTTGATAAATTTGGTGCAGCTGTAAGTCTGTCCTGAGATGTCATTCCAGAGTCTAAGCACGTCCTTCAATGCAGTAGGAGTGAGCCAATTTTGAGTTTTTAAAATGTCTCATTAATGTTCATTAATTTGGTTGGTTGACCACAATTTCTTTACCACCAACTTTTTAAAACTGAAATGAGTGATGTAAGGATGAAAAAGGCTGCAAAGTTGTGGCAGAAATTCCCTATTTTTTATTTACCAAGATAACTGACCTATTTCCATAGACTGAATTCTCTTATAATAGCCGTGTCAGAGCATTAACTGATTCCACTTCTTCCTGTATTGTATACACTTCCAATACTTGTATCCTCTGAAGTACCAGCAGCCAACGCTTTCTTTAGGAACTTCCTTTAGATTTGGTATTGTGGGGGCTACTACATAAATTTAAAGATATTAAATTTTATGTTTACACTAAAGCAAGGTTTGGATTTCCCTACATGTTTTCTCCCCATTTTCTATTTAAGTACTAGTCTGAATTTTAAGTGTGACATCCTAGACTGTGAAAGAGTTGGGAGAAGTGTTTGTATTGCTTACTGCCTTGATCCATCTAATGGCTTACTCTCTTATTATGTTACTGGATCCTGCCTATGACCTGTTACTTTCCTGTTCAACCCTGGCTAATCGGAAACAAAAAAACCCACAGCTTTATTTTATCAGCCCCTAGCAGGTACAGGTCTCATTCACTTGAGAGCTGCACTTATAGTGCCAAGGGTGGCTTATAAAATAAGAAAGGAGCTGTGTTGTTATGGCTCCAAGAATAGTGTATAACAGTTTATTGGTGATTATAGGCCATTCAAAGTTTTAAGATGGAAAATACATTTATTCTGTCCATCCCAACCTGACTGTGGCTTGTATCAGACCTTTGCCTCAGCTCTGACCTCACCTTGCTTCTGACTATTCTATGCTGTACCCCTGATGCTTCTCCCCAGCATCTCTTGGATGAACTGTAACCTACCAACTTTGAGACATAGTGACCTAGAGAACCTGTGTCAGTGAAGTCCAGATGCCGGTACATGGAAAGAATGTTAAATATTCTGGTATCATCGACTCAGTCACCAATAAAGTGTAATTTAATAGTCAAAGTTTACAAAACTCACATGGCTCGATCTCAGGCAGAGACTCCTACTCTTTCAGACGTCCCCCGAAAGTGCTGTAAGCACCATTCTGTGACGTTTTGGGGGTCACGTCCCCTTCATCAGACATGCTCAGTATACCTCTACGCAAGCCAGTTATACTCTTAATACCGGAAGTCTCCCATATGCATAGAGTGGTAAGTATATATAAAAGTCAGTATCGCAAAACGCTCAGGAAACTCGGAGGTGTCTGGAAACGCTCAGGGAGGCTTTCTCTTCAGTAGACTGACCTGAAGATCCGGCAGGGGATGCTGGGAGTCGCCAGGCTATATAGCAGAGCTGGGATGCCAGCGCCAAGAAGGAGGACGCTGGTCGGGGCGCGCGCCCTAGCAGCGGGAGCGCGCGGCCTGGAAGGAAGGAGACGCGCGGACCGACCGCCGGGACCCTGGAGAGGTGAGTACAGGCAAGGGGAGCAGGGCAGCACAGCGGAGCACGGGGACCACCCGTGAGAGGACCGGACCAGGGGCCACACAGCACAGCGGGACACAGGTGCCCGTGACATTATGTTGGGCTTTCAAAAACTGTTGTTTGTCTGATCCAGTTTTATTTTTACTCATATCTGCCCTGACAAGGCGGTTGGCTTCCTTGTATACAAATTTTGGTTTGTCCCTAAATAGGGACCCATACTGTGTATTATATTTCAACAGATTCCAATGTTTCAAAATAGTGTTTTTTATGAATGTGGAATTACAATCAAATGTAGAAATAAATAGATGACCTGGAGTTGAGTTAGTGCTAAAAGCTAAGAGGTGGGTGGGGAAACAGGAGTGTTACTAGGGATGTTAAAATCTCCCATGATTATGGTTGGAATGTCACAGGATATAAAGTGAGGGAGCCAAGAGGCAAAGTGGTCAAGGAACTGACAGGGTGAGCCGGGAGGATGGTATACTACAGCCACTCGAAGACAGAGTGGGTGGAAAATTCTGAGGGTGTGAACCTCAAAAGATGGGAAAGTAAGAGAAGGTACAGGAGGAGTGACCTGGAATGTGCCGCTTGGAAGAAAGTAATATGCCTATTCCTCCTCCCTGCCTATTCTCAGGTCTGGAGCAGTGAGAAAAGTGTAAGTCGCCATAAGACAATGCCACAACCGAGGCAGAGTCATTTTGCTGGATCCATGTTTCCGTGATGGACACTAGGTCAAAGGACTTAGAATCATTAACTGATTCTAGTTTCTTACACACAGAGCGGGCATTCCATAGGGCACTTTTAAAAGGGGTAATGGGTGGAGGAGGAGAAGAGGGGATACAGTGAATCTTTATAAAGTTAGCAGGGTTACTGTGTGAAGTTTTTAAATAAGCAGAACGTAGGCCTGGGTTAGGAGAGATGTCCCCAGCAGCAAACAGGAGGAGAAAGAGGAGAGACAAGAGACGCTTAAAAGATTTATAAGAAGTTATTTCTTGCTTCACAGCAGAACACTGTGATAGGTTAATATGGTTACATAAAGTATAGAGTGTGTGAGTGGTGTACAAAGGTGAGTGAAGAAGTGAGGTATTGATGTGGACCGTTGGTACAGGAGGAATAGAAGGACGGTAGGCAAGTAAAACAACCATAGCAAACAGAGAGAAAATGGAAAACATTTTTAGACAAACACAATTGTTCATTTTTCGCTGCCATCTTACCTGTCTCCTGCACAACTGCAATGTAAAACTGTAGTAGCATACTTGTCCTAATATTATACTTAGCAGAATATTATGCTTAGCAAACAATCAAAGAATGCAAGCATCCTATACTAACAACTAAATTTATGCACGGAGAAGACAAGAGACTAGGCCCTCATTTAGCTCATAAAACAATTAATCTAGGAGACTTAACATTTGTGTATCAAGTTCTAAACAGAGAAAAACAAACTCAATGAGGGACATAAAGTTTAAGTGTTAGAGAAAGAAACAGACACATGCAATACAAAGGTAATTAACAGATATATACCATCGCGTAAGGTGAGACTGGATTAAAAGACACAGTAGATGGGTGAAAGATGTATTCAGCAGTCAGAGATATATACTTGTAGACAGGGTCGGACTGGGGTAGCTGGGCCCACCAGTGAAATTGATTTTGGGGGCCCAACTACTACTACATAAAACTATTCTGGGATAGCACAGTGAAACGGCTCTTGGTGTGTGTACAGGGGCTGCCGTGGTGACGTTATCTCAGGGCATTGATGTTAGGAATGTTATAAGAGTTACCTCTTGGCTAGGCTGTGGCTAGGGATGAAAGTGTTCACTCTCCACACCAACCTTCCAGTAAAGAAATGAAAATCCTTACAAGAACTGATGACAATAACCCTACAATCCTCTTACCACATACACAAGACACACTTGGCTCTCTGACCCTATAAATATAACAGTAGAAGGCTAGTCTGTGGAAGAAGTAGGGTCTAGTACCTCACAGGTGACATGTCTTCTCCTTCAGGTCCAGAATCGTTGTAAAATCTGGTTGCAGAATTTTCTGGCAGATGTGTTCAGCTCCGGGCTGCACACCCCTCTCACTGAGCCTCTAAAAATACCACAGTTACTTAGAGTATAATGTCACCTGGATAACACAATGTCCCACACTGGGCTGCTAAAGAATCTACATAACAAAACCACTCTTTGCCTCCAGCATAAATCAAAAATTACAATGTTTCAATTACAATTTCAGTACTGGACCCCCTCATGAATTTTATACACTGGGCCCCCTCATTTATTATACACATTGCCTTCCCCCAAATTTTACATCATGGGGCCCCCTCATTATACACTCCCCATTCATTTTAAACACTCTCCCCCCTAATTTTTTTTCATACTCGGCCTCCGCATTATATACACTGCCCCCCATGAATTTTACACAGGGCCACCTCATCATACTCACTTCCCCCCATGAATTTTACATAGGACTACCTCATCACACACTCTGCACCCCCCCCCCCATGAGTTTTACATAGAGCCCTCTCATCATAAACTGAGCCCCCCCCCTGAGTTCGACATGGGCCCCCTCATTATACGCACTGGTCCCCCCAATGACATTTTACTTAACCCCTCTCATCATACACTGAGGCCTCCCCCCTATGCATTTTACATTGGCCCCCCCCAATGATTTTTCATTGGGCTTTCTCATACACACTGCGCCCCTCATTACACTACACCCCAAAGAATTTAACATTGGGCCCCCTCATACACACTGCCTCCCTCCAGATTTTAAATAGGCCCCCTCATGCACACTGCCACCCTCCAGATTTGAAATAGGCCCCCTCTTACACACTGCCCCTCTTACACATTTTAAATAGGCCCCTTCATGCACACAGCCCCCCCTCCAGACTTTAATTAGGCCCCCTCATACATACTGCCCCCCCTGAAGACATTAAACAAGCACCCTTATACGCATTTTCCCCCTCCATTTACACTGCCCTCCTTCAGACTTTAAATAGGCCCCCTCATATATACTGCCCCTGCCCCCCTCCAAACTTTAAATAATGGTAGGACCCCTTCCAGATTTTAAACAGCCCCCCTCATACACACTGCCACCCCCTCTTTTGCCAATAGCTAAAAAAAAACTAATTTACTCACCTTCTGCATCCTCTCACTGCAGACACCACTGCTTTGGCACGGGGCGCAGGCGCGCAATGATATCGTATTACGGCCTCGCCATCTAGGGTCAGCGTGCGACGTGTGCCAGAAAGCACCTGGCCGCGTCACACTCACTGGGCAGAGTTCTTGTTTCCCTGATATGCAGCAGAGCCGACGCTGCACTGTCGTAGCACGCTTATGATCCAAGATACTTAATGTGGGCTATATATTTAGGCTATACATTACTGGTAAACTGATAAAATTCCCTTTAATGATATTGAATAAATTGTCTAGGAGTAGAAAAACATGTCTGCTTTTTAACACCCATAATTGCTCTAATTGCTTATGATTACCTTATGATTAATATTAATTTTGGTATCACCATTTTGGCAGTGATCACCACCACCCTTCCCTGGGGCATCAGTGATTGCTTTGCTGTAGCATATATAAGTTCAGGTGGGTTGTTAAAATAACTCTACCAATATAGATAAGCCCAAATAGACTAAAAATAATAATCTGCACTCCTCTTCATCGTGATCCCAGTGGTGTTCTTTGGTAAGCTTGACACGCTGGGATCGCCTAGAAAAGAAACTTATAATTAGCAGCACAGAGCACAGGGACAAGATGTCCAGCACTCCGGGCTGTTTATTATGCACGCCCTCACGTCCTCCCCCTCCCATGCTGGGAGCATGGGACAGGGAGGTACTAATTATATGTTTCTTTTCTAGGTGATCCCGGCATATCAAGCTTATCGAAGACCACCACTGGGATCAACATGAAGAGAAGTGTAAGTAAGTATTTTCAGTCTATTTGGGGGTATGCATAATTATCAGATGATAATTATCAACTCTTCCCTGCATTCCGGGCTTCTAAGTATTTTCAGTCTATTTGGGCTTATCTATAATGGTAGATAAGAAGAATAAAGCTGTACTTACCTCCACTGGCGCTTCCGGTGTCCTTGACCCCCATCCCTTGGTAATATGTTTGTTTACGATGTATCACGCACTGGGATGTGGTCACGTTAGGTGGTCGGAAGCAATCACAGGGTGTGCCAGTGGAGGTATGTACAGCTTCATTTTTTTAACAACCCCCGAGCCCACCTATAGACAGGTCCTTTCAAAAAACATTTAAAAAAGATATAAACATGCATCGTGTGTGGTCATAAACAATGTATGGAGAGAGATCACCTTTTTAACCTTTTTTTTTTTGTAACATTTTGGTTGGCTGGTTGGATGCAGTCTGGTATAATAAGCTCATAACCCAGATTCAGGCTGGAGAAGGTAGAAGCCGCTTGTGCAGCAAGGCTAGGGCAGGCTCTGTAAGGTAGAGTCCTGCAGGCCTGAAGTAGGGAGATTTTCCTCAGGTAGGAGACAGCAGCAGCAGGCTTATGTCTGCAGGCCTTGTGTACTCTCACATGAATCTCATACTTCCAGCCAGAGGGAGTATAAGTTAACGTGATAACACAACTTATCATAGGTTAACAATTAAAACCTATCCTTCCCAGGCAGTTAATATTCGGTTGCATTACTAGTTACAGGCAGTAGATGGTGGCAAATATATCAGGGATTTTATCTGATAGTACCTATCTTTTTACAATGGAATTTTAACAGGTTTCATGTATTGACCAGGGAAAGTTGATAATGATGCACAGAGTGGGTCATTACATTAGCTCAGTGACACCAGAGCAGCTCAGTAGAGAGAAGTTGTGCAAAAAGTAATGAAGCAATGCACTGTCAGACATGTGCATTCACATTGAGGCCACATTTAGGTTTGAGTTCATTTGGGTTCATCCTGAACTATCACTCACAAGCCAAATATTCTTATTGTTAGTACCATATACTACCATTTGAGGACTCCTTTTGTGCCAGCTGTGAGAATACACAGCACATGGCGCCGTATTCAGTAGGAAGATAGGACACGTCCTATCTTTGTACGGGCTACGGTACGGCGCCGCAAGGCCATTGAAGTGTATGGGAGACAGGGGCGGACTGGCGGAAAATTCCCGGTGGGCCGGTCGGTCCTGGACCGGTCTGGGGCCGGTCCGGAGCTGGTCCGGGGCCGGCCCGCACTCCCTCCCTACAAATTTTCATTTACTGTATAGTACCTGCATCGTACGATCGTACAATGCAGGTACTAGTAATGTGCACACAGACGCAGCGCAGCACCGCTGCTTCTGCGTCTGTGTGTTCACGCAGCTGCACAGGTCGCGCAAATGACATCATTGCGCGACCTGTGTAGCGTGTAGGAGGAGGCTGACACTTACCAGACGTCAGCTGTCGCCTGCCAACATGTAGTTCCGCGGCTTGGTGTAAGAGGCGCGGAGCAGTGACGTCACTATCCCGCGCCTCTACACCAAGCCGCCGAAGACCGAGGGAAGACGGGAAGAAACCTGCTCCAAAGAGGTGAGTATGATGTTTTGTTTTTTTTTAAGTTATAGAATGGGGACATTAATTATATGTCTGGGGCAGTGGAGAGGGGACATTACTGTATATCAAGGGCTGGCGGGGGGGGGGCATTATTGTATATCTAGGGCTGGCAGGGGGGGGACATTATTGTATATCAAGGGCTGGCAGGAGGGGAAATTATTGTATATCAAGGGCTGGCGGTGGGGGGGGCATTATTGTATATCAAGGGCTGGCAGGGAGGAAAATTATTGTATATCAAGGGCTGGCGGGGGGGGGGTTGTATATCTAGGGCTGGCAGGGGGGGACATTATTGTATATCTAGGGCTGGCAGGGGGGGCATTATTGTATATCTAGGGCTGGCAGGGGGGGACATTATTGTATATCAAGGGCTGGCGGGGGGGGGGGGCATTATTGTATATCAAGGGCTGGCAGGGGGAGGACATTATTGTATATCAAGGGCTGGCAGGGGGGGGACATTATTGTATATCTAGGGCTGGCAGGGGGGGACATTATTGTATATCTAGGGCTGGCAGGGGGGGGGGACATTATTGTATATCTAGGGCTGGCAGGGGGGGACATTATTGTATATCAAGGGCTGGCGGGGGGGCATTATTGTATATCAAGGGCTGGCAGGGGGAGGACATTATTGTATATCAAGGGCTGGCAGGGGGGGACATTATTGTATATCAAGGGCTGGCGGGGGGGGACATTATTGTATATCTAGGGCTGGCAGGGGGGGGACATTATTGTATATCAAGGGCTGGCGGGGGGGGCATTATTGTATATCAAGGGCTGGCAGGGGGGGTCATTATTGTATATCAAGGGCTGGCAGGGGGGGGGGACATTATTGTATATCAAGGGCTGGCAGGGGGGACATTATTGTATATCAAGGGCTGGCAGGGGGGGGACATTATTGTATATCAAGGGCTGGCAGGGGGGGGCATTATTTCATATCTAGGGCTGGCAGGGGGGGGACATTATTGTATATCTAGGGCTGGCAGGGGGCATTAATTATATGTCTGGGGCGGGGGGGCGTTATTCCATATCTGGGGCTGGCAGGGGGGATCAACTATATGTCTGGGGCAGGGGGGGCATTATTGTATATCTAGGGCAGGCATTATTCTATACCTGGGGTGGGCAGGGGGAATTAATTATATGTCTGAGGCGGCGGTCATTATTCTATATCTGGGGTGGGCAGGGGGAATTAATTATATGTCTGGGGCAGGGGGGGATATTCTATATCCGGGGCTGGCAGGGGCATTAATTCTATGTCTGGGGCAGGGGGCATTAATTCTATGTCTAGGGCAGGGGGCATTATTCTATGTCTGGGGCGGGGGGCCATTGTTCTATGTATGGGGCAGGCAGAGGGCATTAATTATATGTCTGGGCTGGGGGGGCATTAATTATATGTCTGGGGCGGGCAGGGGGCATTAATTATATGTCTGGGTGTAGAACATAAGACGTCTGTGTGGTAAACTCTGCAAGAAAGCTGTGTACCTGGAGGAAGAGACAAGGTGATGGTGCAACTAAAGGAGAAGATGAGGAACGATTCCAATCCGAGGAAACGTCACCTGATGTCACTGGATGCAAAAGGTGAGGATCTCATGTGTTTTTTTTGTAGCTGTATATGGTAAATACTGATTTTTTTCATGTTCGCTTCTGTGTATATATGTAGTATTATAGTGGTTATATTCCTGTACACAGGGGGCAGTATTATAGTAGTTATATCCTAGTACATAGGGGGCAGTATTATAGTAGTTATATTCTTGTACTAGGGGGCAGTATTATAGTAGTTATATTCTTGTACATAGGGGGCAGTATTATAGTAGTTATATTCCTGTACACAGGGGGCAGTATTATAGTAGTTATATTCTTGTACATAGGGGGCAGTATTATAGTAGTTATATTCCTGTACACAGGGGGCAGTATTATAGTAGTTATATTCTTGTAAATAGGGGGCAGTATTATAGTAGTTATATTCCTGTACATAGGAGGCAGTATTATAGTAGTTATATTCTTGTACATAGGGGGCAGTATTATAGTAGTTATATGCTTGTACATAGGGGGCAGTATTATAGTAGTTATATTCTTGTACATAGGGGGCAGTATTATAGTAGTTATATTCTTGTACATATGGGGCAGTATTATAGTAGTTATATTCTTGTACATAGGGGGCAGTATTATAGTAGTTATATTCTTGTACATAGGGGCAGTATTATAGTGGTTATATTCTTGTACATAGGGGGCAGTGTTATAGTAGTTATATTCTTGTACATAGGGGCAGTATTATAGTAGTTATATTCTTGTACTTAGGGGGCAGTATTATAGTAGTTATATTCTTGTACATAGGGGCAGTATTATAGTAGTTATATTCTTGTACATAGGGGGCAGTATTATAGTAGTTATATTCTTGTACATAGGGGGCAGTATTATAGTAGTTATATTCCTGTACATAGAGGGCAGTATTATAGTAGTTATATTCTTGTACATAGGGGGCAGTATTATAGTAGTTATATTCTTGTACATAGGGGGCAGTATTATAGTAGATATATTCTTGTACATAGGGGGCAGTATTATAGTAGTTATATTCTTGTACACAGCGGGCAGTATTATAGTAGTTATATTCTTGTATATAGGGGGAGTATTATAGTAGTTATATTCTTGTACACAGCGGGCAGTATCATAGTAGTTGGGTTGTATATGGGAGAAGGTATTGTAGTAGTTTTATTTTGAATGTGTTATTCTAAATGTGTTATTGTAGCATTATTCCTGTACATAGGAGGCAGCATATATTCTCTCTCTGAATTATACATGTATGGCACAGGGGAAAGGTTTTTAAGGCTTACCGGGTCGTGTGTTTGCAACATTCTTTGCACATTAGATTCACTTAATGCAAAACAAGAACATCTTTTGCTAGTAAGGCCATCTACCAACAATTTGTCTGTTATAACTCCACCCACATAATCTGACCACACCCACTGGTTTTTACTCCGCCCATAAAATGGGGCCACTTTTGTAGTTTTTCCAGGGCCATTTTAAATTCCCAGTCCGCCCCTGATGGGAGACGTATATACACCGTATATACATTGGCCATATATACGTCCCCTATACATTTGTGTGAATGTAGCCTTAGTGTAAATGATGCAATTTCCTCTGACAACCTTTAGATGACACTGTTGTCAATTGCATAGAGTTGTTTATGAATAAAACATAATGGCCCAGATTTATCATTAGTGAGCAGGGGCGTAACTTGAGGGGGTGCAGAGGGTGCGATCGCAACCGGGCCCAGGAGGCTTAGGGGTCCATAAGGTGTCACTTTCCCATATGAGAAGACTAGTACTATAAAACATACATTATAGTCAGGGGGCCTGGCACAGACTTTGCACTGGGGCGCTGCATGTTTAAGTTACGCCACTATTAGTGAGGCAAACTGCACTACATTTACCTCTACCGTCTTCAATACTCTGGCGCACCCTGCACGTGCCAATAGTGCTTAAACTGATTGCACCAGTTTTTTATGGTACACTCAGTTTGATGGGTGTGCGCCACAATTATGTCGGGACTTCCAACGTAAATGAGGCAGTGTATGCAAATCCGCAACAGAATGCCCCTTAAGGTGCGCAATTTTGTGTCTGCCACAACGCAAAACTGGCGCACATGCTACATAAATACCCCTGGCTATGTACAAGATAGGTTCCTTGGATTTATGCTTAAGTTGAATTTGTATGTAAGTCGGAACTGAATATTTTATAATTTTAGCTCCAGGCAAAATTTATTTTGACAACTGGTATTTCAATATTTTTTGTTATAATGGGACCCAGGATTATCAATAACCTTCATTACAGACACCTTACAGCTGATCGTTGCAGTCTGGGAGTAAAGTAAAGTTTGCAAAGACAGTGGCGTAACTAGCGTTCTCTGGGCCTGGGGACAAAATTCCAAAGGGGCCCCCTCTCGCTATACCTTAATAACATTAGCCATTAGTAATTATTCTCCCCCCCCCCCCCGCCACCAGTAGCCATTAGTAGTATTCCCCACACACACACACACACCAGAAGCCATTAATAATAATCCCCCCTACACCAGTAGCCGCTAGTGATATTCTTTCCCACACCAGTAGTTATTAGTAATATTCCCCCCACCCACACCAGTAGCCATTAGTAATATTCTCCCCACCCACACCCGTAGCCATTAGTAATATTCCAACACAAACACCCACCCACCCACACCAGTAGCCATTGGTAATATTCCCCCCCACCCCAGTAGCCATTAGTAATACCCCCCACACCAGTAGCCATTAATAATATTCCCCCACCCCACATCATTTGTATTATTTCCCCACACACATACACTGGTAGCCATTAGTAATATCATCCCCCTTGCTATTTATTGTCCCACAGACTAGCACACTCCAATTGTAACAGGGCACTCATGTATTTTAAAAAATATACTTACCTTATTCCCCTCCTCTTCATGCTCTATCTTCTCTGGTGATCGAGTACAGGCAACGTCTGATGACGCGTCTGCTGGGTCAGGTGGATGTGTCATAGACAGGCCCAGAGCAGACGGATGTGTCTTTACATGCGCCTGTGTCGGCCTGCATGGTGAAGACAGGTGGGTTCTGACCGATCCCACCAATAATCTAATAGGGGATGAAGGGTGAGCCCGGCTAGTCAAGAGTTCTGCTTTTGAATAGTGACAGACGCCGGTCCACCTGTTCCAGAACATTCCATGCGATGGATCAGGGGGCCCGCAGCTGTCACAGTTCAAAATGTAAAACATCTGCCCCATGTGTTGCACCGAATTACCAGTGCAGCCCACGGGTCAGATGCGAGCCTCTGTCTGACAATGGGTCCGAATTGTTACACTCCTGTACAGAGAGCTTCACCAGAGGTCAAAGTGGGCAGAGGGGTCCGTCTGAGCTAGGTGTCGTCTGTAAGTTGGATGTCCTTAAGTAGGGGACCGCCTGTATATTTATATGCAAACTGTGCATATAAATTGGGGAAGTGAAACATTCGTGATTTCCAGGGCACGATCTTAGTGAATCAATGCACACAGCATTTTAGACGAACAATACACTTTTAGTGAACTTTGTGGGTTTGAAAGTAAATGCGCCCCAATTACTTTCAAACCCACAAAGTTCACTAAAAGTGTATTGTTCGTCTAAAATGCTGTGTGCGATGATTCACTACGATCGTGCCTCGGAAATCACGAATGTGTCACTTCCCCACACTGGTCCGACAGAGTTCACCATCTTTTTTGTGGTGCACCTTTAACATAGGGCTTGCCACACAATTTGCAAGTTAAATATGGCGTTCGGTCCGAATCAGTCGCACCGCTTGACGGCACGCCCCCTAGTTTGTGTCGCATGGGATCCAGCACAGCTGATCCACAAAAGGGACACAATCGCATTGCAGACACCTCTTAGATACCTGTGCAAGCCATTTTAGCCATGAAGAACGTACACGGTCCGACAAAGTGCAGCACGCGACGCTTAGTAAATGTGCCCCATTAACCCCTGCAAGACGTAGCCAGTTTGACTCGGCATGTCACGCTTTATATGGTTAAAACTTTTGAACACTTTAACTTACCAAAAAAGATTTTGAAATACTTTTTGCGTGACATATTGTGCTTCATGTTACATTTTGGTTGATATGTTTTGAGGAAAAAAAAATGAAATTTGCAAAATTTTTGGAGACAGATCATTTTACCAACCAAATTAATTACTTACTAACAATTCCCATTTCTCAACGTTATGTTTTCATACATTTTTAAAAGTCCTTTTATTTTTATATGACCTTAGACATCTTACAAATAGAACAGTACATCTTTTTTTCCACAAAATTTCTAAAATTTATGGAAAATGTTTTGTTTTAAAGAGTTTGTAATATAAATTATTAGAATCCCCCCATTTTCAAAAGTACACCCTTCAAACTATTAAAAACAGCTTTAACAACCTACCGACATGTGACGTAATACTACGTCACATGCGGGGTGCGGGTGCATGGAGGGGGCTCACGGGTTGAGCCCTCTCCATAGCCGGTAAGTCTTTGCTGCATATTGCAGCAAAGGTTTACCGGTAACACCCGCAATCTGTGCCAGCACTGATCGCTGGTGTTTTCCCGCTGATCGTCGCCGGCAGTGTCACGGGTGCTCCTGCGATCCCTGTTTCGGATCGTGGGCGCATCCGTGCTCCCCCGGCTGCAGCCCGGTTTCCTCACTCACCTCTCCCGGCTCCTGCTCTTCCCCGGACTGCCGTGCGCGCGTCCCCGCCTCCTAGGGTGCGCATGAGGTTCCTGCCAAAAATGTAAAGGGCTAGCGCACCGCTAATTGGTGCACTGGCTGAACACCTCACTTTTAAGAATCCTGCCTCTTCCTGTGTCCCCTGCCGCATCTTTGTGCCTCATAGCCTTAGAGAAAGCTTCCAAGCGAGTATTCCTGCGTTCCTGTGTATTCCTGTGTATTCCCGCGTTCCTGTGTGTTCCCGCTCCTGTGTCCTGTGTTGCCGTGTTACCCGAGTTCCTCCGTGTTGCTGTGTTCCGTGTGCCTGTGTTCCCATTCCCACCTGCCTGGACCTCCTGTTGCTGACCCCGGACTTGGACTTGAAGTTGCATCTCTGCCGACTGCCCTGACCCTGTGCCTGGATCTGACTACGACCTCGGCTGCCCTAAGGTACCTCGACCTCGGCTGCCACCGCAGGGTAAAAACACCTGGGAACGACCTAGTGGTATCCTGCCGCAGCAAGTCCAACCCGCTTTGTGGCGGGCTCTGGCGAATACTAGGTGCCACTAGGCTCCAGTCCTGGGTGTTGGCTAGTTCCATCTCCCGCGGTGGTCCAGAGGATCCACTGATCCTAACAGTAAGATCCGGCCATGGATCCCGCCGAGGTTCCGCTTCCCACTCGACCAAACTTTGCCGCCATAGTGGTCCAGCAATCCCAGGAGATTGCCGCTCAACGCGAACAGCTGGATCAAGTCACCACCATGCTGCAACAGCTGCTAGCCGCCCAGCAACAGCAACAGGTTCCCGTGTCTGCTCCCGTGGCTCCTGCAACCCCGGTGTGCCTTCCTGCTGCTGAACCACGACTACGTCTGTCTATGCCCAGCAAATTTGACGGAGACCCCAAACAGTGCAGGGGTTTTATTACTCAATGCTCTCTACAAATAGAACTTATGGCTTCGCAATTTGTCACGGAGCGTTCCAAGGTGGCATTCTTCGTCAGTCTTCTCTCTGGGAAAGTCCTGGCCTGGGCCACTCCTCTTTGGGACAGAGGCGACCCGGTCACGGCTACTCTCGCGGCTTTTCTGGCGGAGTTCCGGGCCGTTTTTGAGAAACCAGCACGGGCTTCTTCTGCCGAGACTGCGTTGTTGAACCTGTGCCAAGGCAACTCATCTGTGGGAGAGTATGCAGTTCAGTTCCGCACCCTGGCCTCTGAACTTGCCTGGAACGATGCAGCTCTCATTGCCACCTTTAAGAAAGGACTCTCGCCGCAGGTCAAAGATGCGCTGGCGGCTCGGGATCTACCGTCAACTCTGGGTGGTCTCATCACACTGGCCACTCGGATTGATGTCCGGTTCAAGGAACGTGCCAAGGAACTTCGCTCTGAGCATCCTCAAGCTCAGGTAAGACGTTTTCCTCGCCTAGCACCTGCCTTCCAAAGGCCGCTCCAGCCTCCGCCTGTATCGTCTGCTGAGGAACCCATGCAGGTGGACAGAATCCGTCTCTCTCTAGAAGAGCGTTCCAGAAGAAGACAGGAGAACATTTGTTTGTATTGTGCCAATCCAGGGCACTTCATTGGGACTTGTCCTGTTCGTCCCCAACGTCCGTGAAACGCCAGCACCTAGAGCTCATGGGAGAAGCGTCCCTAGGTGTGTGCCCAGCTTCTCCACGTCTGATTATTCCTGTGCTCCTCAGTGTAGACACCGGCACTCAGATCCAAGTTTCTGCTTTCCTGGATTCAGGCTCTACAGCGAACTTTATGGACGCAGCCCTGGTCTCCCGGCATCACTTCCCAGTGGTTCGTCTTGAGAAACCATTGTCCATTGCCTCAGTCAGTGGCCAGATTCTTTCCGTGCCCATCTGGTTTCGCACGGAACCCCTGCTTCTGCAAGTTGGAGCCTTACATAAAGAAAGACTTTGTTTTTTTGTACTACTCCAAAGCACTTCCACCCTCCTGTTGGGTCTCCCCAGGTTGCAGCAACATGCCCCTGTGTTGGACTGGTCCTCTGAAGAGATTCTCCGTTGGGGCCCGGCTTGTTCTTCTCATTGTATGGAGATCCCTCATCCGCTCCCTGTCTGGACTTCCACCTTGTCTCCCAAGCCCCTGGAGGGGCTCCCCGCTCCATACTTGGATTTCGCAGATGTGTTCTCCAAAAAACAGGCTGAGACTCTTCCTCCACATCAACCCTACGATTGCCCCATTGACTTGCTGCCCGGCTCTTCTCCTCCACAGGGTCGGGTGTACCCGCTCTCGGTACCCGAAACAGACGCCATGTCTGAATATATTAAGGAAAATCTGCAAAGAGGTTTCATACATAAATCCTCCTCTCCAGCTGGCGCAGGTTTCTTTTTTGTCACCAAGAAAGATGGCTCTCTTCGCCCCTGTACAGACTATCGCGGTCTTAATAAAGTCACCGTTAAGAATCGCTACCCCTTGTCGCTGATCATGGAGTTGTTTGATCGTCTACGGGACGCAAGAGTCTTTACTAAGTTGGATCTTCGTGGTGCCTACAATCTTATTCGCATCAGGAAGGGTGACGAGTGGAAGACCGCCTTTAACACCCGTGATGGGCATTTTGAATATTTAGTTATGCCCTTTGGACTTTGTAATGCGCCTGCCGTTTTCCAGGAATTTGTTAATGATATCTTCAGGGACTTATTGTACAGCTGTGTTGTGGTTTACCTGGATGACATCCTCGTGTTTTCTGGTGATCTTGAGTCCCATCAGTCCCACGTACGGCAAGTGCTCAGTCGCCTCAGGACTAACCATCTCTATGCCAAACTGGAAAAATGCCACTTTCATCAAAGGAGCCTTCCATTCCTTGGCTACATTATTTCCGACAGAGGCCTGCTAACAAAGAAAGGTGTCAATTATCGTCTCTGGCCTCCAGAGGCTGAGGAGGCCTTCACGAGATTAAAGACTGCTTTTTCCTCTGCATCTGTTCTTACCAGACCTGATACCGAAAAGCCATTCTTTCTGGAAGTCGATGCCTCTTCCGTAGGAGCTGGAGCGGTTCTTACCCAGAAAGGGCCTAGGGGCCGAACTCTCTCCTGCGGCTTCTTTTCCAAAACTTTTTCCTCCGCAGAAAGGAATTATTCTATTGGGGATCATGAGCTTCTGGCTATCAAGCTTGCCTTGGAGGAATGGCATCATCTGCTGGAGGGAGCTCGATTTCCAGTCAGTATATTTACGGACCACAAGAACCTCCAGTACCTACAGACAGCTCAACGGTTGAACCCACGTCAAGCCCGGTGGTCCCTCTTCTTTTCCCGTTTTGACTTCCAGATCCATTTTCGCCCAGCCGAGAAAAACATCAAGGCTGACGCCCTGTCACGTGCTTCCGATGTTATGGGGGAGGACTATGCTCCGAGACACATCATTCTTCCAGAGAGGCTTGTGCTGGCAGCGCCGGTGGACCTTTGGCAATTACCTCCTGGCAAGACTTATGTACGACCTGGACTTCGAAAGAGGATCCTGACCTGGGGACATTCTTCGGAACGCTTTAACATATCCAGGTGATTTTGAGAATGTTTTCTCGTGACGCATTGTACTTCATGTTAGTTGTAAAATTTAAGCGATAAGTTTTCTGTTTCGTTCTAAAAAAAGTGAAAATTTGGCAAAAATTTTTAAAAATTCTTCATTATCCAAGTTTGAAATGTTCTGCTTTCCAGGCAGGAAGTAAAACTACCCAAAAAGCTGGATAACTAACATTTATGGAATGTTTTCTTTATGTTGGGATGATATTTTATGCATCCTGTCATTTTTCTAGGATGTTATGAGGTGCAGAACTTTAGGGGCGATTTTTCAAATTTTAATGAAAATTGCCAAAACCCACATTTTTGAGGGACAGCTCAGCTTTCAATTGACTTAAAAAGGCCAAAATAATAGTAAAACCCCATAAATTACCCCACTTATCTTTGCTCAATTTTACTGAGCAAAACCAATATTGGAGAAAATCATTTTAGTTTTTCCGTTAGTGGGGCCATGTGGGCCATTTTTTTGCGGGATGAGATTTTCCAGTGATACTATTGGGGTTGGTATGCCCTATTGTTTAAAACATATTGTGGGAGATTTATCAAACTGTCTATGACAGAATTCTGTCATAGTTTGCACTAAAAAACATCTACACCACATTTATTTAGTTAGACAGTTTTCTGGCTCTCCACGACTAGCTCAACAAAAGGCACGTGAAAAGTGGCACGCCAAAAGGTCCATGCTTCAAAAATCAACAGAATTGTGTCCTTATTTGCAGCCACACATGCCAATGAGTTTGGATTGTTAAACAAAATGTGTCCTTTACAAAAGTATATAGCTCATCTCTTTGTCTTGTCACTCACCCTAGTAAAACTGATACGTTTCCCTGATCTATTAGTTCATCCGGGAGTTATATTGACACACCGACACAGTGAGGGGACATCTGATATGTGACAGTGGCTGAAGAGTGCTAGCTAATTACTATCTGATGGTTATAGCCAGGTGTTGACGCAGGTGATTTGGGGGAAGCTTCCTTTAAGTATAAGAACCAACTTGATGGTGCAGGGTTTAGGGCAGTGATGGCGAACCTTTTAGAGACCGAGTGCCTAAACTGCAACCCAAAACCTTATTACTTATCGCAAAGTGCCAGTACGGCTATTTAACCAGAAAACTGACGGTTTAGTTTAGAATCAATTTACACAGGTTACAGCAGTCCTATACACACTGAAACGCCACTTTTACACCATTTTACATCACATAAAAGAGTAATAAAAAGTTATCAAAAGGTCACGCAGTCCTCAAAATGGTAGCAATGAAAACAACGGCTCATTAAGCAAAAAAACCCAAATCTCCCCAGCTCCGTGCACTAAAGTTATTAGCGTCACAAGATGGCGAAACTATTTTCTTTTTCGTACACTGTTTTGATGATAGAAAAAGCATTAAAACACAATAAAACCTACAAATCTGGTATCACTGCGATAGGACCGAACCAAAGAATAAAGGACACAAATGATTTGGAGCGCACAGCGAAAGTATTAAAATCCAGCTTCCCAGTACACGACATGGAATAATAAATGAGAAGTAAAATATGTTACGCAAAAAATAAGCCCTCACACAGGTATAAATATATAAATGCGCATATAAATTTATAATATAATATGCATATACATAAATACATAAATAAAAATACATATGCTACTTACTCTTGCTCAGGTGTCTGTTGTTCCAGGGGGGGGGGGGGTCGGGGTGCAGCATCTGGAGTTCGTTTCAGTGTGGTTATGAGGCATGAGTTTCAGGGGAGGGGGTGATGGGGGGCAGTGACCGGAGTTGAGCGGGGGGAAGGGGGGGGGAGTGAGAGCGGCCGGAGTCCTTGCGGGGGGGGGGGGGGCGGCGGGTTGCGGTAGCGGGCATAACAGGCTGGGGTTCGGGCGCGCCGGGGGGGGCTTGTTGTAGCGGGCGCAGTTTGGGCCGTGAGTTTCGGCCCGGTTGCGGGCGGAGTTTTATGGGAGGTGCGGGAGCGGGCAGGATGGATGCGCCGAATTAAAAAAATAAATACACTCACCTCAGACTCGTTCCTCCGGCTGATCACTGCAGCGCACACGGAGTAAGGTGCCCAGCGCTGGCAGCGTAATGACATCATTTCGCTGCCAGCGCGGGGATGCTTACCGTCCTGTGCGCTGCAGTGATCAGAGTGACAGCAGGCAGTGTCAGCGCCCTGCTCTGTCATGGCTGTTAGCATTATCGGAGCGCAGCTCCGATACTGCTAACAGCCATGACAACCAGGTGTGGACAGTGGTTGTCCGCACCTGGCAGTGGTTGGGAGGATGGGGCGCGTGCCAGCAGTGAGGGCTCTGCGTGCCCTCTCTGGCACGCGTGCCATAGGTTCGCCATCGCTGGTTTAGGGTTTCTATTATAATTAAAGTGGATCTGTAAGTTTAATCAGTAGTAATTTAATACACACTGGAAAACCTTTGTAAAGGAAACCTCTTAGATATACAATTCTTGGAATAAAGTATCTATCTGACATTATACAAGATTTACCAAAATCTTAGTATTAGGTCTTGTTCATACAATAGTTTTTCTTATGTTATGTTCAGAACTATGCTTAATTCATTTTATTAAAAAGAGGGGAGATTTATCAGTGTCTGAGGTAAAACTGTTCTAGTTGCCCATGGAAACCAATCGGAGCTCAGCTTTTATTTTATAAACAGCTTTTATTTTATAAACAGCACGACCGCTGAGCATCCGACCACAATCGCGCACCCACTCCCCTCCCCCGCACCTAAGGTAGCCCTGAGACCCCAGGACTGTCCGCAGTCAGTGCCTGTAAGATCCCTTATGTGCATAGGCCGACTGAGCTAATATCCTACAATACATCAGTATTGCAGGGTATTATCATTAACAAGTTATCAGATGATTGATTGTTCATGTCCCATGGAAGTAATGTCCCAATTAATAAAAAATTAAAAAAAGGTTTTTCAATGAGATACATTAATAAATTGTCGTATATACTCTAGTAAAAACCGAGTAAAAAGCCTCTTCATCAGGGGAATCGAGAGTAGACATATGTCTCCCATCTTGTTTGTCTTTTACAGCAAAATTACGCTTAATTGTTCATTTCCTAATAAATGCATTAAAGGGGTTGTCCGAGAGTAATGAAAATAAACTAAAGGTGGCCGGAGAGGGCTGCTTAAAAAAATAAAGATCTACTTACCTTCCGGTGCCCTGCGGCCACGCCTACCTGTCCCTGTTCACAGCATTGTGAATGCGGGCCGGAAGGTTGTTGGGTACGCCAAATACTAGAATTATGAAGAAATATAACACCTATATGAATGTCTATTAACATAATTACTAATATACTATACACTAATATATTACTGATATGTGATAATTATTAGTTCTGGAGTCAGATCTAACACTTCCGTGCATTGTATTTAAATGGAGGAAGGTAGCATTTTTATTGGCCTGACAAAGCGCCCTGGTTTTTTATATGACCCATTTTATATATGGTATCTGTTTTTAGTTATCTATTTTATAACCAGTTTTTAATAAATTAAATGTCAGTAATTAATTTGGATTTGCGCCTTATGGCAAACGTCCCCTTTTAATTTCCTATACTGTACCCATTCAAATGGGATTTTATCATTTTTTTTTTAGATTTCCTTCTGATTTCCTCCTCCCTCTCTTTTTTGATTACTACATATTTACAATATACTTTGATTTACACTATGAACACACATTACACTGTGAAACCACAATGCCTGGTGTCTCCATCAGTTTTCTATCATCTAGCATTAGCAGGGTTTGGGATTTGTAGCAGGGGAAAGGTGAGGATTCTCTGAGGGTCATGCTCTCTTTGGAGACACGACCCCTGTACATATAATTTACATGTCATCAGCGGCTGAAACAGTGATGGAGTAGAGAAACACTGTAGCAGGATCCTGAGATATTTAGGGAACCAAAAGCATGTCACAAGCAAATATAATTTAAAGGGCTAGGCAAAAACCTCACATACTCATGAGCAAGAACTGCAACTGAAAGGCATCTTGGGGTGTTTGTTATCCCCTAGATCAAACAATAATAATAATATTTATTTATATAGCGCCATCAAATTCTGCACTTTACAAATTGTAGGGGACATAAACAAAAATAATAATAGTACACTACAGAGCACAAACAGTCATATGAAACAATAGGAGTGAGGGCCCTGCTCGCAAGAGCTTATAGACATGGGTAGGCACATGTCAACTAATGTAAATATGTTGAAGTGGTTTTGGAGCTTGCTGAAATTTGCTGACTGTATGAAGAATTTGCACTTCATGTATTGTATCTTAGCCACGTTGCCTTTTATGAAATAATAATAATTTATAATGCGCACACAGATTACACAGCACTGCACAGAGCTTGCAAAATCGGTCTCTGTAACCATTGGGGCTCACAATCAACCTACCAGAATGTTTTGGCGTGTGGGAGGAAACCCACTCAAACACGGAGAGAACAGAGGATAGAACCCTGCTCATCTAAAAAGGTGCCAAACATTACGTTATTAATTATACATTACATTCAGTAGAATTAGCCAGATTGAGCATCAATTCTTTGAAATTTTTTTCTATATGGTTTGTAAATTGTATGACGTATACAGGTTGATGTGTTATATTACATAGAGAAATACATATTTAAAATATATATTACAAGAAAGTCCTATCAGTTGTATCTGTGTCTTAAGATGAAGATGCAATGTATTATATTATTGGCAGTATGTAGCTTTTTATGATATTGAGTAGTTTGGGTGGCAAAGGGTCCCTAGATCTCACGCAAACAGTTCACATTGTGATCTACTTCTGCCCTGAGTTAATAGGACCAGCCCATTTTGGACCTGTATGTGCATACACCTTGCACTGACTTCTTTACACATTTTGGGTTCAGTCTTTCCACAGTTTGTCGACAAACATAGGGGCACATTTACTTACCCATCCGGAGGAGTTCACAGAAAGTGCACTCTGCCACGATTAACTAAGATCCGCCAAAGTTCACCTTCTCCTTCCTGGTGCATGTAAGTGCTTGATTTTGCGACATAATTTAAAAGTAAAATCCTGCGCTCAATACGATTCAGTCGGATCATCCGACGGCCCGTCCCCCCATTTCTGTCACATGAAACCCAGTGCAGCTGCCCCAAAATACATTCGCATGCAACATAATCCCCTGGTAAATACCTGTCACAGCCGCGCAAACCACAGAAACGTCGGAAAGTCCATTGAAAATGCCTGGTGGGGCTGAGAGCTGAGCAGTCTGCAGTACAGACAAGTCACGTGTTGTTTTTTGAAATGTATACAAACCAAAGCCCAACCCCTAGGACTACACAGAGGATTAAGTCAGGGTGGAAGGTAAGTTATAACACACAATGATATTGTAATGCAAATGCTTAGAGAAAGCAGGTGTGCAATGCAGGTGTGACGGGCTTCTACAATCTGTCTTTAGTGAAAATGAGGTCCCTGGTGACAGGTTCCCTTTTCATGATTTTCTTGTTTTCTATAAGTACAGGTGTCGTGTACTTTATGTTATATTTTGGTCCCGCCAGACCCTTTATGTTTGAGCCCTATACTTTCATTCTCCAGTTCGATATTTTTGGTTTCTTGTGTATACAATCTATTTTTCTTAATAAACTACATTGAATGTAAATAAATGACACAATAAATAAATCACAGTTAGGCTACATTTACACTGCTATTTCCCGCCGTACCTTAGAACATGGCAGTGCCGGGGAGAGGAAGAGGGGGAGAGCGCGGCTCACCCCCACCCCCTCTCCACAGGAATAATACGTCCCCCATACGTTCGTGTGAATGTAGCCTTAACCTGTATAAAGTTATGAAGGTGTAGACCTCAGAACAAGTCAAAGTGTTTGTTTAAAAACAAGTATTGCACTTTACCCTGAGGAATAACAGAGGACAGGGTACACATATAAAATTGATATACAAGCATATACCGATCAGAAACCACTCAACGCGTGTTTTTCCATGCGTCGTCTGGGAGCAAAGCCTTCAACACAATGGGGCAAATTTATCAAGTGTCTGAAAGTCAGAATATTTCCAGTTGCCCACGGCAACCAATCACAGCTCAGGTTTAATTTTGCCAGTGCTCATGAATATTTTAAAGGGGAGCTGTGATTGGTTGCCATGGGCAACTGGAAATATTCTGAATTTCAGACACTTGATAAATCTGCCACAATATGTTTATTTTTATTTTCAGGTTTTTTTTAATTCTTTGCTTTAATTTTAACCTTTTATAAAAAATATGTATTTAGCTTTCCTTTTTTATATTGCTTTAATCAATCCCACAGGGGAAATGCAATAATGTAGTAGTCCTGACATGTAGCCTCTTGTAGGGTTTAATAGGCATAGACATGGAGAGCCTTGGAGGGCTTTGTCAGGCCACCAGCTGTTTTTCTAAAAGGAAGGTCGAGGTAAAACGACTGTGGCATCTAAGGAGTTAAGTGTTGGCTCAGATCAGCTTTCTGATTCCCTGCATCCTGCTATAGTTAGGTAAGAGGCCAGAAAACTGAAAGGTTTAGTGAAAGTAGAATTAGACTTTATTTCTTTTTTTACCCTCAATAATAATTCAAAGTATAGCAATATTTCAAGCATCTTGTCTCATGCAATATTTTAGCATATTCTATTTAATCTTACATAAACCAGATATATGTTATTTGTCCCTACGAGGTTAAAGGTAAAAAGTTAAAAGTTTACAGCAACAGTAAATAGCGTAAAATGTTTCAAAAAAACTCATGGGGATTATTTCTGGTGACCTGTTCTATCTCTGCACACACACTTAACCCTGAGTGTGACAGATAACATTCTAGCTATGACAGCTAATAGCACGTAAACAGACTGTATATAAAAACACAGAATATAAGGATGTATGTTGCAAACTGAAGGAGTGAGACTAGACTTTTAAAAATGTTTAAGATATTTAGTATACTTTCTCTTAAATAGAAATACACATGAAATAAATTCACTTTTCAGCTTAAGGAACATTTTTTTGCCACATAGCCACAAATTTGTGACAGGACTGAAACTTAAACACTGTTTATATTTGAGAGCATGAAACATTTTCATCCTTCCTCTGTGTGCTGTACAACAATGATATAGACCATTAGACTGGATTCACACAAAATTATTTACTGAGCTGAAGTCAGAAGTTATTTGACAGAAAGCAAAAGTATAAAAGAACAATACTGTTTACTTTACCAGTTTCTTTGTTTAGATAACAAAAAACTGCACTAAAAACAAAATATGTTAACAATGGAGGATGAATAATTTCTTGGGGTACACGCAAAGTCATATCTGGGGTCCCCTCACCTGAGGGGAACAAAAGTCCTAGTATTCCGATTTGATGAAACCACTGTTCATATACATTCATTCATTCTTTCTTTCTTTCTCAATGCAAATGCTGCAGATTGTGTCCTTTATTGCTTATTCACACTCAGAAATACCCACTTGTAGATTTATTTTACAAATCCTGCACCCTTTGTACGTGGCCATAACCACTTGCTGCTCATATCCTGGGCCAGTTACTAACTATGCAGAAGTGAGATAACTTAGATCAGGAACTGTTTACTGCTTGTACAGTTTAATAGCCGTTTGACACTCCTGGTGGTAATGTGTGTGTAAAACACATGTCTTGTATATTGATATATAGGTATATTGATCTTTAGCTATATGTCCTGCTACAGGTCTTAAGCTGCTTTTACTCAAGTGAAATACTGTTGGTTTTCCATTATATTTCAATCACTATATGTTGCTTAGTTTTTTTCATGTGAGATTTTGATCAGTTGAATGTGTCAGAGTGTTATAAATTTGTGATGCAACTCAATGGACTTAGAGAATCTGTCAGGCAAATTAACCCCAAAACAAAATATATTTTCAGAAACTTCCATTAGAAAGCATTGCCCCTACCCCTTCATTGTAAATGTAAACAATGAGAAGTGCTGGGGACCTGGGTTCAAGTGCCAGGGTCAACATCTGCAAAGAGTTGATTAGATTGTGAGCCCCATTGGGGACAGGGACTGATTTGGCTAGCTCTGTATAAGGGTTGCCTAATATGTGTGTAATATATAAATGAAGGAATCATCATTATCCTAAAGCTGTCTGCATATGTCATGAGTTGGGTTCAGTGAGTCATTATCTTTAGCAATCCAGTTTATTCATGAGTGGGAGGCACTGCCACACCCCTCAGTGCTTGACTGACAGGCTGTATAATGATGTGACACTCCTGGTGCTAGCTCCTCTCTGTGCTCTGGTTCTGCAGGCCACTCACCCTGCAGAATGTGTGTGTATGATAAATTCCTATACACATGACTGACAACCTGTATAATGCTGTGACACTCCTGGTGCTGGGTCCTCTAGGTCAGTGATTTTCAACCTTTTTTGAGCCGCGGCACACTTTTTATACTTAGAAAATCCTGGGGCACACCACCAACCAAAATAGCACAAAATGACACTAAAACAGTCATATTATACATATAGTTAATAATATAGATTCTAAATGTATTTTACTAACTCAGTGTGAAACCTGGGCCTGTTTCGATAAACACAAAAGGGATATCCTGGCAGGAATGGTGGAAAGACGCACACGAAGCTCTTCCTCAACAGTTCTCAGTTTCTCCCTGTTTTTAGTATATGGGGATGATTATTATGTGGCTCATATACTGCAAAATAAAGGGGTACTATGACCATGAGGCCAGAGTACAAGTGCCAGCTCATATACTCAGCATATGAGCTGGTACTTGTAGTACTCCAGCCTCATGACTATAGTATTTCTCATTTTACATTTCTCATTGTTATATGCAGTATACTGCTGGAGTACTAAAAGTACCAGCTCATATGCTGAGTATTCTGCCAACAGTTCATATACTCAGGCAAAAGCTCATATAGTCAGCATTATTGGTGGGCATTACCTTGGCGGTGGGCAAATGCGAGCGTCTCTCCACTCTCAGAATGATGCGCCGGCCTCGGTGACATCATTTTGTTGCGCAAGGTTCAAAGCTTGTACATGTGTTATTGTACACGTCTCCTACATTGTAAGAAGCCGTGGCTGCGCATTGCTGGGAAACAAAACACAGGGGGCACCATAGTTTGGGGAACTTTCCCCGCGGCACACCCAACCATGTGTCGTGGCACACTAGTGCCACGGCACACTGGTTGAAAATCACTGCTCTAGGTGATTCTAGGTGCTGCCGCCCCCTGCAGCCTGTGTGTGTATGAGATACTCCTATACACATTACTGACAGCCTGTATAATGATGTGACACTCCTAGTGCTGACTCTGCTCTATACTTCCTGGTTCTGCAGGCCACTCACCCTGCAGAATGTGTGTGTATGAGATACTCCTATACACATGTATACTGATGTGACACTACTGGTGCTGTCTACCTCTATGTGCTTCCTGGTGCTGGCACCCCTTGCAGCCTATGTATGCGATACTCCTATACACATGACTGAAAGCCCGTATAATGATGTGACACTCCTTGTGCTGGCTCCTCTATGTGCTTCCTGCTGCTGGTGGCCACACCCTCTGCAGCCTGCATGTGTAAGAGATACTCCGTTACACATGACTGACAGCCTGTATAATGATTTGACACTCCTGGTGCTGGCTCCTCTGTGGTTCCTGGAGCTGGTGGACACGCCCTGAGCATCCTGTATGTGACGGAGATACATATGGCTTCATCCTGGAGCAGTTGTATGGGAGAAGAGTGGTACTTGTGTAGCTGATGTCTGTGTCTCTCATATGTGTATAAGAGAACACAGCATGTCAGGTACTTGTGTAGCTGATGTCTGTGTCTAATACACACGTGTATTAGGAGGGAGAGCATGTCAGCAGATAAAGCACAGACACTAGCAATGCTTTACTATACATTACACACAGATATGAGCAGGGGGAGGGGAGGGGTAACAGGGGTGACATCACAGCCTCTGACCATATGACCAGCCACATTTACATAACAAAGAAAATATGATTTTAGAATGATTAATGTATGAATTCACTAGATAAAGGCTGGGACGGAATCCTTGTGAGCTGTTCCGACAGGTAGTAGTGACAGAATTAGTGACAGAGCCCTGATGACAGGTGTCTTTTAAATTATCCTCTTAAATCACATGATTTCAAGGAAAACATAAAACGGTAAAAGTGTGCTGTTTAGGACTTGTTTTCACTTTTCATTTCTACACAGAAAAGTATTTCAACATCATTCTGAGTTAAAGGAGCTAAATATTCTTACAAACCTCACCCAATATATTATCTTGGAGTGTTCCTGTCCCCACACCTGTGCACTCGCTGCAGCCGGCAAATTTTAATACATGAATCTTCACCGGCTGTGCAGGACTCCGCTGGATACATCAAGAGGCTGGAGCAGGAGCACCTGCGCACGATACATAACTCCAATAGAAGTCTTTCACGCTAGTTTCTTTTATGAGCAAATTCCGTGCACTTTTGTTACAGACAGGACTCACATTGGACACTGATTTATCATACACAATTAGTTTTTTTAAACATGCATTTATTTTAATGCACATTTTGGCAGAATTGCATGTGAAAACTGACACAATGAACAAAGCTAATATTAAAATTAAACTAATGATTGACCTGCTGTTTTATGCAACACTCATGTAAAAGCAGCCTGAAGCGAACTTATCAGTAGAAATGTGATTTTTAGCTATTGTCAGGTTTTAATAGCCTATGCTAATCTGAATTTAAAAATGCCATTGTCAGCATCCAGAATTATTTCAGTACATAAGTTTAATTCACATTACCTGGCAGCAGCATGTGGTGAGTCCTGGGGCAGGGAAAATGTGAATTAAACTTTTATAAACTACTGAAATGATTCAGAATGCTGACAAAGGCATTTTTAAAATCAGCATAGCAAATGCTATTGGAACCTGTCATCAGCTAAAAATTTAATAGGAAAGCTGCCTAAAGATAAAGATGGGGGATGAGAGACACAGAAGTAGGGTGCTTTATAAAATGCTTCTCCATGCCAACTCATTATGCAGAGGGGTGACTGGGAGGCCACATTCTAGCAATTAGTGTGGCTTCCAGCGGAAAGACCCCAGCAACTACCACCCACAGATCACAATATAACTAAATAATCATTTGTACAATTCCATTACTTGTTACAATGTTATTTTAAGCAAATTAAAAAATGTACTTTCAGAAGGTTTTGATTTAACCTCTTTATTGCAAAACACCCACACTTGTTGGAGAATGTACCTGCTAATTTGTTTTGCTGTTATAATGGATGAGTCACGGGTAAAGGAAGATTTGAAAAACAATGCTCTATATATTTTACAATCAGCGGTACATAATTGTCGGTACATACAAATTTTAGCTGTGCTAAATACTGATGAGAAAGAAGGACATTCATAGTGGCTGTGACTATAAGTAGAAACAATTTTAAATATATTTTGATTTGCTTTATTTTTTGGTACTTCAATCAGCTGCCAATGACCTTAATAATGATATATTCATCTTCAGGTATAATAAGGGTCAGTCTATGGTTTGATCAATAAAGACAGTTCATCTTTTTGTATTACGTTTCTCTGTAGTTACCAGCTGTAGGTGTCCTGTTGATCCTTTTTACTAAGCAACATATGCAGCTTTTGCCAGAGAAGCGTACCAACATTCATACCAGCAGTGAGCAAACACATAGCAGCACATTTACTTATAGGGTCACCAGAGTTCAATGAAAGTGCATTGTCCGTCTATAATGCTGTGTGCGGCGATTCACTAAGATTGTGTGTCTGAAATCATTGAGGTGTCGTTTCCCGGCTCAGGTCCAACAGAGTTCACCATCTTTTTTGTGGTGCATCTTTAACAAAGGGCATGCGACACAATTTCAAAGTTAAATACGGCGCTCAGTCCAAATCAGTCGGACCATCCGACAGAACGCCCCCTGATTTTTGTTGCATGGATGCCAGCGCAGCTGCACCACAAAAAGGTTGCGTGCGCCACACTTGCAGTGCACACACTTCTTAAATAACAGTCCGACTAAAGTGTGTTGCAAAGCTGTCCAAAGCCCTTAGTAAATGTGCCCCATAGTATATGATAATAATAATCTTTATTTATATAGCACCATCATATTCCATAGCAAAACAGCAATACCATGCACAGCAGACATCAGGCAGACATAGACATCACATAATGTTTATTAGCCTTTTATTTTGTGACTCCTAACAAGTGACAATTCTCCACCAGGTATAGGAAATCAAGACAACATCGCCAATATGCTATTATAATACAGTTCCTCTTCATAAATATATTTTATCTACTTAATTAAAAAGAATGCATACAGTAACCCCCTTATTTCATTATATACATAGTCCCCTCACTAAATTAATTATGCATACACATTATGGAACTATACTGTATCCAGCAACCTCTCACAATAATTATACATAGACTTATACAGTAGTCGCCTAAATAATGTTTATACAATCCTCCTAATAAATGTATTTTTTTTAGCACCCGGTAATTAATTTATATACTGCACCCACTAAAGGTGTTGTCCACTATAAGCACATTCCAGCAAATAATTCATATTGTTTGTGTAATGAAAATTTAAAAAAATTTACTTCCTGATAAACACTGGTCTGGTCATGAGCTCACAAAGTTGCAAAGCTTATTATAACACACATTGTTATCAAAACTGTGTGATGCTAACAAGCCATACACCTGTGTGACATCACATGACCATGGACCACTTATTATCTACAGTAAACATAGGAGCTTCCTTTAGAAGGCAGCAAGCAGAGATATTGATAGAGAATTGATACAGAAAGTATCTTACAAACTGTAACAACTTTTCATTACACAAGCAATATTAATTATTTGCTCTAATACGCGTAAGTGGACAACTGCGCTAAGCTTGATAGCAGGGAAGTCAGTTTCCAACTCTGACTCTAGTTTTTCACACTAGCAGGCCTAACATGAGAGCAGGCATTCCTTCCCAGTGCCTTTTTCCTCTAATATGTAGTGGAGGAGCTTCACTACTGAGCATGTACATAAAGTACAGCATACATTCATCTCAACTAAACGTTTGGAACAGAGGTGCACAACCTGACTTGTCAAGCCTCAAGTTACATCCCAAGCCCTGCTGACAGTCCAGTGAGTGCTTCTATAACTGATTGAAGTGTTCATTGGTGCAGGACGCCAGGTAGTGGTAACTGTAGCTGAGAACCAGCTACTAACGGGGGAAAAAGAGCTCAGAAAAAAAGCTTAAGTATGCCACAGGAAGGAAAAAGAGGTGCCAGGAAAGGCGAGTATTCATTTATTTGTCTCGGTATCCAGTATTATTATTGTCTACTCTGAGGTCTTCTATGAGGATCATTTTCTGCTCTTGGGTCTCCAGTATTGTTATTATTATCTGCTGTGGGGTCTGAAAAACCCTGAATCGGCTTATACTCAAGTTTATAAAAAATTAACACTGTGCTCACCTTTCCAAGAGCCCCTGTAGGTCTTCTTCTTGCTTCCAATGGTCCGGTGCCTCTTCTGGTCGTCTTAGGGTCCTTCGGCTCCTCTTTGGTCGTTCCGCTCCTCTTTGGGTCCACTTGCGATGTTGGCGACTCACTAACAATGATGTCAGCAAGCGGCTGACGTCATTGTGTGTGCTGGCTGAGCGTGAAGACCCGAAGAGAGACAAATGACCCATAGAGCAGCCGAAGAAGATGAAGGACCCGAAGAGGATCCGAAGCAAGAACAGGACCTATGGGGGGTGTAGGAAAGTTGAGTAGAGTGCTAATTTTATTTGTACTACAGCAGGGCAGGCTGGCCATATATTACAGGGGCTGGCAGGCTATATACTGCAGGGGCTGGCAGGCAATATACTACAGGGGCTGGCAGGAGGCTATATACTATGGGGCTGGCAGGCTACATATTAGAGGGGGCTGGTAGGCTATATATTAGGGGGCTGGCAGACTATATACTACAGGGGCTGGCAGGCTATATGGCAGGCTATATACTACAAGAGCTAGCAGACCCAACGAGGATCCGAAGCAAGAAGAGGACCTACGGTGGCCATCAGAAAGTTGAGTACAGTGTTAATTTTATTTTTACTACAGGGGGGCAGGGTGGCTATATACTACAGGGACTGCCAAGCTATATACTACAGGGGCTGGCAGGCTATATACTACAGGGGGCTGGCAGACTATATAATACAGGAGCTAACAGGCTATATACTACAGGGGATGGCAGGCTATATACTAGAGGGGCAAGTAGGCTATATAATACAGGGGCTGGCAGGCAATATACTACAGAGGGCTGGCAGGCAATATACTACAGAGGGCTGGCAGGCTATATACTACAGGGGCTGGCAGGCTATATACTGGGGGGCAGACAGGCTATATACTACAGGGGCTGCCAGCCTATATACTGGGGTGGCTTTGACCAGTGCATTTCCCACCCTCAGCTTATACTCGAGTCAAAAGGTTTTCCCGTTTTATTTTTTGTGTTAAAATTAGGTACTTCAGCTTACACTAAAGTATATACACTATGTATTTTTTGACTGACAAAATGGTCACCGACTTTGACTTCACAGCCCTTTTTGATGCTGCCCTGAAAACAACTAAGGCACTTTCCCTGCCTTAGAACTCTCGCTTCACTGTAATTAATGGTCCTGCATCCAGGGAAATCATTGATCTAATCTCCTGAAGTCCGATGCATGAGGAGGTGTCCAGAGGCATGGAGAGCTTGACTTCAATGTTAAATTCTCCACCTCCATGACTTTATATGTATACGTTTACATCTTACTTTAAAGTTGATTTTCTAGACGCCATTACACTGAGGCATGAGAGGAACATGATCTAGAAGCTGTTCAACTGCTTGACAATGTACTGGTAGTGGTTTATTAGGCCAATTCCTAAAATCAGGTTTCCTTTAAGTCCTTATTTGATATGTACACAATCTTTATAAACAGTTTATCAGTGCTGGTATTTTTCTTTATTGCACACAACATTTTATGTATTTATTTTATCTACTTTTAAAGGTGATCTATAATCACAGATTATTATTCATTCCTTATAGTATTGGTGCTATTATTATTATTGGGAACCCAAACTTTAACCCTCAAAAATGGCTGTAAAATAGAGGCAGCAAGGGCTAGAGGACTGTAAAATTATGGTAATAACAGGGCAAAAAATTGGCTAAGGGAAGTACTTAAATGGGTTTTCCCACAAAAGAAAATTCTCACATTTCTATCCCCTAGTTTTGTTAACACAATAAAGATCATTTTAACCCTTTATTTTACAATTTTACTCAGTTTTATTGCTGTTTTAGCTCCTATCTCTCCCTCCACTGCTCAATGCAAAATCCTAGGGTGTGGGCGGGGACTCTCTAAGACACATTATGATCCATCTAGTTTTGTGGGGTGACAATGTGGTTAGATTATCAGGGTACAGGTGTATATGCACTTTCATCTGGCTTCATGATGCATGATGCCTATTACATAGAGGCTGATAGACCATTACACTGTGAGCTCTGCTACATCTCACAGTTATGGGCCTGCCTCCCCCTTCCCCCGCATCACTTATGTCCTTGTACCTTGTAGTTTGCAGCCTCTCTCTCTGCTCACCATGAGTTGACAGGATGTGAATCAGCGAGTGTCTCTGAGCTCTGTGCAGGGGCGTGGTTACAGGCACACAGCAGACAGAGACAGCTTCACAATCTCATCCAAGACGGCGGCCACCCAACCCGATCTGCTCATCTCATATTCTTTACAGTCTTATGGGGGGCTGATATATCAATGTATTTGGAGGTACCTACTCAGTCTATTTAGATTTTATCTATGTTTTAAGAATCCAATTATCCTTTGGGCAGGTTCTATCAATATTGATAACTATATGGCAAACCGAAGGTTGATCTAGTTGTACATTTATGCATGGTTATTGTTCGCATGTGTGTCGACTTATGTGCCGCTGTTTCACTGGTGTGCTTATGGTGCACATCCTTGCCATTTTCTTGATGAAGTCCATGACTATTACAGCAGGTAGTAGTCCTTTCTGGCAAAACAGCCATTTTGTAGTTTAGTTTGTGCACTGTGAGGAGCTGCATTAGTATATGAACTGGCCAAATCAGCAAAGGATCAACCACACCTGGTAAACATTGCATAGCTGCAATTGAGCATTTATCCATATGTGCTGCTCCTGTATGCTCTGTACACATCACCCTGAGGAGGGATGCCATCTGAGTTTGACACCCATAGGTGCTGATAGCTCCCCCTCTCACCCGTGTCAGTCCACACTATAGTTATGGTATTCTATTCATGAATAACCAAGCTTTGAGTAAGCAGTCGTTGTCTTCTCATCCTGTACAGCGAGAGATTGTGGGGAAGAGTTCTAGAAGTACTTGTAGATATGAGATTGAAGCTCTAGATGTGACTGGAGTGTCAGAGATGATATAGATGCAGATTGCCACTCCAGTCATGTTCAGAGCTGTAGTCACCTGAGATGATATAACTGTAGATAGATTATTGCAGTTCTGTGTGTGATAATCAGAGATGATCTAATGCCTCTACAACATTGGGTAACTGTATGGCAAAGATAATACTGCAGCTCAGGATGTGAATGGAGTATCAGAGATGATCTATTGCCTCTACAACAAAGTTGGCTAAGCGTTGCAATCAATATAATATTAACTCAAACATAAGATGTCTTATATTGAGACTGTCCTTCATTGCCAATCAGAGCTCATATTAATGACCTGTAGAAAAACTGAAGCTCAGCTGTGATTGGTTACTATCCAGTCCATATTGAATTCCCCTCTTATTGTGCTCTCCCAGCAGCTCCCCCTCTTATTTTGCCCCTCAAGCAGCTCCCCATCTTATTGTTCCACTACAGTAAAATAATTAACAGATACTTACCTTTCCCTGTTCCCCTGCAGCAGTTCCTCTCTCCTCTCTTTTGCTGTATGTAGCAGTGAAGCCAACAGGCAGGGATGATTTCATCACATGATTGGCAAGTAGTCTATCGCCTTACAAGCTGACCACTAGTGTGTTATATATATTTTTTTGCTTTTTAATTGTGTGCTGTTTTTTGTGTTCGATAAAGAATATTTAGCATTTTCAATATGGCTTGTAACTTGGTTTGCATTTTTATGTTTATATACTTGTTTAATTCTACAATAGGAGTTCCTTCATATGCTCAACAACTATGGGTATGAAAATGTGGACGTAGCGAGGGAGATGTAACAATGTGGCACAGGCTCCTCAAGTGCAAAGACAAACAACACTAGTTTTTTTCTGCGCTACCTTTCCTACTTTGATGTTGACTTTAAGGGTGATGCCACACATGGCGTTTTAAGGCCGTTTTTAGTTAGTGCGTTTTCAGATTGTAAAAAACGAAAGCGTTAAAAAATGCATCTGTTTTTTAAAAATGCATCTGTTTTTGTCCATTTTTAATTGTGCAAATTCGGAAAACTGGACAAAAACGGATGCGTTTTATAAAGAATACGTTTTTTACAATCTGAAACCGCACTAACTAAAAACGCCATGTGTGACATAACCCTAAAACTGAAGTGTTCTACTTTACGCCTTTATAGAGCTGTTCCAAACTGAGTGCAAAAATGTCGCGTAAAGTCTAAAAATATTTGGCAAATGGGCTATTTTCCCCTTGACTATCCCCCGTTTCACAGACCCCCCCCCCCCTTTAGTTGGACAAGTCAGAAAAGGGTCTAAAAAACTTGATAAATGTGGCAAATTACACCAGAAGTCTGGAAAATTTGTCTTAATACTGTACAATCTTCCACATTGTTCCAGAAGGACGATGACAAAAAGCATATGTCAAGATTGGCAAAGAAATGGTTCTATGACACCAAATCCTGTAATGGGTCCAACAGTCACCAGACCTCAACCCAATTACACACTTTAGTATAGAGTCAGGGTAATGGCACAGTCAAAAAATCCATGCGTTTTTTGAAAAGGCACCCATTTTTGACAGGTTTGACCAATTATCTTAATTCAAACGCATGCGTTTTTTTGACGGACTGCTTAAAAACGGCCCAAAAATGCGTTCAAAACGCCACGTGTGCCATCACCCTGAAAGAAAAAACTTTATTTTAACAGATGTGAGTCTACCTATATGCACCAACAGTGAGCACAGAAAAAACCTGGGATCAGATTTTGGTCTAGAAATTCCGGAATGTGATTGCAAGTACAAATAAATTCCATACTCATTTACATGGAGAGCAGCAAACTAGTCACACGACATTAGCTATATAGCTGGACACCATATACATCCTAACAAATTCTGGAGCACATGTACAGGACAGGCTTTAGTAGTCCAGAAGGGTGGATTAGGCACAATAAATGTGGGCCTGGTAATGGAGGTGCCACCTCCCTGGCACGCTAGCGCCGCCCTATGGCACTTCTGCTTGTGGTGTCCTCGTTTCCATCCCAGTTGTGCTCTCTTCTCCTGTGGAACGCACAGCCTGCTGCCCGCCTAGCAGCCTCACCACGTGACCGCACAAGTCACATGGGTGTGTCACGTGGGGCGGCGACGTCAGAAGGTCCTCTCGGAGAAGGGGGAACTAGCCGCTACCCTGTCACCACAGAGGAAGAGCCAGGGCACAAATACCCCGTAGCTGGCAGGAGGGCACAGCGAGGCACAGGACGCTGCCTGTCAGGCTGGGACATGAAGGCGCTGGTAGCTTTGTGACTTACGGGGAAGTGCCTCGGATTTCCCTATGGTAAGTGATTAGCATGCATTTCCTATGCAAGTACTGAGGTACATGGGTGACTGGGAGCTTCCTCCGTGGGCATCTTCATGAGGCATGCGTTACTTGTCTGGCGGAGTTGCGTCAGTACTAGTGTTTACAAATAGTCATGGAGGTGCTGCCACAAGTCATTGATAGTGGAAGAGCAGGGGCACAGCTACATGTTATGGGAACCCGCAGACAACTTTGCTGTTTTTACTGTCATTAGCAGGGGGTGTGGCTTTTGCTGGATAATGTAGTACTAGAATGACTTGGTGTCACACAAGAGGAGGTCATTGTGTGCCCTAAATAATGGGAAGGCTGTGCCCTACACTTCAAATTGTTAGAACCGTCTGACAGAAGGACCCGTCTGTTATTACATAGAATTACTTAGTCAGCATTTGAAGGGTTACTTAAAAGTGCCATGTTATTGCTTATCAAAGTTTCATCATCTTGGAAAATCCCTTTACACTGGGGACACAAAAAGAGTTTTGGTGCTTTGTAATCTTTTTAAATTTTAGCAGCATTATTTTCTTAACCAAAAATAAAACAAGCTTTGCCAAGACAAAAAAATAGTCTGTCCGTATATATACCCCATTACTGCTAAATTTGCACTAAAACTGCATTTGTATCTACAGTCTAAGGTTTTCCTGAATATTTTTGTGGGTTTTTTTTTCGGCTTGCTAAAATTATGCGTGCATTTTTTTTCCAGTCATTTTTGTGTTAATGTTCTTTGCTTGCCATTATTTGGTTAATGGTAATTCCTTTACACATCACTTGTCTATAGGAAAATCCTTGAAAAAAAACTCTCAAGTTTTTCTGCTGTCTAAATTGTGCCAAAAAACCTATTTACATGTTGGAGTCAGATTATTGATTTGGACAAGGTGTCTACAACAATACTGCAATATGATTAATTTTACACAGTAAATTGCAAGTTGACAACTATGTGTTAAGTCATTTAAAGCATTTAAAGTTAACCAATCAAAAATAGTGGTACACACCCTGCAGAAAAGAAAAACACCCCCACAAAAACATAACCACTATGTATAATATAATATATTAGTAGTTCTGTTTTGGATAAGGGGCTGGTCTTTTGTATTGTCTTCCTCCAAACTCAAACTAAAATTACGGGTCCGCTCCTCTCTAGTACCCAGAGATGTGCTGATATCACAGTAGATCATGCTGACAGGGTTTCTTCTGTTAACGGGGTTCTGTGCAACTCTGCGCTTTTCTCAGATTTTAAAGGCCATCTACCACCTAGATGAAAGTGTATGCAAATGAGCCTTAGGGGCTTCAAGCTCCTTTAAGACCTATGGAGCCTGGAGCCCCACAGGCTTACTAAACACTCTAACACTCTGTATCCTAATCTACAGTTTATCTAACTAATACAGGCAGTCCCCGATCACGTACAAGATGGGGTCCGGAGGTTTGTTCTTAAGTAGAATTTGTATGTAAGTCGAAACTGTATATTTTATAATTGTAGATCCAGCCGAAAAAAAATTGGCCCAGTGACAATTGGAGTGAATTAGCCTCTCCAGGGAACGGGAGCATAACCTACTCCACATCCCATTAGCCTTTGGGATCACTACCTACATGCATGCGGCAAAGTAAAATCTGGCATGCCGCTGGCTCCAGGATCACTTCACATGTTCAGTAGCTCTGACTTCAGTGCACATCCGTGGATGGGTCTGGCACTGACACCGGAGATACTGCGTATGTGCAGTGTTCCGAAAGCCAGCGGCATGACAGATTTTACTTCTCCACACGCAGGTAGGGAGGGATTGTAGAGGCTACTGGTGTGGATTAATCTCCTTTTCCCCGGAATGGCTACTCCACAGCCCAGCTGGATCTTCAAAAGATTGGCACATTAGGTTAGAAAGTGTTATAGAATTAGGGAAGGATAGTTTAGGATATTACTGGCAACCTACAATCAGATCTACCTGATGGTATATTTCCTTTAAGAGTATCTTCTGCCCTAAAAATACACTCCCCCAAAGAGAAAAGGATTGCTGCATTTTCCCTATTGTATGTGTGTAATCTGTGTGCCAGTGGTCTTCCTCAGCTTTTAGCAACAGGCACATGGGGAAGCTTTTGTAGCAAATTCTGAGGCAAAAGGTTACATCCAAATCAGAGCCAAAAACGCCTAGTTCCACATTTATCAAAACTAACGCAGTCTGTAATATGTGCAGTTTGCCTGTGGAGTGTGCAGAGCGTGTCAGATTAATCAAAACTGGCGCACGGTATTCAATAATCTGGCGCCCTCTGCACCTGTCTGGTAGGGTGCACCATTTTTTTTTTGTTCATGGCGCAGGTCAGTAATAAATATGATGAAGATTATGACTATGCAGTAACACTCCCCTTTAGGGGCACATTTTTTCTGTCTTGTTGAACACAGTGCAACTGTAGTGTAAAATTGGGGCAGGCACTTTATAAATAGATGTGCAAGCAGTTTCTTTCTAGTGCAAAGTCAGACAAAAAACTGACGCAACACTTTAATAAATGTGGACGAGTGTGAATCCAGGCTTCGTGGCCTAAAAAAAGAGAAGTCCATTATTTAGGGTCTTATGACCCATGCCGGTTTTAGGGCATGGTTGTGAGCCGTAAAAAGTAAAATCTACCAAATATTTTGTTCCAGGAATATAAAATGCAGTTATGGCAGAAAATCTTGGTAAAATATTTTATTTGTAGGCTGCTGTTTGATTTTATAGATCACTGTGTCGCTATTCTTGCTATTTCCAATACAACCAGAATCGGAGGGAGCAAGGCCTGTGACCCTAGAATAGAGAGGTAGCGGTAGATGAAACCCTATTTAGTTGCATCAACTACAAGTGCAGTTCTGAGAAGTCCATTGCACAGGGCTATAGTTTGTTACATGCAGCCCACTTGTCATTGGCGTGTGAGATCCGCTATCAAAAACAAGACTCTTGTGCATGAGCTCTTGCAGCCAGTTCACATCACACTTGTTTCTGATTTTGCATTAGTTATTGTGAGTCTAAACCATAAGTGGAGACTACATTGTACATTGGAAAGATTTGCACCTGTTCTGTGTATTCAGTGACTCCTAGTTTTGGCTCTCAATAACATGTTTGTTTGGATTTTATAACCTTCCTCAGTTTTGTGTTTTTGTAATTTTATTGTAATTTTTGTGTGTGATGATAATCCATCACTTCTCTAATGAGTAGGTAATGTTATATCGCATGTAATATAAATGTCAATTGTTGAAGAAGTGCATTGTCTTATATGCAGTGAATTGTATTGTCCTATGTATACACCTAAAAGTCCTGCAATAACCAATAGGGGATTGCTGTAGGTTTCAGGGACAGAAGAGTGTTATGGTCACTAGGGGGCAGGATTGCATATGCCTGGGACTATTATGTAATGACTATAAAGCTGAATTTGCTAAAGGGAAACTATAAATACACCAAACTGCCCCCTTTTTTTTAACAGGACAAGTTTGGCAGCCTGGCTGTTTATACTGTGATCTGCTGAATAGATGTGTTTGTACTTAGTTTTATATAGACATTTGTCAGCGTTCTGTGCTGTTTTTGTATGTATTATGTCAATTATTGGTAAAACCTTTAAGTTAAACTGTAGTTATCATCTTTATTACTGCACCAGTTTTAGCAATATTACCGATCCGTACATCTAGTTCAAGAATTAATGGCAAGATTTTGTAAATCGTCATTTATTAGGCTCTGCTTCCTGTAGCATTACTTCTGAAAACGAGTCAACAAATATACCCTCCGTACAGAATGTAACTGTTACCTAGGACACACAAGTGAGTCATACCAGCTTTAGCTTCCTTGTTAAATGTCTGTGGCACAGAGCTGGCATAGCATTAAAGAAACACTACCAGAAAATGAATTATATTTTATTCCTTTTGTTATGGAAATCTGATAAATAGTGGTGCCAGTAATGCTCTAACCGAATGCTGAATTACTCATTTATCAGCCTCTGTTACTGCCTCCATGTACTTTGACTAACCAAATTAAAGGGTATTTCGTAGTCTGGACAGAGTTTGACATTCTGGGGCTACCAATGAGGTTTGGAATACTTGTAGAGACTGACTTTTGTGTGTGTGTATATATATATACATAGTTGGGGTGATGTAACCACAGTTTGTTCTGCATATGCAACACTGGGAAGGTGTTGATTGCATCAATTGTTGATTCGTTAATCTTACAGGTAAGAGAAACCTTTGGTGAGGGATTCCCTCGTAATGTGCTAGGAGTAAACCTCAATGAACATACATGGTTAATGATGTTGTAAGAAAAGGATTACATCAGAATCTGTCAATGATAAATAATTATTATAATTAATGGTGTTATTGACTATTAAATAAAAGACTGCTGAGCTCTGAATCACATTTATAACTGTATTTATAGCTATAATACCTGCTGGTCCAGCTGTAGTCTGTAATCTACATATGGAACAAGACAATAAAAATTAGTATCTTCCCTGGTAAGAAAATAGATCCAGGTTGCAAATATGTGCAATCAACTGTATCTTGGCAAATATAACTACTCTGACAGAAACTGAAGAGCACAGATCAAGTCATAGTCCAGTGCCAGGTATTAAAGGACGTCTACCACCAGGATGAAGGATTTTAAACCTAGCACACTGACATACTGGTGTGTGTCTGGCAGAAGCTGCTCTTTTTGTAGCTTCATATGCCTTTTGTTTTTAAAAAAAAAAAGGTTTTAAAAATTATACAGATGAGCCTTTGGGGCTCCAAGCTCCATTGACATTGAGTTTGATGCCCCTAAGACTCATTTGCATAATTTGTGAAACCTTTTTATTGTAAAAACAAGGTCCTAAGAAGCTAAAAGAGCAGAGCCAGAGGGGATCCACACTAGTATGTCAGTGTGCTTGGTTTACAGTCCTTCATCCTGGTAGTAGATTACCTCTTAAGGAATTCGACCATCAAAATCAAGCGTGAATAAACCAGGGACACGTATTCATAGGCCCAGACACCATGACTGTGGTTATCTTAAATTTGTTATCTGTCCTTCTAAAATCACATTTTATCATTATGCTAATGAGCTTGTGGTGCCGCTCTGTGATCTGGCTTTACAATTTGTTACACTGTCTCACCTTCTTCGTGCTTCCTGAGCACTTTCTGATGTATGTCAGATAATGTCAGATCACATAGGGGCTAGGGTAGCTTCCCAGGCTCATTAGCATCATTTTAAAAGTTGATTTTAGATGGAAGGAGACTAAGGATAGCAAATATCAGAAGATTACCACAGTCTTGTTTCAGTGAACCATGAGTAAGTGTACCTGGTTTATAATGCTCGATTATGATGGTAGATTTCCTTTAACCCTTACCGACATTTGACGTAATAGTACTGCATGACGGGAGGTGCGTTCCCGCATTTTGCAGTACTATTACGTCAAGCTTCTGGCACTGGCTCCTGAACGGAGCCGGCGCCAGACGCTTTGGGTGTCGGCTGTATATTATAGCCGACACCCACCTCTATCACCCACGATCGGAGTTTCCTCCGATTGCGGGTGTTAACCCCTTACACGGCGCGGTCACGATTGACCGTGGCATTTACGGGGTATTTCTTCTGAATTGGAACTCACCTGCGGTGCTTACCAGGGGGGTCTGCCAATGCCTCAGGGCTGCGCGATCCTCTTCCGGAGCCGTTTCCTGGCTCCTAGCAGAACACGGTGTAATACATCTGTATTACATTGTGTTAGGTGAAGAACAGCTTGCTATGCTGATTTAAAATGCCCTTGTCAGCATTCTGAATCATTACAGCAGTTTATGTAAGTTTAATTCCCATTACCTGGCTGCCTGCGAGCAGTGTGTGATGAGTCCTGGGGGAAGGGACAGGTGCAGCCTCTACTCCACTCTATCGACCTCCCTCCCCTGCCTGCTCAGATCACATGACAGGAAGTGGGGAGGGGAAAGGGAGGTGGATGAGTGTGGAAGATAGACCAACACAGGCACACATAAGCTGGAGCTGTCTCCTCCCTAGGGACTCATTGCATGCTTCTGGCATGGAGCCAGGTAATGAGAATTAAACTATAAATAAACGACTGAAATGATAAATCAGCATAGCATAGGCTATTGGAACCTTTCGACACCAAGTACAAGAAGATAATTGTACCGGACATGGTGATTTACATGTCTGTTAATTTTTGTTTTGTGTGTTCATCCACACTTGGTTTTGGCTTACAATAACTGAAAGTAGAAATAAGACCCTGCAAACCATTTAGCATTCTTAGAGATGAACCATTGTGACTGTTGAAAAGAATACGTCAAGCATTTTTTTTTTTTTTTTTTTTGCTTCAGCCATGTAGTGAATATGCTGCTTGGGCTATGAAGTTTTTAAAACTTATCTTGGTATCAGTGTTGTCTTCCTGCCAACAGTAGTAAGCAGTTTTTTCATCAGATTACAATTCTGACTGATGAGATGTCAGTTATGGGGGGAGGTGGACATTCAGCAGGAATTTCTTTTGCTAGTAGCTGTAGTATTACCTGGAGTGGACTCATCACGGACGGTTAAGCCATGTATGTAGAACAGCAGTCTTCTTTTGATGTCACACCATTTTACTGCAATTTATAAATGTTATCTAATCTGCAGTAACTGGATTTGGCCACTACATTTTCCATTTTGCTTCTTATTTTCAATTTAATCACCTACTGAGAACGTCTGATCTGTAAGGGTCGTGGGACCTCCACCAATCTGGTCTTGAGGACCTATTCTAAGAATAGGGCATTAATATTTTTAACCCAGGAAACCATTTTACTATTATAGAGGTGGGAAAAAGCTTCAACTCATCATGCAGTCTTCATGCTAAATCATACACTGTGACTGACATGTCCCTCACTGTCTGACATTGACCTGGTGGCCAAATCTTTTATATTTTAGCAGATTAACCAGATAGGGCTGCAATAGGTACCAAGAATAAAGGGTGGTCACTAAATTCACAATATTAGCAAATGTATCATTAACGGGATGAAAGTCATAAAAACCATATGATACAGTGAACACACTCATTTAACATGTCTTGTATGCCAGTTTTCTGGGGTAGAGGGCATTTAATAAATTATTTATTTATAAATTCCTCATGAACAGGAAATTGTGACTCTCCCCCCCCCCCTGCTACTTTTTATTTGGCTTTTAAAATTTTTCAATAACAACAAAAACACACATGACCCAACATCCCAACCCACTTTCCATTCCCTCCCCTCTCCAGATGAGCACCAATGTCCATATCTTAAGGCAGAAGAACGAAGAATAAAGATAAATAATACTCACAATGATGTACTATAACAAATTACAAAGCAATGTACTATTGAAGAGCCTTAGATTACAGCATCTCTCACCACTGTCCATGGAGCCCAACCTGGGTTGTCTAACCAGGGGCTCCAGATGGCCTCCAATTTCCAGGTAGCTTTTTGTAGAGATGGGTTAACTGTAGCCTTAAAAAGTAAGCGTCATTTCCGATGATTTTTGATATTGGGAGAAGGGGCGGGGGAGCTTTGTGAACATTTATCTAATTTACTTCATAAACTAAGGAGAATTTGTTAATGAAGTATGAGGCTGTAAAGTGCCTCCAAGTTATAATGTTACTTCTGCGTTGCAGGGGAAAATCTGTGTACAAGATTTGAAGACATATCTCTCTCTCTTCTCTCATGTTTTCTACACAGCTGTGAGTGTTAACCCTTTCTGCTCTCTCCCTCACTGCAGTATGCTTTTAGCATAATTTTCAAATTGAAAGTGAAGGGGTTAACCATACAGTAGTAGTATGGCAGTATATGGTAGGATCAATCGGGCAACCTAGGGTTAAAGTACCCTAGGGGGTCTGAAAAATAGTAAAAGTAAAAAAAAAAAAAAAAAAAAATTATAATTAAAAAACCTAAAATTTCAAATCACCCCATTTTCCTTAGAACTGATATAAATATAAATAAACCGTGAAAATCACAAACACATTAGGTATCGCCGCATCCAAAAATGCCTGATCCATCAAAATATAATAACGTTTTTTTCACTGCATTTAACCTTGTAATGGAAAATGGCGCCCAAAGTCGAAAATGGCAATAAACAAAAAACAATAAAAAGTGATCAAAAGGTTGTACAGTCCTAAAAATGGTAGCATTGAAAACTTCATCAGAAGTCACAAAAATTTACACCACCCACAGCTTTGTACACCAAAGTATGAAAAAAGTTATTAGCGCCAGAAGATGGCAAAATTTGGTATCCCCGTGATCACAGTGACCCAAAGAATAAAGTAGACATGTCATTTGTGGCGCACAATGAAACTCCAAGCCCACAAGAAAACGCTGCAAATTCATTTTTCCACCAATTTCACTGCATTTTGATTTTTTTTTTTTCCCCGCTTCCCAGTACACGGCATGAAATAATAAATACCATCACTATGAAGTGCAATTTGCTACACAGAAAACAATCCGTCACAGAGCTCTTTACGTGTAAAAAAAGAAAGTTGTAGATTTTTGATTGTGGGGAGTGAAAAATGGAAATGAAAAAAACAAAGGGTGAGATCCTTAAAGGGTTAAAGTGGTATGTGCTAAATAATTAGAATAACATTTCTTACCAATGGTTGATGCAATGCAGTTCACATTTTACAATCTCCCCTGACCATGGACCTTTGAATTACACAAATTGCTGGAAGAAATGTGGGGCAATAGAGACCTATTTCCACAGATGGTGGGCTTGTTGATCAGTGTACGACTCTTGGACCACTGTGTTTCAATTCTTGAATGGTGTTGCAAGCATCCTCATTGATCCAGTGTTGCGCTTCTGTGAAGTTTCTATAATACCTCCTGAAAATAGGGTAATATATTGTCTGGGAGTTCTTGTGGCTAGTAATATAATTGCAAGAAGCTGGAAAAGAAATATCCTGCTCTCCATCTCTGACCTATGAAATCACATCCAATTAACCCCTTCCTGCCGCAGCCCTTTTTCGTTTTTGTGTTTTCATTTTTCACTCCCCACATTCAAAAATCTGTAACTTTTTTTATTTTTCCATGTACAGAGCTGTGTGATGGCTTATTTTCTGCGTGACAAATTACACTTCAAAATGGTGGTATTTAATATTCCATGCCTTATACTGGGAAGCCGGAAAAAACTCCAAATGTAGTGAAATTGGTAAAAAAAAAACGCGCTTGTGCCGTATTCTTGTGGGCTTGGAATTTACAGATTTCACTGTGCGCCCCAAATGACATGTCTTCTTTATTATTTGGGTCGGTACGATTACGGGGATACCAGATTTGTATAGGTTTTATAATGTTTTCATACATTCCAAAAAAATTAAAACCTCCTGTACAAAATTTTTTGGGGGGATTTTGCCATCTTCTGGCGCTAATAACTTTTTCATACTTTGGTGTATGGAGCTGTGGGTGGTCCCGTTTTTTGTGGATTTTGATGACATTTACAATGATATCATTTTTAGGACTGTACGACCTTTTGATCACTTTTTATAGAATTTTTTATTTTTTTAAAATGGCAAAAAAGTGCCATTTTCGATTTTGGGCACAATTTTCCGTTAGGGGGTTAAACGCAGTGAAAAACCGTTATCATATTTTGATCGGGCATTTTCGGATGCGGCGATACCTAATGTGTTTATGATTTTTACTGTTTATTTATATTTATGTCAGTTCTAGGGAAAGGGGGGTGATTTGAATTTTTAGGTTTTTTATTTTAATTTTTTTTTTTACTTTCTTTTTTTTGTCTGTACGATCCTATCATATACTGCCATACTACAGTATGGCAGTATATGAGGATTTTACTACTCACACATTACAATGTGCTGATAGCACATTGTAATGAATGAGTTAACCCGAAAGTAGCTTCAGGTCTTCGTAAGACCCGAACCTACCATGGCGACGGATCGCCGCTCCCCGATGACGTCATGGGGAGCGACGATCCTCATAAAGATCCCAAACAGCCTGGACAAACTACATCTTGTTATACAGATCTGTCAAGTAGACAACTTTTCTCACAGCCGTTACTCTGGCATAAAGATTTAATGCCAGGGCCAGGGAGTATCGTCTCCACAATTTAACAATCATACATCTTGTGCGGCTTAATAATTAAAAACTGACATTAATGGCTCATTTGCGACAGTTATCAAAGCTATCTAAGCCAGTATACTAAATCTAAGCCTGAAAGATATCTATGACGCTCTAAAAATGAGTAATATTAAATCTACCCCAGAAACTTGGGTAATAGGTATAAACTATTTATAGATTGGGCTTTTCTATTTAGGTGATACAGCACATATAATGTTCCACCAGTTTTTTAATAATGAATTACTTTGTCAAAATGTTATTCAACTTAGATTCAATGTGGGAGATTTATCAGAAGTGTCTGAGGGAAAACTGTTCTAGGCGCCCATGGAAACCAATCGGAGATCAGCTGTAATTTTATAAACAGCTATGGGAAAATGAAAGCTGAGCTCTGATTGGTTGCCATGGGGAACTAGAACAGTTCTGCTCTCAGACACTTGTGATAAACCTCCCCCAATGTGTCGGATATCAATGTATGTATTATTAGTGTATAAGATGCATATTGCCGCTTACAGATGTCAGGCTTTTTCTTTGTTGTTGCTATTATTTGCCATGAAGTTCTCGCCATGTGCCTATATAATCACTAGTCTCACACAAGTGTTTGTAGCACATAACCCTGTGGATTACTGGCCTACTTGTTGAAAATGGTTGTGTTCTTGAGATTAAGTAACTGTTTATTTATAGCTTTTCTTTGTGGGTCTATTTATATCTTAAGCTCTGTGCTGTCCATTTTGGTTGTGTAACTTGTGCAACATTCTTTGTAAGGTTAAACATTTTGACAGATAGAGCTCTGTTTGTGTGGGAGATTGTATTAGTAGTTACTTTGTAGAATTAAAATATGTGAATGAGTTATCGCTATGGAGAGGGGTGGGGGTAAGCAGACATGTGCCGACGTGTGCCTGCCATACTACATGTGCTTGCCAGACTGCCGTTTTTAAGCAGTCCGTCAAAAATGCATGTGTTTTTTGAAAACTCATTCGTTTTTGACAGCTTTGACCAATTATCTTAATTCAAACTGGTCAAAAACGGACTGCTTAAAAACGGCCAAAAACGTGCTCAAAACGCCATGTGTGCCATTACCCTAAGGCTGGTGCCACATGTGGCACTTTGTCTGCGCATGCAAAAGCAGGCAAAGCCACACCCACCGGGGCGGGCCGTGGCCTGATCGCATTGCCGTTTCTATGGAAACGCCTGCGATCCTGTATTTTGCGTTAATGTAATGCAAAACACCGGCGGCTCGTTCCCGATTGCAGGCGTTTCCATAGAAATGCTGATGCGATCGGGCCGCGGCCCGCCCCGGTGGCTGTGGCTTGGTCTGCGTTTGCAAACGCAGCCAAGACTGCACGTCTGACATCACCCATAAAGACGTAATTTTATCAACTGCTAGTGATCTCATAGATCGTAAGCTTTTGTGAGCAGGCCCCTATTGTTTCATTTGACCATATTATTACCCTGTAATGTCTTATGGTGATGCCACACATAGCGTTTTGAAACCGTTTTTGGTTTTTGACAGGTTTTCCGAATTTGCGCAATATAAAAAAAACTGACAAAAACTGATGCGTTTTTAAACGCATGCGGTTTTTAACAGAGTGCTTAAAAACGGACCAAAAGCGGTTTCAAAACGCCATGTGTGACATCACCCTGAGGGTGCGGTCACACGTCGCGTTTACTGCATGCGTTTAAAAACGCATTGCTACAGCTGAAGGGGTATTTCCCTAATTAAACAGCTGTTAACGCTTGCGTTTACAAAACGCAAGCGTTAACGCATGCGTTGACATCGCGGTTAATGCATGCGGTTGTTAACACATTGTTAACGCCTGTGTTAACCGCGATGTTAACGCATGCGTTTTGTAAACGCAAGCGTTAACAGCTGTTTAATTAGGGAAATATCCCTTCAGCTGTAGCAATGCGTTTTTAAACGCATGCAGTAAACGCGACGTGTGACAGCACCCTAAGCAGTCCATTAAAAAAAACGATGGGTAAAAAAACGGGTTCAAAACGCCACGTGTGACCGCACCCTTATTTGTATTTGTGTACGTATCTGGAAAGCTCTATGGAATATGGATAAATAAATATTTATTATTTTATTGGAAGTACAGCTTCTGTGCCTTCACCAACACTGTGACATATCAGTCTACTAAACTAGAGGTATACTTTAGGTACACAACCCATTGCATGTGTCTCTACTGCTAGTGATATGTTACTAGGGAAGGAGCTGTAAACATTTCAAAACCCCAGACACTTGCGTAATAGAAAGGTAATCTGCAATGCTTTGTTTGTTATCGGGGGAGTAACTACGTTTTTCTGAGCCAGACTTGCTGTCAGATTTTTCAGAGTTCCTGAACATTACTGAAGGCTGTGTTCACACGTTGTGTTTTACTTGCATTTGACGCATGTGTTTTCAAACAGCTGAAGAGGAGATTTACCTAAATACATTGTTGTCAACATTGCGTTTACAAAACAAAAGCGTTAATGTAATGTTAACACAAATGTGATGTTGGCAAGCGCATGTGTTAACAAAACGTTAACACATATGTTAACATCAAATTAACGCATGTGTTTTGTAAATGCAATGTTGACAACACTGTAATTGGGCAAATCTCCTCTACAGCTGTTTGAAAGAGTATGTGTTAAACGCATATAAAACTAAATGTGTGAACGCAGCCAAAAGCATTTGATACAGTTCACTAGGGGAATTGCACATCCCCTTCTAAATTGTAGATGTCTGTGATGTCAGTATTGTATTCAGGTTTGAAGCAACTTCTTGCCTTCTGTTCTCTATCTCTGTCCTTTCCCTCCCTACTGTTCAGCAGCTTATTCAGCAAGTTGCATATCTTTTTTCATGTGGTATTGCTCATGTTGTAATTTATCATTTACTTTTTGTGTTTGTGTGAATAAGATAAAGGTCCATTGGATTAGGAAACTATTTTTTTTTTAATGTATTTACGGAAACATATTCAAGTTATAAATATATAATGGACATGAATATAAAATCCAGAATTTCAATTGTGGGTATCCACATTAAGATTTGATGAAGGGTTTAGGAGTTTCACCTTTTCAATGTTTGCTGCCCTGATTTTAAAGATACCAAAAGTAGTTGGGCAGTTGAGGGCGCGGTCACACGTCGCGTTTAACGCATGCGTTTAAAAAAGCATTGCAACAGCTGAAGAGATGATTTGCCTAATTAAACAGCTGTTAATGCAGGTGTTAACAAACACCTGCGTTAACTCATGCATTAACATTGCATTAACGGTCTCATTTGTAAACATAAGTGTTAATAGCTGTTTAACCCCTTATCACCGACACTAGTTTTCAGCTCAATGACCAGACTCGATTTTTCAAATCTGACATGTCTCACGATAATTGGTTATAACTTCGGAACGCTTTAACATATCCTGGTGATTTTGAGAATGTTTTCTCGTGACACATTGTACTTCATGTTAGTTATAAAATTTAAGTGATAAGTTTTGCATTTTGTTCTGAAAAAAAGTGAAAATTTGGCAAAAGTTTGTAAAAATTCTTCATTTTCCAAGTTTGAAATGTTCTGGTTTCCAGACAGGAAGTAAAACTACCCAAAAAGTTTGCTAATTAACATTTACAGAATATCTGCTTTATGTTGGGATGATATTTTATGCTTCCGGTCATTTTTCTAGGATGTTATGAGGCGCAGAACTTTAGGGGCGATTTTTCTTATTTTCATGAAAATTGCCATAACTCACATTTTGAGGGACAACTCGGCTTCCAAGTGACTTTGAGAGGCCTAAATAATAGTAAAACCTCATAAATTACCCCACTATAGAAACTTCACCCCTCAACATATGTAAAACAACTTCTATTAAGTTCATTAACCCTTTAAGTGTTTCACATGGGTTAAAAAATATGGACCTGCGATTTAGAAACTATGGAATTTTTTTGGAAATACATTCATTTAGGCCAAAACTGACATTTTCAGAATAAATTAAATGATGAAACGCACTGCAACGCTTGATGCCCAATTCCTCCCGAGTTTACTGATACCCCATATGTGGTGGTAAACTGCTGTACGGGCGCACGGCCGAGTATAGAATGAATGGAGGCGCCGTCCACAGCAGATTTGTATTGTCACATTGTACGACCTATAAATTTTTATTTTTTTTGGTAATGCGATCATATGAGGGCTTATTTTTATGGGATGAGATACAATGTATAAATAATTTATTTTGGGAGTCTAAAGCTTATTCATGAGATTTTATTAACTATTTCAAGGGGGACACAAACAAAATCATCAATTTTTATTTTGGATTGTGAGCATTCCCCCCCCCCCCCCCCCGCTCACCGTAACGTAAAAATAATATTTTATCTTTATTCTCTGGTTCACTACGATTGCGGTGATACCTCATTTATATAGTTTTTCTTATTTTGCTCAATTTTCCTGAGCAAAACCAATATTGGAGAAAATCGCATTGTTTTTACTATTGACAACTTTTCAGGGCCATAACTTCTGTATTTTTCTGTTGTCAGATCTGGTTGAGGGCTTATTTTTTGCGAAAACAGTTGTTCTTTTCAGTCGTATCATATTAGGTACCGTAACTTTTTTTGATCACTTTTTAGAACATTTTTTGTGATGGTGTTTGATGAAAAATTGTATATTATGGGAAGTTTTTCGAGTTTTTTTTTTACGTAGTTCACCGAGCGGGTTCAATATTGATTTAGATTTATTGTACAGATTAATACGGACGCGGTGATACCAAATATGTACGTGTTTTGTGTTTTATATACTTTATTTGCATTTTATGTGTTACTGGGGAGATTATGGGACTTTTATTTTATTTATTTATTTAATTATATTATAAAAAGATTTAATTTTTTTTTTTTTTTTACTTTTTTACATTTTCTACTTCTTGGCTTGAATAAGCGATCATCCGATCGCTTATTCAAGCCTTTACACTGCAATACACTTGTATTGCAGTGTATAGTGTAAGTAACTGAGCATGCCGCGCATGCTCAGTTACTTACAGCCGGGTCCTGCCAGGAAGGCAGGACCCGGTGAGAAGAGGAGCCGACAGCCCCGGGTCACTCGTCGGAACCCGGGGCAGCGGCAGGAGGGATCGGATCCCCCGGTAAGCACACCGGGGGGGGTCCGATCCACGGGGGACACACTTGCACGCCGCGGTCATGCTTGACCGCGGCATGCAAGGGGTTAAACACCCGGGATCGGAGTTTTTCCGATCCCGGGTGTTAGTGCCGGGTCTGGGCTGTAATATCACAGCCCGACACCGGCACTATAATAACCCGATGTCCCGAAATCTTCTTCTGATGCGCCGCCGTAGAAAGGCGTCGCATCAGAAGAAGTACCCTTAATGACCGCCGTAGAATCCCGATAGGGCGGTCATTAAGGGGTTAAATAGGCAAACCTATCTTCAGCTGTTGCAATTCATTTTTTTAAACGCAACGTGTGACCGCACCCTCACACAGAGGCCATTTCATGGTCAGGTGTGGGCAAGCGCTGCAGACAGACGGATCAGGAAGTGTCAGCTCTGCACCATGTGACTGCTCAGCTAGGCCATGCCTACACATTAAAATTTTACACTGAGCTAATGCAGGGACAGTGTTTTGGATGCGTTTAAAAACGTGCGAAAAACGCCACGTGAGAAGGTGCCCTTAGGAGTGGCAAAATCTACAGTTGGTGCATCCTGAGAAAGAAAGCACTGGAGAACTCATCAGTGCAAAAAGACCTGGATGCCCACAAAAGGCGTGCATGATCGCTGAATAATTTCCATCCTAGAGAGAGAAACAGCCAACCAAGTGAACAACACTCTCCAGGATGTATGTGTATCAATATGTAAATCTACCATACAGAGAAGACTGCATGAAAGTAAATACAGGGGATCACTGCAGGGTACCACCTACTCATAAGTATAAAAAGGCTGCATTGTACTTTGCTATCCAAGCCAGCACAGTTCTGGCAGAACATTCTTTGAACAGATAAAGCAACAATAAGGGTGATGCCACACATGGGGTTTTAGTCAGTTTTTCCCAAGTATCTTAATGGATAAACAGGTTGTAAGCAGCCAAACGTATAGTAAAGGGACTGAAAACGGATGTTTAAATACTGACCAAAAACGCCATGTGTGGCATCACCCTAAGTGGGGTGACTATTTGTATGTTAATAATCAAGCAAACATCCAAGATTAGATTATCAAAAATTAAAGAAAGCCGATGTGTATGGATAACAATTATAAACTTTATTGAGCGAATTTAGCAAATACTAAAAAAAATTAAAAACCCAAACTGGCTATGCACCAAAGGTCTCCCCAAACCCTGACCAATGAGTGGCAAGTAAATGCCAACAATAGTAAATGATGGACAATAATAAAGGTAATCACATGTATGAAAAGTGTAGATACTGGGAGAACCTGACATAGCAAAGTAATTCTAATATACTCACAATACAGGTGATATATGAAAAATAAAGCCCAGAACACGATACAATAACAAAGTATTACAATAACATTTCTGTAGATATGGTCACGGATTCGGGCGATAAGCGTGGGGCATTCCTCCTCCCCAATCTGAAGATTGCCAATGAACACCTGGATGATTCTATGAGTGATTGAGAGAAGCAGGTTCTGCCACCAAGGGTTTTGCCACTAAGTATTAACCCCTTAACGCTGAAGCCACTTTTCACCTTCCTGACACGGCCCATTTTTTCAAATCTGCCCTGTGTCACTATAAATGGTTATAACTTCGGAACGCTTTAACATATCCAAGTGATTTTAAAATTGTTTTCTCGTGACACATCGTACTTCAGGTTATTTGAAAAATTTTGGTGGTATGTTTTGCATTTATTTATGAGAAAATCAGATATTTGGTGAAAATTTGGAAAAATTTTAGATTTTTGAACTTCAAAATGTTCTACTTTTTCCATACATAGTCATAACCGCAAAAAAACGTAATAACTAACATTCACTAAATGTCTAATTTATGTGGACATGGTTTTTTATGCATACTCTTATTTTTGTAGGATGTTATGGGGCTTTGAACATTAGGTGCGATTTTTCATATTTTCATAAAAAACGCAAAATCCTGCTATTGAGGGACCTGCTCAGGTTTCAAATGACTTTGAGAGACCTAAATAAAAGTAAACCCCATAAATTACCCCATTATAGAAACTACGCCCCTCAACGTACGTGAAACAACTTTTATGAAGTTTGTTAACCCTTTAATTGTTTTACAGGGGTTAAAACAAAATCGGATGCAATTTTGAAAGTAAAATTTTTTTGGCTAAATTAATATGTTTTTCAAAAAATTTACAAATTCTCAGTGGATAAAATACCAAAACGCTCCACAAAATTTGATACCCAATCTCTTCCGTATATAATAATACCCCATATGTGGTGGTAACCTGCTGTATGGGCACACGCCAGGGCATCGAAGGGAGCTGCGCCATTCAGAGCAGATTATGCATTGTCAATTTTTATTGGCTATACAATCTTTATTTTTTTGGCAATTTGGACATATAAGGGCTTATTTTCTGCGACATGAGATGCACTTTACAAATACTTCATTTTAGTGGGTCATTAGCTTATTGATGAGATTTTATTAACTCTTGAATGTATGGGTGAAAAGAAAATTGTCAATTTTGGTTTACTTTCTTTTCATATTTTTTGGGGGTCGTACACCGTACACTAAAAATATTATATTATCTTCATTCTATAGGTCACTACGATTACGGTGATACCTCATTTATATAGTTTTTCATTTATTTTTACAATTTTACTGGATAAAAACTAATATAGAGGAAATCTCATTTGTTTTTGCATCGCCATCTTTTCGGAGACATAACTTTAATATTTTTTGGTTGACAGAGCTAGTTTAGGGCTTATTTTTTACGTGTTGAGTTGTTCTTTTCAGTGGTACCATTTTTGCGCACATAACTTTTTTTGATCACTTTTTAGAACATTTTTGTGTAGAGATTTTATGAAAAATGTACATTTTTGGCGTGTTTTTCGGGTTTTGTTTTTACGGCGTTCACCGAGCGGGTCCAATAATGTTTCTGAGTTATTGTACGGATTGTTACGGACGCGGCGATACCAAATATGTGGGGTTTTTTGGCGATTTTGTGTTTTTTTTCACTTTATTGCATGTGTATAGGGAATATTTGTGTTTAGGGGACTCTAACTTTATTTAATTAATTATTTTTATTATGTAGTGTTTTTATGTAGTGTTTTTAACATTTTTATTAACTTTTACAGGTTAGCTTGAACAAGTGATCCACTGATCACTTGTTCAAGCTATTCTTCACCTTACACAGTGTAATACAGATGTATTACACTGTGTAATGTAACACACTGAGCATGCTGCGCATGCTCAGTGTGTTACAGCCGGGTCCTGTCAGAAGGCAGGACCCGGCTCCCGGCAGGAGGATCGCGCAGCCCCGGGCACCGGCAGTCCCGGGGCTGCGATCGGAGCAGCGGACCCCCCCCGGTAAGCGCCGCGGGGGGGTCCGATTCTTCTGAAATGCCCCTTGCACGCCGCGGTCAGCGCGACCGCGGCGTGTCAGGGGTTAACACCCGCGATCGGAGAAATCTCCGATCGCGGGTGTTAGAGGCAGGTGTCGGCTATAATATATAGCTGACACCTGCAGCTTCTGGCGCCGGCTCCGTTCAGGAGCCGGTGCCAGAAGCATGACGTAATAGTACTGCATTTTGCGGGAACGCACCTCCCGCGATGCAGTACTATTACGTCAAATGTCGGGAAGGGGTTAAAGGACACCTGTCATCAGGTCTGTGTCACTAGTCCTGTCACCTCTACCTGTTGGAGCAGCTCACAAGGATTACATCACAGCCTTAATCTAGTCAATTCATACATTAATCATTGTAAAATCATATTTTCTTTATTATGTAAATGAGGCTGGTCACATGGTCAGAGGCAGTGATGTCACTCCTGTTCCCCCTCCCCTCTCCTCCCCCTGCCCATGTCTGTGTGTAATGTATAGTAAAGCATTGCTAGGGTCTGTGCTGCATCTGCTGACATCCTGCATCCTCCTAAAACACAGAGACAGACATCATCTACACAAGTACCTGACATGTTCTGCTATAACATGTGTGAGACACAGACATCAGCTACACAAGTACCTGTGTGCTACACAAGTACCTGCAGCCTGGAGCGATTGTATCTCTCTATACACACACAGGCTGTAGGGGGCGCCAGCACCCATCATTATACAGCCTCACATAATTATACAGGCTGTCAGTCATGCATTGGGGGTGTGGCTGTACCTCCCACTCATGAATAAGACCACTCATGACAGCTTGAAAATGATAATGACTCATTGGACATTTCACAGGTCATTTGCATACAGCTTTAGGACCTCATTGCTTGGGTTTACAGGCATGTAGAGGGACAATGAAGGGATAGAGGCAATGCTCTCTAATGGCAGTTTATGAAAATATATTTAGTTTATTTTGCATGATGGGTTCTCTTTAAGTCTTGTTTGCCAGAGGAATCAAATACTTATTTATATTTTATATATTAAAACCTCAAAACAAATCACCTGAATTTTTTTTTGTATGGCTTTGTAGATGTTTTAAGCATGCACTAACAAATAATTTAAGTTTTACCATCCTTAAAGGGGTTGTGCCACGTTCAATTGTTATCCCCTGTTGAAGGGTTTACTATTTACCTGGCTTGTATGGTGGCAGTATTTTTTTTCATTTTTCTTGTGATTACTTCTTTACTTTAACCAATGTTATTTGGTCCCTGAATGAAGCTGATTAAATATGTATTTTCTGAAGTTTTAACCCTTCTTTGTGACCATGGTACTCAACAATCTTCACAATGTTTATCCTGGGAATAACAAAGGGTTTTTATGTTAAAATTGATACCATAAAACTGTTTATCCATTAGATTTAATGTGAATAAATTTAGAATGCCAGACACACCACGTCATTGTTTCTATGCAACATATCATCTATTGCTTCATTGTGTCCCAAGACTTTGACCCACAAACATAATTTAACTGTGGTTTTGTAAGATGGACATGGAGCTGACCTTTGTAATAGTCTTGCCATGTGGACCAGCAGATGCTGCTTCATTACGCTTCCTGGGTCACTCTGCCCTGCTTTCCTTATGGTTCTTGTTTCATTTGAGTAATGTTTAGTTTATGGAGTAAATGCTCACGGAATAGTTTAACTCCTCTAGTCTTTTAGTTTTTAGTTTGGTTGAACAATTCTGGAGCCTAGAACTCTGCATAACCATTCCTTTTGTCACTTGGGCACACCAGACAGTCAGTATTTATTTTACTTGTAGCATGTTGTGGAGCTCTACAATATGTTTCTACATTTCCAAAGTTGTTTTATAAAGTTTCATGTTATTTTAAGGGATTGTCCATCAGGCATATTTTAAAATGAGTCTGTAAAAAGCAATAATAAATCTTCAATTAACACCAACATATTTCACAGCTCCTGTGCTTAAACAGACAAAATTTGACATTATACAGTAATAACATGGTCAGATAAAACAATTGGAAGAAGGGCTTTTCTCGCAAGAGCTTACAATCGCACATCATGCCTACTGGGTAACCAGTGGATTAATTGCTATAGAGGAAGTGGTGACCCATCTCAGTGGAGATGACCCATCCCAGTCGTTGATTGAGTGGGCATTTGCTATTTTTCAAGGATCCTGGAAGAAGAGACTAGCAGGAAACTATTCTGAAGTTATTTGGAAGGGACACGGCAAATCGAGAAAAACCGTGAACCAATCCCTTTTGCTGTCATACATAATGCCAATTGCGTAAATCTATTGGATTTTTAGTTCTGTGCACGAGTACTTAGCGAAAGTTCTAAATTGTTAGGTCACGGAATGTATTTTCTCATCTTTTATCATTAACATAAGTAATATATTTTATTTTTATTTTATTGCTTATTTTTTGTTTTTAGAAAAAAAAGCTTGGTTCACTGCCCCTACTTATGACAAGTTCAGCTATGTAATTGTCTACTTTGTTGTTTACCTTTGTCTGCGTTGCCTGCCAAGTGTGCCCTAGGTTGAGATAAAGTTATCAGGTGGTATTTATTGTGGCTTCCTTGCACGTTAGATACATGATAGACTAATAGGGTATTTTATTGACCAATTTCTGTGAGAGATTTGGTGCCATTGAACTTATCACACAACTGAGGGATCCATTCTCTGAAGAAATTTTTTTTTAAAGTGCTTCTGTCAGATTGTTGCCCTACAGTCTGGTTCCTCCTCCTTGAAAGCAGGAGGAGGAACAGTGATCATGGTGTTTTCCATAACTTCATACACTAATTGGACATTTAATAAGCTGTGGCTTGGTTAATTTTTTTTTTTTTTTACTGCATCCCTATGGCAGCCCCAGGTTCTGGATGTGGAGCCCAGAGCTGCCTGCAGAAGCACAATTACAGATCCTGTTGGAGAACGGATCTGTCAACGTGCGTGTCAGCCTGTGCATCTGAATAGGCTGACTCTGTAAAACACTGCCACACATCAGTATGAATAGACCTATAAAATAATTGAATCTTACATTCAACATAAAAAAATATTACATCAACATAAAGACGAAATGGTTTATTTTTGTTTAGCAACCAATTTGGGAGGTTGAACTAACTGCATGATGAGCATAACATTAAGAAATCAGAAAATCAAAACTTTTTCAAAATTTTCACTAAATTTTTAATTTTTTTTCATAAATAACTGCAAAACATTTCAACCAAAATATTCATATGGTGAAGAACAACATGTCATGAACAAAACAATCTGAAAATTACCTTGGTAAGTTAACCCCTTATCACCGACACTAGTTTTCAGCTCAATGACCAGACTCGATTTTTCAAATCTGACAAGTCTCACGATAATTGGTTATAACTTCGGAACGCTTTAACATATCCTGGTGATTTTGAGAATGTTTTCTCGTGACACATTGTACTTCATGTTAGTTATAAAATTTAAGTGATAAGTTTTGCATTTTGTTCTGAAAAAAAGTGAAAATTTGGCAAAAGTTTGTAAAAATTCTTCATTTTCCAAGTTTGAAATGTTCTGGTTTCCAGACAAGATGTAAAACTACCCAAAAAGTTTGATAATTACAATTTACAGAATATCTGCTTTATGTTGGGATGATAATTTATGCTTCCGGTCATTTTTCTAGGATGTTATGAGGTGCAGAACTTTAGGTGCGATTTTTCTTATTTTCATGAAAATTGCCAAAACTCACATTTTGAGGGACAACTCAGCTTTCAAGTGACTTTGAGAGGCCTAAATAATAGTAAAACCCCATAAATTACCTCACTATAGAAACTTCACCCCCGTATGTAAAACAACTTCTATTAAGTCCATTAACCCTTTAAGTGTTTCACATGGGTTAAAAAATATGGACCTGCGATTTAGAAACTATTGCATTTTTTTGGAAAATACATTCATTTAGGCCCAAACTGAAATTTTCAGAATAAATTAAATGATGAAACGCACTGCAACGCTTGATGCCCAATTCCTCCCGAGTGTACTGATACCCCATATGTGGTGGTAAACTGCTGTACGGGCGCACGGCCAAGTATAGAATGAATGGAGGCGCCATTCACAGCAGATTTGTATTGTCACATTGTACAACTTATACATTTTTATTTTTTTTGGTAATACAAACATATGAGGGCTTATTTTTTATGGGATGAGATACAATGTATAGATAATTTATTTTGGGAGTCTAAAGCTTATTCTTGAGATTTTATTAACTATTTCAAGGGGGACACAAACAAAATCATCAATTTTTATTTTGGATTGTTAGCATTTTTTTTTTCCCCCGCTCACCGTAATGTAAAAATAATATTTTATGTTTATTCTCTAATTCACTACGATTGCGGTGATACCTCATTTATATAGTTTTTCTTATTTTTGCTTAATTTTCCTGAGCAAAACCAATATTGGAGAAAATCGCATTGTTTTTACTATTGACAACTTTTCAGGGCCATAACTTCTGTATTTTTCTGTTGTCAGATCTGGTTGAGGGCTTATTTTTTGCGAAAACAGTTGTTCTTTTCAGTCGTAACATATTAGGGAATGTAACTTTTTTTGATCACTTTTTAGAACATTTTTTGTGATGGCGTTTGATGAAAAATTGTATATTATGGGAAGTTTTCCAAGTTTTTTTTTTACGTAGTTCACCGAGCGGGTTCAATATTGATTTAGATTTATTGTACAGATTAATACGGACGCGGTGATACCAAATATGTATGTTTTTGTGTTTTATTTACTGTATATGCATTTTATGTGTTACTGGGGAGATTATGGGACTTTTATTTTATTTATTTAATTATATTATAAAAAGTTTTAATTTTTTTTTATTTAACTTTTTTACATTTTCCACTTCTTGGCTTGAATAAGCGATCATCTGATCGCTTATTCAAGCCTTTACACTGCAATACACTTGTATTGCAGTGTATAGTGTAAGTAACTGAGCATGCTGCGCATGCTCATCTGATCGCTTATTCAAGCCTTTACACTGCAATACACTTGTATTGCAGTGTATAGTGTAAGTAACTGAGCATGCTGCGCATGCTCAGTTACTTACAGCCGGGTCCTGCCAGGAAGGCAGGACCCGGCGAGAAGAGGAGCCGACAGCCTCGGGTCACTCGTCGGGACCCGGGGCAGCGGCAGGAGGGATCGGATCCCCCGGTAAGCACACCGGGGGGGTCCGATCCACGGGGGACACACTTGCACGCCGCGATCATGCTTGACCGCGGCGTGTAAGGGGTTAAACACCCGGGATCGGAGTTTTTCCGATCCCGGGTGTTAGTGCCGGGTCTGGGCTGTGATATCACAGCCCGACACCGGCACTAAACTGACCCGATGTCCCGAAATCTTCTTCTGACGCGGCGCCGTAGAAAGGCGTCGCGTCAGAAGAAGTACCCTTAATGACCGCCGTAGAATCCCGATAGGGCGGTCATTAAGGGGTTAAAGTGTTCTAAAGTTAGTCGCATATAGGGACACACGGGTCAGGTTTAAAAAAATTTCTTCGGAGAGTGGGCTGGGTTATTAGTGTTCGTGAGGAGGGGTATACAGACTGCATGCTACAGCTCCCTGGCTAGAGGCATGGATAGAGGCATCAGTGGAACACGTAGACAGACAACTAACAGTTAGGCTACATGCACACTGACGTGTACCCGCTCGGTGACCCCTCCCCTCTCCATAGTGATCCATTGCACACGGCCTGTAACACAAGGAAAGATAGGACAGGACATGTCCTATCATTTCACGTGTACGGAGCGGGCAGCCGTACATACGTTCCTCATATGGTCGTGTGAATGCGGCATTACTGTGTGTGATTTGTGGTGGGGGTCCGCCCTCCTGCCTCATACTCCCCCGCTCATCGGCCTCAACTTCCCCCCCCCCCCCATCCCGCCCTAATCTGTCAAATTGGGTAGATCTCTCTTGTTTATGTAGCCATACACTTGTGATTTCTTTCCTCTTGGGTACAGTGTATTTATTGATGAGTCCAGAACTGATGGATAACAATATAGGTTCCCTTAATCTATTTTTTTTCCTTCTTATCCTAAGAGTTCTGTTCCATAAAGGTAATCTTTTTAGGTGTACTTTGGTCAGCTAATTTGCAGAGGAAATAAATATTGCATGCATGTGTTTATTGCTGTAGTTTTCCATGCGCAAATCCAAGTATTTTTCCATGTGTAAGAAATTCTCTCTGTGCAAGATGCAGGCCAAGCTGTGAATGTGGTTTTGCCTCATAGTAGCTCATGATGGAGTTTGGCAGTAATACCTGTGCACTGCTTGCTCTAGCCTCTTCATTTAGCTTTCTCTTGACATTATTATAATCAATAGGCATTGCTAATTCTAAAATAGGACATTTTTGATGGGCTTTGTGCAGTTCAAGATTCAGAATGTTTAGGTGCAAAATAATAAAAGCAGCCGTTGCTACAGTTTTGGCTAGAGTAACTGGATGACTTGACTGCAGCCAATTTTATGGCAGAACAAACAACGAAGGGCGTAGCCACGAGAAAAGCTGTAATAAAAGCCTTGGCAATCAAAGTAAGCAAAGCCAAGTATGTGCAGTTACACAGTGGTTTTAAAGGGCATGTTAACAAGCTACTACAGGTCTGCAATCACAGATTGACCACGGACGTGTATATATATTATTTATTTTTTTCTAGAAGGAAAGATTTGAATTTTTTTTTAAATGTTTTATTCTTGGGCAGCCACTAGCAGGGTGTAAGAGGAAATCTTCTGACAGACTAAGGTAGAGGGCCTATGGACAAGGCACAGCACTTATTTGGTTCACAATGTATTTTATTAATTTTTTCCATGAAATTTTGGGGAGGGTTACAGAAACGAAAAAGGGGGAGTGGGGGGTATCATATGCAAGCATCGCACATTTCAATAGTCAAACCACGGCTAGTCTGGCAAAGCTATCGTGTGGAAACACAAAAGAGACCTGCGAATGCATTGTAGTTCTATATTAACAGCTATCATCTTTTTAAGACAGAAGGGAAAGGGAAAAAACATCAAGGAGAGAAGGGAAATAGGAAGACCAGCAGGGGGTGGGGGTGGGGGATCCTATCGAGTGCATTGTATCATCATTGAGGTTAAACTCTTGATTGGTATGTTATCCACATCTGCCATGTTTCATTGAATAATGTAATTTTCACAGCAGTTATTTGGGAAGGATTTTATAAGCCTTGTCAACCAGCTTTTAAAGTTGTTTGTTTTTAAACTAGCTGAATTTATGCTGTTAGTGCCCTGCATGCCTCTATGGGGATAGCATGAAGGAGCATGGCGGGCTGCCCTTTTACTAAGAGACTGGCAGGGGGGACAATGAAGGCTGCTCTTTTAGTAATCCGCCCCCATTTCGGAGAAAATAACGAAAGCATAATTCAACCAGACATGCCTAAAAGCGGATTCTCATCTTGGCGTTCACATTTTATTTAACTAATTTGTTATGCATACATTTTTTTCAATTAGATGTTATTAAAAAAATGTACCTGTGTGAAGATAATTTTTTCACAAAAGTAGTCCTGTGGTCCTTTAAAAATAAGACTGTGTCCTTGGATACGACCTCCTCTGCTGGAGAGATTGCACAAAGAAACAAAACTTTTTTATGTAAGAAAAGTCTGGAAATTACTGCATGTCCTACAGCAATCCTGTGGTAATGAAGGAGGAATCCAGGAGGTCAGGCAAACCTCAATAGCGCATGTCTGGTCACCGCTGCCAAAAAGTGAGGTGGTCGTATCGGAGGAAGCTATCTCATTTCTAAACGACAACATGGCTACATTTATGAGAAATCATCTTCACACAGGAACTTTTATTTTAATAACATCCAATTGAATGTTACAATGTTACATATGGCAAATTAATTAAATTAAATGTTAATGCCCAGATGGGAATACCCCTTTAAAGGGAACCTGTCACCAGGAGACCCATTTTTAGCACGCCCCCAGTCCCCACAGAGCATAGTACATACACTGACAAAGTGTTTTTGTATTAAAAATTGGTTTTACAGAAAAAAACATGTGTTATATTGTACCTTTCATTAGCATCTGCTGTGTGACTAGGCAGTTGCCTTTTGGGAGGGTCTGGAAAGGAGCCGTTCCCCCCCCACCTTTGGGAAATTGCTTCTCCATGTGACCTTTTCAAATATATGAAAACACCCATCACTGGGCTTAGCGACACCCCCTGCTCCTCTACAGCCAATCCTGAGTGTTGGCAGTTATTCATATATTTTGAAAAGAACACATGTTTCCCAAGGGGGGGGGAGAGACTGCTCCTTTCCAGCCCCTCCCTTTGGGCAACTGCCTAGTCACACAGCAGATCCTAATGAAAGGTACAATATAACATGTCTTTTTTTCTGTAAAACCAATTTTTAATACAAACACTTTGGCAGCGTATGTACTATGCTCTGTGGGGACTGGGGTAATGCTAAAAATGGGTCTCCTGGTGACAGGTTCCCTTTAATGTTTCTAAAGATAAATGTTACTTTTAATGGGTGCCTTTGAAGTTTTACATCAAAGCATGTTTTGTAAAAAAGAAAAAAATTCTGATCCAAGAAGGGCCTGAGGCACTCAACACCTCATAAAAAAAATAAAAAGGGTCAGGATCTGCAGAATTCATGCATATCTACTGTGGGTATAGAAAGTATTCAGACCCCTTTAAAGAGAACCCGTCATGCAAAATAACCTCCTAAACTAAATATATTTTCATAAACTGCCATTAGAGAGCATTGCCTCTATCCCTTCATTGTCCCTCTACATGGCTGTAAACCTAAGCAATGAGGTCCTAAAGCTGTATGCAAATGACCTGTGAAATGTCCAATGAAGCATTAGCATATTCAAGCTGTCCACTCTATTCATGAGTGGGAGGCACAGCCACACACCCAGTGCATGACTGACAGCCTGTATAATGATGTGAGGCTGTATAATGATGTGCTTCCTGGTGCTGGTGGCCACGCCCCCTGCAGCCTGTGTGTGCATGTGTGTGTGTTTAGGAGAGATACAGCAGCTCCAGGATGCAGCCATGTTACAGCAGAACATGTCAGATTCATGTGTAGCTGATGTCTGTGTCTCTCACCTGTATATTAGGAGGATGCAGCATGTCAGCAATGCTTTACTATACATTACACACAGACATGAGCAAGGGGAGGAGAGGGGAGGGGGAACAGGGGTGACATCACTGCCTCTGACCATGTGACAGCCTCATTTACATGATAAAAAATAGATGATTTTACAATGAATAATGTATGAAATAACTAGATAAAGGCTGGGATGGGATCCTTGTGAGCTGCTCCAACAGATAGAGGTGACAGGACTAGTGACACAGACCTGATGACCGGTGTCCTTTAAGTACTTCACTCTTTGTTTCCTTGCAGCCAATTGGTAAGAGCAAAGAAATTAATTTTTTTTGCTCATTAATGTATACTCTGTGCCCCATATTGACAGAAAAAAACCTGAAATGTACATATTTTTGCTAATTTTATTAACCCCTTCACGACTGCCAAAATGGCTATATACGTTTTATTTGCACATGTCCTCTTTCAGAAAGGACGTTTATGAACGTCCTAAGGCTACATTCACACTGCCGTTGCCCGCCCGTACCGGGCAACGGCAGTGCACGGGGAGAGGAGGAGCGCAGCTCACCCCCGCCCCTCTCCATAGAGATACATGGCGCACGGCACCGTATTACGGGAAAAGATAGGACAGGTCCTATCTTTTTCCCGGGTACGGAGCGATACTGTGCCGCACGTGTGCTGCACCGTACCGCTCCCGTAGGGCGCCGTGCGCACATTGCCATTTATGGAGGACGTATATCGGCCGTATATACGTCGGCCTTATATACGTCCTCCATACGGTAGTGTGAATGCAGTGACCAACTTCAAACGGCTATATCTTCTGAACCCCGGCATTTAGAAACTCAATTTTGTGGCATTTTAAACAGAAGAATCTCCCCGTTAATATGAGGTATGTATATGTAGATTGTGTATGGATGCCTAACAGAACCAGAGATCTCCACCCTTAACTTTGTACTGAAAAAAAAAAGATTTTATATACAGCTTTCTATTCCTGATTGTAACTTTAAGAGCGGATATCTCTGATTCTCTTAAGCATCCATACACAACTCATATATCATATTACCCCTTCATGCTCTGTCACGGATATATGTGCCGGAGAGCTATGAAGGGTGTATGAAGAGGGCTCACGGGCTGAGCCCTCTTCGTACAGAAATGGGCTTTGCTGCATATTGCAGCAAAGACCCATCACTAACGTCCCCTTGTTAGCCTCTTGTTTGTCGCCGGAAAGATGCCGGTGGCATTTAAAACACGGCGGCGCTGCCAACCTTATTGAGATCGCCGCTCCCCTGAATGTCTGAAGATTCATTACAACGAGCCAGTGGCTCATTGCAATAAATCCTGTGTTAAAACGCCTTATACTGCAATACAGAAGTATTGCAGTATATGGTGGGAACGATCAGACCATATAGGTTTAAATTGACCTAGAGGGTCTAAGAAATAGTTAAAATAAAAAAAAAATGGATAAAATATTAATTCAAATCACCCCCCTTTCTCTAAAAGTAAAAAAAATCACAGACACATTAGCTATCACTGCATCCCAAAATGCCCAATCTATCAAAATATAAAAACGGTTATTCCTGGAAAATAGCGCCTCAATGTCCAAAATGCAACTTTTACATCTTTTTACATCACATAAAAAATGTAATAAAAAGTGATCAAAATGTTGCACAGTCCTCAAAATAGTAGCAATGCTCATTTCATACAGAAAAGTATGAAAATGTTATTAGCGTCAGAATTTGGCAAAAAATGTTTTTCTTTTTTTTTACCCATTCATTTTAATTTTTTAAAATGTATTAAAACACAATAAAACTTGTATATATTTGTTATCACCGTGATCGTACCGAACCAAAGAATAAAGCATATGTGTTATTTGGAGTGCACAGTGAAAGTCATAAAAACTGAGCCTTTTATGCAAAAGCGTGTTTTTTTTTTTTCCACTTTCCAATTTTTCGAATTTTGTTCCCGGGACACGGCATGGAATAATAGATAACATTACTGAGAAGTAAAATTTGTTATGCACAAAATAAGCCCACTGTAAGCTCTGTAAAAAAAAAGTTTTATGGATTTTTGAAGGTAGAAAACAAGAAAAAAGGCTGTGTCATTAAGGGGTTAAAGAAGACTCTCCTGTTTAATATGCCAAAATAATTGTGTTTCTATGTGCAAGGGTTCAGAAGACACAGGCGTTTGAAGCCGCTTAGTAGATGACAATGCAAATCAAGGGATTTTTCTCTCCATAGAGACATAAAAAGCTATATAAATAGGATATCACTGTAACTGTACTGACCCATATAACATACGTTACATGTTCTGTATGCTATTTGGTTTACAAAACACCCAAAAAATCCTATAATTTAATTACTGAAAAGATATTCAGTTTGCTACCCAAAAAAAGGTAGTAAAGATTAAACAATGGGGTAAAAACAGCTTGAACGCTGTGTAATAAAGCGCTTGTTACTTTTTTTATTTGTTAATTTATTATGTCAGCATAAAGCAGACATATGGCTAATGTTAGTTAGCACTAATTTGATGAAAATTTGTAAAAATTATTTTTGATTTCTTAATGTTATACTCATCAGCCCAAATTAGTTGCTATGAATTTAAACTACAATATAGCATTTTTGTGAAGTACAGCTTGTCATGGAAAAAGAGTTTGGAAAACTTTGTCTTACAGAGTTTATTTTCAAAGTTATAACTGCATATTGTGATACAAGCAGAATTGAAAAAAGGGTGTAAATGAGCTTAGTTCTTAAGGGGTTAAGGGTCCACCTTATGTGTTTTGGCACATTTTTCTCTCATTATAAGGCTACGTTCACACAACCATTGGGGGGGCGTATATACAGCTGCAAGCTTGTGGACGTATAAACGTGCCTCCATTGGCCGGCAATGGGCACACGGAGTGGTATTGTGTTGCACACGTGTTGCACCATACCGCTCCGTACCCGGGGAAAAGATAGGACATGTCCTATCTCTTCCCCGTATTATGGCACCGTGCGGGATATATCTTTATGGTTAGGGGCGGGTCCGAGCATCGCTCACCCCCTCCTCCTGTCCCGTCGGCACACGTAAGTGTGAATGTAGCCCAAGAACAGTTTGTATAATAACTCAGAACCACAAACCAAATATTCCTACAAGTAAAGTGTGATTGAAGATATTTACTTTCCATAGGGAGAGATGTATGAGTATTGTAAACAATTCATTAACATAAAACGTTTGAAACTGTAGGAGTCCAGAGCGCAGTCCTTCTCACTGATTGCTTGTACATCCAGAACTGTATAACACTAAGCTGCAGTGCCCCATGGAGAACCCGAAAAAGCAGAAATGTGAATTAATAAATGACAAGTTATGCTGAAAAATCCCCTTTCAACAAATTAGTAGTCCAGTTTGCGTATATGTGGAGACTCTGAGCATTATGTTACTTGTAATCTTCCCTCTCTGCAGTCTATTTTTGTGAGTTTGCACTCAAAGGTGCTGGGAGTAGACTTTGCTCCTGAGACTAATTGCACAGAGCATATATTTACCAACACCCCAGTGAGTGTCTGCTTATTCTGTTAACCCCTACGGGACTCAGCCTCTTTGGCCTAAAGGACGCGACCCCATTTTTCAAATCTGGCCTGTGTCACTATAAGTGGTTATAGCTTTGGAACGCTATGAGATATCCAGGGGATTTTGAGATTGTACTTCAAATTAGTTTAAAAATTTGGATGAAATCTTTTGCGTTTAGTTATGAAAAAAAACATTTGGAAAAATTCTTTATTTTCAACGTTATAAATTCTCTACTTTTGATGCAGATAGTCATAGCACCCAAATAAATTCATAACTTACATTTCCCAAATGTCTGCTTTATGTTGGATGTTTTTTTTAAGATTCCACATTTTACTAGAATGTTATGAGACTCAGAATTTAGGTAACATTTTTCACATTTTTTGTAAAATCACCAGAACCCGTATTTAGAGGGACCTGCTCAACTTCTAATTGACACTGAGAGGCCTAAATAATAGCTAGACTCGTAAATTACCCCATTGTGGAAACTACACCTCAATGTATGAAAAACCACTTTTAAGAAGTTTGTCAACCCTTTAGGTGTTTTATAGGGGTTAAAACAAAATGGAGATGCGGTCTACAAAGTGTAATATTTTTTCACAATACACTCATTTTGGGTGGAAAATTAAACAAATTAAACATTTACAATGGATTAAATGAAAAAAGGCTCCACAAAGTTTGATACCCAATTTCTCCCGAGTACACCGATACCCCATGTGTGGGTGTGACTACTGTATGGGCACACGGACGGGCATAGAAGGGAAGGAGGCGCCATCCAGATCAGATTTGCTATGTCACATTGTACAGGCTATAATTTTTTTTTAGTTTTTTTTAATGTGGACCTATAGTGGCTTATTTCTTTTGCCACATGAGATGCACTTTTCTGGTATGTAATTTTGGGGCATCTATAGCTAATTGGTGAGATTTAATTAACTCTTTGTTGGTGGAGGAAATAAAAAATCATCAATTTTTAGGAAAAATTGTGTTTTTTTTTTTTTTTTTTGGCCGTTAACCATACCATAAAAATAGTATATTATTTTTATTCTATGGGTTGCCACGATTACGAAAATACTTCATTTATATATATTTTTAATTTTTTTTTCCATTTTTACTGAATAAAAAGTAATTTGGCAAAATTGTTGTCAATTTTAGCATCACAGTCTTTCATATGCATAACTTTTTTATTTTTGGCTAAACCAGATCTGGTTAGGGGCTTATTTTTTGTGAGAACAGTTGTTCTTTTTAGTGGGCTTATTTTAGAGTGCATGACATTTTTTAAATCGCTTTTTAGAGCTTTTTTTTAATAGGGCATTAGTTAAAAATTATCTTTTTTTTTTTTTAATGTTTTTTTCCTCCAGCGTTTATCGTGAGGGTCCAGTAACGATTCTGTTTTATTATGCAGATTGTTACGGACACGGCAATACCAAATATGCAGGGTTTTTTTGTGTTTTTATGTTTTTTTTAATACTTAAGTGTTTTTATGGGAAAGTGACATTTTAGGGGCTTATATATTTATGTATTTATTTTTTTATTATAATGTGTAGTGTTAAGTGTTTTTACTTATACATACTTGAACTTGAACCAGCAATGCTCTGATCGCTGGTTCAAGTTCAATACACTGCTCTACAATACTATTTTATTGTAGAGCAGTGTAATCTGTCTGGCATGCTTGCGCATGCTCAGACAGTTTACAGTCAGACCCGGAAGGGGTCTGACTGGCAGGGAGACTGGGCAGCTCTGGGGCACATGCCAGTCCTCGGAGCTGCCCAGAAGAGAATCAGATCCCCCGGTAAGCGGAACGGGGGATCCGATCCATAGGGGGAAGACCCTTACATGCCACGGTCATGCTTGACTCTGCTCATGCTTGATCGTGGGTGTTACAGCGCGGTGTCAGCTGTGATAGACCGCTGACAGCCGCTGCTTCTGGTACCGGCTCCGTTCGTGAGTCGGTGCCAGAAGCAGGACGTTATAGTGCGTCCTGGTGCGCTAAGTATCTAGCGACCGGGACGTACTATAACGTCCTGGTGCGCCTTGGGGTTAAGATATATTTGAAACCGTCTAATGTGCACTCATATTACTCACGTCTTCAAAGCTTTTTGAAGAATTTTGTGAAAATGCTTGCCTTATATGACTCCAAAATGAATTTATTCTCGTTTTTGTTGCTGTTTTGCTTCTAGGTAAAACGTGTGGTGTGAGGTAATGGCTTGCCTTACAATGACTGAAATAGGCATAACCACAGTTCCTACTGCTGACCCAAGTGGTGATACCCAGATAAATGCCCCAAAACCCAGTGAGCCAGGATTTCACATCTTTCTGTACCATGCATTGGCCACTGGTGATAAGGATTACCTTGCTTTACCTCCAGGAGAGTATATTGCGGAAGAGATTAGCATCACTGCTGCAAAAGCTTGTGGTAAGTGTCATTCTATCATATTTTACATTGCTGCGGAGAGATTGGAGGAGAGTTATGGTGATCCCCAAGATGTGCTTTATGTTCTATTTGAGTGACATTGCCTTTGAAGACTTACAAATAAAAACCATCATGCTGCAGCTGGTCAATGTAGTCCCTCATGTATTCCGGCACTGTAGGTAGTTGCTGGAGTTGTTATTCTATAGAATTCTTGCTGCTGCCATTTAGCTCTTGTACTTCCTTTTTTGCTCCTTCTTACGGGTTCTGTACTCTGTTTCTTTTTTATTTTATCTGTCTTTGTTTCTGTCATGCTCTTTACTGTTGATCAGCAAGAGTTCCTGGCACAGTAGTGTTGTTTACTCCATCGTGTTTATAGATTTCTTCTATCTGTGGTTGATGAAAAACCTGTAAAACTAAAGGAATAAAAAAAAGAAGGATATCTCTATGTTCCAGAACACTATATGTTTTTGGGTTTCCTTCACATTAGTTATTAGGCAAGTGGAAAGAATATTTGGGACTGAATGAAATGGAAAATAGATGTGACGGGTGTGCATCCTTAACAATGTTTTTTTTTTCATGAAAATTTCTGTTTTAAATGTTTAATGTTAAAAATATAAAACACATATTCATCTAAAGTGAAACCTCTCCAAAAGACAACCTGTTTTAGAAGACCTCTTACAATGAGCAAAGCAGGTCTCCCTGGGGAGGGAGCAGGGGGAGGAGGAGACGTGTTCTTCTCATTGTAACAGCCTGTAAAGGTACAGCAATGAGGGGCCCTGGTAATGCCTCCAGGAGTCCTTCAGGCTCATAAGCATAATTTTAAAAGTTGATTATAGAAGGAAGGAGAACATGGATAACAAATATAAGAAAATTACTACTTTTCACAGTGCCTAGATCTATGAGTAAGTGTCAAGGTTTATGCTTGATTTTGATGCTAGATTTTCTTTAAGGTATGCATAAAGGGTTATTCCCATTTCAGCAAATAAATGTTACTGTTTGAATGCCACTTGGATGTTAACCGTGCAATCGCCACTGGCATCAAAAAGTCGGTGGAGCATGGGCACCACCATGTTGGCTCTAATCGTTGCTCCCCGTGATGTCATCGGGGAGCCGCGATATGTTACTATGACAGCCTCGGGTCACACAAAGACCCGAGGCTGTCTCTATTGCACATTGCATGATGATGTGGAAAATACCAATATACTGCCATACATTAGAATGATGCTACCATATGCTACCATATGCTACCATATCAGACAACCTAGGGTTAAATTACCCTAGGGGAACCAAATAATAGTAAAAAATAAATGAATAAAAAAAGGTAAAAAAATTTATTAAAAAACCACAAAAATTCTGATCACCCCTCTTTCCCTACAACTGATTTAAGTAAACAGTAAAAATCATTAATACGTTGTGTATCCCCTCATCTCAAAATGTCCATAAATTAATAACAGTTATTCCTGGCATTTAACCCCGTTACTGAAAACCGCTCTCAAAGTCGAAAATGCCACTTTTTGCCATTTTGCTAAACATAAAAAATTCTATAAAAAGTGATCACAAGGCAGTACAGTCCTCAAAATGGTAGCATTTAAACTTCATCAAAACTCACAAAAATGTGTATGAAAAAGTTATTAGCGCCAGAAGATGGCAAAATGAAGATTTTTTTTTTTTATATATACAGGCAGTCCCCGGATTACATACAAGATAGGGTCTGTAGGTTTGTTCTTAAGTTGAATTTATATGTAAGTTGGAACTGTATATTTTATCATTGTAATCCCAGCCAGAACTTTTTTGGTCTCTGTGACAATTGGATTTTAAAAATGTTGGGTTGTCATAAGAATCAGGATTAACACTAAAGCTTCATTACAGACACCTGTGATAACTGTTACAGCTGATTATTGTAGCCTAGGACTAAAGTACAATAAATTACCAATATTCAGAGGTCCGTTTGTAACTAGGGGTCGTATGTAAGTCGAGTGTTCTTAAGTAGGGGACCGCCTGTATACAGAGGGTTTTAATTTTTGTAAATGTATGAAAACATTATAAAACCTATATACATTTGATAACCGTCCTAAGAATAAAGGAGACATTTCATTTGGGGCGCTCGTTCACGTTCATTTTTTTTTCCACCAATTTCACTCCATTTGGAGGTTTTTTCCCACTTCCCAGTACAAGGCATGGAATATTAAATACTGTCACTATGAAGTGGAATTTGTTACTCAGAAAACAAGCCGTCACATAGCTCTTTACATGGAAATCTAAGAAAGTTTTTTTTATTGAAGGTGGGGAGTCAAAAATGAAAACGCAAAAACAAAAAAAGGCCTCAGCGTTAAGAGGTTAAAGGGGTTTTCCCACGAAGGCAAGTTAGGTCCTATCCTGTGGATAGGGCCTAACTTGCCTTCGTGGGAAAACCCTTTTAAGCATTCACTTGGTCAGTAATATTAGGGCAGTGCAGTATATCTTATTGGTATGTAACAAATAGATTTCTAAGGGGAAAATGAAACTACTTACTGTTTTCTTAGGTTTGTAAAGGTTGCTGAACAGTGTGGCTCTGACTCGGAGTTAGTAATCTTGGTTAATTTGGCAGGAATAATTTAGAATCATTTAGAATAACTTAAATTAGATTTCATCTTCAAATTATAAGTTGAAATCAACATACCGAATATACTAGAGTGTAAGCTGAGGCATCAATTTTAACACAAAAAACTGGGAAAATCTACTGACTCAAGTATAAACCGAGGGTGGGAAATGCATTGGTCACATGCCTAGGCTATAGCCAGCGTCTGCCTTCCAGTATATAGCCAGTTATTCCCCCCCCCCCACCACCCGTATATAGCCAGCAGCCCACTGCCCTGCTTTAAAAAAAGCAAAAAAAAAAAACAGGTCCTTTTGTAACCTTACAGCGGGACAGCTTAAATTAACTGTAGTATCTGAGGTGGGAATACCCCTTTAAATTAACTTGCTTCTGAGCAGCAGAGATCAAGGCAAAGATCATCTGGCACTGTTACATACTACATGATCCAGAGTACACTGACAATGGCTCTGGGCTTGGTATGCAGCCTTGAAAACACAGCGTGTAGAAGCCAAATTCTTGTTTAATCTAATTTGAAATACCTAAACTACTCATTTTCTTTCCCTATATTACTGTGAAATGGAAGAAACCAAATGTACGGGTTCACAATCCGGTGCACGCTTTGGCTTATGCACCAGAAAAATTTTTGTTATTTCAAGTTTATCCATAGGACCCATTTACACCACAGAAGTCTTCTAGAATCCATAGGGAGAGTTTACATGGATACACATTCTTATGTTTGTTGTACATAGAATAGTGTTATTGATTTTGCTGTTTTATCCAAAACACATTCTTATGAGAGACGTATATCTCCATTTGTTTGTACAATGATACCCGCTGGATAGAAAACCCTCCTGTGTATGCTGCTAACATGGTGCTCTGGGCAGGTCATGTACTGCTTGTTCCATATGCAGATTTGTGTCCAGAGTGAGAGGAAAGTGGAATGGGCTGTGACTTTATCATTTTAAAATGCATCAGGAAATATTTCACAACTGTGGCTACTTTAATTGAGACCATTGTATCTCTCGCATAAATATGGTAAGAATCAATAGCCTTGCCTCTTTTACTATTACTTTATTAAAAAGTAATAAGAGGGTGTTCACATATATCTGTTGTGAAACTTATGATGCTTTAGTTCACTTTGCGGTTCACTGACAGGCACAGTCACATAAGAAATGCAGCTTATGCCCTCTGGCTTAAAGTGGTTTGCCAGATTCTGACAATCCGATTAGTTAACTGCACCCACCTAACCAAAAGGAGTAAGACTACCAATACACAATCTATACAGGATGGAAGGATCTGGGGCTTAGTCTAGCCCCCTGTATTTGGGTTGCCACTATATAATCATGTTGTGTATTGGTATTCTTACTGCTGTTGGTTAGGTTGTAACAATCATCTATCTGATTGATAGTATTATCTTTGTATCTGTTTGCATATTTAATATTCCGTTTTTAAATCTGTGGATTTAGAAGCATGTATTTGGGACAAAGACTCTGGCATAGCTTACGTGGTTCCATCACGATTGGAAGTCATGACGATATTGTGTCTTGTAGATAAATGAATCTTTTCTTTTTGTATTCATTCACATTTCTATCCTTGGAAATTTTGTAGGCGGTTTGAAAAGGCTAATCTACATTTTGATCTCTTTTGGGATAATTGAATTCTGTCCCTTTTTAGCAAAAAAATATGTTGTACCTTTGTTTCACTTTCACATTACTTTAATTTCAGTTTTCATAATTGTGTGTTTGTGTTATTGGTTTTAACGTAAATGTACTTCCTAGAGAAGAGGCAGTAATGATGGAATTGGTCCATGTTCATGTCCGGATTTCATTCAAGATTCGTTGCGAATATAAATCCTGAAAAAGCAGCTTTGTACAGAGAACTTGTACTAAATGTACTTTCAAAGACCATTCATACTAAAAATATTTGTGACAAGGCAACAAATGAATGCTACATGTGTACTCAACATTTAGATTTTTGCCGTCACTTGTTATTTTAATACCCTGTATTTTTTTTTTTCTAGATCTTTTAGTTTCTTATTAGCAAAACTATATAACTAGCCAATAAAAACCCTTGGCTGTTTTTTCTTTTTCAGAACAGGGAAATGGTGGTGGTGTGACACACCCTATATTAACAGTTTAGTTAATATTGTATAAATATATGATTTGTGAAAAAATTATGAATGTTGACAAAAATGGAGGACAGCTAACGGATCAAAAAGTCACTGCCTAAAATACACTCACCGGCCAGTTTATTAGGTACACCTGTCCAACTGCTTGTTAACACTTAATTTCTAATCAGCCAATCACATGGTGGCAACTCAGTGCATTTAGGCATGTAGACATGGTCAAGACAATCTCCTGCAGTTCAGACCGAGCATCAGCATGGGGAAGAAAGGTGATTTGAGTGCCTTTGAACGTGGCATGGTTGCTGGTGCCAGAAGGGCTGGTCTCAGTATTTCAGAAACTGCTGATCTACTGGGATTTTCACGCACAACCATCTCTAGGGTTTACAGAGAATGGTCCGAAAAAGAAAAACATCCAGTGAGCGGCAGTTCTGTGGGCGGAAATGCCTTGTTGATGCCAGAGGTCAGAGGAGAATGGGCAGACTGGTTCGAGCTGATAGAAAGGCAACAGTGACTCAAATCGCCACCCGTTACAACCAAGGTAGGCAGAAGAGCATCTCTGAACGCACAGTGCGTCGAACTTTGAGGCAGATGGGCTACAGCAGCAGAAGACCACACCGGGTGCCACTCCTTTCAGCTAGGAACAGGAAACTGAGGCTACAATTTGCACAAGCTCATCGAAATTGGACAATAGAAGATTGGAAAAACGTTGCCTGGTCTGATGAGTCTCGATTTCTGCTGCGACATTCGGATGGTAGGATCAGAATTTGGCGTCAACAACATGAAAGCATGGATCCTTCCTGCCTTGTATCAACGGTTCAGGCTGGTGGTGGTGGTGTCATGGTGTGGGGAATATTTTCTTGGCACTCTTTGGGCCCCTTGGTACCAATTGAGCATCGTTGCAACGCCACAGCCTACCTGAGTATTGTTGCTGACCATGTCCATCCCTTTATGACCACAATGTACCCAACATCTGATGGCTACTTTCAGCAGGATAATCCAATAGAGCATCTTTGGGATGTGGTGGAACGGGTGATTCGCATCATGGATGTGCAGCCGACAAATCTGCGGCAACTGTGTGATGCCATCATGTCAATATGGACCAAAATCTCTGAGGAATGCTTCCAGCACCTTGTTGAATCCTTTCGGACCATTCTCTTTAAACCCTAGAGATGGTTGTGCGTGAAAATCCCAGTAGATCAGCAGTTTCTGAAATACTCAGACCAGCCCTTCTGGCACCAACAACCATGCCACGTTCAAAGGCACTCAAATCACCTTTCTTCCCCATACTGATGCTCGGTTTGAACTGCAGGAGATTGTCTTGACCATGTCTACATGCCTAAATGCACTGAGTTGCCGCCATGTGATTGGCTGATTAGAAATTAAGTGTTAACGAGCAGTTGGACAGGTGTACCTAATAAAGTGGCCGGTGAGTGTATGTTGCTAGGTCAAACTGCATGTTATGTATGTAATACTTGGTTTGTTATGTTTTGTTTCTTTCTTTGTGGATATATTTGTATTTGAAAAGGATAAATAAAGGGGGGGAAAAAAACGGAATGAGTCAAAAACGCATCAAAAAATGTGACACAGCGCATTGTGTGAATGTGCTTTCAAATAGCAAGTTAGGAATTATAGTAACATTACAGCATGTATTAAACAAGTAGTGCACAAGCTTTTTATGGTGTGTTCACACATGGTGTTTTCAAACGCATCAGAACGGCTGAGAAGAGGAGATTTGCCTAATTACATTACTGTCAACCTTGTGTTACCAAAACACATGCGTCAACGCAATTTTATTGCATGCATTTTGTAAACGAAATGTTGACAGCAATGTAATTAGGCAGATCTCCTTTTCTCAGCTGTTGTGATGCGTTTGAAAATGCATGTAATAACGCCACATGTGACCTCACCCTTAGGCTGCATTCTCACTACCATATGGGGGACATATATACGCCCACAAGCTTGCGGCCGTACATACGTCAAGAATAGATAGCAATGACCGCACAAAGCGATACCCCTCCGTACACGGGAAAAAGACACGTCCGATCATTCCCGGACGAAATACATTTCAAAGGAGGGGGGTGGGGTCATCCCCTTCTCCTCTCCATTGCGCCTAACACATGCCTGCCCATCTATGGCCTGGCGGGCATACGTTTGTGTGAATGCAGCCTTATTGTCGCATCAGAAATTTCAATCTATAGAGCGGACTATGGCTGACGCCAGACCAACCTGGGGCTTTATTTAATTTATTTTCTGGGCTTTGGGAACATAACTCTTTTTTTTTTTTTAATTTACAATTGTTTTTTACAGGGGCACATTTAGGAAGGAACAAATAATATGTGTTCCTTGCTTTACTCAAATATAGATCACAGATAACAGTGATCTAATGGTAAGAGCCCATCGGATCACTGTCATCAGTGATCTGTATGCAGAGAGAATGCAAATAGCACCCTCCCAGCATGCCTCTCACTGTATACAGGGGCTGCTGTGACAGGGGACTGATAATAATCGCCCCCTATCACAGTACACGATTGGGCTGTCACATAGACAGTACACAGATCGCACACTGATTGGAAGGGACAGATCAGGAGCACAGCCCTGGCAACAAATATCGCGTCCTACCAATCGCTCGGCCCCACCCCCTCACTCGGCTCCTCCATCCCTCACCTGTCTTTTGGCCCCACCTGGGAGAGACTCGGACGGTGAGCAGGAAGTCCCTCCCTATCCTGTCTCCAGCCACTCAGCAATACGATCAGTATATTTTCCTCTTTTGCAGGATCGCAGCCGGCGCTGTCACCGGCGTAAATCAGCCTCTACATGCATCATAGACGCGCGTAGAGGCGTTATCGCAACCTCTGGATAGAAGGAACAAAAATGAACCCCTCTTTCCACACTTCATTGTGTTAAGGCAGTGGTTCTCAACGTTTCTACTGCTGTGACCCTGCAGTACAGTTCCTAATGTTGCAGTGACCCCAAACCATGTTCAAGAATATAACTATTATAATACTGCCCCGATGTACAAGAATATAACTATAATAACTATAGTACTGCCCCTTATGTAAAACAATATAATTACTATAACACTGCAAACATGTCACATATCAATGTATTTCAGGCCCAGGTGACTCTGTATAAACTTGTCCCTGAGATTCTGTCCTCAACAAAAGGTCCAAGAATAGAGCTTGGATTACAGAGACTGACTCTGTGGCGACTGTGCACAATTTCTCAAAGGGGGTGACCTAACGGTGGAGATGTAAGCATGTTTTATAGGAGGTATAAAATGGGGCTTTTCAATGTATTCATACCAGGTTCGATCTGAGATTGGCGCACAGTTCATAACTTTGTAGTATACTGTAAAAGAGGATACAAGCAGGAACAAACTGAAAGTAAGAGGGCAAGAAATTCTGACAAATTACCTGGGGGAAAATTGGGGTTATCTGTCAGAACTATTGCATTCAACTAGTCGCATGGCTCCTATAGAACTTCTATTTTTCTACTAACGACTAGTAAGTGGATGTCAATTCTAGTAAGGTGATGTTAATGGGGAATGTTTAGACAAAGAGAGAAATCGGTGGGCCAGGAGACAAAACTCCTTGGAGCTGAACCCAGAGCTTGTTGCTACGGATCTTTTGACTGGTGCCCCGGATCTCCCTGGGTCAGCAGGAAATTTGTCCCGCTGCCCAGGCATCCTTCCCTCTCTTATCACAATCCGTGTCCTCTGGACATAGATCGTGATGAGAAGCTGCACAGTGCACAGTGTACACTGCTTCCTTTGCACGACCTGTGATGTCACGATCACATGATCTGCAGGGGGAAGCAGTGCACAGAGCTGCACAAGTGAGGTGAGAGGGAGAACATAGGGGGCACACAACAGGGGGGAATCTGTGTGTGGGGCACACAACAGGGGGGAATCGTTTCTTGGGGTGTGTTCACACATGGCAATAGGTTTGCTCACAAATCAGTTTCCAGTGATCGTTATGTTATGAATAACGAGTGCCTGGTGTCTTGTATTTTGTTTAGATGCAAACGTGTGAGCGCAGCCTTAGGGTGAAGACACACATGGCGTTTTTGGGCCGTTTTTGGGCCGTTTTTACTAAGTGCGTTTTCAGATCGTTAAAAACGCATGCGTTAAAAAACGCATCCGTTTTTAAAAACCGCGTGCGTTTTTGTCCGTTTTTCATTGCGCAATTTCGGAAAAACGGATGCGTTTTCAAAAAACGCATGCGTTTTTTAAAAACGTATGCGTTTTTTAACGCATGCGTTTTTAACGATCTGAAAACGCACTTAGTAAAAACGGCCCAAAAACGCCATGTGTGTCTTCACCCTTAGGGTGATGCCACACATGGCGTTTTGAACCCGTTTTTGGTCCGTTTTTAAGCAGTGCGTTAAAAACCGCATCCGTTTTTGACCGGTTTTAATTAACATAATTTGTAAAACCTGTCAAAAACAGATGCGTTTTCAAAAAACGCATGCATTTTTTAACGGACTGCTCAAAAACGGACCAAAACCAGGTTCAAAACGCCATGTGTGGCATCACCCTTACAATATTTTGGGAGAGTGTTAGGGCAGCAGCAAGATAACACTGTCAGGGTGTGTTCACACGTTGCAGTTACAATCAGCTTCAAGGTGGTTTTACCTTCAGTTTTGTTTATTTAACAGGTGAAAGACCTGATTGAATGGGTGAATTTGAGTTTGAAGGGAAACCTGCCTTCAGGCTACATTCACACTACCATATGGAGGACGTATATACGGCCGACGTATATATACGGCCGATATACGTCCTCCATAGACGGCAATGGGCACACGGCACCCTACTGGAGCGGTACGGTGCAGCACACGTGCGGCACCGTACCGCTCCGTACCTGGGAAAAAGATAGGACCTGTCCTATCTTTTCCCGTAATACGGCGCCGTGCGCCATGTATCTCTATGGAGAGGGGCGGGGGTGAGCTGCGCTCACCTCCTCCTCCTCCTCTCCCCGTGCACTGCCGTTGCCCGCTACAGTACGGTACGGACGGGCAACGGCAGTGTGAATATAGCCTTAGGGTGATGCCACAAGTGACGTTTTTTGAACCTGGTTTTGGTACGTTTTTAAGTACTCTGTTAAAAAACCGCATGCGTTTTTGAAAAAGGCATAAAGTTTTTGAAAACACCTCTGCTTTTGACAGGTTTGACTAGTTTTTAACGCATGCAGTTTTTGAAGAACTGCTTAAAAACTGGCCAAAAACGCATTCAAAACTCCACGTGTGCCATCACCCATACAAAACTGCACCTAAAACCACCTCAAAACTGATTGTGATGCATTTTTAACTGCAACATGTGAACGCGCCTTGAGAGAACCAAGATATTGGGACAATGAAGAACATAAGATGTCTGTGTGGTGAACTCCACAGGAAGGAGACCTGGTGATGTCTAATAGTGAAGTGGACATGTCACCAGCAGTCACTGTATGTTACAAGTAGGGATTTCTCCTGTGTTTCTGTAGCTGTATATACCCTCAGTAAGATTGTTATTGGCAAATGTGAGAGGGTTATGTACAGGAGTGGGCATTACTGAAAGTGGGATACACATGCATTGTGGCCCGTGCCCCAGATCTTTTACCACCCTAGCAACGCCCCTGGTAACACCTTTATCAAGGGTATTGGACTGTTTTAAGACATTTGTATATGCGTCACAAATATGTATGTGTACTAGTGTCACAAAGGCATGGTCATCTAGAAGTATGACTAGACAGGCTTAAAGGGAACCTGTCACCAGGAGACCCACGTTTAGCACTCCCCCAGTCCTCACAGAGCATAGTACATACACTGCCAAAGTGTTTTTGTATAAAAAAAATTGGTTTTACAGAAAAAAAGATATGTTATATTGTACCTTTCATTAGCATCTGCTGTGTGACTAGGCAGTAGCCCAATGGGAGGGGCTGGAAAGGAGCAGTTCCCCCCCACCTTTGGGAAACATGTGTCCTTTTCAAATATATGAATAACTCCCCACACTCGGGATTGGCTGTCGAGGAGCAGGGGGCGTTGCTAAGCCCAGTGATGGGTATTTTCATATATTTGAAAAGGTCACATGGAGAAGCTGTTCCCAAAGGGTGGGGGGGGGGGACTACTCCTTTCCAGACCCTCCCATTTGGCAACTGCCTAGTCACACAGCAGATGCTAATCAAAGGTACAATATAACATATCTTTTTTACTGTAAAACCAATTTTTAATACAAAAACACTTTGGTAGCATATGTACTATGCTCTGTGGGGAGTGGGGGAGTGCTAAAAATGGATCTCCTGGTGACAGGTTCCCTTTAAACCATGCCAGATTTGTAAACCATCATTGGGCACTTTGATAAATCTGGTGTAGTATGAGACTTGTCTAGTCTGACTTTACCTTTTGACATTTTTGATAAATCTTCCCTAAAGTATATTAGTCGGGTTCGTGTTACCAAAAGTCCCTTTTAGGCTCGTTTCACATCACATTTTCCACCCTCCGTGGTAAGGATACCTCGGGACCCTTTGCAAATATGGGGGAATACGGCACCCTGTTCCTCCCCTCCCAGCTAAAAGTAATGATGTTTTGGTGTCGCTGTTCCTCTTTGCACTGGCAATTGAGCCTCTGGCCTTCCTTATGAGGGCATTAGATTCCATTGTGGGATTCAAGTACAGCTGTCTGGAGGAGTGTGTGGCCTTATACACCGTTGACATCCTTTATTGAGGGATAACCCTAGCTCTATGCCTCAGGATGCCTTATGGATCATCTTATACAGTTTGGCCTTTATTCAGGGCTCTCCATTAATTGTAACTCATCTGTCCTCATGCCCTTGACTCGCTTCCTGATGCAGCTACTGCTGCTATAGTCGGCTACCTTTAAATAATGCACTGGAGTCTGTGCAGGCCACGGACTACATATCCTTACATTTGGCTTAAAGTGGAAGCATGGTGCAAACTCCCCTTGGCAGTTATCATTCATGCTGCTGCCCCAGTTTTTATACATTTTACAGAACTCTCCAATTTGGGTACCAGTAACTGTATTTAAACACATACAATGGCTATTCTGCTCCCTGCAATGGCAGGAAAAAAAAGCACTAGAATTCAGCTCGAAACTTTACAGTAGGATAAGGATCGAAGAGGATTGGTGTTACCTAACCCATGGCTATACTTTTTGGCGAGTCAACAAAATAAATTAAGTCTACAGATGTAAAAGTAGACAGATGTAAAAGATTTGCACCATTTTGGTGTAATCTTAACCTGGCAGAATTCCAGGGCTTGACAGATTGTGACAGATGGGAGTCAGCTGGTATTCATACTATGGCACAACTATATCAGGATAATACGGTAAAATTGTTTGAGAGACTACAAACTGAGTTTGCACTCCAGCATCATCTATCAATATTTATGTGATTCTACAGAACTTTCTCTGCCTCTCTCCTCTCCATATGCTGCTCCCTTTCTCCACTTTTTTATCGTCAGTATCAGCTCTGTGTAGTTAAGCCATTAACCCTTAGTGCTCACACAGCACAGGCTATAGACTTCACATACTTATGATTTCTTCTACTTGTTCCATGTTCCCTGCTCCTCCATGTGCTGGAAGCTTCCAGGGGAGTCACCATGTATATCCTGTATGTGCCCTGTGCAGTGTTCAGTGGATTTACTTGTGGGAAACTAAATTGATTTAATGCTAAATTACTGTAAGAGAGAACACAAGGCATCATGGGATCTTTGGGCAAGCTAACTAGCCTCAGCCTGAGGGCATAGACGGGCAGATATTAGTCTCTGCCCACTTCCCCTCTCTTAAGAAAGAATAGTAGTAGAACTCCCAGCTGGCTCCACAAAGTCAAGTGATAATTTTATATGCTTTAAGTGTGGGATTGACAAGGCTTATTTAAAGGAAACCTAATATCAGTGATCTACCTAATAAGGTAGATCCTATTGTAGGTTGTTGCTATAAGTAAGCGCTATTATACTGTATATTTTTAAAAATAATCATTAAATTCAGCAGCTACTGAAAGGAGCGCGATGAACACGCATTGGTATGTCTGATCGATACAGGCTACTGGGGCGAGGAGTAGTCTTTGCTCCGCTTCACAGAGAGGCCACTCCACGGCCCAGTGAGCTCTGCCGCTAATTTTCAATAATAAAAGATCGAGAATTATGGGTGCTTCTACTGAATTTAATGATTATTAAAAAAATACTATGGGACTAATGGTTATAGCAGCAACCTACCAAACAACCTAATAAGGTAGATCCGTGATGGTAGGTTTCCTTTAATGCATATGGTGTGGTTTGTATTGGAAGGAAGTTTTGGCACCGATGCTCAAGATACATGATATTAACCTAGCAGCTTCTCCTAAACTATGCATATTGGAGCTTCTTGGAGAAGTGGACAAATAACAAACGCCAAGTATTGAAGAATTTATTTCAAGAATGAACTCAATTATTAGACTTGAGAAAGTTTACTAAAAAAATTAGAAAAAGTGTGGGTTCCGTGGATGGATGATGACACCCTTCTGTGTTACTGAGTTGTAGCCTCTCCGTAATATGGTGCTGTTCATCATATATTGCAGTCTGATGTTCCCCCTGATGACCTGATGTAATTAACTTTGCATATAATCTATGGTATCTTATTGTGTGGTGCAGTAGCCTTGGGTAAGTTCCCTTTTATCTGTTGGATATGTGGATGGATACAATACTTGTGTGCTGTCACCTCTCTCTATTCCATGATGTCCTTTTCTAATACATGCAGTGAGATGCTTTTGTTATTGGCTGGATATAAATGATTGTTTATGCAATTTAATGCACATTTCTAGTATATCTGTTCCATCCATATATACATATATGTTTACATTCAGTAAATCATGGGTTTTCCTCGCGTATATCTACGCATATGAAATAACAGGCCAAATGCATGTAGCCAAATAATTATTCATGCTGTACTATATAACCAATAAATTCAGCTGGAGAGCTTAGGTTGTGCAGCTGTGCACATGCGCTCTGCCTAGACTGTGTATGCAGAACGCATATACACATAGCGTCGCGGCATAGACTGTCTTAGCAGATCACATGTGAAGATGCCTGTCTTAACAGACGAGGGCACACAGCTACTGGATGGAGAACACTGTAGACTCTCTGCTAGGCGGGGGATTGACACAGCCTACGGGGGCATGGATTAGCCTTGGCTCCCACTCCACACCCCAGTAGCCTCTGCTGATAATTTTCATAAATAAAAGAAAAGGATTTTATGTGCTTCTTCTGAATATAATGATAATACAAATAAAACTATTGGGCTTAGGGTTGTATCAGCAATGGTGATGTGTGTGCATGCATATGTGCATATGTTTCCTTATGCAAATAATCTCATCCCTTACACAGAGAGACGAATTGACCCACAAAAATAGACCCATGTTTCCTGAAAAATAAACCCAATCGTTAAAAGCGTAGTTCAAGCTCTGGTCACCTTTTTTTATGGGTGATGTTTTGGGAGCCAATTGCCTGAATTATTCTAGCGAAGTGGAGGGAAGGATGCAGTCACACGTTGCAGTTAAAACTCAATCGCCATCAGCTTTGAGGTGGTTTAGGTGCAGTTTTGTCAATTTAACAGGTGAAAGACATGTACTGAACGAGTGAATGACATTTGTGGAGTAGGTTTCCCCTTCAAAATCAAATTCACTTGTTCAGTTAATGTCTTATACATGTTAAATTGACAAAACTGCACCTAAACCACCTCAAAGCTGATGGCGATCGAGTTTTAACTGCAACGTGTGACCGCACCCTAAGCTGAAGGAGCACATGCTTAGTGGTTTCTGACATTTGTCCTAATTTGCCCTGTATTTTACTGAAGTGTTGAGCTTTCTCCTAGGATTGTCCATTTCCTTTTAGTCCTGGATGGTTTACTGTACAGCACTTCTCATTTCTAGTTACCTGGGCAGGGCATTGGAATCCATGTAACCACCTGGGCTCTATTACCATACACTTGCGGGAGACATATGACCCAGGTCACCTGGTCTTTCAGTAATAAACAGTCAGAGGTCTAAAGTTGCTATAGTGGTGGGGATGGTGTAATGTTATCCAGATGTCTTTCCTTTTTTTATTCTTCAGAGGGGGTCTGTGGTGAGAAACAATAAGGTTCTAGTATTTGTGATAAACTATTTGGTTTCCATGATGTTGTTGATGCTAGAAGCTTCGGTATATGTTATATTGCTGGTCTGGCTTGATGCCACGGTCCTTGCTGTCTACGCTGTGTTTCTATGGAAACTGTTATGCATTGTACTCTGTGTATTCAGTTATTGAATTGTTAGGAACTTTCATACAATTCTAAGGCATATCACTAAAATAAGGAATATTACGGAAATATCACTAAAATTGAAGCAAAGGAAATCCTACGATTGTCTAGTATACTTGTGTTACAAATATCAGTGTTGTAGCTTGTCATTAGATAGCAAAATGGTATGGTACATTTATAGTCCATTGGAGAACTGGAAAGGATGAAACCTGACATGTGACTCCTGGCTCAGGGGTGACCAGCAGTTGATTGTGGAGTATGAAATTGCCACAAAAGAATGTGTATCTGCAATTTGTAGAGAGACAAAGCCACTCTGGCATTGGGCGGCCAGGCATATTGGTGTCTCCAATATATTATGTATGGGGAGCATTTTTGATATTATGAGCTGATTTACAATGCCATAAACAAATAAAACAATGAAAAGATTACCCCTATACAGGGCATTAAAAGAAAGCAAAGAGAAAAAAAATAATATAGGGCGTATAGGGAGCACAGTAGGGAGTGGGGGGCATCAGAGAGAAATAAGGGTAGATGGGGGCATAAATAGATAAAAAGATGCAGTGAAGGGAAAAAGTAGGCTGCCCTCCAAACTGTAAAAGGTGCACAATCCTATAAGTAGTAGTAAAACCCGCAGGACAACAAAGGATAAAGTGAAAATCCATGGAGTGTCTTTATTCACCAAACTGCAACGATTGGACTGCCATGCAGATTTTGTCAGGCATCTTGTGGTTGCAGTGTGGTGAATAACAGCCCTCTGTAGATTTTCTCTTTAACCTGTGTTGTGGTGTTACTCAGCTTTTCAACTATCAATGAGATCAAAAGACCTAGGGAAATTATGGTCTAGATCAGTGATGGCTAACCTATGGCACTGGTGCCAGAGGTGGCACTCAGAGCCCTTTCTGTGGGCACTCAGGCCATCACCAGAGATGACTCCAGGTATCTTCCTGCAGTCCCAGACAGCCCAGGACTTGCTGTGCAGAGGTATTTTAAAGTGACAACTCTACCTGGGGCTATTTTCTGCTTTATTGGTGTCATCAGGGTGCTGATATGAATGAAAGCTGAGACAGAGAAGGGAGTTTGGCACTTTGCGATAAATAAGCGGGTCTTTGTTGTAGTTTGGGCACTCAGCCTCTAAAAGGTTTGAATCACTGGTCTAGATGAAAACCTAGAGAAAATTTACATTGCAAACTCCCCTTTTGTGCAGCCATAGGTTGCTCTGGGCAAGAAAGACACGTTTGGCTTACCTTTAAGGGGGTGGATCATGTCTTTGTTGCATGTCTCTATGATGATGTTCACACCTATATGGGTGGTACGCACACGCAGTCTATTCCTTGAGAAAGCGACACCTGGCATGAAACGTCCCATGGGTATCATGGTTATGAACCCCACCCCCCTTCATCCCCTATGTCAGTGATGGCAAACCTTTTAGAGACTGAGTGCCCAAACTACAACAAAGACCCGCTTATTTATCGCAAAGTGCCAACACAGAAATTTAATTTGTGATTTATACTCCCTTCTCTGTCACAGTTTTCATTGATACCAGCACCCTGAGGACACAAATAAAGCAGAAAATAGTCCCAGGTACAGCTGTCACTTTAAAATTGCTCTGTGCACAGCAAGTCCTGGGCTGTCTGGGACTGCAGGAAGATACCTAGAGTCCTCTCTGGTGATGGCCTGAGTGCCCATAGAAAGGACTCTGAGTGCCACCTCTGGCACCAGTGCCATAGGTTAGCCATCACTGCCCTATGTCATTTATTCGAATAAACACTTCCATGGCGAGTGCCGCAGCTCTCTTTTATTTATTGTGCTCATGTCAGACTGGTGAACTGAGCACCACCTAAATGTATGTTGGCAGCTTCTGACCCATCCAGATTGATAGAAGTGCCCCGTGCATTTTCTATTTGTGGATCACATGTTTCATAACTGTCTTCATGAAACAACATTCCTAATTTGCATTGTACTTTATGAAGCACTATACCCTTTTCCATCATCTTTCAGCGCTGAGCTATTATTTAGATGTCTGGACTCTTCTGCCTAATCTACAAGCAATTTGTTCTCATTATTAGTCCTCCTCCTATCATCTTTTTCACTACAAGGAAGTATGTGTAAAGCAAATGGCTATTAAACAATGGCCTTGTTTTTATTTACCTATTTTTGTAAAGAGAAAATAAGAGCGCGTCAAGACAGGAATTGTGCAACAGTCTTCTTGATAATAAATAACCCTGTAACCCTGTGTTGGTTTCAACACAGAACCGGTTTGCTTTGATGCTTCTGCCTAACAAGAATGAGTTGATTGAATCAGATTGTAGTGGCAAATTCTCTTCCCAGTCATTTCCACCCTTATGAAAATGAGTAAATTGTTGATGTAATCAAAAAGATCACCACCCTGCTTAGTATGCGGCCTTCATTTCCATCTATTGCATTGCTGAATATTTTTGGATGCATACTAAGAAAATAAGAGGCATTCTTTAACAATCTTTAAAGAGAACCTACCACCACGATTCTACCTATAAAGGTAGAATGGGTGGTAGGTGGATGTATGGGACGTGAGGTTGGCCCTTTTTAGAGCTAATCCTTACGCCCCTGCTATCTTTTTAAAACTTTAATACCTTAATATGTAAATGTTCTAAAGTGGCTATTTGGATGTGGAGTAGCCGGACATGAAGCTACACGTCGCGGCTACTCCACGCCCCAGTAGCCTCTTTTCTCCTCCTACCCTGACATCTTCGGCGCTGCAAGCGGCACGCTCAGAACTCGCTACGAGGAGCTGCACGCTGAAGATGTCCGGGTAGGAGGAGAAAAGAGGCTCCTGGGACATGGAGAAGCCGCAACATGTAGCCTAGTGTCCAGCTACACCACACCCCAGTAGCCACTTAAGAACATTTACATATTAGGGTATTAAAGTTTTAAAAAGATAGCGGGGACGTGAGGATTAGCTCTAAAAAGGGCTATCCTCACGTCCAATACATCCACCTACCACCCATTCTACCTTTATAGGTAGAATTGTGGTGGTAGGTTCCCGTTAATGCCAACACTTAAAGGACATCTACTACGAGGATGATGGATTGTAAACCAAGCACACTGCTCCCTCTGGCAGGATCTGCTCTTCATATAGGACCTTGTTTTACGAAAAAAAAAAAAAAAAGTTTTTTAAAAATTATGCAAATAAACCTGAGGGACTAAGGCTCCATAGATGTCAATGGAGCCAGGAGCCCCTCCGGCCCATTGGCATAATTTTTTAAATAAATTTTAAACCTTTATTTCTTAAAAACAAGGGCATAAGAAGCTTAAAGAAGAGCAGATGCTGACAGAGGATGCGCACACCAGTATGCCAGTGTGCTTGTTTTACAATCCTTCATCCTGGTGGTAGATGTCCATTAATTTGTTAATTTCTTTTTATAGTAATTTTTTAGGTTACTTTGTAATGTACTTGTATATGTTTACTATTGTAGAGATTTAAATCAAAAAAGCCAAATTCTCACATCTGTCAAAATGTACCAAAAAACTGGCATGCATGTCTAATAACCCATATTTATTAAAGGGGTTGGCCTAATAATAGTGTATTGTTAGGGGAGGACACCCGGTGCCCGCAGAGATTTGTAGTAAAAATTAGACGCAGGCTGGAAGCAGCTGGCTCATTAGCTGGTGGCATCTGGCACCCGTCACTGAAGCTGCTGGTTTGTTTGTGTCCAATGTTAAAATCGGTCAAGGCATCTAATCGTGTTTTCAGATATTGATGCCATTCCCTACCGATAGGTAGTTTTTAGTGATTGACCTTCCATGTGAAAAATCTATAATCTCTCCATTGTGAGGTTAAGACAGTTGTTTCTGTCTTAAGGATCTCATACACTTTAGGTGTTCAGTCAACTAATGTGTATGATAACTATACTGACATATAATATTAAACATGGTAAAAAGTAATTTATCATCCTAATGTTGTAAATACTGTGTAAATGTATACTGTAAGTGCCTGTTTCTTTTTTTCTTCCCAGGGGTAACTCCTGTATATTATACCCTGTTTTCTTTGATGAATGAAGCTGACAGAATATGGTATCCACCCAATCATACCTTTATTGTGGATGAGGCTAGCAGGCAAACAGTGAAATTCAGACTGAGGTGAGTCCCCCCCCCCCCCCTCCCCTTCTTTTGTCCTTTGTCCTTGGTAGACATGTTTGGCCCACACCGGGGATATGTGGGAAAATCGAAAAACAATCTTTATTTTATGAAATCTATGAAGCTGCTGCCCCTTCTCCAACGTTTCAGAACAGAGCCATTAGTATAGCAAGAGAACAGGGAGAGTTTTATGGCAAACTATCCCTCCTTTCTCCATCTTGTAACAACCAGTAGGTTAACAGTAGATACAAAAGTTACAATTTTTCATCTCGTGTACTTTACATTGGCCTGTGTAAAACTTATATGCAAATAAGTGCTGACAGATGTATGTCTGACTGGCACTCAAGTGTAGAAGGATGGAGAGGTCTTCTCAAGTAGATGGAGATGACTTATCTGACTTCACTACTGCTCTAAAAAATAGTGTTGGTCATAGGTTAAAGGGGTATTCCCATTTCAGCAAGTTATTGTCATTGTTTTTATGATAAAAATGTATACAATTTTCCAATATACTTTCTGTACAATTCCTCACAGATTTCTAGATCTCTGCTTGTTGTACTTCTACGGAAAGCTCCTATGGTTACTACTAGTCGATAGACCATGGTCACACAGGTGCACGGCTCATTAGTATCACCGAGAGTAATCAGAGGCGAGTGATATAATGAGCGTGTGTGACCATGGCCAGATTTCTTGCAACTAGAAGTTAACATCCATAGAATGACAGCAAGCAGAGATCTGAAAAACTGTAAGGATTTGATACAGAAAGTATATTTGACAATTTTATAACTTTTTATCATAAAAGAATTACATTAATTTTCTGTAATGGGAATACCCCTTTAATTCTATATACGGTAAGCATTTTCTTCATATGTGGCTGGCTTTCAAAATAAATGAAAACAAAATGTATCTGTTATATTATTGGTCTGTCTTTCTGCCATATATTGTGTGTATTTTTTGTGGTTTTGAAATTCTGTTTAAAGGGGAAATTAAACCCTGCAGTTACCTTCCTTTTAAAAATTCATGTTTTTTTTAGCTTTAGAATTACTCCACCCAGAAATTAGTGTGTAAACAGGACCGCTGGTTAGGGACAGATGTTTTAACCAAAAAAAACCCAAAAAACCATAGAAAGCTAAACTCCGTGGAGAACACAGTGCAGGTATCTCTTTACATCAGTTTACTGGTGTCCAAATATGAAAAAGTGGCTCTAATGTGTAAGTTATAGCTGAAATGTTGATATATTCCATGATGCATTGTGTTCTCTCAAAGTAGTTTAGCATTAAATCCATTTAGTTACCCACAAGTAAATCCAATGAACACCGCATAGTGCAAACACAGGATGTATAATGGTGACAGCCTGGCAGCTTCTATCAAATGGAGGAGCAGGGAACTTGTAATAAGTGGTAGAAATCATTAGTACATGCAGTATATTCATGTGCTGTGTGAATGAACACTAAGGGTTAATAGTTTATATACACAGAGCTGTTACAGCAGATGACAAGGTCGGGGAGGGGAGCTGCATTAAGAGGAGAGACGGAGAAAGTTCTGTAGATTCACAGACTGGGATGGAGGGACTGATAGGGAACAGGCAGGGCCGATTCAAGACAAAGTGGGGCCCTGGGCGAAACTAAAGGTGGGGCCCCAAAATAAAACTATTTTATGACCATTCACAGCCAGTAAGAGGGTCCCTTTAGTATGGTAAAAAAAACCCTGTAATATGGGCGAATTTTATAGGAGATAGATGATGGGGAGATGATGGGCAGCACCATGGCTCAGTGGTTAGCACTACCGCCTTGCAGCGCTGGTCAACATCTTTTATTATAGGTGCGAGGTACAGGGAAGCAGCGGGGCCTGGCGACGGGCCATTTCGCGCTTACTAGCGCTTTCTCAAACCGGTTTGAGAAAGCGCTAGAAAGCGCGAAACGGCCCGTCGCCAGGCCCCGCTGCTTCCCTGTACCTCGCACCTATAATAAAGGACTTTTTTTTTGCACATTACGGTGAGTGCCGCTTTTTCCTCCTCCACTTAGCTTCTATGGACTGTTTTGCCTATAGCTGAGCACCACCGTTTAGTCCGTTTCTGGGACTCCCCACACTAGGACGTACCATTGGAAGGCAGTCTACTACCGGGATTCTGTTAGAAGTGGATAGTGCCCAGCAACCTCCTCAATTGTATATATTTCGCTGGTCAACATCTGCATAGAGTTTATATGTTCTCTCTGTATTTGCGTGGGTTTCCTCCGGGTCCTTTGGTTTCCTCCCACACTTCAAAAAATGACTGGTAGATTAACCCCTTAAGGACGCAGGGTTTTTCCGCTCATTTCTCGCTCTCCAACTTCAAAAATCCATAACTTTTTCATTTTTACTTGTACAGACCTGTGTGAGGGCTTATTTTGTGCGTAACAAATTTTACTTTCCCGTAATGTTATTTATTTTAACATGCCGTGTACTGTGAAGCTGAAAAAAAATTCCAAATGTGGAAAAATTAAAAAAAAAACGCACGTGCGTCACGTTCTTGTGGGCTCAGTTTTTACGACTTTCACTCTTCGCTCCAAATAACACACCTACTTTATTCTGTGGTTCGGTGCGATCGCGGTGATACCAAATTTATATAGGTTTTATTGTGTTTTAATACATTTTCAAAAATTAAACAAATGTGTACAAAAAAGAAAAAACATTTTTTGACATTTTCTGACGCTAATAACTTTTTCATACTTTGGCGCATGGAGCTGTGTGAGGTGTCATTTTTTGCGAAATGAGGCGACGTTTTCATTGCTACCATTTTGAGGTCTGTGCGACATTTTGATTATTTTTTTATTTCATTTTTTATGTTATGTAAAAAGGTGTAAAAGTCGCATTTCGGACATTTGGGCGCCATTTCCCGCCTCGGAGGTCACCGCCGCCCGTAACCGTTTTTATATTTTGATAGATCTGGCATTTTGGGATGCGGCGATACCTAATATGTTTGTGATTTTTACTGTTTATTATGTTTTATATCCATTCTAGGTAAAGGGGGGTGATTTGAACTTTTAATATTTTATTAATTTTTTTTAATTTTTTAAACTTTTTTTTTAATTTTTTTTTTCACTATTTCTTAGACCATCTAGGGTACATTAACCCTAGATAGTCAGATCGCTCCTACCATATACTGCAATACTTCTGTATTGCAATATATTGCATTTTTGCAGCACATTTATTACAATGAGCCACTGGCTCATTGTAACGAATCTGCAGATGCCAGATAGTCTCGGGTCAAAAGAAAACCCAAGGCTACCATGGCAACCGATCGCCGCCCCCCGATGACGTTCGGGGGCGCGGGGATCGTAAAAAATATGGCGGCGCCCGTGCGCCGCCGTCTTTTAAACACCGCCGCCGGCGTTGAAAGGGTAATAGCCGCAATCGGTGCTAGCCCGTGAGCCCTCCTCATACATCCCTTATACCTCTGCGCCGTAGAGCTACGGCGCAGAGCGTTAAGGGGTTAAATAGATTGTGAGCCCCATTGGGGACAGGGACTGATCTGGCAAGCACAGTGCGTAATCTGTGTGCGCTTTATAAATAAAGAATTATTCATTATGATTATTATGATAGAAGATAAATATGAAAGATGATAGAGATTTATAGATGCAGAATTATTAAGTAGATGATATATACAGTAAATAGATATGAGAGATAAATACAGTAGAAGAGAAATAGAAGATTTATTGAAAAATAGATAGAGAAAAAGCAAGATATATAAATGGTCAGATTATATATTCGATAGATAACTAGACACATAGATATATAGACAGGAGATAGATGATAAGCATCTTCACCCAGGAATTCAACCAAGGGGTATTAACCCTTTCACCGCCTGGCATTTCTGGATATTTTATCGCGTTCTTGACCAAAGCTATTTTTACAATTTTGAGGTTTAAAAATAAAATTGAAATTACAGCAAAAAGAATTAAAGTAAACCCAACAAACCTGTATATTTTCTGAAAGCAGACACTTGCCCCATTTTCAAAATTGCATTAAAGAGTTTATAGACATGGGCGCCTTCATGCAATTTTGATTCAAACTGAAACATTTTATAAAAAATACTTAAAATTTGACTTTGATGGCAAAAAATGTGCTCCAAACAGAAAATATTTACCTTCACATCTCCTAAATGTAGTAGATGGACATGTGTACAGTTCACAAATGCCTCATATTTATATGTTCCCATGAATAAATCATCATAATATCACCAAAACTGAAATAACTAAATATCTGCTTTTCAGCTGGAAATTTTAAGACTGTCAAGACCTGAAAAATATATCAAAAAAACAGAATAAAAAGTAAAGACTCCATAAAACTTATATAATTTTGAATGCAGACAACCAGGCGATGCATTTGGCAATTAACATTCAAAATTTTCTCTAAAATATGTACAAATCCAGAATTCTTATATAAAGAAAACATACTTTCCTGAAACCGTAAGATGTGAGGAGATCATACAGACCCCACATGTGTATATTCACCAAAATATGCAGCAAAGAGAACACTAAATCCACAGGGGACACCAAACAATTTTTGCAAAAAATTGCACTGAGCTTCACACCGATCTATCATTGTGTGCTCCCTTACACAATTTTAGCCCAATTAAATAACTATGCATCCATAAACCCCTCTAATGAGATAACGAAAGTCCCGTTTAGACGTGCGCCAATGTATTAGCTGAACAATAACGGAACCCTCCACTAATAAGAATTTGTGTGAGAACCTCATAACATAGGTGTAAATAATGGAGGATGGTGTGAAATAAAAACTTTATTCCAGTACATGTGGGTGTTTTTGGTGTTACACATGGACATGTTCTGGGTCGCGGTGTTATTGTGTCAGCACATTAGGTGAAGAGGATCGAATGATCGTCGTATCAGTCAATTTTCGCAAAAAAAAAACTATTACGAACAAAAAGGCAATAAGAGAGAAAGTGTGTTCTTAGATAGTTCTGGATAGGAGAGGGTTAAAAACATAAACATTAGTTGATTTTATTCCTTATCAGAATGTAGTAACATGTAAAGTGAATATTTCCATTATCTGTGAGGTGCAGCAGCTCCTGTGTGCAGCAAATTCTCCCTGTACTGTAGACTGATGGCTAAAAATCTGGAGTGGGGGCACATTACAGGGGGCTGTATCTTTGGCTCTGTGACACATAGAACCTCACTTCTTTTTTCCTATGAAAGAAAAGAGTCTTCTCTTTTATATGTATCTAAATGTGTGTTTCTAAGTGTCAGGAAAACGGAGCTATTAACTGTTAAACTGCTGTCGGGAGTAATTTTTCCATATAAAAATGGCACCTGATATTCTCACTTTAAACCTGAATATCTCTGGATCCCTCTGGATTCTCCTCTTTCAGGGGGCCCTGGGCAATTGCCCACTTTGCCTACCCATAGCGCCGGCCCTGAGAACAGGAGACATCTGAATTCACGATCTGGGACACATCCATCTCTGCTACATTCACTGGCACATGACCTCCTCCCCTATGACCAGGGAGCAGCAGCTCCTCCCCTCCCATGAAACCGACCAAGAAACAAAGTGTAAATGAATAGAATAAGTGTACTGAATAGAGGTAACAAAGATAATGTCAAAGTTGTTTTATATCCCAAGAGCTATTGATTTGTGGGAAAAAAAAACCTTTACAGTTATTCTTTTAGATTGTCAACTGCGGTCCCATGAAAGGACTTTAGTGTTGTGCCTGACTATTGATACCACAGTTGTCGTGTGTGACCTCTGTTAGTGCAGGATGCATCAAGCGGTTGCCAGGATAATATAGTGATGGAAGATCCGGTTATAGATCAGATTGGGCTCATTAAGGTGAGTGAGGTGGAAAAAGAACATAAAAAAAACTATCTAGGAAAGGCAAAAGGAGCCCGTTATGAAATGAAATTAGAATATTTTTTTGTTCTTCCCACTGGCTTCTAGTGTTGTGCAACCTGGGTTTATACAAAAAAGTACCTTAAAGGGAATCTGTCAGAATTTTTCCGCCAGAAACCAATAATAAATGTAATAAATGTCTTCTGATGCACTAAGCAGCTGTTAGATTTGTAAATCATAAAATGAGTACTGAGGGCAGCAGCAGCTAGTCATGCTGCCATTGCTCTTGTTGAGGTTTGATTGACATGGTTAATACCCTCCCAAACTTCCAGGCAGATCTGACTGCAGGACTAAATCAAGCTGTTCTTCGCCCTCTTAACTAGTAAGAGTAAATTTGCATATGCTGCTCTAAGGTTAAAAAAAAACATTCACTACTTGATGCCAAACATGGTGGGAAAGCAAGAGAAGAAAAGCAAGTTCCTTGCAATACCAATAACATTGTGAGTACATGGAAGAATTTTGTATACAGGCAGTCCCCGGGTTACATGCAAGATAGGTTCTGTAGGCTTGTTCTTAAGTTGAATTTGTATGCAAGTCAGAACGGTATATTTTATAATTGTAACTCCAATTTTTTTTATTTGATTCTTTGACAATTTGATTTTGAAAATGTTGTGTTGTCGTAAGAAGCAGGATTAACAATGAGGCTTAATTGCAGACACCTTTTAAGGTTTAAGGCTAGAGTACAGTAAATTACCAGCATCCAGAGGTCCATTTGTAACTAGGGGTTGTCTTAAGTAGGAGACTGTCTGAATGTCAAATCCTGTATGTAGATTTTAAATACAGTGGGGGGGGGGAAAAGTGGTGACCCACATTAGCCAGGAACTCCTTTCCTAACACGGGCCAGATGCACCCCATTATAGTCAATATAAATGCTTGGTTTCGGTTGGCATCTTCTTTTACTGATAATAAATACAAGTGTGAACATGTCTTACCGGGTGTAAGTGAGAAACAGAAGAGTGTGACCTATTTTATTTATTTTATGATCATTCCCCCATACAACAATACACTTGTCCATATCTACTTGGGACATGCTGCTACAGAAGTGGCACTGCATTAGTTTGTTTAGTGTGACCCTGAAGTGTGGCTTGACAACCCCTTTATAATTGATTCCCTGTACATATACTTTCATGTATTTATAATTGTACAGAAAATGTATTGGCAGCAAACCAGAAACATGATTAGAAATGTAGTGTGCTATAGTTTGTGGGACTCAAAGGGAATAAAGACATTTTTGGTAGAAAACAACCCCTTGAAATCCCATCATGTTCCCTGTTTTAGGGCTGTTTGTAACCTTTTTTTGTGAAGAAGCACTTGGTGCCAGTCAAGTAAAACTGTTTACATGCAGGGAGGGGATGAATACATAAGCTCTTGGCGCTCTGCAGATACACATTCTCGGTGGCCATTTTTACAAGCTGAGCATTGAGGATGTATTCATAACTGGATATCATATTTTGTATATGAATGTAAGGGAGCTCTGTTAAAATGAATAAAGGAACCTTGTTCAGGCTTGTTAGTAAAGAGGTCAGCTGGATCTTGTGAATGGCACAGAACAGCAAGCGCTTTTCTACCAACTCTCCTGTGCAAATGTGTACAAATGCAAAGTAAGGAATGCTGGCCTCTCTTCACGGCCGTGTAGCCTTCTCTAGCTTTCTTTCATCAAACATTCGATAAGGATCTCGGCTTGTCACAGGTTTACATTACTTTAGCTAACCTGTAAATCTATCATCTGTTTTCCTGCATTTGGTAGAAAAATTAATTGCTTATTGCCATATACAAATCCATCATTTCACACATTTTGTTGCCTTGTTTCCACAGTGGTATTTTGGGTAACTTTCTGTAGTGTGCCAAAACAGTTTAGAATATTACTTTTGTACTGCATTGCCAAAAAAATAAAAAATCTAGGTTTGAAACTTCATAAATACAACTTACCATATTTACCATACAATGTTGCTGTACAATTCCAACTTCTGTTTTCTATCCATAGTCAGTCTCTTTCCCACAGATGTACCAGAAATTTCTTTATCACTATCAAATGTCGGTCTTATGGTTTGTCTGACTCAATTACACAATTCATCAGTAACTGTTTGCAAGCAAATTCTATCTGTAATTGCTCTGCTACACAGTAAATGGAATCCATAACGAGAGTCTAACAATAAAACGACTGCACTCTAGAAGGTTAAAGGTACAATGCAAGTGTTTTTCAGAGACGTGATTACAACTTTTAGATTAATTCCTTATGATCTCGTATAGCTAAATATGATTATTTTCCACCCAAAGATTAGATTGAGTGGTTGTGTAACTTATAAATCAAGGAAATTTGTCCAATTGGGACACATAAACCCATTGGTCACTAAAAAATAACTTTTATTGATATTTGTTAAAAGATGGAACTAACTTGATCCAATAATGTGTGTTAAAATTTAGCAGAGTGCAAGGGGCGGCAGGTCCCACCATAACAGGGTGGTATAAATTATGAAGTCAGACACCTCAATCTTATGATTAGATATCGGAGACTGGTAGTGCGTGCTTATATTTTATATTGTGGAGGGACCCATATTAGTTTATTGGGTTCAGTTCGCAGCCACCTCGGCGTAGTGTTAACCCTAGAGTCACAGGTCTAACTCCCCACTGCAATCCTACAGTACTATGTACTCCTTTCCAGTCATCCACTAGCCATAAATAAAGATTGTGAATACTGCCGCTAGCTAGCTATATTCATATTGCACCCTAGGTAGCCTGTCTGTCCACTGCCTCTGGATTAAAACCTAACAAACTAGCCCTCCCGACATGTTTCGCCACATGCCGTTGTGTAACTTAACCCCTTATCACCGACACTAGTTTTCAGCTCAATGACCAGACTCGATTTTTCAAATCTGACATGTCTCGCGATAATTGGTTATAACTTCGGAACGCTTTAACATATCCGGGTGATTTTGAGAATGTTTTCTCGTGACACATTGTACTTCATGTTAGTTATAAAATTTAAGTGATAAGTTTTGCGTTTCGTTCTGAAAAAAAGTGAAAATTTGGCAAAAGTTTGTAAAAATTCTTCATTTTCCAAGTTTGAAATGTTCTGGTTTCCAGACAGGAAGTAAAACTACCCAAAAAGTTTGATAATTAACATTTACAGAATATCTGCTTTATGTTGGGATGATATTTTATGCTTCCGGTCATTTTTCTAGGATGTTATGAGGTGCAGAACTTTAGGTGCGATTTTTCTTATTTTCATGAAAATTGCCAAAACTCACATTTTGAGGGACAACTCAGCTTTCAAGTGACTTTGAGAGGCCTAAATAATAGTAAAATCCCATAAATTACCCCACTATAGAAAGTTCACCCCTCAACATATGTAAAACAACTTCTATTAAGTCCATTAACCCTTTAAGTGTTTCACATGGGTTAAAAAATATGGACCTGCGATTTAGAAACTAGAATTTTTTTGGAAATACATTCATTTAGGCCAAAACTGACATTTTCAGAATAAATTAAATGATGAAACGCACTGCAACGCTTGATGCCCAATTCCTCCCGAGTGTACTGATACCCCATATGTGGTGGTAAACTTCTGTACGGGCGCACGGCCGAGTATAGAATGAACGGAGGCGCCATTCACAGCAGATTTGTATTTTCACATTGTACGACCTATAAATTTTTATTTTTTTTGGTAATGCGAACATATGAGGGCTTATTATGTACGGGATGAGATACAATGTATAAATAATTTATTTTGGGAGTCTAAAGCTTATTCATGAGATTTTATTAACTATTTCAAGGGGGACACAAACAAAATCATCAATTTTTATTTTGGATTGTTAGCATTTTTTTTCCCCCGCTCACCGTAATGTAAAAATAATATTTTATCTTTATTCTCTGGTTCACTACGATTGCGGTGATACCTCATTTATATAGTTTTTCTTATTTTTGCTCAATTTTCCTGAGCAAAACCAATATTGGAGAAAATCGCATTGTTTTTACTATTGACAACTTTTCATGGCCATAACTTCTGTATTTTTCTGTTGTCAGATCTGGTTGAGGGCTAATTTTTTGCGAAAACAGTTGTTCTTTTCAGTCGTATCATATTAGGTACCGTAACTTTTTTTGATCACTTTTTAGAACATTTTTTGTGATGGTGGTTGAAAAATTGTATATTATGGGAAGTTTTTCGAGTTTTTTTTTTACGTAGTTCACCAAGCGGGTTCAATATTGATTTAGATTTATTGTACAGATTAATACAGACGCGGTGATACCAAATATGTACGTGTTTTTGTGTTTTATTTACTTTATTTGCATTTTATGTGATACTGGGGAGATTATGGGACTTTTATTTTATTTATTTATTTAATTATATTATAAAAAGATTTAATTTTTTTTTTTTACTTTTTTACATTTTCTACTTCTTGGCTTGAATAAGCGATCATCCGATCGCTTATTCAAGCCTTTACACTGCAATACACTTGTATTGCAGTGTATAGTGAAAGTAACTGAGCATGCTGCACATGCTCAGTTACTTACAGCCAGGTCCTGCCAGGAAGGCAGGACCCGGTGAGAAGAGGAGCCGACAGCCCCGGGTCACTCGTCGGAACCGGGGCAGCAGCAGGAGGGATCGGATCCCCCGGTAAGCACACCGGGGGGGGTCCGATCCACGGGGGACACACTTGCACGCCGCGGCCATGCTTGACCGCGGCGTGCAAGGGGTTAAACACCCGGGATCGGAGTTTTTCCGATCCCGGGTGTTAGTGCCGGGTCTGGGTTGTGATATCACAGCCCGACACCGGCACCAGCGAGACCCGGTGTCCCGAAAACTTCTTCTGATGCGCCGCCGTAGAAAGGCGTCGCATCAGAAGAAGTACCCTTAATGACCGCCGTAAAAACCCGATAGGGCGGTCATTAAGGGGTTAAACTGAAAGCAGCCCACATATTAACAGTGTGCATGACGCTTTAGACTTCTTTCACACATGGCGTTTACATTGGTTTTTGAAACACAATACAACAGCTGAGAAGATGTGTCTAATTACATTGCAGTTAACTGCACCAAACACAACGGGGCAGATTTACTTACCCGGTCCATTCGCGATCCAGCGGCGCGTTCTCTGCGGTGGATTCGGGTCTGGACGGGATTCACTAAGGTAGTTCCTCCGACGTCCACCAGGTGGTGCTGCTGCACTGAAGTTCCCCGAGGCCTGCCGAAATGCACTCAAGTTCACCGGCCTATTCCTAGTGAAGGTAAGTGCAAGTCTTGCAACACTTTTTTTAAAAAAAATGCGGCGGTTTTTCCGATGCGCCACAATCCGATCGCGTGCGCCAAAATTCCGGGGCAATTCAGGGGAATTCGGCACAAATCGGAAATATTCGGGTAACACATCGAGAAAACGTGAATCGGGCCCTTAGTAAATGACCCCCAACGTGTTGCAAAGTGATGCAATGTTATTACATGTATTAACACTGCATTAACACATTATGTTAATCTGACATTAAGACATGCGCAAAAATGGTCGTGTTTCTGACATGCAAATGTTTACAGCCATGTAATTAGGCACTTTCCTCTCCTAAGCTGTTGTATCGCATTTCAAAATGGGTAAACGAACATTTATTTTACATGTAACTGCCACAGCCACATTGTAGACAATGGCAGAAATGCATGCATTTTCTGAATGTTTGTTTTTACTGCACCCTTACATTGTAAAAGCCCCCAAGGTTGAAAATTAAAGGATTCGTGAGGCATAGACTCTGACTGCTTTGACCTGTTTTCTTTTAGGTTTTACTTCCCGCACTGGTACAGCAATGGGAGCAGCAGAGCGTTTCGTTATGGAATTGCAAGAGGCTCAGAAAGTCCAATTCTTGATGATTTTGTCATGTCTTATTTGTTTGCTCAGGTAAGACACTAAGATTCTTACAGCATGTGAATGAGTATACTCCTCTTTTTCATGTCTCACATTTCACCTCCTGGTCTTTATTGCAGCTGAAGCAATCTTGTTATCAGTTTCAAGCAAGCATCCTCCTTAATAAGCTCTGCCAAACTAGTCTCATGGACTGGAAGGATCATTGGCTAATTTTAGTTCTTAAAAAGGGTTGGCAGATGGTGTTTTTTGCTTTTAAGTATCATTGTTATCACCTGCTCTTGTTACTTGCTTGTGAAGGATGATGAAACTAATCTTGCATCATAGGACATTGTTTTTGAGCTAATGCTTCCTCTGATGTATTATACTCAGATGTACCAAGGACACCTTTTATATTTCACAATGTTTTTTATTAGGGCTAGATTGACTTAAATACTGCTTTAAAGTTCAAGCCACGTTACCACGAAAAAGGTTCACATCACGTAATACTGCAATATTGGATAGCAAAAAAGAAAAAGATGACTGTTATCTTAAAGTGCAACTGTAATATATAAAAACGTTTGTCTAGCTCTACACCAAGCTAAAATAAGCTATTCTTTTACACTCATTAAACTCATCTGCAGCCGTTTGTCAGCTAGCAGGCAATCAGCTTACAGTTACCTTATCCCTCTGGCAGTCTTTGATTGTTTGGTTGCCATGGGAATCCGTAGCTAGCGAGGTCAGAGGAGAATGGGCAGACTGGTTCGAGCTGATAGAAAGGCAACAGTGACTCAAATCGCCACCCGTTACAACCAAGGTAGGCAGAAGAGCATCTCTTAACGCACAGTACGTCGAACATTGAGGCAGATGGGCTACAGCAGCAGAAGACCACACCGGGTGCCACTCCTTTCAGCTAAGAACAGGAAACTGAGGCTACAATTTGCACAAGCTCATCGAAATTGGACAGTAGAGGATTGGAAAAACGTTGTCTGGTCTGATGAGTCTCGATTTCTGCTGCGACATTCAGATGGTAGGCTCAGAATTTGGCGTTAACAACATGAAAGCATGGATCCATCCTGCCTTGTATCAACGGTTCAGGCTGGTGGTGGTGGTGTCATGGTGTGGGGGATATTTTCTTGGCACTCTTTGGGCCCCTTGGTACCAATTGAGCATCGTTGCAACGCCACAGCCTACCTGAGTATTGTTGCTGACCATGTCCATCCCTTTATGACCACAATGTACCCAACATCTGATGGCTACTTTCAGCAGGATAATGCGCCATGTCATAAAGCTGAAATCATCTCAGACTGGTTTCTTGAACATGACAATGAGTTCACTGTACTCAAATGGCCTCCACAGTCACCAGATCTCAATCCAATAGAGCATCGTTGGGATGTGGTGGAACGGGAGATTCGCATCATGGATGTGCAGCCGACAAATCTGCGGCAACTGTGTGATGCCATCATGTCAATATGGACCAAAATCTCTGAGGAATGCTTCCAGCACCTTGTTGAATCTATGCCACGAAGAATTGAGGCAGTTCTGAAGGCAAAAGGGGGTCCAACCCGTTACTAGCATGGTGTACCTAATAAAGTGTGTATATTCATTGTATATTCAGTGCAACATCTTTGAGCAGAACTCTTTGTGCAGGAAAGGGTGGTCTACAAATAGTGGCAGCTTCCATAGAGTGAAATGGCAAAAAAAAATTAAAAGTGATTGAATTAAAAAAACAGTCTTTTAGGGAGGTGGTTCTCTTACAGAGGGGGTCTCCACTGTGCGTGTATGTGTATTTATCTATGTATGTATATTTGCACATACTGAGATGCTGCCATATGTTTAAACTTTTATTCCTAAAGTAGGTGTTTTATGGTGTAGTTGGACATGTTTTAATATATCTTTTTCTTTGTGATGTAGTACTGTATGATGCAAAGCACCAGTGCTCGTTCTTCCGTGCCTTGTCCTGTACAATCATTAACACTGATTCTGTGTCCTGATTGGCTTTGAGTGGTTTGTGCACGTTCTTGTGTATGCCATCACTGCTTTGGCATCACTGCTCATAGCTGATGTTACAACCAGGAAGTCCCCCCCCCCCCCACAACAGGAAAAGCTGAGAGGGTTTTACAGATGGCCTCATATATCTATTAGACCTATATCTCAAGATAGGAAGAAGCTTGAAGAATGATACAGGTATCGTTGGAATTGTTATCAAAGGCTCTCTCCAGCTGTGATAACTCTATTTTTTGTCAAGTAACTTTACAGTTATGCTTTAAGTTACCTCTAGAGGAAATTAGAACAGGGGTGGGCAATTCATTTTCTCATTTGGCCAACAAAGAAATTGGAATGGTATTAGAGGGCTAGACTAATATACTTACGGTAACTCAGTTCTACTCGATATCTATATCTATCTACGCGCGTCGGGGTTGCTGCTATCTCGGGCAACGATCACACTAACATGGGTAAGCCTTACATATGATTCTTTGTGTACTCTTGTTAGGTAATACAACTGGATATTCCTTATGCTTCCCAACAGCACTATTTTACATTTGTATATGGCCACTGATGCATATATCTGTTTACATTCATTATTAAATGTCCTGATCTGTTGCCTGAGATGCAACTCTTGCTTGTCTCCCCTTTGGAGTGGGATCATTTTTAACCAGTGTGTTATTTTTTGACTTAATAAAATTAGCATTTTTTACTATTCATTATGTTTCTTTGTAACTTTTGTTTGTTTTTCATCCCTCTTTATTGAGGGTTGAACAATAGGTTTTATTTATGTTTTCCAACAAACCTCATGGTATAAAACTATCATAGGGAAGCGATACCATTATACTGTGATAAATGATACATGACTATTACAACATTGTTGCTTTTCCCTAATTGTGCGTGTTCAATTTTGGTACGCTCCATGGTGGCTGGCTGGCCGGCTGTACGCTCCACGGGGCTGGCCGGCCGTGCGCTCCACGGTGGCTGGCCGGCCGTGCGCTCCACGGTGGCTGGCTGGCCGGCCGTGCGCTCCACGGTGGCTGGCTGGCCGGCCGTGCGCTCCACGGTGGCTGGCTGGCCGGCCGTGCGCTCCACGGTGGCTGGCTGGCCGGCCGTGCGCTCCACGGTGGCTGTGACCAATGCATTTCCCACCCACGGCTTATATTCGAGGTTTTCCCAGTTTTTGATGGTAAAATTAGGGGCCGCGGCTTATACTGGGTTTGGCTTATACTCGAGTATACACAGTAATAAATTTCCACCATGTGCTTGTGATCTAGTTCTTTATCACAAACTATCCATGAATAAGCAGGATTATCTCTCTCTTTTTGGACCTTACAAAATGTGATAACTACCACCACCACAAACCGCTTTATAGTTAAAACCGAATTGATTATTTTCAAAAGGAGTATATTCTGTTTTCAACATGAAGTATTTTTTGCCTCGCTTCTGGGATGTTTGCCCATTGGTATTGGCAAAGTCACCTTGGAAACATTTGTGTATCATCTTAATGTTGTGATCTAAAACAGTAAATATGTGACTTGGATACAATTTCAAACCTTTCAGGTTTTATGTTTGCAGTAATTTTAACTAAATAAATAACTATATTGTTTGAAAGGTTTGTTTTTTTTATTGAATTTTTTTTGTAAAGCCAATTTATGTAAAAAAATGTTGATGGAAGAAAGCAAGGTCCAGCTACATCTTCTGCCTCCAGTGTCTCTCTAGAGCCCATGATGGATTTTTGGTAGTAACTTTGCACTTTTACTGAATCTGCCCTCCCAGTCCTGGAATTTCTAGAAATATTGCGACAGCTACGAGAGCGAGTCTTGGTTAACCTTTTTGTGACCGTGGGTCATTGGTGTTCAGGTAAATTTTTGCAGTTTTGTTCTCCTCTTCTTTAAATGACAATAGCTTTGGGAACATATCATATAATATATAAAGCTGTATGTGTGTGTGTGTATTTCCGCTAAACGAATCTGCAGTCAAATTTTGTACAGCCACTCCCTGTGGCTCAGGAAATGTCAAAGACTAGGTTTTGAGTCAAAATTTTCACCCCGTACTTTCCAAAATACACTTAAAATTGTACTAAAATTTAATTTTTTTTTGTGAAGAATCAAGAACAAGTGAGACGCAATTGTGATGTGCAACGAAATTTATTAGATAATTTAAACTTTTGTAAAAAATAATTAACGGAAAAGTGGGGCAAGCAATATTAATCAACCCTCTTAAGTTAATACTTTGTAGCGCCACCTTTTGCTGCTATTACAGCTACAAGTCACTTTGGGTATGTCTCGATCAGTTTTGCACATCAAGAGACTGAAATTCTTGCCCATTCTTCCTTGGAAAGCAGCTTGAGCTCAGTGAGGTTGAATGGAGAGCGTTTGTGAACGGCGCAGAGGTATAAGGAGTGTATGAAGAGGGCTCACGGGCTGAGTCCTCTTCATACAGAGGTGGGGGTTTTTGCATTTTGCAGAAAACCCCCACCGCTAATAACCGCGGTCGGTGCTTGCACCGACCGTGGCTATTAACCCTGTCATTGGCGCTGGCAAAGTCGCCGGCGGTGTTTAACCCCTTAACGCTGAAGCCACTTTTCACCTTCCTGACACAGCCCATTTTTTAAAATCTGACATGTGTCTATTTAAGTGGTTATAACGTTTTAACATATCCAGTTGATTTTGAGATTGTTTTTTCGTGACACATTGTACTTCCTGTTGGTTGAGAAGTTGAATCAATATATTTAATATTTATTTATGAAATAAATGGAAATTTGGCAAATTTTTTAAAAAAAACAATGCTTTCCAAATTCTAAATTTTCTACTTTTTGGAAAGTTGGTCATATCACTAAAATAACTTGATAACTAACATTTTCCATATGTCTGCTTTAACTTGGCATCATTTTTCAAACATCTTTTCCTTTTTTTTTTAGGATGTTAGGAGGCTTATAACTTTAGGTGCAATTTTTCAGATTTTCACGAAAATCATCAAAACCTACTTTTGGAGGGTCAATTTAGTTAGAAGTGACTTTATAAGGCCTACATGACAGAAAACCCCCACAAATGACACCATTTCAGAAACTACACCCCTCAAAATATTGAAAACAACCTTTGGGAATTTTGTTAACCCTATGAGCGTTTCATGAGGGTGAAAGATAAATGACAGTGAAATTACAGAAATGTAATTTTATCTTACTATAGATTCATTGAACACTAAAATTTGCACCTTCAAAATGGGTTAAAAAGGAAAATGCATTTTACAATGTTGAGGGCAATTCCTCCTGAGTATGCTAATACCCATTTTGTCACTGTACCCTTCTGTACAGACACAGGGGGGCACTTGTAATGGAAAGAGCGTTGTTTCGTCTTTGCAGGGCAAATATGGCTGAAAAAGTTTTCATGTGTCAGGATGCATTTGGAAAGCCATAATGGTACCAAAACAGAGGAAGGCCCCAACAAGAGACACCATTTTGGAAATCTTGGAAAGTTTAGCAAGGTGTAATTTGTGTAGTTGCCCCAACAGGTGTTTGATTCAATTGGGCCCCAAAAGGGAAAAAAGGTGAAAATTTTCTCAAAAAAGTCACTTTTACCCCAAATTTTTGTAAGCCACAAGGGATAAAAGATGAAACAACCCCCATAAATGTGTAAAACTATTTCTCCTAAGCACAGAACTGCACCACTTTTTCATATAAAGTGTTGTATGGGTACACAGTAGGGCTCAGAAGGGAAAAAAGGGGCGTTGGCCTTTTAGAAGGCAGATTTGACAATCATCCTTTACATGTGTCAGGATGCATTTGGAGAGCCCTAGTGGTACCAAAACAGAGGGGAACCCCAACAAGAGTCACCATTTTGGAAAGTGCACCCTTTGGAGAATTTAGCAAGGTGTAATATATGTATTTTCCCCTACAGGTGTTTGCTTAAATTAGGTCCCTAAAAGGAAAAATATGAACATTTTCCCAAAAAAGTCACTTTTACGGCTATTTTTTGTATCCCATAAGGCATTAAAGATAAAACAACCCCAAAAAAATGTGTACTAGCATTTTTCCCGAGTATAAAATTGCCCCACACATGCAAATAAAATGTTGTATGGGTACGCAGTGAAGCTCAGAAGGGAAAGAGGGGCGTTTGCCTTTTAGAAGCCAAATTTGACAGACATCCTTTACATGTGTCAGGATGCATTTAGAGAGCCGTAGTGGTACCAAAACAAAGCGGAACCCCAACAAGTATCACCATTTTGGAAAGCACACCCCTTAGAGAATTTAGCAAGGTGTAATATGTGTATTTGTCCGTAAAGTTGTTTGATTGCATTAGGACTTAAATAGGAAAAAGGTGAAAATTTTCTTATAAAGGTCATTGTACCCCTAATTTTTTTATAGCCACAAGGGATAAAAATATGTAATAACCCCTCAAAATGTGTAAACCTATTTCTCTCGAGTGTAGAAGTACCCCACATGTGTATATAAAATGTTGTATGGGCGCACAGTAAAAGGGAAGGGAGATGTTTGCCTTTTACAAGCCAAATTTGACAGAAATGTTTGACATGCATTTGGAGAACCCTAGTGGTATAAAACAGATAAGAATCCGAAAAGTGACCCTAATTTTTGAACGCACAACGCACAATGTGTAATATATGTATTTGCCCCTACAGGTGAATGATCCAATTAGGCACTAAACATTAAAAAGGTGAACAAGTGATCTTCTGATCACTTGTTCAAGCTCTTTTACAGGTTACACAGTGCAATACATGCCCAGTGTCTTACAGCCGGGTCCTGCCAGGAGGCACAGACCCGGCACCAGGAGGAAGATCGCGCAGCCCCGGGCACCGGCAGTCCCGGGGCTGCGATCGGAGCTGCGGACCCCCCCGGTAAGCGCCGCGGGGGGGGGGGGGGGGGCTGGGGGTCCGATTCACTTGCAATGCTTTTTAAATGCCTCTAACACGCCGCGGTCAGAAATCTCCGATCGCGGGTGTTAGAGGCGGGTGCCGGCTATAATATATAGCCGACACCCGCAGCTTCTGGCGCCGGCTCCGTTAAGGAGCCGGCGCCAGAAGCTTGATGTAATAGTACTGCATTTTGCGGGAACGCACCTCCCCCCATGCAGTACTATTACGTCGAATGTCGGGAAGGGGTTAAAAGGCGGCGGTGCATGTGCGCCGCCAATCTTTTTTACGATCGCCGCGCCCCCGAACGTCATCGGGGGGGCGGCGATCGGTTGCCATGGTAGCCTCGGGTCTTCTTTTGACACGAGGCTACATGGCTTCTGGAGATTCGATACAATGAGCCAGTGGCTCATTGTAATGAATGACCTGCAAAAATGCCATATATTGCAATACAGAAGTATTGCAGTATATGGTAGGAGCGATCTGACCATCAAGGGTTAATGTACCCTAGATGGTCTAAGAAATAGTGGAAAAAAAATAAAAAGAATTTATAAAATATTAAAAATTCAAATCACCCCCCTTTTCCTAGAACTGATATAAAACATAATAAACAGTAAAAATCACAAACATCGCACCGAACCAAAGAATAAAGCTGAGGTGTTATTTTGAGTGCACGGTCAAAGTCGAAAAAACTGAGCCCACAATTTTTCCACATTTGGAATTTTTTTTCAGCTTCGCAGTACACGGCATGTTAAAATAAATAACATTACGGGAAAGTAAAATTTGTTACGCACAAAATAAGCCCTCACACAGGTCTGTACACAAAAAATGAAAAAGTTATGGATTTTTGAAGTTGGAGAGCGAGAAATGAGCTGAAAAGCCCTGCATCCTTAAGGGGTTAAAGGTAACCTCTCACCAGGAACCGATCCTCCATGTGTCGTTTTTAAATTTATAAAACCGCCTCTTGCCCGGCATAGTGACGCCCCCTGCCTTGTCCCCCCTGCAGATGTCATCAATCGATGTATCGCCCTCTGTCATCACCTCTCACTGACAATGTCAGGCATTCTCACGCCTGCGCTGTCAGCATCCTGCAGAACGCTTGCTAGGCATAAAGTAGCGCATGCACAGACGAATGCAGAGAATGTGCGGCCAGCTCCGCTTCATTTGTGTATGTCCGGCGCACTTTCTCCACATTAGTCTGCGCATGCATTACTTTATGCCTTGCAAGCAGTGCGAGAATGCCTGACACGGTCAGCGAGAGGTGAGGACAGCGGGCGGCAAAGAGTATAGCATGCATAGCTGAATGCAGAGACCGTGCCCACACATGAGATTATGGGTCTCCCTGGGTTAGTAGAGTTGTGAATTTTAGGTCATGTAGAATGTCCCCAGCCTTGAATTTCCAGGTATCAATTGAAGTGATTTACTATGTTGATCAGACAGATTGGCTATTATCTGATATTATATTCCTTTGTAGGACCAACCCATCATGTGTTAGTAGTGAGTTGTGTGTTTGCTTCTTTTGTGTAGTCAGATGTGTCCAACAAGACTATTCAAGTTATTTTCTATGTAATTTAATGTGTTGCTATAAGTGATAGTTGTATATATCAGTGTTTCAGGAAAATTTCACAATAATTTTACAGGGCTTTTTAAGATGAGTAAATTAATTTGAAAACAAACTACAATTTCTTACATGAAGAATGTGTTCCTGTCACCTTTGTGCTTATTAAGCTGCAATTTCTTCCCCTGTGCAAATTTGGTGTCTACTGAAAGAACAGCGTGTTCCCAATTACGCTCTTCTGTCTTTTGTGCAGAGTTGGAGTCTGTGATGGGACTGACAGTGTACTCAAGTGTATCACATGCAACTAATGTGATTTGCTTGTTCTTCTAGCAGTAGTAAAGAAGATTTATCATGTCTCTACTCTGTATAAGAGAGCGATTACACTAGACTAGAAGGGGACTGAGAGTTCTGAGCAGTGAGTTATGCTAGCAGCCTTGCTTCCTGCACCAAGACACTGCTAGATTCTAGAGCAGTGATGGCCAACCTTTGAGAGACTGAGTGCCCAAACTGCAAACCAAAGCCAACGTTTCTATCGCGAGATGCCAACACAGAAATTTAGCCCAATGGTGCCACAATACCAGCTAACAATAAGACAAATAATGCTGCCATTTGATGATGCCACATTTACAACCACATAAATAGCATCATTCTGGTAATAAAGACTATAGAAAGGCCAATGTTACCAATAGTATTGCTATACTATGCTATACAAATATAGTTATGTATATCATATTACTGCCATTCAGTGAGGTATATTACCGCCATATACTGATTATCATTACCCCCATGCAGGGACTAGGGGACTGTGATAAGTTAGCTTGCTCATGGACCAAATATTGCCATCTTTATCCCCTTTTTGTTTTTGCGTTTCCATTTTTTACTTCCCACCGTGAAAGAGCCCTGCGTAAAAAAAAATTGCACTTCATAGAGATAGTATTTACTGTATATACTCGTGTATAAGACGAGTTTTTTAGCACAAAAAATGTGCTGAAAAATGTCCCCTCGGCTTATACATGAGTCAAGCATGTAAAAAAATAATTAAAAATGGACTAAAAAAAAAAAAACTATTTACTCACCCTCCGGTGGCCCCGATGCGCAGCGCTGCTCCCCCGATGTCATCGCGGCTCCTCTTCTGGTTTCCGTGCCGTCTTCTGTCTTCTTTAACATCGCGTGGGGCGCCGCCATTGTTCTTCTCCCGTGCGGCGCCTAGTATGACGTCAGCAGCGTCGCGTCATACTAGGCGCCGCACAGGAGAGAACAGTTGCGGCGCCCAACGCGATGTTAAAGAAGACAGTAGACGGCGCGGAAGCAAGAAGAGGAGCCAGGAAGCCAGAAGAGGAGCCACAATGACATCGGGGGAGCAGCACTGCGCATCGGGACCACCGGAGGGTGAGTAAATAGTTTTTTCTTTTTTTTTCTAATTCTCGGCTGACTGTATACTACTGGGGGCATGCTGTATATTACTGGGGGGCAGGCTGTGGTGGCTGTATACTACTGGGGGCAGGCTGGGGTGGCTGTATACTACTGGGGGCAGGCTGGGGTGGCTGTATGCAACTGGGGGCAGGCTGGGGTGGCTGTATGCAACTGGGGGCAGGCTGGGGTGGCTGTATACAACTGGGGGCAGGCTGGGGGTGGCTGTATACAACTGGGGGCAGGCTGGGGGTGGCTGTATACAACTGGGGGCAGGCTGGGGGTGGCTGTATACAACTGGGGGCAGGCTGGGGTGGCTGTATACAACTGGGGGCAGGCTGGGGTGGCTGTATACAACTGGGGGCTGGCTGGGGTGGCTGTATTCTACTTTGGGCAGGCTGTATACTACTGGGGGCAGGCTGGATATTATAGGGGGCTGGCTGGCTATATACTTGGCTGGGTCTGTGACCAATGCATTTCCCATCCTCGGCTTATACTTGAGTCAATAGGTTTTCCCAGTTTTTGGTGGTAAAATTAGGGGCCTCGGCTTATACTCAGGTCGGCTTATACTTGAGTATATACGGTAATATCCAATTCCCTGTACTGGGAAGTGGTAAAACATTCCAAATGCAGTAAAATTGGTAAAAAAAAAATGCCTTTACGACATATTCTTGTGGGCTTGGATTTTACAGTTTCCACTGTGAACCCCAAATGACAAGTCTACTTTTTTCTGTGGGTCAGTACGATCACAGGGATAATATATTTACATAGGTTTAATAATGTTTGTATACATTTACAAAAATTAAAACCTCCTGTACTAAAAAATTCTTTGGGCGCTTTTTCATACTTTGGAGCTGTTTGTGGTGTAATTCTTTGTGATATGAGATGACACTTTCAGTGCTACCACTGTACACCCATTTGACCACTTTTCATAACACTTTATTACATGTTGCAAAGTGGCATTTTCAACTTTAGATGCTATTTTCCATTACGGGGGTTTAACTCATATGTGGTAAATACAAAGAAGGTGCATGGTGAAGGATTGGGGAATCCAATTTGGGAGGTGGTTTGTAGTGCAAAGTAGTTGTTGTGGGGTGGAGGCACAGGTGGATTTGGGATCACCTATATGACATCTGTCCGCGGTCACATAAACACTTGCCTCTGTCCACAGCACTCATCACCTGCACCACACTGCCAGAATTACACCTATGAACACAAAGACCAGATTTCAATGACTGAATATTAAAATTCATGATTTTTATTGAAATTACACAATATTACAAGGACATTTTTTTTTTAATTGTTGGAAGGGGGGGGGGGGGGGTTTACATGTGTGAACAGGGTCGAACAGTCTGTGCTGGAGAGGCAGTGTATAACAAATGTCCAGTACACGTGAACCGGTAAGTATAATGGGTTACAATATTCAAGTGTAGTTCCAGTTTATTGGTAAACAATGCAGATTGACATATTAACAAAAAAGGAGACACACCTGGGTGTTTAATGTTTTGCATAACCCGGTGTCTGTATTTATTGTATTGTACTTGCCCTTGGTTTAGTTAAAGTGCTTTTAGATGTGCATCAAGTCCCTATAAGGCCAGTATATCTATGCAACATATGAATGGAATCTCTACATTATTACCTGCTGGTGGTGGTACACGTGGATCTGGATGGCTGACACCCCGACGCGCGTTTCGGCACGCTGCCTTTGCTGCCAGTGTTGCAGCATAGCAGCAGTTAAATTGTGCATAAGGTGCTTACTGTGGGGTTGTCCTGGCTTCACTGGACACCTTGTGCAGGTGATGAGCACTTCAGATACAGGCAATGTGGCCCCAGACAGCTGTCATACAGGGGGATTTGGTACACTAAACCACAAGTATGTATAGTTGGTTTGGTGTCACCTGCACATCTCTGTGTGTGAGCAGCCCCAGCAGCTCCTGACCTTGTATCTCTGCTCTGCTGCTGTCGGCTCCGTTCTGTGAGCTGCCTCACTCCGTTCTCTTCCCACTGTTTCCCGGGCTGAAGAGGAAGAGGGGCAGGCACTGATTGGCTACTACTGTCTCACTAAGGCATCACTAGTGAGAGCAGAGCTGATCAGCTTCAGGCTGTAATGGACAGAGCCGGAGCTCCGACTTTGATGTGACTGGGGAGATGGTACGCGTGCCTGCAGAGAGGGCTCTGCGTGCCCTCTCTGGCACGCGTGGCATAGGTTTGCCACCACTGCTCTAGAGCGTTTGCTTTCTTGCTGATGGTTGATATAGCACTACCAGTCTGCGGGAGGAAGGCCAGTGCCCCCCACTTTTTGCTAGTAGTTCTGCAAGGAACTTGCCTGCCCTCATCTCAATCCTGGCACCAGTGTAGTAGAGATGGACCTGTGTCCCACTCTAAGTTCAAACCTTGTTTTATGAAGAATAAAAATATAACATTTTATTCATCTAAGTATTAATAAAACATTTTTATAGTATATGATGAGTGATATTACATTGTATAAAAAATATAAGGATCATAGGGAATAGATTTCTGATTGGTAGGGGAATGACTGCTGTGTGGTCCTGTTTCCTCCAAGTGATACCTAAACAGGCGAGTCTGCAGGTTTCTCCGCTATTCAAAATAGCGGGGCTATGTACGCATCAATTTCCTGCATCCGGGTCAGGTTACACATTCATCCTGCCACTCCATGCAAAGTCCATTAAAGAGAATCCTGTTCTGATTATCTCTACTTTGATTTTTTTGCAAATACTCAAGGATTACAGTCTTGTGTTGCTAACAGGTTAGATCCCACAGGTAAAATAATTCTGCTAAACTTTTTTTCTTCTTCTCCAGTGGCGAGATGATTTCTTAAATGGCTGGATCACAGTTCCCATAACACATGAAACTCAAGAGGAGTGCCTTGGTATGGCTGTCCTTGATATGATGCGTATGGCCAGTGAAAGAGATGAAAGCCCCATTGCAATATACAATGCTTACAGGTATTAACCCATGAACATAATATTTGTAAGGCCTTTTTTTAATTCATGGAAACCAATATAATAAATTGTTTAATTTTTACTTGTCTCTTGTACAATAAGTGTATTTAGAAAAAAAATGGTGTTCCTCTAACCAGCATCTGTTGAACTGTTTTGCTCAGGGATCCCATTCTTCATCTAAATTAACATTTGTGTATTTGCGATACGATAAAACTTTATTTATCCTTGATGGGAAATTACAATGCTGCAACAGCTCCAACAATTATAAATAAATGCACATTACAACACTTTACATATAGCAAGAAAACATTCAGGACAAGCCTTTCTTCCTCAATATTACATTTCTAGTTACTATTCTGATAATTAATACACCAAATATTTGTAGGTGTTAACAATCTCCATATCCTTAGCATGAATCTGGAACCTCAGGCAATGACACTGTCCAGATTTAACAATAATTTCCTTATGCTTTTCAAAATGCTTAAAGGTAACCTATTCTTCTCACTTCGCTTGACAAATGATGTAATTGCTGCCTACTCTTCATCAACTCTTCCAATCACAACTGTGTCATCTGAAAATTTCTGAAGATGACAAGATTGAGGGTAGTATTTAAAGTGCGGTGTATGCAATGAAAGTAAAAGTGCAGTGGCCCCACATTACTAACAGCAACATCCGATGTACAAAACTCTAGCTTGGCTCCTTATGGCCTAATCCAAGTAATTAGTCATGCCTCAACCTCTATCCTTGCCACACATTAGCTCTCCTCTTGTTTTAAAGGTGTTTGAAAAGTCAAAAAATGCCTCTAAACTTGTTCATAGTCCATAGTTCATAAAAGGTACAATACACTGCAATATTTTCTCTGGCCTCCGCTAATCTTAAGGGATTTTATATGTAGATGTCACTTCATTTACATCACAGACAGGATTAGGCTGCAAAAAAAAAAAATCTACAGTCAGAAAATGAAACCAGAAAAAAGATGGTTTGTTATCTGGTTTTGATAAGCTCATAAGAAAATTGATGCTACATTTCCAATGTGTTATAAATCTGTGAAAGCCCCAGCCTTCATGAGATCCTTTTGTGCAAGTGAAAAATTTGCAGTATTTAAATCTGATGGGTGTACACACTAAGAGGGATATCACATTTGTAAATGTTTTCAAATTACCACTTGCTCAAACTTTATATCATGTAAAATGGGCATTGGTGTACGCACATGTTATCTCTGATTCTTGTTGTTCTTTTTCTGCAGCTATAAAACCTTTTTACCGAAGTGCATTCGTGCTAAAATCCAAGACTATCATATTCTGACTCGCAAGAGAATACGATACAGATTCCGGAGTTTCATTCAACAGTTTAGCCAATGTAAAGCTACTGCCAGGGACTTAAAACTGAAATATCTTATAAACTTGGAAAACTTGCAGCCAACATTTTACTCTGAACAATTTGAAGTAAAAGAAGCTTGTCGGGATCCTTCAGGAGGAGAGATTTTTGCAACTATTGTGGTCACTGCAAATGAAGGGATTCGCTTTTCAAGAGGGAGATCAAAAGATAAAGATGTATTTGATGAGCAGGTAAAGACTATTCCTATTGGCTTCAGGAGCAAATGAAGGTTAATATTTTCAAAAATGTTATTGTGATCAACAGGAATGTCATTTTAGCTGGTGACAGGTTCCAATAGTCTGTGCTATGCTGATTTTAGAAATGTATAGCATAAGCTATTGGAATCTAACACCTATTGCCATTTTAGTAACCATATTATTTCCAGGAATAGGCAAAACGTTTGTGCTATGCCACAGGCATGTTTTTTAAATGTTTCTTAGTCCCCTTTCAATTACTTTTCTTTTTACGATGTCTACTTCTTTTTATGACAGGATCTGCAGACTTACTGTGATTTTCCAGACATCATTGATGTGAGCATTAAACAAGCCAGCAAGGATGATTCCAGCGAAAGTCGAATCGTGACTATCCACAAACAGGACAACAAATCTCTGGTAAATTGTTAATCCTTTAGATTAGTAGTCTTGTAATAGAACATGGTTTGTATTTATGCTGACAGCCAGCTTTCAGTGAAATACACTACCCCATGCCGCTGTGTGCCATTGGAATGATGTGAACAATTGCTGTGCTTTTTGAAAACTCTGTACAGACTTACAAACTGAAATTTGTATCCTCTTTAGAATGGAATATACAGGGGGTCCCTTCAACATGTTTTCATTTTTGAATTCTGCAGCCAAAACTGTATTTTCTCTGGTCGGGGCTTTGACTTGGCCTTTTTAGCAAATGAAAAGGCTATCATTTAACCCAGTCCCATTGTAGCTTTGAGTGTATGTTTGGGGTTTTTGTCCCACTTGAAGGTGAACCTACTCCCCAGTTTCATGTATTTTGCACCCTATAACAGGTTTTCCTCCAGGATTGTCCTGTATTAAGCTCCATTTATCTTCTTATAAACTCTGACCAGATTCCCACTCTGCTGAAGCAAAGCATCCCCACAGTTTGGTGCTGCCAAAACCATGCTTTGTGTTATGGAGTTTTCAGGATGATGTGTATTATTGGCTTTCCACATAGCGCTCGGTATTTAGGCCTAAAAGTTACATTTTGGTCTCTGTCTCTTTTTTGATTTCTGTCTCTTACTTAGCTAGTTGCAAACTTTAACCAGTACTCTATAGAGTCCACAAATAGCTTCTACCCCAATAAGAAAAGTAAGCTTTGCACCGCTTCGGTAGTAAATTACAGCAGTGACTTAAGTGATGTTTCGGCCCAAGGCCTTTTTCAAACACTGTAAATCGAACATATATACATTATTAATATTGTGACAGATTATGTTTAGTGGATATAATATACATATTACATATATACATCTAAACATAACAAATCCAAGGCATATCGACAATATCCATATGAGACCAGTAGAGGCGGATTATATCGTAGGGTCCCTAGCGTGAAATCCATCAGTGAGTTTCAACTCTATAGACAGGGGTACTTCAAAGGAGCCCGGATAGGCTAAGTAGTATAAGGACAGACCAATCATAGACATCTAGGATCAAAGTATATGGCTTAATGCTTACCAAGGTTGTTTGTATCTGGATAATGGCGTTAGGAATCATGCTTGCTGCACACAGGAAGATACACTAGTGAGCCTGGGCTTGCTCCGGCTATTTAAACCAGAGGTACCGCCCACTAGGGCGTGGTCAGGTGACGCATGGAATGTGTCACATGGGTTCAGAGGCGCGTGCGTGGATTTGTTCTGTATATTATATCCACTAAACATAATCTGTCACGATATTAATAATGTACATATGTTTGATTTACTGTGTTTGAAAAAGGCCTTGGGCCAAACGTCACATAAGTTACTGCTGTAATTTACTACCTTTAAGATATAGATTTGTAAAAAAAAAAAAAAAAGAGGACATTTTACTACTTCTATCAACATCTCCTCTTCAATTATTCCTGACCAGATGTCATTTTTTCTTCTTTTCCCTAGCAATTACTGTTTTTACTTCAGCATCCAGTATGGTGGCGCACAAAGCTGAGCACCACCACCTGTATAGACAGTCGTTACAGTATACAATAACATAAATGATCAGGAATGGTGAGGCAACACCATTCATCACCTTCACAAAGAATTTGGGTTAAGGGAGGTGAGGAAATGTCCTCTTAAATATTTTTCATGTGAGTTTAAAAAAAAAAGAAGATATTGTGCAACTGCAGTTCACAGCTGAAAAGTCTTGTGGTCTGTCAGTTCTGCACACTATTTATCCCTAGGTTTATAATCGATACACATAGCATACAATTACTGGCCATATTATACCTAAACATTTATATTTTTGCAGTGAATAAACATTTTAAAAATGTAAACAATACTTGTAGTTGATACATTAGAGAAGTGCACTTGTGGGAAAATACACATTGGTTATGTGGTGGTGTTACTTAAAGTGTGTGTTTTGCAACTGATTACCATGTGGTGTACTGAGTTGCAGAACTTTTCACAAATCTTACTGCTGTCAGGTTTCCTGTGTCACTCACTGTTCTGGAGTGATCAGCAAGCTATCTTGGATTGTGACACGCACACAAAGCTTTTCCTTCCTGAAATGGGTTTTGTTTTTGACACTTTTTTTTTTCTTTTTCATGAAATTTATACGTTTTTAAAGTTTTGAACAATTTGAAAGCAAGTGAAGAGGGAGTGGTTTACAGCCGTATAGCATGGTTGATACAGTTTATTTTGGAATGGGCAAACACTGCATAATGTGCTAAAATTCTGTCTGCTTGTGTAAAAAAAAAAACTGGTGTCAATTTTCTTGCGCCAAATTAATTATATATTTTAAAAAAGAAAAGTTTTTAATGTCCTGTAAATTGGCAACTGTGCATGCACCATCTGTATAAGACTACATTCACACGATGTATGCCTGCCGTACCGCTGCAGGTGTGCTGCACTGTACCGCTCCCATACGGCAACCAGCGGCCATTGGTGTTTATGGGGGATGGTTTTACGGCATATATATATCGTCTGTATATACGTCCCCCATATGGTGTTGTGAATGTAGTCTAAATTTTATGCTATTTTGCCTGTGTGTTATAGTAACATTCATTGAAAAATGACACATGTCCATTTACTTTAGTGTCTGTTTATTCCCCTGAATAATTTATTTTTAGGATTTTGAAGCTTAGATTTTTTCATCCCGTATCCTAAAATTTTCACATTTACCATAAGGCTTAGTAAAAGACTTACATCTGTAGGGATTTTCTACGCAGTAGTTGATCGAGCAGGTAATATCTCTGCAGCCATTTAAATGCTGGAGTCGCATTGACTGCAGCATTTATGCTGCAGTGCTGTGCTGAATCAACATTGGCTTTGTGCCATACTAGTATGGAGCTGAACGCTAAGGGGTTAATGAAGTGTATAGCAGAACCTCAAAAATTGATGCCGGTTCAATAACGGGTAATTTGACCATTCTAAATGTCACCTCCATTTTGATGTCATTTCTATGAAGATCTCAAGGGGTTAACAATCTTCCTAAAAGCGGTTTCTGATAGTTTGAGGTGTGCAGATTTGAAAATGTGTTGATACATAGGGGTTTTTTAAATGTTAAATAGGTAACATTTCATTTAAAACAATATTTCTCCCCGAAATAGTCAATTCTGAAAATACAGAAAATCGATATTCGATTTGTAAGCCGCGCATCATAAAAATAAATTATCCAAACATTTCAACTATGAAAATGTAAAGTAGACATATGGGAAATGTTATTCAGCAACTTATTTAGGTGGTAAATCTATCTGCATGAAAACGATGATTTCGAATTTTTAAATTGGCAAATTTTTCAAAAAGTTTATCATTTTTTCTGTTTTTTTTTTTTTTTTTGTAAATAAGCGCAAAATTTATCAGCCAAAATTTACCACTAAAATGAAGTACAACATCTGGGGAAAAAAACAATCTCAGAATCGTTTAGATAAGTAACAGTGTTCAAAAGTTATAACCATATAAAGCGACGCATGTTGGCTCCTAGCGCCACCCCATTTTTAGCAGTGTTAAACTGCTAGCTTTAAAGGAACCCTCCGATAAAGCTAGCCAACACTGAAGCGTCTTGGCTTCAGAACGGCGGACCAAGCTGACCATGGTCTGGCGCATTCATGAGGAGGCTGTGACTGCTGCATGAAGTCCGGCAGTCACCGCAGGCCTATGGCGTGGGTGGGGCGGTCCGGGGAAGAAGTAGCGCCTCGGATCACTTCTCATGAATACGCCGGGTCGCTGTGACCTCGGTCTGGCATTCCGAGGCTATGCCGCTGCAGTGTCTGATAGCAGAGAGTTCCTATAAAGTTACCAGTTTAACACTGCTAAAAATGGGATAGTAAGCAGCTCCTAGTGTGTTTTTTAAGGGTGACAGGTCGTCTTTAGCTTTTAAACACTATGACAGCAGCAAATCTGCTTCTTCTGCGTTCTACAGAGATCTTTTTTTTTTTCCTTTGCAATCGGGGTCCAAGTCACAATTTGCCTTGGTACTCTGGTGTTTTGATTTATTAGTTTTGGAATTCTTTTTTTTGTTTTGTTTTTTTTTGTTCTGCTGAAGTCTGTTTTATCTGACAGTTTATCCACATGGACAAGATCATTTGTCTGTACACACATTTAAAACAATGGTCTACGTTTATCATTGTCAATGCTATTTAATTTTGGCAAACTTTTGCATAGGTCTTTTTTCAACCATATAAACTATGTCAATGATAAAAAAACAAATCACCCGATCACCCGTATCATAGCCTCCTCCAATCAGTCCTTGTGGTGGTGCAAGCTGCCAAATCCTTGACTCCAGATTTAAAGATATAAGAAAAAAATGTAGAAGGTAGCGGCACTCTGAAATCCACACTGCTACCTATTACGGTGCAAAAAATCCTTTATTCACCATAACAGGTGCATATACATGGACAACATACAAGCCCCTGAGACACGTTTCGGCGCCATCGCGTTTTAGTCATGATATCCACAAACTACAATATACATACATATGTTTTGTATATAGCATTTATATATGGTACCTGTATGAATTTATGTCCCATCTTGGTCGTCTCTTTTCCAGACTAAATAAATCTTGTTGTTTTACTATTTCCTCATATATACCCTCCATAGCCCTTGTAATTTTTCCTTTGCAATACATAGAAAAATATAAAAAGTTGATATCCAAGAACGAAGCAGTTTGAGGAGACTCTTCCTATCCAGCTACAATCCTGGAATATGTATGCATACATACATACATACATACATACATACATACATATTCCAGGATTGTAGCTGGATAGGAAGTGTCTCCTCAAACTGCTTCATTCTTAGATCTTAACTTCTCATATTTTTCTATGTATTGCACATGTCTATTGTAAAATATGTATATATATTCTTCCAGTTTAATATATATGATGTATTGATATAAGTTTATTATATACATTTTTTTGTAGGAGGTGGAATTTACATCCCTGAAGGAAGCTCTATCCTTTATATCACTAATTGATGGGTATTACAGATTAACAGCAGATGCACACCATTACCTTTGCAAAGAAGTAGTGCCTCCTCGAGTACTGGAAAACATTCACAGTTATTGCCATGGACCTGTTTCGTAAGTACAGTGTTGGAGAAGAGGCTGTTTTATGCTGGCAGTGTCAGCTCTTTTTTATTTTTTATTACTACAGTGAAATTTATCAGCAGTTTTGATCAACAGTGTTTGGTAGAGTCCTGGAGAGCTGAGTAGTCATGTATTTTCAAACCCTGTAAATTTATCTGAATATATACCCATAATTCCAGTGTGTGACTGTGATCTGGAAAGACAGCTAGTCTCTGTAAACAAACCTACAGAGACAGAGTTGGAGCTTCAGAAGACAGAATAGAACCCTTTTTTTTTTTTTTTTTTTTTTTTTTTTTTTTTTTATAGCCTGGGCATACTGGGGGCAGGGGACATGTAGTGGGTATTAACACGGGGGCAGGCACTGGTTATATACTAGGTGGCATGGACCACTGGCTATATACCAGAGGGCATGGGCTGCTGGCTATTAACTAGGGGGCAGGTGCTGTCTATATACTAGGGGGCTGCTGGCTATATACTGGGGACATGTACTGGCTACTGGGTGTAGGCTGTGACAAATGCATTTTCCACCCTAGGCTCATACGAGTCCATAGGTTTTCAACGTTTTTTGTGGTAAAATTAGGTGACTCGGCTTATACTTTGGTCCACTTATACTCTAGTATATGTATGGTACATAATTTTATACATTTGTGCAACCCTTTTAATCCAATGGTATATAGAAATGTTCTCCTAAGATATCTGTCACATGACTGACAATAGGGTTTTGTAGTTCTTGCCACATCACATGCTGTGTCCCATTTCATTCCAACAAGACTTACTGTATTTTTCGTACTATAAGGCGCACAAAATATCCTTTGATTTTCTCAGAAAATCTAGCCTAGGGCACCTAGTGCACCTTATATATGAGCCGTATTTACAGACAACAGCTGCCTTGAACTGTGCACAGGTCTGCCACCTAACATGTTAATGACTTTATTTTTAGACCCCACATTGTACTTTAACCGTAGGGAGTCTGATTTCTCCTATTATATACTGAAATACTGTATTTCAGGAAATATGGAGAATTTGTTATAGACCCGAAAAATGACATCAAGGACAAGGGATCAAAGCCAATATGGCGGCGCACACGTGTTACAGGCTTCTGACACCCGCGATTGGAGACCGCACCAATGGCGGCTGTTACAGGAGGGAGAGTGGGGATTTGGGGATTTTATATGGAGAGGGCTCAGCCTGTGAACCCTTTCCATTAAAGAGGGCCTTTCACCACCTCACACATGTAGAGATCATCATACAATCCTGTAGGGGCTACACAGATTCTACACAGATTCAGGGACACTTGGAATTTTCCTTCTAGCCCCCACAGTTGCGGAGATAACATTCCTAGTGTTTTGACCATTGTGATCAGTGTTTGGTCAGAGAGGAGGACCTGGGGCTGGAGGCGTGTGTTATTCTAATCTTCTTCTCTCATACTGTCCAATCAGTGGCAGGCAAAGTCAGAGAAATGATTATGAATATTGAGCTGTGAGTTTTTTCTATGTTCATCTAATGGTTGTGTTCACACACATTCCCCTAATATACTGTTGACATTATGTTTACGATATTTCGGCAGTTTTGCTTGTGGTTGCATTTACGCGGCGTTTACTCCAGTTACGATTATGCAGCGTTTGCGCCAGTTACGATTATGCAGCGTTTGCGCCAGTTACCATTATGCAGCGTTTGCGCCAGTTACGATTATGCAGCGTTTGCGCCAGTTACGATTATGCAGCGTTTGCGCCAGTTACGATTATGCGGCGTTTGCACCAGTTACGATTATGCGGCGTTTGCACCAGTTACGATAAGGCGTTTGCGCCAGTTAAGATAAGGCGTTTGCGCCAGTTAAGATAAGGCGTTTGCGCCAGTTAAGATAAGGCCTTTGCACCAGTTAAGATAAGGCGTTTGCGCCAGTTAAGATAAGGCGTTTGCGCCAGTTAAGATAAGGCGTTTGCGCCAGTTAAGATAAGGCGTTTGCGCCAGTTAAGATAAGGCGTTTGCGCCAGATAAGATAAGGCGTTTGCGCCAGTTACGATTATGCGGCGTTTGCGCCAGTTATGATTACGCGGCGTTTGCGCCAGTTATGATTACGCGGCGTTTGCACCAGTTACGATTACGCGGCGTTTGCGCCAGTTACGATTACGCGGCGTTTGCGCCAGTTACGATTACGCAGCGTTTTCGCCAGTTACGATTATGCAGCGTTTGCGCCAGTTACGATTATGCGGCGTTTGCGCCAGTTACGATTATGCGGCGTTTGCGCCAGTTACGATTACGCGGCGTTTGCGCCAGTTACGATTACGCAGCGTTTGCGCCAGTTACCATTATGCAGCGTTTGCGCCAGTTACCATTATGCAGCGTTTGCGCCAGTTACGATTATGCAGCGTTTGCACCAGTTACGATTATGCGGCGTTTGCACCAGTTACGATTATGCGGCGTTTGCGCCAGTTAAGATAAGGCGTTTGCGCCAGTTAAGATAAGGCGTTTGCGCCAGTTAAGATAAGGCGTTTGCGCCAGTTAAGATAAGGCGTTTGCGCCAGTTACGATTATGCGGCGTTTGCGCCAGTTATGATTACGCGGCGTTTGCGCCAGTTATGATTACGCGGCGTTTGCGCCAGTTATGATTACGCGGCGTTTGCACCAGTTACGATTATGCAGCGTTTGCGCCAGTTACTATTATGCGGCGTTTGCGCCAGTTACGATTATGCGGCGTTTGCACCAGTTACGATAAGGCGTTTGCGCCAGTTACGATAAGGCGTTTGCGCCAGTTACGATAAGGCGTTTGCGCCAGTTAAGATAAGGCGTTTGCGCCAGTTAAGATAAGGCGTTTGCGCCAGTTACGATTATGCAGCGTTTGCGCCAGTTACGATTACGCGGCGTTTGCGCCAGTTACGATTATGCAGCGTTTGCACCAGTTACCATTATGCAGCGTTTGCGCCAGTTACCATTATGCAGCGTTTGCGCCAGTTACCATTATGCAGCGTTTGCGCCAGTTACGATTATGCAGCGTTTGCGCCAGTTACGATTATGCGGCGTTTGCACCAGTTACGATTATGCGGCGTTTGCACCAGTTACGATTATGCGGCGTTTGCGCCAGTTAAGATAAGGCGTTTGCGCCAGTTAAGATAAGGCGTTTGCGCCAGTTAAGATAAGGCCTTTGCGCCAGTTAAGATAAGGCGTTTGCGCCAGTTAAGATAAGGCGTTTGCGCCAGATAAGATAAGGCGTTTGCGCCAGTTACGATTATGCGGCGTTTGCGCCAGTTATGATTATGCGGCGTTTGCGCCAGTTATGATTACGCGGCGTTTGCGCCAGTTACGATTACGCGGCGTTTGCGCCAGTTACGATTACGCGGCGTTTGCGCCAGTTACGATTATGCAGCGTTTGCGCCAGTTACGATTATGCAGCGTTTGCGCCAGTTATGATTATGCAGCGTTTGCGCCAGTTACGATTATGCGGCGTTTGCACCAGTTACGATTATGCGGCGTTTGCACCAGTTACGATTATGCGGCGTTTGCGCCAGTTAAGATAAGGCGTTTGCGCCAGTTAAGATAAGGCGTTTGCGCCAGTTAAGATAAGGCGTTTGCGCCAGTTAAGATAAGGCGTTTGCGCCAGTTAAGATAAGGCGTTTGCGCCAGTTAAGATAAGGCGTTTGCGCCAGTTACGATTATGCGGCGTTTGCGCCAGTTACGATTACGCGGCGTTTGCGCCAGTTACGATTACGCGGCGTTTGCGCCAGTTATGATTACGCGGCGTTTGCGCCAGTTATGATTACGCGGCGTTTGCGCCAGTTACGATTACGCGGCGTTTGCGCCAGTTACGATTACGCGGCGTTTGCGCCAGTTACGATTACGCGGCGTTTGCGCCAGTTACGATTACGCGGCGTTTGCGCCAGTTACGATTACGCGGCGTTTGCGCCAGTTACGATTACGCGGCGTTTGCGCCAGTTACGGTTACGCGGCGTTTGCGCCAGTTACGGTTACGCGGCGTTTGCGCCAGTTACGGTTACGCGGCGTTTGCGCCAGTTACGGTTACGCGGCGTTTGCGCCAGTTACGGTTACGCGGCGTTTGCGCCAGTTACGGTTACGCGGCGTTTGCGCCAGTTAAGATTACGCAGCGTTTGGGACAGTTACGACTACGCTGCATTTGCGCCACAGTTACACAACTCTTGTGTCACAGTTAGGCTTACACGGCATTTGAGTCACGGTTATGCAGCGTGTGCATCACGGTTACGCTTACACGGTGTTTGCGGCACGTCTACTTTTATTCCACATTTGTGACAGGGTTACGCTTACGCGGTATTTGCATCCCATTTACGCTTACTCTGAGTCACGTTTACGCTTACGCTGCAATTACGTTTACGCAACAATTATGTCACGTTTACGCTTATGCTGCATTTACGTTACGCTTACACTACACGTGTTTGCATTATGGTTATTCTTACGCGCCGTTTGCATCAGGGTTGCGATTCCCTTCATTTGCAGCACACTTTTGCCTACGGGCTGCTTGTCTCACATTTATGTTTGTGTTTGTGCGTACGCACCATTTGTGGTGCGTTTTTACATGCATACAGTGTTTGAGGTGCGTTTACAGATTTTCTGTTACTTAGCATTCGCCTTTTATGTCGTGTGTGACTTGTGTTTTTGCTTGCGTTTACAGCACATTTACACTTACATTTACATGCCATTTGCATTTATGTCTGGTTAGCATCATGTTTACGCTTATGTGGTATATGAGTTGATGTCTCGTTTGCACTTACGTTTACAAAGCGTTTCCATTTACATTGCATGCCTGTTAACCAATGCATGTAACATTGCATTTTTGTAAACATTGTGTAAATGCAATGTCAACAGAATATTAGAATGTGTGTGAACATAGCCTTTAGAGAAGATTAGCATAACATACGCCCCCAGCTCCTGCCCCAGCTCCTCCTCTCTGACTAAACACAGATCTCGTGACTAATAACTCCGCAACCGCGAGGGCTAGAAAGAAAATTCAAAGTGTCCGTGAATCTATGTAGCAGCCCCTACAGAATGGTATCATAATCTCCATATAAGTGAAGTAGTGAAAGGTCCTCTTTAATGGACTAGTGTCATACTATTATGTCATAAGTATTAATTAAAAAAAGAACATTTAACCCTTTATTTCAGAAATCAATAAAACAGTTGACAATTATCAACTTTGTAATATACTTCATTAAGGGAAGAAGCATTTTTTGTGTCTTCTCTTCTGCTCTTCGGAAACATAATTCTTTAATACAGTATATTACACAGTTCCTTATTATCATCTGCACTATACCTTTGTTTATGTATTTAGTGATAGCAAGATTGAATTAATCTTGTTTTTTTTTTCCTCCAATACATAGGATGGAATTTGCCATTGATAAATTGAAGAGAACAGGAAGCCAAAAAGGAGCTTTTATTCTTCGATGCAGTCCTAAGGAATTTAACAAGTACTTCCTTACATTTGCTGTTGAGGTAATAAGATCTCACTGATGTCTTACATGAGGATACTCTTAAAGGAAATCTACCATTTCTTTTTATGCATTGTGAACCAAACATACCTTGAGAATGATGTAGCTGATGCAGAAATACCGTATATACTCATGTATAAGCCGAGTTTTTCAGCACAAAAAAATGTGCTGAAAAACGTCCCATCAGCTTATACACGAGTCACAACGAGTTAAAAAATACTTAAAAAATAATAAACTTATATACTCACCCTCTGGTGGCCCCGATCTGCAGCGCTGCTCCCCCCATGTCCTTTTCTGGCTCCCCCCATGTCCTTTTCTGGCTCCCCCGATGTCCTTTTCTGGCTCCCCCGATGTCCTTTTCTGGCTCCCCCGCGCATCTTCTACCTTCTGTACATCGCGCTGATGACGTCATACTAGGCGCCGCCCGGGAGACAGCAATGGCGGCGCCCATCGCGATGTACAGAACATGGGCGCCGAAGCCAGAAGAGGACCCGCACGGACATGGGGGAGCAGCTCTGCAGATCGGGGCCAACGGAGGGTGAGTATATAAGTTTTTTTTTTTTTTTTTTTTTTTTAATGCTGGGCTGGGCTGTATACAACTGGGGGCAAGCTGGGCAGTGCTGTATACAACTGGGGGCAAGCTGGGCAGTGCTGTATACAACTGGAGGCAAGCTGGGCAGTGCTGTATACAACTGGAGGCAAGCTGGGCAGTGCTGTATACAACTGGGGGCAAGCTGGGCAGTGCTGTATACTACTGGGGGCAAGCTGGGCAGTGCTGTATACTACTGGGGGCAAGCTGGGCAGTGCTGTATACTACTGGGGGCAAGCTGGGCAGTGCTGTATACAACTGGGGGCAAGCTGGGCAGTGCTGTATACAACTGGGGGCAAGCTGGGCAGTGCTGTATACAACTGGGGGCAAGCTGGGCAGTGCTGTATACAACTGGGGGCAAGCTGGGCAGTGCTGTATACAACTGGGGGCAAGCTGGGCAGTGCTGTATACAACTGGGGGCAAGCTGGGCAGTGCTGTATACAACTGGGGGCAAGCTGGGCAGTGCTGTATACAACTGGGGGCAAGCTGGGCAGTGCTGTATACAACTGGGGGCAAGGTGGGCAGTGCTGTATACAACTGGAGGCAAGCTGGGCAGTGCTGTATACAACTGGGGGCAAGCTGGGCTGTGCTGTATACTACTGGGGGCAAGCTGGGCTGTGCTGTATACTACTGGGGCCAAGCTGGGCTGTGCTGTATACTACTGGGGCCAAGCTGGGCTGTGCTGTATACTACTGGGGCCAAGCTGGGCTGTGCTGTATACTACTGGGGCCAAGCTGGGCTGTGCTGTATACTACTGGGGCCAAGCTGGGCTGTGCTGTATACTACTGGGGCCAAGCTGGGCTGTGCTGTATACTACTGGGGCCAAGCTGGGCAGTGCTGTATACTACTGGGGGCAAGCTGGGCAGTGCTGTATACTACTGGGGGAAAGCTGGGCAGTGCTGTATACTACTGGGGGAAAGCTGGGCAGTGCTGTATACTACTGGGGGCAAGCTCGGCAGTGCTGTATACTACTGGGGGCAAGCTGGGCAGTGCTGTATACTACTGAGGGCAAGCTGTATACTATAGGGGGCTGGCTATATACGGGGGGGGGGGGGTCTGTGACCAATCCATTTCCCACCCTCGGCTTATACTCGAGTCAATAGGTTTTCCCAGTTTTGGTGGTAAAATTAGGGGTCTCTGCTTATACTCGGGTCGGCTTATACTCGAGTATATATATGGTTTTGCTCAAAAAACTATTATAAAATTCAGGACCTTGGAAAAGCTGAGTGCAGACTGGCTGCCGTATACAAACACATTACTTCCACATACACAGGAGTTGCCCGAACTGTCCAGACAGAACTAATCCACCTCAGCTGAATGGCTCCTACACAGTAGCTGGGGGGATGGTGCAGCGACTGATTTCTTTTGCCTGTCAGAGACAACACAGTGATTATTATTCTTGGCTTATGCTGGGCATGACGAGGCTGGAGCAGTGCATAATAAGGGTGAGGAGAGTGCTGGGGCAGCCACAGGAGTGATAAAACCTCATTATCATTAGACAAGATATGCAACAATGCAATGATGCATCAGTGTAGCTACAGCATTCTTATTCTTATTTCTGTCGCTCCTGTGTCTGCCCCAAATAATGAACCTAATTATTCAGGGATTAAACAAGATATGTTTCTGCATCAGTGTAGCTACAGCATTCTTAAGGTATGTTTGGTTCATAATGCATAAAAGCAAATGGTATATTTCTTTCAACATCACTTATAGGTGTCTTGCATGAATTTGGAAAACACCAGGAGGGTCATGACAGGTTGGGGGGGGGGGGGGCTAAAAAGGCTTCCAAGGTCCAAGAAGCCACTCATTGTTTAAAGGGAGTCTTGTGAGCCCCATGGAAGTTTCTGCCTGGTGCAGAGCCCAAAAGCAGAACTACCGCGGCATCTGGGAGCTAAAATAGGGTAAGTATGCTTTCTTGTTTTTTCTACAACCCAGACTTGGCCTTCTAGGGGTTTCCAGAATCACAATTTGTTAACCAAGTGATTTCCTGCAATCTGCAGTAATATTACATCCAGACTCAAAACCTGTGTATATTCCAGCTGGCGCCCTCCTGTAACACCCACAACAGCGGTTTAGTGCCCCGAAAAGCCCTCTATGAGGTTCCTATGTGGGTGCCTTCCTGAGCTTGATGCGTTGGCGGCGCTCTGCTGCGTGTGAAGCCAGAGTTGCACACCCAGACTTCACTGCGCAAGCTCCATACTAATCCCAGCTTCACAGAGCATCCCAAGAAGAGGCACCCGCCAGATACAGCTGAAAATGCGAGTGCAATATGCCTCATCAGCCTCACATCTAGTTGTGTATAAATGTGCTGGGTTTTTTTTGTTTTTTTTACATTGGGGCTACATAGAGACCTGATATAGGCTGAGTTGGGTCCCTAAACCACAGGCCGTTGGTTTCGGGTTCCAAATAGACATGATAGGTCCTCTTTAAAGACTTAACCAACAGATGAAGAAAGTTCAATTATGATGCGAGTCGTCACATGCTGTTTGTTTGAAGGTCACTGTTACGGCCAGTAACTTGCTCCAGTGGTGACCAGGCTACAAATGAAATCTCACTTTTTCTGGATCAGAAAGGTCTGAAACCAACAGGGATCGTTTGCTATCATATGCGTTCTTGTTTATTATATTTTTACCCATAAAAAGATTATACATGCTTAATGACTTAAAAGTGATGTTTCTTTGTATATTAATGGATCTAAAGTGTTTACTTGAATGCATAGTTGAAAATAAAAAAGTTTGGCAGTTTATATCTTAATAGTTTAGTCTAAATAGAAAATGTTCATCCATTATTACTCCCATTGCTGTAAATTCCTAATATGTACAAGTTTATGTCTTCCCTCCACATAGCGTGCTGGTGTGCCTGAGTATAAACACTGCTTGATAACAAAGACTGGGAACGGAGAATACAACCTCAGAGGAGCCAAGAAAAATTTTGGCACACTAAAAGATTTATTAAACTGCTATCAGAAAGAAACTGTTCGATCTGACGGCATCATTTTCCAGTTTACGCGATGTTGCCCCCCAAAAGCAAAAGGTCAGTAGGGGAGAGTTTTTTAATGTACTTTTATGGATAATATACCTGAATTGTAACTTTTGTAAAATGTATTAGAACATAGGTTCCCTTTAACTTATCAGCAGAAATTGACCTAATAAAATACTATCAGTATGTTGTCAAGCAGCCGAACAACTTCCAGGTCATGTTTCTTTCATGGCCCAGTGTGGTGGAATCATCGAGAAAATTTAATTTGAAGTGAGATGTAAAGTGATTGTGTAAAGTCAAAGAGGTGGAGTATTTAACACTGAAGTCAAGCTCTTTCTTCCTCAGAAAGTTCCCTTCACTGTAATTGTTGGTCGTGAATCAAGAGACATCACTAACCAGATGTCCTGAAGTCTGTATTCTAATCACAGAGGAGGAGGCATACAGACTCACCTTGACTTCAGTGTTAAAGGGGTATTCTCATCAGGGCATTTACATTTAATTAAATTAATTTGCCATATGTAAACATTTCTTCAATTGGATGTTATTAAAAAAATGTTCCTGTGTGAAGATAATTTCTCATAAATGTAGTTATTCTGTCCCTTAGAAACGAGATACTTTCCTCGGATACGACCACGTCATACTCTGGCAGCGGTGGCCAGACATGCAGTATTGAGTCCTGCCAAACCACCAGGATTCAGCGATCATTACCACAGGACGGCTGTGCGACATGTAGTAACTCCCGGACATTTTATATACAATAACCTTTTGTTTCTTTGTGCAATCCCTCCAGCAGACGTGGCCGTATCCGAGGAAGCCATCTCGTTTCTAAGGGACGACATGGTTACATTTATGAGAAATTATCTTCACACAGGAACATTTTTTTTAATAACATCCAATTGAAGAAATGTTTATATATGTCAGATTTATCAAACTGAATGTAAGTGCCCAGATGAGAATACCCCTTTAAACTCTCCTTCTCATTGACTTTACACAACCAAAATATACGGCTCCCTTCAAAGTTAATTTTATGGATCATGCCACCACACTCGGACATGAAAGAAACAATAACTAGACTGTATTACGCTGCTTAAAATATTCTGGTAGTGATTTATTAGGTCAATTGCTGATGACAGGTTCCCTTTAAAGTGGTGTTCTGGGTTCACAATTATCTTACCAAAGGATCAAATCTGCAAATCTTTCAAAACAAATGAAACAATACCTTTTTATTCTACTCACAGTTTCCCCCCCACAGTTATGGCATTTTGGTCTTCCTCAGCAGGGGAGAAATGGGTTGAGTCAAACCTCTTCCTGCCCTAGAAATGAGTCTGTTTCACACTGCCCATACTTGACGCATTGAGTTTAGCAGAATAGACAATAAGATTTCAACAAGTTAATCCATTGAGCTCCACATAGACTGTATATAGAGGATGTATATAGTAACTAGCCAGGCTGCTATCATTACATAGAGAATCATGAAGCATGGGATAAATATTATAATGCTGCAGGGAAATATCTACATTAAGTGTAGTCTGTGCTGCCTACACACCTAAAGGCTTAGATTTTCTGCTGTGACAAGTAGGGGCCAAGGCTGAGGAGGCAGAAGACAATATCAAGGAAACTGCTGGACATAAGTTATGAAGAAATAGGCAAAATTGTCTGACGTGCCAAGAACTCTTGACTTGAGTAAAGAGTCAAAAAAAAAAAAAATCAGTACACTTAAAGGGGTATTCCAGGAATAGGCATGATTCATATACAAATGGGTCCTTAAAATATAAGCTAATATGTAATTAGTTGTTATTTTAAACTTATCTCCCCTTAGCATAATGCTAAGGACATAGACTGTAATGGAGAATTAAAATGCTACTGTCTCTTTAATCAGTCCGTTGATTTCCTCTGCCTGGAGCAGACAGAGGACAGAAGATGGCTGCTGGTCACATGTCCACATCACATGTCCTGCACCTGCCTCTGCAGGTCATGTGATCATCACTACGTTTGGCTGTAGTTGGTTAGTTGCAGAACATCCAGCATGGCCAGTGTTGTGGTGAGACATCGTCTCAGTGAGGTGCAGTGATGGCAGTTACACATCATTACTTTGGTTAACAGAGCAGGACAGTCTGTTAAGTCATCACTGGGAGCAGAGCATAAGAGGCAGGAGGAGTTACTGAGAACTAAAGTATCATGGGACTTGTAGTTTCCAGTGGCGGCCATCTTGTTGATAACTCCGCATACTTTAGAGAGGCCATAAAATTTTGTGAATCATAACATTTCTCTAACGTTTAGATTATATGGTCATATCTCCTATTTAGGGACTATGAACATTTAATGTTTTTCTGTGGAATACAGCTACTATGTGCAATGATTATTAATGAATTTCCTGGGTAACACTATATGTATGCTTATGTTTCTATGGCACTATATGCACCTTAAAGTTTCACCCTTGGTCATTATCCCTGCATGGACTTTGAGTGGTGCTTACCTACTCTTGGCCATGTTCTCTATTTGCTCTTCTTTGGCGCAAGCACTTTATATTAAATGCACATTTTGATATTTACTAGTATATATAAAAAACTTTTTATCTTCACTTCATATTTTGTGGCGCACGCATATAAAATGAGTTGCAAGTCTTGAGCGAACTGCTTTTACTAGAGCGCATGCGCATAAATACCTTGTGTCACACAAGCTGTTTGTAGTGTAACGCATGCACATAACTGTTTATCTGATAGCAAAATGATTTTGTGTTCAACTTGCCTAGGGGTGCGGTAGCGGGTTTGGCTGGCATCGTGGCCGTGGCCCTGGTGCGCAGGGGTCGTTTGCGTGTGTGTTTCCCGGGAGACGCATGCGATCAATAACCCAGTCGCATGTGTTTCTCTGGGGACGCGTGTGCGTTCAGGCCATGGCCCGCCCCCTGTGCATTGCATGTGACCGCGGCCTAATAATGCACGTGCGCATAGTTTCACTTTACCTTGCGAGACCCAGGAGACACTTGGCCTTTCCAGGTAATGATAATGTGCACTTGCTTGTCAAGCCTCTACTCAGTTCAGGTTTGTGGGCTCGCTCCGTGTGCAGTGATTGGAGGTGGGTGTTCACTCTGGGATTTTAAAAGTTTGCTCCACAGGTTCTTAGGCACTTACCCTTGAGCAGGTTGCATGGCTGCGATGTAAGGCATGGGATGCCTCCAGCCACAAGCCTGAGACCGTACTTGTCTCCTGTCCCATCCCTTGATTCTGGTATTTTGTATCTGGTGTCTGTGATCCTGGTTTTGACATTAGGGAGCCTCATTCTCTATTTATTACTTATATTGCATTTGACTTTATATTGATAGGGGTTCCCCATGTTATGACTGTGTGTTTACCCTTGTTTTGCATTTAGCACTTTGTATAATTTTCCAGGGTCGGAGAATTGTATTACATACAGCACTTTGTAACTTAGTTGGGACAGTCTTTTAACGTTGCTTGTGGTTGTACGTGGACCTTAGCTATTAGGCCGGCGCCACACGTGGCGCTTTTGTCTGCGCTTGCAAACGCAGACAAAGTCGCGCCCACCGGGGCGGGCCTCGGCCCGATCGCATCGGCGTTTCTATGGAAACGCCAGCGATCGGGAACGAGCCGCCGGTGTTTTGCGTTAATTTAATTTAACCCGAAACACCGGCGGCTCGTTCCCGATCGCAGGCGTTTCCATAGAAACGCCGATGCGATCGGGCCGAGGCCCGCCCCAGTGGGCGCGACTTTGTCTGCGTTTGCAAGCGCAGACAAAAGCGCCACGTGTGGCGCCGGCCTTAGGTGGGGTCCATGTGTGTATTTTTGATGTGTCTTTTGTACACTTTTAATTGGTTTTACTCCATCTGATGCTTGTCATCTATGTGTATTTATTGTGCTCAATAAACTTGTTTAACCCCTTAACGACTTGGCCTTTTTTTAGTTTTTTCACTTCCATTTTTCACTCCCCACCTTCAAAAATCTATAACTTTTTTATTTTTCCACATAAAGAGCTCTGTTATTACTTATTTTCTGGGTAACAAATTGCACTTTGTAGTGACGGTATTCAATATTCCATGGCGCGTACTGGGAAGCGGGGAAAAAAAATTCCAAATGCAGTGAAAATGGTGAAAAACCACATTTGCGACGTTTTCTTGTGGGCTTGGATTTTACAGCTTTCACTGTGTGCCACAAATGACATGTCTACTTTATTCTTTGGGTCGGTACGATTACGGGGATACCAAATTTGTATAGGTTTTATAATGTTTTCATACATTTAAAAAAATTAAAACCTCCTGTACAAATTTTTTTTTTTTTTATTTTGCCATCTTCTGACGGCAATAACTTTTTCATACTTTGGTGGATGGAGCTGTGGGTGGTGTCATTTTTTGCGACTTTTGATGGTGTTTTCATTGCTATCATTTTTAGGACTGTGCGACCTTTTGATCACTTTTTAATGATTTTTTTTATATTTTCCAAAATGGCAAAAAATTGTCATTTTTGACTTTGGACGCGATTTTCCGTTACGGCAGGGGTCAGGAACCTTTTTGACTGAGAGAGCCATGAACACTACATATTTTAAAATGTTATTCCGTAAGAGCCGTATCATATGCACATTCCCCCCTAGTAGATAGGTAGTCCCAGTGTCACGGGTGTCCCTGCGATCTAGGTCTCGGGCCGCAGGCACACCCGTGCTCCTCTCCATGGCGGCGCCCCTTACGAGCTCACTCAACTCACCACTTTCCAGCTCCCATCCCTGCCCACTTCCCGGGTTCCTATAAAGACCGGCGGCTCCCAGCATTCCCCGTCAGATCTTTGTGCTTCATGCCTATGAGGAATCTTTCCACAGTGTTTCTTTCCTAAGTGTTGACCTCCCATTGTGACCCCGGACCTGTTCCTGATTCTGCTCCTTCGCTGCCAGCCCTGATCTTTTGCTCCGTCCCAGACTACGCATCATTGCTGCCTGCCTTGACCGATTTCCTGTTCCTGACCACGAGACTGCCTAGTGATCCTGCACCTCAACCGTGGAAGCACCGTGGACAAGTCGCACCTGTGGAATAACCTGGTTGTACCACGCTGTAGACTGGCAGGCTCTGGTGGAGACTGGGTGCCACTTAGATTCCGGTCCCAGGTGTCTGTTTACATCAATGTCCGCAGAGGTCCAGGGGGTTCCCTACTCCAAATCCTGATACTCACCCAAATTCCTCTCAGTACATAGGTAGTCCCAGCACATACCCCCAGTAGATAGGTAGCTACAGCACATACTCCCAGTAGATAGGTAGCCACATCACATACTCCCAGTACATAGGTAGCCACAACACATACTCCCAGTATATAGGCAGCCACAGCACATGCTTCCCAGGAGATAGGTAGTCGCAGCACATGCCTCTCAGTATATAAGTAGCCCCAGCACATACCCCCAGTAGATGGGTAGCCCCAGCACATACTCCTATTAGATAGGTAGCCTCAGCACATACTCCCAGTAGATAGGTATCCACATCACATACTCCCAGCAGTAGATAGGTAGCCACAGCACATACTCCCAGTAGATAGGTAGCCACAGCATATGCCCCCAAGTAGATCAGTAGCCACAGTGATTGCCCCCCGGTAGATAGGTAGTCACAGCAAAAAAAAAAAAGAATATTCACTTACCAGCGCTCTCTGCTGCCGGCTCCTCATTGCTCCCAGGCTCTTCTCTTTGACCCTGGCTTAAATGATGGCAGCGATGGGGCCTGGGTCATACAAAGGACGTAGGCAGCGATAACATACACACAGCAGCCATGACTATTTATTAAAGATCTGTCTGAGAGCCAGATGCAGCCAACAAAAGAGCCATATCTGGCTCCCGAGCCATAGGTTCCCTACCCCTGCGTTACGGGGTTAAACGCAGTGAAAAACCGTTATTATATTTTGATCGGACATTTTCGGATGCGGCGATACCTAATGTGTTTAGGATTTTTACTGTTTATTAATATCAGTTCTAGGGAAAGGGGGGTGATTTGAATTTTTAGGTTTTTTTATTGTAATTTTTTTTAAACTTTTTTTTTTACTTTTTCTTTTACTATTTTTCAGACTCCCTTGGGTACTTTAACCCTAGGTTGTCTGATCGATCCTACCATATACTGCCATACTGCAATATGGCAGTATATGGGGATTTTACTCCTCATTCATTACAATGTGCTGATAGCACATTGTAATGAATGGGTTAAAACGAGACAGCTTCGGGCCTTCGTGAGACCCGAAGCTGTCATGGCAACGGATCACCGCTCCCCGTGACGTCATCGGGGAGCGGCGATCCGCGGCAAGATGGCGGAGCATTGCAGCATTGCCGGCGGCAATCGCGGTGAAAGCACCCGTGATCGGCGCTAGCACCGATCGCGGGTGTTACTGGTAAGCCTTTGCTGCAATATGCAGCAAAGACTTACCGGCTATGGACCGGGACCCGGCGCATCGGGAAGGGGTTAAAAAAAAATTCTGAACCTATACACACGGGCTTTTGCTCGCTTTCTCTGTCATACTTTAGAGACCATAAAATTTTGTGAATCATAAAAGCAAACTATTTAAATGGGTATTCCCATTTCAGCAAATAAATGTTATTTTTTTGTATAATAAAATACAATTTTTCAATATACTTTCTGTATCAGTGCTTTGCCATTTTCTAGATCTCTGCTTGCTGTCTATCTATAGGAAGCTTCATTGTTTACTTCCAGTGAACAGAAATCTGAGAATGGTCACACAGGAGTGCGGCTCATTAGTGTCACAGAGAGTAATCAGATGTGATATAACAAGCAGTGTACCTGTGTGACCATCCTCAGATTTCTGTTCACTGGAAGTAAACAACAAAGCTTTTTATAGAAAAAAAAGCAAACAAATATCTAGAAAAATGTGAGAAATTGACACAGAAAGTATACTGGAAAATTGTGTAACTTTTCATGATACAACCAATAACAGTTATTTGCTAAAATGGGAATACCCATTTAAGCTCCATGACTAATGACATTTGAGTTTTGTTACAAAAACCCTTAATGCTATAAATAAATGAATGTATCAGACATTCATATTCCCAGAATACCCCTCTAAAGGGAACATGCTATTTTTATCAGAGAACAGGTTTGCTATAAACAAAGCACTATATATGCCAAATATGTTTTTAAAAATTTCTATATTATGTTATATGGTGTTTGACATAAAGTATGTGAGTCCCAGAGAGGAAAATTTCAAATTACAACTTCCATCTCCTGTATAATATATTCACTGCTCTGCTCATCACTGCTGATGACATTTCCATTCACTGAAGAAAATTGGGCAGATTTACTTACCCGGTCCATTCGCCGGGATTCACTAAGGTAGTTCCTCCGACGTCCACCAGGTGGCGCTGCTGCGCTGAAGTTCCACGAGGCCCGCTGGAATGCCCTGAAGTTCACTGGCCTATACCTGGCGCGAGTCCCGCGACCCTTTTTTTTTTTTTTTTTTTATGCAGCGGTTTTTCCAAATCCGTCGGGTTTTCGTTCGGCCACGCCCCTCGATATCCGTCGCGTGCATGCCAGCGCCGATGCGCCACAATCCGATCGCGTGCGCCAAAATCTCGTGGCAATGCAGGGAAAAATGGGCGCAAATCGGAAATATCCGGGTAACACGTCGGGAAAACGCAAATTGGGCTCTTAGTAAATGACCCCCAATCTCTCCCTCCTGCATCTTACTGGAAGTAGAGGATCTGGGGGTGGGGGCAGGCAGGAGAGCAGTGAATATATTACAGAGCAGACAGAAGTTGTCACTTGAAATTTTTTTATTTTTCATTATTTTGGATTCAAACTGAGGCATTTGGTAGGGAGCCAGGTAAAGTTTCACATACTTTATTTCAAACCCCATATGACACAGACAGTTGGGTTTTTTTTTGTTCGGGGAACGTCCCCTCTCCCAATATGTAAGATTACAGCAGGGAGAGGGGGAAGTTCTGAGGTAGCAGGGGGCGCATCAAATTTTTCGGAACATACTACAGGGGTTTTTTCTTGAAAGAAAGTTCAAATTTGAATACCCTAGTGATGTTTACACAATAATCATTTTTAACCCCCTTACTTTACAATGGCTGCTTTAGCTCCTTTGGTCAGTGTAAAATTTCAGAGTGTGGGCTGGGACTCTTGATCCCTCTATGCTATTAGATGCTGTGTGCTGACAATGTGCTTAGATTATCAGGGTACGGTTTACCAACACTTTTATTTAGCTTCTGAACAACTAGTATTTGACACCTGGAAAAAGAGAGAGAATAAGACACAGCTCTGCTATATCTGAGTTATAACACACATAGAGTGCCTACCCTCCCCCCTGGATAAAGACCTCTTCTTGTCTGTAGCTTGTAGAGTAAGTCTGTGCAGGTTGCTTGTCAGCAGGAAGTGCCTGTGTGTGTGTTTGTCTTGTGATGGAGGGGGGAGGGAGCAGAGATCACACTGCATCGTGCAGAGAGTAGAAGCTATTCAAGAGAAGAATCTGCCCTGCTCAACCAAAATTGCAAACACCAGGCCTGATAGAGACAGGTTGGAATTATATCTGTGAAATGCTGGGTTTTTGTTAATAACAGTAAGCTAGAGAATGTGTTATTTTGTTATCCTGAGTATATTTAAGGATCTTGTCTTCATGGGAATACCCCTTTAAGTAGTGCAGTTTTTACTGACAGATCTACAGTTTGTAGTCCAAGAAACACGACCATTTTAAACATTGTGTAGAAATTTATAGGGGACAATATGTTTTTCAAAGGTATATTGTTGTACAGCATATTTGCTTTTTACAATTCTTATTTCTATAAAAAAAAATGTTTAATTTTTTTTGTTCTTTTATAGAAAAATCAAACTTGATTATCTTCAGGAGCAACAAGGTTTCAGACGTCACCTCGTCACCTTCATTACATCGACACAATAATGTCAATCAGATGGTCTTTCACAAGATTAAGAGCGAAGACTTGACTTATGTACGTTATTTTATTGACAAACTGTTTATTTAAAACAGGGGTCTCAAACTCAATTTACCTGGGGGCCGCTGGAGGTAGATTCTGGGTAAGGCTGGGCCGCATCAAGTTTTCCACACAAAATGCACTTACAAAATAGCATTATTCAGATTCAAATGTCATGGCGTCTCCCAGCGCAAGGAAAGCCCCGAGCTGGGAGACATGTTTTTTCTCTATGAACGCGTCCTGTGCACCGAGGGGTCCCAAGCTCCTACCGCACTGAGCCCAGTCAGGGACACTCCATCGCCCCCCCTCCCCCCCGGTACTTGCCTCCCCGTGTCCCTCCCATCGAAGAAGATGAAGTCGCCGCTCTGACCTGTACCAAGGGCGTTCAGAGCGGCGACTTCATCTTCTTCAAGTACCGGAGGGAAGGGGATTAACCGGTTACGGGCCCTTTACTGTTTTTTCATGTCCATTTTTCACTCCCCACCTTCAAAAATCTATAACTTTTTTATTTTTACACGTAAAGAGCTGTGTGACGGCTTGTTTTCTGCGTAACAAATTGCACTTCACATTGATGGTATTTAATATTCCATGCCATGTACTCGGAAGCGGGAAAAAAATTCCAAATGCAATGAAAATGATGAAAAAAACGCATTTGCGCCATTTTCTTGTGGGCTTGGATATTACGTCTTTCACCAAGCGCCCCAAATGACATGTCTACTTTATTCTTTGGGTCGGTGCGATTAAGGGGATACCAAATTTGTATAGGTTTTATAATGTTTTTTACAAAAATTAAACCCTCCTGTACAAAACTTATTTTTTTGATTTTGCCAAATTCTGGCGCTAATAATTTTTTCATACTTTAGTGTACGGAGCTGTGGGTGGTGTATTTTTTTGCGAAATTTGATAATATTTTCAATGATATCATTTTTAGGACTGTACGACCTTTTGTACTGATCACTTTTTATAGATTTTTTATATTTTTCAAAATGGCGCTATTTTCCGTTACGGGGTTAAAAGCAGTGAAAAACCGTTATCATATTTTGATCGGGCATTTTCGGACGCGTCGATACCTAATGTGTTTATGATTTTTACTGTTTATTTATATTAACTTTTTTGTATTTTTATTTATACTATTTTTCAGACTCCCTAGGGTACTTTAACCCTAGGTTGTCTGATCGATCCTATCATATACTGCCATACTGCAGTATGGCAGTATATGGGGATTTTCCTCCTCATTCATTACAATGTGCTATCAGCACATTGTAATGAAGGGGTTAAAACGAAATCTTCCGAAGACCCGAGGCTATGGAGACGGATCGCCGCCCCCCGATGATGTCACGGGGAGCGGCGATCCCAGGTAAGATGCAATATGCAGCAAAGACTTACCGGCTATGGAGAGGGCTCAGCCCGTGAGCCCTCTCCATGCAGCGTGACTCCGTGCAGCGTTCCAGGTGGGGGCCGCAAAATATTGTCCCGCGGGCCACAGTTGGCCCGCGGGCCGCGAGTTTGAGACCCCTGATTTAAAACAAGAGCACATTGCTTTACTGTTTTAAAGAGAAACTGCCAGGTTGATTTGGGACCCTAAACCAACTACAGGTCGTTGAATTTTTGGTTTTGGGTCCCAACAGCTGTACATGGAGAATAATTAATAAAAACATCCTCGAACTTGCATCTGAAGATCCTGCAGTGGCACCTCCTCTTTTGATGTGACAAGTGAAGCTGGGACAATGCCACAGCTTCACTGCCCATGGCACATGCATAGTTAATCCAAGATGTACTCCACCAGCTTTACTTGCCGCAATGCACAGGGAACATGGAAGGAGGTGCTTAAAAATAATCATACATGCTGATTTGGGACACTAAACCACCAGTCCATATTATTCCATTTAAATGGCTTTTTTTATACAAAAACAGCTTACAATTTTATTTTTATTTGAAATAAAGGCAGTACCATATCTGATTTGGAAATGCAACTCGGTTACATTCATTTCCAAGGTTATGGACTGCACTGCAAGACACCTTGAGGGGCAAGTGTAGCATCACAAAGCAGCCTTGTTTTTATAATCCTCGATGGCCACTGAAAGCTCTTTATCTGAATGAGTTTTTTCAGCTCTTGTCACTATTAAGAAATCAACAGAGACCGAATGATAAACCTAAAATCAAATTTCGTGCCAATATTAACCTCTTGTGGAATACCCATAATATATATGTTGTCCTGAAGATATTAAGGCTGTGTGGAGAAGGCTCACGGTTCTTAAAATGGTATTAATGAAAATGTCATCTTGTGTGTCTCGGGTGTTTTTAGATTTTTTGGGGTAGTATTTTCAGACACAACAAAACTACATAAATGTTGGGTCATACTGACCTATAGAATAACTAATATAAAATGATGCCACTAGGAAGTACAATTTGTTCCACAGATCCCACATTACATCTCTTTAAATGGAAAAATAAAAAGTTATGACTTTTGCAATGCGCAAAGTGAAAAATTTTAAACCACTAAATGGATAAACTGTAGACAAAATTTAGACACATCTGATAACTTTTCTCTTTTTAATTTTTCACTCCCCACTTTCAAATATCTAAACTTTTTTATTTTTCCATATAAAGAGCTGCATAACAAATTGCACTTCATAGTGACGGTATTTAATATTCCATGCTGTGTACTAGGAAGCAGGAAAAAAAAATCCAAATGCAGTGAAATTGGTGAGAAAATGTATTTGCACCATTCTCTTGTGAGCTTGTATACTACTGCTTTCACTGTGTGCTCCAAATGACATTTGTTCTTTGGGTCAGTACGATCACAGGGATACCAAATTTATATAGGTTTTATAATGTTTTCATAAGTTTACAAAAATTAAAACCTCCTGTACAAATTTTTTTTATTTTGACATCTTCTGGCGCTAATAACTTTTCAAACTTCAGTGTACTTGCGAGTTGTTTGTGGTGTCATTTATTTCGCAAGATGAGATGACGTTTTCAATGCTACCATTTTGAGGACTGTACGACCTTTTGATCACTTTTTATAAATGTTTTTATGTGTTAAAAAATGACGAAGAATTGACATTTTCGACTTTCGGCACTATTTTCTGTTACGGGGTTGAATGCAGGGAATAACCGTTATCATTGTTTGACATGGTTCAGTAGCTGACACAATCATGGGGAAGACTACTGGCTCGATAGATGTCTAGAACGCAGTCATTGACACACTCAACAAGATGCATAGGCCACAAAAGGTCATTGCCAAAGAAGCCGTCTGATTAGTGCTGTATCAAAGCATGTTAATGGAGATAAAAAAGATTAATGGAGATGGTGTGCAATCAAAAGGTGCACAAGCAACCGGGATCTCAAGCTATATACTGGGGGGCAGGTGCTGGCTATAGACTATGGGGCAGGGTCCGTCAGGCTATATAATGGGGAGGCTGTGACCAATGCATTGTCCCCCCTGGCTTATATTCAAGTCAATAGGTTTTCCCATGTTTTTGTGGCAAAATTAGGGGCCTCGGCTTATACTCGAGTATATACGATAATCTAACTTTCTACAATTATAAGATAATGACTTGTGGGTTTTCCTTGGCAGTACACCATAATCATGAACATTGACATTGTTAAATACTTGAAAAAGTTCACTTTGTTTGTAAGACTGTTTCACCATTTGAATTGAATTACTGGAAGAAAATAAGTTTTTACTGAAATTTTAATTTACTGGGAAACACTTGTATATGAATAAGGTAATACAATGACACTAAGCTAAGAGATTAGGGGACATCACACTGGAGAACTAATAAAGAATTTAATCACTTTGTTATTTTAACTCTTTCCTAGAAATGGTAATGTTATTTGATAACTCGTAGAACATTTAACACACAAAAGATGTGATACTTATTGTCAGTAATCTGCATAATATTATTAGTACACATTTGCTTGCAGTAGTATTTGGAAATTTTACAAATGTGCATAAAATGCGTATGTGAGGAGAGACAAATTTAGTTTCCTTTGAGAATAACGTCAATATAGTGAGAATTTTTAGTGTGTCCCTCAAATACTCCTTCACAAGGACAAATTTATTTTGAGTGGTTGGTTTACCTTTTTGGGGCTGCACACATTTTGAGACGTTGTCTTAGTGTGTAGAAATATTTGGTTTGCTTATAATGTTTTTTCTTTTCTTTTTTTCTCCCCATAGATTGAGAATCTTGGGCAGGGAACGTTTACGAAAATCTTTCGAGGAAAACGAGAGGAAATAGGAGATTACAATCAGATCCATGAAACAGAAGTTCTTCTGAAAGTGTTGGATAAATCACATCGGAACTATTCTGAGGTTTGTTTTAGACCTTTAGAAGACCTTAAAGGAAATCTACCCTCAGTATCAAGCAAGGATAAACCACTTACTCATAGATCCAGTCACAGTGATTGTGGTAATCTTATATTGGTAACCATGGCCTCATTCCTTTAAAAAATAAAAAAAGTTAAGTTATGTTAATGAGCCTGCAGGACTACTCTAGCCGCTCTATGATCTGGCTTTACAGACTAATTATCCATGGAAGCAGAACTCCAATGACGTATGTATGGTCTATTTGCAAACCGTGAGAAATTTACTATGCTTCAGCTCCTCCGTGTAGCCATTTTCAAGCATCCTACCTCGCTTGCCTGCTTTTCTTTCCCAACTATTGCTGATTGACTTTACAGACTGTTACATTGTCTCACTGGTGATGCTGTGTAATAGTATGCTAATGAGCCTGAGAGCAGCACCTTGGGCTCCTTAGCATAATTTTAAAAGTTTATTTTAGAACGGAGATGGCCATGTATTTACAAATATAAGAAGATTATTATAGTCTTGGTACCTGGATCTATCAAAAAGGGGTTCTGGTTTATCATACTTAATTCTGATGGTAGATTATCTTTAAAATAATATAAAATATAGTTGATATTCTTAGTGGTTGTGTGTACTCATTCCCCAATGTTACTTATAATTTAACTGTCTGAAGCAGGGGCATAGCTATAAAGGTGGCAGCCATAGCAGCTGCTATGGGGCCCCCGCTGTCTGGGGGCCCTGGCAGCCAACCTGACACACTAAAGAATGTATGAAGCCTGCTATGGGCTCCTGCCTCTCTTAGTTAGGCCCCTGGTTTGAAGGTAATTTCCTCTCATCTGTTAAACCATTTTGTTCTTTTAACAGCAGTTGTATAACATACTCTAAAGTTATTTCTTGTAAACATTTATTTCAGAGGTCTAAACTTGTCCTGTTTTCCTGACGATATAATGTTGTGTGTTTGACATTTTATGTTTTCTCTTCTTTTCTTTCTTCTATATGGCTTTCAGTCTTTCTTTGAAGCAGCAAGTATGATGAGCCAGTTGTCCTATCGGCATTTGATCTTGAATTATGGCGTCTGTGTTTGTGGAGATGAGAGTAAGTCAAATTTATGTTGAAGTTTGTTATTTTGGTTTACCTTTTTTAGTGTAGCTAGTCTAGATGTGTTTCACTTGTTAAAGTACCATATATACTCGTGCATAAGCCAAGTTTTTCAGCAGAAAAAATGTGCTGAAAACGTCCCCTCTGCTTATACACGAGTCTATTTAAAAAAAAAAAAATTACCCACTTAAAAAAAACAAAAACTTATATACTCACCCGCCGATGTCAGCGCGGGTCCCCGATGTCAGCGCGGCTTACCGTTGTCCCCAATGTCCGCGTGTTCCGTCTTCTTTCTTCTCCGCGGCTCCTCTTCTTTCTTCTTGCTTCTTTCATGGACGCGGCCATGTTTTCTTCTAGCAGGCACATACTTTGACACGGCCGCTGCTGACGTCATAGCATGCGCGGCCACGAAGAAAACATGGCCACGTCCATGACAGAAGCAAGAAGGAAGAAAGAAGAGGAGCCGCGGAGAAGAAAGAAGACTGAACACGCTGACATCGGGGACATCGGTAAGCCGTGCTGACATCGAGGGTGAGTATATAAGTTTATTTTTTTAAGGGCTGTGGGGGCTGGCAGGCTGTATACTACCTGGGGGCTGGCAGGCTGTATACTACCTGGGGGCTGGCAGGCTGTATACTACCTGGGGGCTGGCAGGCTGTATACTACCTGGGGGCTGGCAGGCTGTATACTACCTGGGGGCGGTTTTGACCGATTCTTTTCCCACCCTCGGCTTATACTCGAGTCAGTAGTTTTTCCCAGTTTTTGGTGGTAAAATTAGGGGTCTCGGCTTATACTCGGGTCGGCTTATACTCGAGTGTATTTGGTATAACTCTGATGATTTTTACCACATTGTCATATGTCATTCCCTTTTCTTTCCAGAGTTATGGCATTTTCTATTCTGCAGCTGCTTGTCAAAAATCAATAAATTAATCTCGCCAGTAAGATAGTGGGCCGAGACTAACCTCTTTCCTGAAGCGGAGTAAAATTGAGGTTGCCCTCACTTCCCATGATACCTTATGTTCTTTCATTCAGTAATTTGGCAGCATATCCAGTTAGATCCCTAAAGTAAATTGTACATACAGGATTTATATGGTGACCAGCTTGGTGGCTTTCATCAGATGGAGGAGCATGTAACCAGCAGTAAAACCGTTACTTGAAGTGTTTAGTCTGTGCTGTGTGAGCACCAATGATAAGTAGCTTCTCTGCATTGTGCATAAAGTACAGAGTAGATGGTTGGGGTGCAGCATGGGGTGAAAATAGAGAAAGTTCTGTAGAATCAGAGACTGGGATAGAGGGACGGGGGAGATTTTGTACTTCACTATTCTATGCAGGAAATTTCTGCATCCACATAATTGAACGCACTCAACTCTGCTACACGCAGAGAGCACCTTAATTGGGTAATTTATTTACTTTATTCAATTGATTATTGTATTGTCTTTATGGATGAGCCAATAACCCTCCCATGTTAGAATCCCTTATTGGAAATGGATAATGCATTGCCTATTGGCTTCAGTAGGATTTGTTATGTTATGGGTTCTGTGTGGATTCCTGTGTTTGATTGCAAATATAGAACTGCAAACTGCACATTTTTGTTACCAACAAAAATTCAAGAGAAGCCCTGAACAGGGATGTGAACATTTTTATTTTGTACAGCAAACTGAAACTATCTGTAATTTATAATAGATTGTTACTATGATTGATCTATAGTGTTACACTGATGTAAATACTACACTGCTAGGAAATTTCCTTGTAGCTCAAATCTTGTCATTCATTCTTGGCATCAAAATTTTCTGTGTTTGTTAAAGGGCTTGTCCACGTTCAGCAAATAATTGATATGGTTTGTGAAAGAAAGTGTTATACAATTTTCCAATATACTTTCTGCATCAATTTCTGACCATTTTCTAGATCTCTGCTTGCTGTCATGCTGTAGAAAGGCTTTTTTTGTTTACTTCCATTTACTTCCATTGGATAGAAAGCTTCTGCACCTTCCACTGGAAGTAAATAAAAAAACCTTTCTACAGCAGAACAGCAAGCAGAGATCTAGAAAACTGTGTGGAAATGATACAGAAACTACATTGGAAAATTGCATAATGTTTCTTTGCTGAAAGTGGACAACCCTTTTAATGATTTACCTATCCTAGGATCAAACTATGGAAAAATGATGTGTTAGAATTTAATTTATTCACCTTTAACACTTTTCCTTTAGGCATTCTGGTCCAGGAATATGCCAAATTTGGCTCATTGGACATATATTTAAAGAAAAACAGAAACGCGGTTAATATTATGTGGAAATTAGAAGTTTCAAAACAGCTGGCATGGGCCATGCATTTTCTCGTGAGTATAATATGAAAGCATGCATTGGTTAGCAATGGATTAATTTGTAATACATGTGCTAAACCAGTGAAACCAACTGGAATCATTGTATCAGGAAATAGCATTTTACAAGCGGTCCTCTACTTAAGAGGACCCTCTAGTTTTAGACAGACCTTTCTGCTCACTGTGACCTCTGGTGAAGCTCTCTGGATGCTTTACTATAGTCCCAGGCTGCATTGATCAGCAGTTATCTGTAATTACGTTTTATTGATAATTTTGTTCCCCATTACAGCAAAATATTTTGGAAATCCAATTGTCACTGGGGCAAAAAAAAAAAAAAATTGGTCTGTAGTTAACAATTATAAAATAGCCAAAGAGAACGGGACTAGCACCACTCAGTTAAATGTGGTAAAAGGTTGAAGCCATACAAAACCAACCAAAAAGACATATGCTATGTGACCATAAAAAATATAAAATTTTATTTGTACCATAGAACACCACAACACGAACAGATATATAAAAACATTTAAAAGTGTGACAAAACACACAAATACAACCATACAGGAAGACCTTGCATATAGTGCTGGTCAACCTTTCATGCACCAGAGGGGTAGTTCACAGCAGGGGGAGCTGGTGCATGAAAGGTTGACCAGCACTATATGCAAGGTCTTCCTGTATGGTTGTATTTGTGTGTGTTTGTCACACTTTTAAATGTTTTTATATATCTGTTTGTGTTGTGGTGTTCTATGGTACAAATTGTATATTTTTTTTGGTCACATAGCATGCATATTCTTCTTGTGATTATATAATCAATTATAAAATATACAGTTCCGATTTACATGCAAATTCTACTCAAGAACAAACCTAAGAACCTATCTTGTACGTAACCCGGGCACTGCCCGTATAAGGGAGAAACAAACCAAAGAAGCATGTATGTAAAGAGTTATTCTAAAGTAACATATGTACCATGCTCTCCTTTAGGATTCTTTCACCAATACAGATTATATACAGTTGACATGTACTTGGAGGGGCTGAGGTCTGAGGTGATGCCACCTCTGATTGTTAAACCCCCGTTGTAGTATCCAATGGTTAGATTGAGGGTTGTAGCCATATCGAGGCGCGCCATAAAATACAGAAATTTTAAAAAAAGTTTTCTGTTGCAGTTTTTTTTATGATGGACTGCCTTAACCTGGTCTGAAAGGGCTCTTGTACAAATCCAGCTACTAGTCATGAGTAGTATGATTTTACCAGGGTGAATATATGGCCACTGTGCTTAAATGTAATAAATAAGAAATAATAGTTTTTAAATCTCCACACAAGAAATAAATCTGTTTTTAGTGGATTAAGAAACTAAATTCTCCATATTTACTTTCCTTTATGTAAACGGCTGAGGAATACTTTCTTTATCAGTAGACGTGCAGATGTTCTTAAAACCAGGCTGAAAATCCTATCAGGTGTTCGTTTTTAGAATGGAAGCCCTACCCTGTTCATGTGGTTTTACAAGTAGATTGGTGCCCTTACTTGACCTGGAAAAACGACAGGACCAGCGTTGTGAGTTTGTCCTCATATAACCTCATGATGATCTTCCAGATTTCCTTTCTGGAACATAGGCTACACATTTCTTATAACAGTGGATAACTTGTATTTTTGGGATGCGTAAGAAAATGCTTTATATATTTTTATAAACCGTAACGAACCTTTCTATTGAACCTGACTACTACAAGTGGATTGAAATAGCATGGTATACCATCTTCTGAGCAGCTGTGTATTGTATTTGTTATATCCTGAGCAGTCCTGCCATTGTGTCCATTGTACGCTGTACCACATACCGCATTGTTTTCTAGTTGTGTCAGGAATTTATAAACTAAAGCAAAAGATTAAAGTGGATGCAACAATGTACAGCTTTATGATGTTTTAGCCTTAAGTGGACAAAAAATATATGAGCCTACAGCCTCTCTATGAACCCCTGTCACTTATTCACCTCTTACTTTGTGACTTTCTGCTGTCTGACTCCAGAAAATGCTCTGCAATGACTGGACGTCTCTTGACTTCAGCAAGCAAAAAAAGCAGGAATGACCTGGAACGCATCTGATCCAGAACAATCCTGCATTGCACAGAAGGATTTTTTCATTTGTGTTTTGTATATTATGTGTTTTACATTAATTCATATATTTTATTTTGTATAAGCTTATTCTCTTGTTTTCTTTTCATACTCCAGGAAGATCGAAATCTAGTACATGGTAATGTGTGTCTGAAGAACATTCTGCTGATCAGAGAAGAAGACCGGAAAACAGGAAATCCTGCTTTCATTAAGCTCAGTGACCCAGGAATCAGCATTGCTGTTCTGCCAAGGGAAAGTAAGTGTAGCTAAGAATACGTTATGTATTTCTTAACCCTTTAAGGACACTGCACCTTTTTGTTTCTGCTGCTCCATATTTCGCTCCCCACTTTAAAAAATCCATAACTTTTTATATTTTCAGTGTACAGAGCCATACAAAATGTATTTCCTAGTCATAGTATTAAATATTCCATGCCATGTACTGAGAAGCTGGAATAATTCCAAATGTGCTGAGATGTGCAAATGTGTTTTTTGGCATATTTTCTTTTGGTCCCAGGCTCCAAAGCTTTCACTGTGTGCTCCAAATTACACATCTACTTTATTACTTTGGTCAGTAAGATCACAGAGATACCCAATGTTTACAGGTTTTGGTATGTTATTATGTTTTAGTAGATTTAAAAAATTAAAATCTTTTGTACAAAAAAAATTCTTCATTTAGACATATTCTGAACTAAATATTTTTTTTCAGACTTCAGCACATGATCGGGGAGCGGCGATCCGTCGCCATGGTAGGCCCGAGGCTACTCCGGATTAACTTATTCATTACAATGTGATGTCAGCACATTGTAATGAATGAGGAAGAAAATCCCTATGTACTGCCATACTGTAGTATGGCAGTATATGATAGGATAGATCAGACAACCTAGGGTTAAAGTACCCTAGGGAGTCTGAAAAATAGTAAAAGTAAAAAAAAGTTTTAAAAAAAATTATAATAAAAAACCCTAAAAATTATATTCACCCCCCTTTCCCTAGAACTGATATAAATATTAATAAACAGTACAAATCATAAACACATTAGCTATCGCCGTATCCGAAAATGCCAGATCTATCAAAATATAATTACGTTTTTTCACTGTGTTTTACCCCGTAGCGGAAAATAGCGCCCAAAGTCGAAAATGGCACTTTTTTGCCATTTTGAAAAATATAAAAAACATGATCAATAGATCGCACAGTCCTAAAAAATTATAGCAATGAAAATGCCATCAAAAGTTGCAAAAAATGACACCAGCATGGAATATTAAATACCGCTGCTTTGAAGTGCAATTTGTTACGCAAAAAATTAGCCATAACACAGCTCTTTATGTGGAAAAATAAAAAAAAGTTATAGCTTTTTGAAGGTGGGGAGTGAAAAATGGAAGTGAAAAAACTAAAAAGGGCCAGGTCGTTAAGGGGTTAAGAGAAACATATTGTACATAAGGATGAGAATGTCACTGTACACAGGCAATGAACACAGGCAATGTCTCCAACATGACTTTCTCTACATGGTGGCATTAAGTCTCTGTGTAGTGGGAAGCCCAGCTTTAAACTGAAATGCCATTGTAGAATGTTGTGTCCTGTTCTATCCTTCCATCCACCTGTCCCTAATCCAGTCCTATACCCACAAACTGACCTCTTTTAGGGGTAAGACTAGAATAATTACATGATTTTATGAAACTGCAATATTGATTTATGCAAAGTTCTGTGAAAGGTTAGCAATTCTTTAATTTCATACTTCATGAAAATTATTGAAAATAATTTAACCCCTTCCCGACATTTGACGTAATAGTACTGCATCGCAGGAGGTGCGTTCCCGCAAAATGCAGTACTATTACGTCATGCTTCTGGCACCGGCTCCTGAACGAAGCCGGCGCCAGAAGCTGCAGGTGTCGGCTATATATTATAGCCTACACCCGCCTCCAACACCCGCGATCGGAGATTTCTCCGATCGCGGGTGTTAACCCCTGACACGCTGCGGTCGCGCTGACTGCGGCATTCAAGGGGCATTCGAGAAGAATCGGACCCCCCGCGGCGCTTACCGGGGGGGTGCGCTGCTCCGATCGCAGCCCCGGGACTGCCGGTGCCCGGGGCTGCGCGATCCTCCTCTATGTGCTGGTTCCTGCCTTCTAGCAGGACCCGGCTGTAACACACTGAGCATGCACAGCATCTGTATTACACTATGTAATGTGAAGAAGAGCTTGAACAAGTGATCAGTGGATCATTTGTTCAAGCTAACCTGTAAAAGTTAATAAAAAAAATGTTAAAAACATTACATAAAATAATTTTTTAATAAAAGAATTAATTAAATAAAGTTAAAGTCCCCTAAACACAAATATTCCCTATACACATGCAATAAAGTGAAAAAAACACAAAATCGCCAAAAAACCCCACATATTTGGTATCGCCGCATCCGTACAATAACTCAGAAACATTATTGGACCCGCTCGGTGAACGCCGTAAAAACAAAACCCGAAAAACACGCCAAAAATGTACATTTTTCATAAAATCTCTACACAAAAATGTTCTAAAAAGTGATCAAAAAAAGTTATGTGCGGAGAAATAGTACCACTGAAAAGAACAACTCAACACGTAAAAAATAAGCCCTAAACTAGCTCTGTCAATCAAAAAATATTAAAGTTACGTCTCCGAAAAGATGGCAATGCAAAAACAAATGAGATTTCCTCTATATTAGTTTTTATCCAGTAAAATTGTAAAAATAAATGAAAAACTATATAAATGAGGTATCACCGTAATCGTAGAGACCTATAGAATAAAGATAATAAGGTATTTTTAGTGAACGATGTACGACCCCCAAAAAATACGAAAAAGAAAGTAAACCGAAATTGACAATTTTCTTTTCACCCATACATTCAAGAGTTAATAAAATCTCATCAATAAGCTAGTGACCCACTAAAATGAAGTATTTGTAAAGTGCATCTCATGTCGCAGAAAATAAGCCCTTATATGTCCAAATTGCCAAATACATAAAGATTGTATAGCCAATAAAAAGTGACAATACATAATCTGCTCTGAATGGCGCAGCTTCCCTTCGATGCCCTGGCGTGTGCCCATACAGCAGGTTACCACCACATATGGGGTATTTTTATACACGGGAGGGATTGGGTATCAAATTTTGTGGAGCGTTTTGGTATTTTATCCACTGAGAATTTGTACATTTTTTGAAAAACACATTAATTTAGCCAAAAAAAATTTACTTTCAAAATTGCATCCGATTTTGTTTTAACCCCTGTAAAACAATTAAAGGGTTAACAAACTTCATAAAAGTTGTTTTACGTACATTGAGGGGTGTAGTTTCTATAATGGGGTAATTTATGGGGTTTTACTTTTATTTATGCCTCTCAAAGTGATTTCAAACCTGAGAGGGTCCCTCAATAGCAGGATTTTGTGTTTTTTATGAAAATGTGAAAAATCGCACCTAACGTTCAAAGGCTCATAACATCTTACAAAAATAAGAGTATGCATAAAAACCATGTCCACATAAATAAGACATTTCGTGAATGTTAGTTATTAAGTTTTTTTTCGATTATGACTATGTATGGAAAAAGTAGAACATTTTGAAGTTTGAAAATCAAGAATTTTTCCAAATTTTCACCAAATATCTGATTTTCTCATAAATAAATGCAAAACATACCACCAAAATTTTTCAACTAACATGAAGTATAAAGTGTCACAAGAAAACAATTTCAAAATCACTTGGATATGTTAAAGCGTTCCGAAGTTATAACCACTTATACAGGGCAGATTTGAAAAAATGGGCCGTGTCAGGAAGGTGAAAAGTGGCTTCAGCATTAAGAGGTTAAAATACATTTATTTGTAAAAGTTCACAATTTTCTATAAAAACATTTACTGTATATATTTATATTTTCTGCATTTATATTTAGATACTGTTCAGGCAGTCGTTGACTTATGAACATCAAACATACAAACAAAAACTGTGGGTCCTATGGACCCTGCCTACAGATTGTTGCAGCTTTGGGCTAAAGTGAATAAAGTAGCTGAGCCCAGAGAGCTTCAGTGTAGAGCAGAGAAAGTGAATGTGAAATATATAAACATCAATATCAATTGTCCACACTTGCCTATGCTATCAAAAACAAAAAAAAATGTCAGGAGTTGCAATCACAAAATATACCTTCTTTCCGACTTGCATACATATTCAACTTAAAGGGCATCTACCATCAGATTTATTGCTGGTAGACTGCCCAAACTTACTTGGTTGTTCTTTTATCTAGGGGTTGGCAACATTTTCTTATGTCCAGGAAAGTCCGGATTCTTCTAAAAAAAAAAAAAAAAAAAAAGAATATGCACGCCCCCACCCATTTCATTTTAGTCTGGTCCGACCCGCCAATCAGCAGACAGCTGGCGATGTCATGAATATATTATCAGACGATGGAGCCAAGAGGTGACTGAGACCCAGACATAAGAAAAGCATTGCCACTCCCTAGATACAAGAACAAACAAGTAATTTTTGAGTATCAATATCTATCTGTAGTAATATCCATATATGTAATGATGAAAGTGTCCATTAAGAACAAAACAAACCTACAGAACCTATTTCATAATTCGGGGACTGTCTGTATAGATAATTTGCCTCATTTTGCCTTTCTTACAGTTGTTTACTTAAAGTTTTCACAAAACTTTGCCGTTCTAATTTAGTGAATTGTGTTCGAAGAATAGAAAATTATATGTTGAAGTCGGTACTCTGTATGAAACTATTAATCTCACTGTTTATAATATCTTTTCCCTTTAAGTTCTTTTGGAAAGAATTCCATGGGTTGCTCCTGAGTGCATCGACAATCCAAAAAATCTCAGCCCGATGGTAGACAAGTGGAGTTTTGGCACCACCTTATGGGAAATATGTAGTGGTGGGGATAAACCCCTCAGTGCACTGGATGCACAAAGAGTAAGTCAGAGCTTGGATTGTAGCTTCTTGTGTCTGAAGGAAGTAGTTGATTGATGAAAACAAAATGTAATATTTAAAGAAAACACCTGTACAGCAGCACATAGAACCGATGCCTTTACAATGGGGAAGAAAGTATTTAGTCAGCCACCAGTTGTGCAAGTTCTCACACTTTTAAAAAGATGAGAGGCCTGTAATTGACATCATAGGTAGAACTCAATTGTAAGAGACCAAATGTGAAAACAAATCTAGAAAATCACATTGTCTGATTTTTAAAAAATTTATTTGCAAATTATGGTGGAAAATAAGTATTTGGTCACCTACAAGCAAGCAAGATTTCTGGCTCTCACGGACCTGTAACTTCTTCTATAAGAGGCTCCTCTGTCCTCTACTCATTTCCTGTAGTAATGGCTTCTGTTTGAGCCACTATGGTAATGACTAAAGAGCTGTCGAAGGACACCAGAAACAAAATTGTAGACCTGCACCAGGATGGGAAGACTGAATAGGCAATAGGCAAATATGCAAAGTTTTCCAGGATGGGATGAGGAAAACCACGCCTCTTTTAGCTACCTTGTAAGGCAGCTCCATTGACATCAAGCATGACCTACAAGAGGCATTATGACATGATGCAGGATTAAAACCAAACCAGTATATTCCAGAAGGAACAGATGCCCAACTGTAGACAGCACTGTTTTAACCTGATTGGGTTTCCTCAGTACAGCGTAGGGAACTGGTTTGGCTGGGCTGTAATAGGCAAGCAGCTTGGTGTGACAAAATCAACTGTGGGAGCAATGATTACATAATGGAAGACATACAAGACCACTGTTAATCTCCTTCGAACAGGAGCATCATGCAAAATCTCACCCCGTGGGGTGAATGACCTGCAGAAAGCTGGGATCAACTTAACAACGGCTGAGTATGGTGCGAGTGACTCTGATCCTGTAGTGCCAAATGTTTTCCCATGCTTAAGCCCTTACATATCCAGGCCCATCTGAAGTTTGCTAAAGAGCATTTGGATGTTCCAGAAGAGTATACAGAGAATTTAATATGGTCAGGTGAAACCAAAGTAGAAGTAGTAAAACACAACTTGTCGTATAACAAGGAGAATGAAACCTGAGGTGCATACAAAGAACACCATTCCTACTGTGAAGCATGGGTAAGGCAACATCATGCGTTGGGGCTTTTTCTTTGCAAGGGGTCCAGGAGACTGATCTGTGTACATGATAGTATGAATGTGGCCATGTATCATGATATTTTTAGCACATACCGCCTTCCATCATCAGGAGCATTGAAGATGAAATGTGGCTGGGTCTTTCAGCATGACAATGATCTCAAGCACACTGCCCAGCGACAGCCCCAAAATGTCACTCCTCTAGAGGTGGTCTTCATGGAGGAATGAGCCAACATACCAGGAACAGTGTGTGCCAACCTTGTGAGGACTTACTGAAAACTTTTGACCTTTCTATTGAGATGAAATTTTGTTATTGACCGAATACTTATTTTCCACCATAATTTGCGTATAAATTCTTTAAAAATCTGATTGTCTTGAGTTACTTTCTCATTTTGTCCCTCAAATAATAGATCTTTCTATGATGTCAATTACAAGCCTTTTTTTAGTGGGGGAACTTGTACAGTTGGTGGATGACTAAATACCCCCCCCCCATTTATACTGTACATACTTGAGTATAATGTGACCCAAGTGTAAATTCGAGGCACCTAATTTTTACCACCAAAAGCTGTGAAAACCTATTGACTCGAGTATAAGCGAGAGGTGGGAAATGCATTGGTCACAGACTCTCCAGTATATAGCCGGGCCAGCCCCCAGGGGTATATAGCCCGGTCAGCCCCCAGGGGTATATAGCCGGGCCAGCCCCCAGGGGTATATAGCCGGGCCAGCCCCCAGGGGTATATAGCCGGGCCGGCCCCCAGGGGTATATAGCCGGGCCAGCCCCCAGGGGTATATAGCCGGGCCAGCCCCCAGGGGTATATAGCCGGGCCAGCCCCCAGGGGTATATAGCCGGGCCAGCCCCCAGGGGTATATAGCAGGGCCAGCCCCCAGGGGTATATAGCCGGGCCAGCCCCCAGGGGTATATAGCCGGGCCAGCCCCCAGGGGTATATAGCCGGGCCAGCCCCCAGGGGTATATAGCCGGGCCAGCCCCCAGGGGTATATAGCCGGGCCAGCCCCCAGGGGTATATAGCCGGGCCAGCCCCCAGTATGGCCAAAACATAAAAAAAATAAACTCTCACCAAAAAAAAAAGAAAAAAAGTACTCACCATTCTGACGTCCCGGGTAGCTCCTCTTCTTTCTTCACGTGCGCTGCCTCCAGGTCAGTGACAGGTACATTGGCACGGCTCTGCTGGCGCACAAACTAAGATGTCAGCAGCGACTGACATCATAGCATGTGCGCTGACCGGGTTGTGTGCACGTACGTGTTGCTGAGCTGGAGCCAGTGCATTTGAAGAAAGACGAGCTGCCTGGGGCGTTAGAATGGTGAGTACTCTGTTTATTATTTTTTTTAAATACCAGCATACAAGCTGATGACAAAAATTGTGCTGAAAAACTCTGCTTATACTCGAGTATATACGGTAAGTATTAGGTTCATAAACTAAAAAAAATGACCATGGCAAAACCAGATACAAAAAAAAGAAAAAGTTTACTTACAGTTCACTTGCATGTGCATGTTAATAACTTGACTAAATAAGCACAACTGAAGACAAAAAGCTGGAATAGTTTTGAAAAATAAAATATGTACACTACACACCTTAGAAAGTAATTGTACCATAAACTATCCGTATTTCCTAATAGCAGACTACTCAAATTAATTATCTCACGTAATAGTTTACAGTTGTTGCCCTATTCTTGCGATCATGCAATGAATGCTGTTTGGAAAAAAAACTGAATGATTTCCATATATTTAAACTTGAACTTTTAGGATAGTTGCATATTTGCAGAGTTTACCAATGTGTACCCAGAACAACTGAACTGAACTCAGAAGATCTTTTTCATCCCCTTAAATCTAATGATTCCATCGAAGACTTGCATACAACAGAAAACTGTGCAAGTCTAGGTTCACATCACATCATAGCCATCCATTGTAGGCATATGTTAAGCGGATTGCTGACAAACACAAGGCACATACAGTGGGATATGTGCTCTTTTTCCTCTCCAATCCTCCTGAAAGTGGGAGGAGTGAGCATCAGCAGCCAACGATTGGTTGCTGATGATGTTCAGGGTGTTTTTCTCGTGTTTCCCTTTTATGGACAGGGACATCACTGGGGACCTCCCTGTGTGTACGCTAACTGGAGGCCAGGGGGTGGATGCAATGTGTTACATTCATCCCCCATAAGAACCAATGGAATGACGCACAGAAAATTCTGGATTGTAAATGTATATAATGTTCATCTCTCAGCTCTGTATGACTAAATCTCTAAATCCAATCTTGTATAATAATTCCAGCTGACAATAGAATAATGCTTCCTTTTAACACGATAGTGCTCTGCGCCATACTAAAAAAGTGAATTTAAAAAGTTTTAAATAAAAATAAGTTAATGAAAAACCCCATTATACATTACGCTTACATATACAGGCAGTCCCCGGGTTATGTACAAGATAGGTTTTGTAGGTTTGTTCTTAAGTTGAACAACCTGGAACTTGTTTGTCAAGTCGGAACTGTATATTTTATAATTCTAGCTACAGACACATTTTTATATATAGTGCATAGCCACCCCAAAATAGTATAGCTGAAAAATGCATTTCCTCTCTTGCATGACAACATTAATGGAAAAACAAATATTTTATAAAAATTTCTACATAGCATTCCACCATGCTTAAGTTGACAGAGCATTTGTTGGTGTTAAAGTTTAGTAATGTTAAGGGTTACCCAAGAAAACTAAGGGACCATGTGAGGCAAGCTATTATTCACCACTAGAAATTCATATTGTCATTTCATTCCCCTTTAATTGAGATTTGAAATACAGTTTGGGTTATATGCGTCTTCTATTATCTATTATTATCCATTATCTATTATTGTATTATAGAAATTGCAATTTTATGAAGATCGACATCAACTCCCCACACCAAAATGGATTGAGCTTGCAAATCTGATTAACAGTTGCATGGACTACGAGCCAGATTTCCGGCCCTCATTTCGAGCAGTCATTCGAGAACTGAACAGTTTGTTCACTCCAGGTAGGAATCCTCTTACATATAGTGATTTATTTGTTATGTTTTGGGGAAAATACAGGAAATACAACTTATTGCAACTGTGTTATTTTTCTTAGACTATGAATTATTGGCAGAAAGTGATTTACTTCCTAGTATAAGAGTTGGAGTATTTGGCTTTTCTGGGGGCTTTGAAGACCGTGATCCAACCCATTTTGAGGAAAGACATCTTAAATTCCTGCAGCAACTTGGCAAGGTATTAAAAAAAACAATTGTTCTTTCTTTGTTCTGGTGCTTGGTTCCAGTAATCCCTGGTTCTCCTTAAGCCCTCCTGTGAAAACCTAATTTAAGACAGGCACCAGATGCGCCAGCGTGAGATGCCCCAGCATTGTAGTTAAGTTATGGCTCACAGAAAGAAGTCCCATGTGGCAGTTATTATAAATCTACTGCAATACAGTTAAGCAGTTTTTGCACATAATACTAATCTTCACTTACTCAAAATGCATCTAAAGGTAAAATCTGGTATCAGCAGATGGAGAGAGAAACATGCATGTCAGAAAGCCACAGACTTTTCATAGGACCAGAAGAAGGGCATCCGTAGAACAAACCATCTGTTGTCTTATATCATCCATGCTCCTCTCTCCTTTTTTTCACTCATTTATGAGAATTACAGTTTACAATCACAAATACAATTATAGCACATGCATAATTTTGGCATAAGTTAGGTAAACCAGGAAGGAGAGACAGGAAATTCCGACTCCCCGTTTCTCTCCTCCAGGGCCGTCTCCAGGTTTCAGTGGGCCCCTGGGCAACAGAGCCTCATTGGGCCCTTTTGCAGTGAGCTCATTTAGGGTGAAGATACACGGTGCGTTTCGGTTGCATTCACACTGCATTTTGTAAATATTAATAGTAATGTAATCAGGCAAATCACCTCATCTCAGCTGTTGTAATGCGTTTCAAAATGCAATGAAAACGCAACCCAAATGAACCGTGTGACCGCACCCTAAAAACACATAAACTACAGCCCCTATGGAATAATTATATACAGTCCCCATGGCTGAACACTGAGAACTTACATCAAGAAGAACTAGTGTTAGTATATACAGTTCTCCCGCCAGCACCCGGCATACTTGAACAAGTTAGGACCCCAGTATGCTCTGAAGGAGAGGGGAGAGCAGGGGAGCCTTGCAGGACTACAAGTGCCAGCCTAGAGGAGAGGAGGTTTGAAGAGGAGATCTGGAGGCCTAGTTCATTCAGGACTACAACTTACAGCATGTCCAGGATGAGAGTGGGAGGCCCTGTTGATGCAGGACTACAACTCTCAGCATGCCCTGGAGGAGGGTGGGGCTGGTTCATGCAGGACTACAACTCCCAGCATATCCTGGAGGATGGGAACTGGTTCATGCAGGACTACAACTTCCAGCATGTCAAAGATGAGGGTGGGAGGCCTGGTTCATACAGGACTACAACTCCCAGTATGTACTGGAGGAGAGGGAAGTCTGGCTCATGCTGGATTACAACTACCAGCATGCCCTGGAGGATATGGGGGGGCTGGTTCCTACAGGACTACAACTCTCAGCATGTCCTACAAAACAAGGGGAGGCCTGACTCCTGAAGAACTCCTTTCAGGTTCTGCAAAAGAGGGGCAGAGCATGGGAAAAACTACCCCACTATGCTGCAGGAGCTCTAGTTGGAGCTGAAGTTATGCTGCAAGGCTCTTACCATCACCTCCTAGTATGTGGGCAAGTTGCAGAGCAGGTCTGTGTGCAGCACTTCCTCACTGACATCCTCCTCCACACATCGTTCTAATCCCAGTGCAGGCTGCAGCTCCGGAGCTTCAGCACATGGTTCCCTGATCTCCTGGAGGCTGTGGCTGGAGGCTGTGGAGGATGCAAAGCGGGCGCCATGGAGGCTTTCTAGTTCTGGGGGATTCAAACCCCTTTACAGCACCACAACCTGCAGGAAATCACTTTACTAAACTGCTCCTCTCCCAGGCTGTAGTCTGCCTGCTGTGTTGCTCCCATCCCTGAGAGCCGGCGCCAGCACCTGTCCTGCTGCAGCGCACATGAGAAGTGAGAAGTATGAGTGCGGTGGGCCCCCGTGACATTGCAGGGCCCCGGCACTTGCCCAGGTATGCCGGGTGCTGGCGCCGGCCATGCTCTCCTCATTCCTTAAATCCTCTATATTTAAATCTATAATTATCTAGCATGAATATTTCATATACAAAATTCCAATTCCATCTTGATTCTTTTCTTTGGATTTATTACACCTCCTTCAAACAATTCTCTGTCCCTGCTCATACCTATTTTTATTTTTTGTGCCACATGCTTTGTCCTTCTATTAAACTGTATAATAAATCTGTTCAGCACTTTAACCCCTTAATGCCAAAGCCACTTTTCACCTTCCTGACAGGGCCCATGGGAGGGATCTGATTTCACGTACGGGACCCTTGCACGCCGCGGTCATGCATGGCCACAGCGTGTAAGGAGTTAATGCCCACGATCAGAGTTAAGGGATGCTAGAGACGGGTGCCAGCTGTAATATACAGCTGGCACCCGATGCTTCTGCTACCGGCTCCGTTTTTATTACTGCAAAATGCGGGAACGCACCGCCTGCCATGCAGTACTATTGTCAAATATCGGGAAGGAGTTAAAAAAGTAACAAGTGGTTAAATTATTTGCTCCAACATGGGATGTACTGCTTTAGAAGGCTCTAACTCCACCATAAATGTCCAACATTTAGAAATAACAGATTTACTGTGTAACTGCAGGTTTTTTTTTTTTTTTTTTGTTATCATATGAAGTATTTAGTCTAGTCCGAACTAGACAACATTTGTAGGTAAATTGAGACACACTAAAAAACTTTGTAATGCACGTTCATAATAAGAAACCTATGAATTTGTCCTTACGTACTTCTTCAATCATATCCTCCTAAGTGGATGCTGTCGAATCTGATCTCGTTATTTTGAGAGCAACAAATTCTGTACACTAAATAGTGGTTGTGGCACAACAGCAACCCTGGATGAACCTTCAGGATAGCCCTAAAAGTAGACAGAAATAACATGTCATAGTTTTGACAAGTGAAAGATTGTCCTAAAATGTCCTCATTGGTCATAGATGAATCTTTTGCAGGGTTTACTGAGAATCTTGGTAAACCGTTTGGTGCAAGGGCAGAGGTAACAAAAACAAAAAATGAAGCTTACTCACCTGTGTGACGCTAAGAACCACTTTGTTCCACAATTTTTTATGTATGCATAATAAGGCATAAGATTAATATCTGCTGCGTCTTTTTAAGGGCAACTTTGGAAGTGTTGAACTATGCAGATATGACCCATTACAAGACAACACTGGTGAAGTTGTAGCGGTTAAGAAGCTCCAGCACAGCACTGAAGAATACCTTAGGGATTTTGAAAGGGAGATTGAAATTCTGAAATCCCTGCAGCATGAAAATATTGTAAAATATAAAGGAGTTTGTTACAGTGCAGGTAAGTCCATAATTTTGAGTGTGTCAGTAATTCGTGCTAGTTCGCATATAATATTTACGTAACATTAGAGGAAAATTTAAAAAAATAAAAAAACATTGTTTTTGCCTGTTCAGGGGACTCTTACATGGAGAACCTGACTTTTTGATGGCTTTTTTAAAACAGATTAGTGAAAATTAGCCCCACAAAAATGAAGGGTACACTAAAATAAGACTTGACTACCCTCTGAACCCACTTAGTAGTATCGGAAGAGCCTTGCATGGCAGCTTACATCAAGTGCATGCCATCAGGGTTGTCATGAGATGGTTGTCCTACCATTTCTTACTTCTTTCTGCAAAAGTATGGATCTGATAACATTTCCAACAAAGTTCAGGATTTGACTGAAATGCAACATTTGATGTAACCATATTGTTATGTTATTTGTTGAAAAAAAATAAATAAGTAAGGTACAGGCAGTCCCCGGGTTACATACAAGATAGGGTCCGGAGGTTTGTTCTTAAGTTGAATTTGTATGTAAGTCGAAACTGTATATTTTACAATTGTAGATCCAGACAAAAAAATTTTTTGGCCCCAGTGACAATTGGAGTATAAACATTTTTTGCTGTAATGGGACCAAGGGTTATCAATAAAGCTTCATTACAGACACCTTACAGCTGATTATTACAATCTGGGACTATAGTAAAGCATTCAGAAAGCTTTACCAGAGGTCAGAGGGGTCTGTCTGTAACTATGGGTTGTCTGTAAGTCGGGTGTCCTTAAGTAGGGGACCGCCTGTATTGCCATAAACTGTGGCTTTTTTTTGCTGGCAAAGCATAAAGTAAAATGTACTGACAGTATGCAAGGCGGTATAGGTTATAAATCACATTTCACCCTGTTAACACAGAATTATTCATTTTCAGGCCGGCGAAATCTGAGGTTAGTAATGGAATATCTACCATATGGAAGTCTCCGAGACTATCTGCAAAAAAACAAAGAAAGGATAGATTTCAAAAAACTTCTACAGTACTCCACCCAGATATGCAAGGTAATCCTTATAAAACTGAATAAAGATGTTGTCTTCATGACCCATGTTGCTTATCAAATATATTCAAATTAGGATAACTACTTGGGTCAACTTGGGCATTTCTGTAGAATTTGTTGCATTATTGGCCAGAGCAATTATTAGCATTTTGACATGTACAAATAAAGCAGAAATTACAGCATAAAAAATTGTATTTGACCTAATAAAACTATATATTTTCTGAAAGCAGACACTTGTGCTATTTTCAAAATTTCATTAAGCAGTTTATAAACATAGGCCACTTTGAAAAATCCAACTTTGTCTACAAAAATAAATCCTTTTTAGAGTGAGGGTGAAAAAAATAGAAACCATGCTTGAACATGTAGGTCTAAAGTAGACTGGAACTTGTTAACCTTCATAAATACCTATTGAGTTTTCTTTAAGATATGGTTATATAAAACATATTTTTACTTTCTTACAGGGCATGGAATATTTAACAGTCAAGAGATATATTCATAGAGATTTGGCGACAAGAAATATTTTAGTTGAGAATGAAAATCGAGTGAAAATTGGGGATTTTGGATTAACAAAAGTGCTACCCCAAGACAAAGAGTATTACAAGGTTAAGGAGCCTGGTGAAAGTCCTATCTTCTGGTAAGTGTTAAGAGAGGTTTTGTTCTGGTAATGAAGAAAATATAATTGTGGATACAGCATAACGATTCTGTACATTTTAGTTCTTACCGTATATACCCCAGTATAAGCCGACCCAAGCTTCTAGACGCCAAGTTAAAGGTTTTCAGCACATTCGGCTCATACTCGAGTATATACAGTAATTTTTTTTGGTTACCCATGTTTTATATGGTATTTTTTTTATATTATACAGGTATGCACCAGAAAGTTTGACTGAGAGCAAGTTCTCTGTGGCCTCAGATGTCTGGAGTTTTGGAGTCGTTCTGTATGAGCTGTTTACATATAGTGAAAAAAATAGAAGCCCTCCATCAGTAAGAATCCTAAAAACTTTTATCTCATCTTTTTCTGTGAATAGAATGTAGTTATAGTGAAACAGCTGAAATATACCATGAATATAGTATTCATCAAGTGTTACCGCATAAATGGAAACCTGTTTTGGATGCACCTCTTGCTCAAGTTTTTAGCCACAAACAAGATTTTTTTTTTTACAACATACTGCATTTTGATGCAAAATTTGAAAAAAGGTACTGGTGGTGTTTTCTTTTTTGTAAAACTTGACATCCACTGAACTCACTGGCAGCCACATGACTTAGAAGCATCCTTATATGCAACTCTGTGCCATCAATGTGGCAAAATTTGTAATTGGAGAACACGTTTTGGGGCTGAGGGTCCTTATAAAGCACCAAATATATGTACTGATCACTGAAGCCATCAAGCAGAAGCTGTTCAAATTGTCACAAGTTATTCGTGATTTATACATGTAATTATTAAATGTAAACATTTTGCATGGAGTCACAAAATTGAATATCAAACCAATAGGGAATTAGGATGTTCTGTATAGTAACTTTCTTATAACTTAGCCTTTGACAATTGCACAACATTATTTTTCCTTTGTCATTGACAGGAATTCATGAGGTTGATTGGAAATGATAAACAGGGGCAAATGATTGTATTCCACCTAATAGAGCTGCTGAAGAATGGTGGAAGACTGCCGCAACCAGATGGGTGTCCTAGTGAGGTACTAAACTTATACTCCCTAGTCAGTGCTACACTAGTTTGTATCTAAAGTAGCAATTAGGCATCACTTACCAGGTATAAAATGCCAGCAGTCTTGTTGCTCAGTTTAATCCCAGCTCAGTTATGTTTCATATGATCATTTAATCTACATTATACAGATTTTACCCTTCAGGGTGGGGAAGCACTTAGTCTTCCCTGTGTTTAGGGCTTATTGAAAGAAACAAGATGTAATAATTGTCCGTAAAATCCACCTGGGTAGCCTTCCACAACACCTTCCTAAAACTCATGCAGAGAAAGATGCTGAAGAGAGCATTTCTTCCCTATGTATAGAATGAGGAGAGCAGCGATTTACTTTAGAAGGCGAGTCCCTTTGATGATAAAATACTATAAATCTGCCCTGATTCACATAAATTGTCCCTGCAGTTTTTGAGTGTCCAGAGAACTCATTTTGTTCTGTTAGATATAGTTTCATACTATTTTCCTCAGCCTCCTGACTCTAGCTTCTTTCTGTCAGCTCTTGCAAGCAGTAGGCAGAGTGAGAGTTGAGTGAATAAAAGCACATTTGGTGTAATACACTGGAGATTGTACATTGAGGGAATTTTATTATACTTGAAGGGAACATACTGGAGAGCTAAAACTTTTAATCAGCTTCGATAAAATAGTGTTAACCACATTGTGTGAAGATTAAAATCTTTAAATTAATCAACTAGGTTGTGGTGCCTCCTGCATGATATGAACACACCTGATAGAGGATTTTAGAGGACACAGGCTACACAAATCAACTAAACCAACAGCCAAGACACTCTTTAGCCCCATGCACATGGGTGAGTGCTGCTCGCCCCCTCTCCTCCCCATAGAACCTACTAGCTGCACAGCCGTAGGTATGACCAAAGATTGTGCATGCTCTATCTCAGGGGTCAGGAACCTTTTTGGCTGAGAGAGCCATGAACGCCACATATTTTAAAATGTTATTCCGTAAGAGCCGTACCATATGAACATGCACCCCAGTAGAGAGGTAGTCCCAGTGTCATGGGTGCCCCTGCGATCTACGTCTCGCACCCCTTTCCGAGCTCACTCAACTCGACACTTTCCGGCTCCCGTCCCGGCTGGCAGCGCTTACGCACCGCCACTTGCAAATTTTAAAGGCCAGTGCACTGCTGATTGCCGCAGCCCACTTCCCGGGTTGCTATAAAGAACGGCGGCTCCCAGCATTGCCCATCGGATCTTAGTGCTTCATACCTATGAGGAAGCTTTCCACAGTGTTGACCTCCCATTGTGACCCCGGACCAGTAGATGGGTAACCACAGCATATACTCCCAGTAGATAGGTAGCCACAGCACATACTCCCAGTAGATATGCAGCCACAGCACATGCCCCCAAGTTGGTAGGTAGCCATAGCACATGCCCCTCAGTATATAGGTAGCCACAGCACATGCCCCAAGTATATAAGTAGCCACAACACACGCCCCCAGTATATAGGTAGCCCCAGCACACACTCCCAGTATATAGGTAGCCGCAGCACATGCCTCCCAGTAGATAGGTAGTCACAGCAAAAAAAAAATGAATATTCACTTAACAGTGCTCCCTGCAGCCAGCTCCTCATCGGTCCCACGCTCTTCTCTTTGACCCAGGCTCAGACGATGGCGCCTGGGTCGTTCAAAGGACGTGGGCAGCGGTAACATACTGCGTCCAGTGATCAGTCTAAGAGACACACAGCAGCCATCACTATTTATTAAAGTTCTGTCTAAGAGCCAGATGCAGCCAACAAAAGAGCCATATCTGGCTCCCGAGCCGTACGTTCCCTACCCCTGCTCTATCTGTTTGAGGCTATGGTTCGGAACGGTGAGTGCTTGTTGCACTCACCATACCGAGCCCGTGCGCCATAGCTGTCTATGGAGGACGTATGTACGGCTGCAAGATTGCGGCCGTACATACGTTGTTGTGTGCATACGTCGTCGGTTGTGTGCATGGGGCCTTACTCTTTTCTCGTTCAGTTGACCTACAGAACTTGTGTGACAGATCTGTCCTATCCTCATATCACATGGCTACATTTCTGGGAAATGATCTTCACAATTTTTTTTTAATAGCATACAATTAAAGAAATGTTTATATGTGGCAGATGAACTAAATTAAAAGTCAATGCCCAGACGAGAATAACACTTTAACCTCTGGCACTAGGTTCAGTTACTCCTATGGTCATAGAAGTGGTCATGGGGATATTTTATCTGAAACTGAAGTATTATTTATTATTTTCCAGATTTATGCCATCATGAATGAGTGCTGGAATAACAGCATCAGTCAACGTCCTTCCTTCAAGGATTTGACTGTAAAAGTTGAACGAACAAGGGATTTTATGGGACCATGAAAGCTGCATGATTTACTTGTGGACAGAGCCTGTATTATACCAAACAGAATGTAATGCATCATTGCAAATCACTTCTGGTATGAGCAAGTCTTGCTTGTTTTGGAATGAAAACCTCATTGACATGTACAGTTTTTGTGCAAACAGCAAACAAATGCACTTAGCTGAGGTGTCGTGTTTAGTTCTTCAAGCAGAACAGCCAGTGAAGATGTGGAAGATCATTGTGAATGGACAGCGCTGCATTCACAGTACACAGAGATGAATGCATCTTCTTCATCTGCAAGATGCACAGAATGCACAGAATATTTGTACAGTTAGTTACAGACTCTACCTTTTTCAAGGGCTTTTATTGAATCTAGCACACATTGAACATTTGAATATGTATATTAGTCATTTTCTGTAAATTTGCTAAATAACCTATTTAATACATTTTAAACAGATGTTGGTATGTATCTATCATACCTGTTTTCTAGCAATATGAAGCCTAATACAACAAGGATCAGCTTCTATGGGTAAAGTTAAAGGGATCAAGCATTGCCATTTCCCACTTCCGTAAGTGCTTTTAAAGACACAGAGCAAACAAAGAGCCAGAAAATACATGTGCATGTCAGTCTGTGTATGAACACATACATGTATATGAACACTCAAGATTGCGTTGAAGTTGTTTTCATAGTTTTCTTGTTAGCGCTTCACCTCACATAAGAGTTGCATGTACATCTTCAGGAAAAAAAAAACCTAAAAGGGAACCCATGATGTGAACATTGCGGTCCACTCTGCAGACATCATATTTTACCACAAAATGAGCTATAATCAGGAGAAAAAGAAAATGCCCCATTTCTATTTAAAGGTTTTACACAACTGCATATAACAAAGATATCTGTTTTTTTTAAATTGGATAAAAATACATCCTCTTATGAATAACAACATACAACAGATTTCTCGGTATAGTCAAAATGTAAAAGCTTTATGGGAGAAACGTAGTACGCACCTCAAATCAATAGCTTGTGGATCCACCTTTAACAGTAATAACACGAAGTAATAGTTTTATGAAGTACTTTATCAGTTTCTCTCATCAATCCTCTAGAATGTGTGCCCGTTTTTCTTTAAATAATAGCTTTAAGTTATAGAAGTTTGTGGGCGTTTGTCTATGCACAGCTCCTTTTAAGGTGCTAACGTAGGATTATAATTGAGTTGGAGTAGTTTTTTCTGCTGTTCTTGGGATCACTGTCCTATTTCATGACCCAGTTTCAGCCAAACTTTAGCTGTTGGATAAATAGCTTCACATACTCTAGAATACTCTGTGGTATAGAGAACAGTTCATGGGTGACTCAATGTTTGCAAGGTAAACAGCTCCTGAGGCTACAAACGGGCCCAAAACCCTACAATCCTATGCTTCATAGTAAGTTCTACTTTTTCCACACAAGGCCTTTGCATTTTGCACTATTTTTTGTTAAATTATGACATTGTAGAATTTGTTCAGTGTCATTATTTATCTGACATTGTATTAATGAATACAACCTTATTTTAAGATCTTCTAGAGCAGTGGTGGCGAACCTATGGCACGGGTACCTGCACCATCACCCTACTGCAGAGTTCGCCAGACAGGACTCCAGGCCTCTTGCAGTCCCAGGAAGCTACAATGATAAACAAAACTTCTTCTCCTTCCTTCTACTGTATTGGTGTCATCAGGTGCTTATACAATTTAAACCTGTGACAGAGCAATGAGTAATAAGTTTCTGCTTAAATTGTGGCATCGGCACTTTGCAAAAAATATGTGGGTTTTGGATGTAGTTTAGGCACTCGGCATCTAAAAGGTTTGCCATCACTGTCCTAGAGTCTGGAGAAGTTTAAAACTATGAACTGATTCGTAAAGCCATAATATTAAAAGAGGACTACATTATTTATATATATACATTATACATATACAGTCATATCATGTTCCCTTTAAGTCATATTTAACCTGTAAGTGGATAATTTGTAACTTTGTAATATTCATTCATTGAGGAAAGCTGTTTCGCTGTGACTTTTTCTTCTCTTTGTCTGGTAGTGAGCAGTGTATCTGAAAGCTTTCTGAATTTCACTTCTGACAGGTAAGGATGGTAATGAATAACTCTTTCCATACCTAGATAGTATTTCCCTTGATGATTCAGTTTCTCTGAGCAGATCCGACGCTTTTCTGTAAAGAGTCATGATAAACATTATCATGGTCTTATATGATCAGCTGTTAGTGGAGGAAGGACAAGAAAGCTAAATAAGGAAGAAAAGCAGAGGAGAAAGAAGGTCACAGGAACATATTTCTTTAATGAAGTATATTTCAAAGTTTACATGGTGTGTTTTTGCATGTTTACCATGTGTTTGGCTGGTTTGAATCCATTTTCTTCATTTCAAAATGAAAAAAGCTTTTAAAAACGCACCAGAAACGCACTGTGTGACCACATCCTGAAACAACTTGCTAGAGCTAAATTTTTTTTATATAGCCTTATCTCCAAAACAACAAAAATATTGTTACTCTACTCCCTGTTAGATAGACTAAAGCCAAAAAATAGGCAGATCAGCAGTAATTTGGCTATTTTTAGCAAACCTGCATGTTCCAACATTATGCAGAAAATTGATTGTTGCATTGTTGAGAAGAACATTAGGCATTCATTTTAGGTATTTACAATTTATTTTTAAATTTTCCTTTCCTGAAAGCTTTTTCTATGATTAAGAAGCATCCTCTCCCCCATTCCCCACAGCACAACAAAAATTACCACACTTGTCACTAAAATGGAGCCTGGTATATGAAAGAGATTTTTGAGAAACAGCAGGACAGAGGGCTTATTTGATTTGCATGCAACTCCTTAAAAGATATGTTGCTATTTACCATTGTGCCTTTTGTAGATGTTATTTTATACATAAATGTTACTCGGCTATAATCGGAAAGCGAGCATTGAAACATCAATGAGGTGAACTCACATAAAAATTTTGCGTGTGAAAGGCTTATTACTAGAGCTTATTGTAAACCTTAAGGCCACACAATAAAGGTTTGGTCAAAAATCTGAAAACAATGTTTTGAAAATGTAGAAGACCGTTTTGTGTCCAGTAGACCATTTGGAGACCTGTTTAAGTTCAAATTCCTGCAAAATATAAAGAAATAGGTTTATTTATTATTTCTCTAAAATACCTATTACAAGCTACGTAATTAAGGGGTTGTGAATAGAAGCAGACATGCTGATCATTGCAGGATCCAAATGTATCACACACTGGATACCTATTATAAAAATAGATCATTGATTTCAAAAATACATATAGGGCCAGTCCACCCCTTTCAATTAAAATCCCTTAGTGCACAATGACAAATTTAGCTTTTGGTTTTTCTTTATTGCCTATACATAATGGTGATTATCGGCTAGTTCTGTTCTCATGCATAATACTTATTATTAATTCATACTAAATGAGATATGGGAATAGTCATTTTCTAAATTTTATATAGATTTTGCCAGTTCTTCACAGCAGTGCTTCTGCCCCGCTCCTTCCCCCTCCCCACTGAGCAGTGGAAAGTGGCATGGCTCTGTGTATTTGAATGGAGCTTTGGCTTTATCCTGTGGTGTAGAAGACCTGGAGCATGGTTGTGCAGGAGCTTCCTGAAGGGCATACAGTACTGCAGCTGCACCATAGGTCAAACCAATACTGATGTATTTCATAAAGGAGCCATATCAAGTAAACACTATTTCACCTCATTAATGCTGGGTACTGGGCAAGTAAGGCATATTGTTTAGGAGAATCACCCAAACAATATTTCTGCAGAAGTTGAACTTGTTTTAGAAAATAGAGAATGTACAATAATTAGTGATCTTAGTGATGTAAAGAAAGATGGTGTGTAAATGTAGCCTTTTTCTCAAAATAGAAAAAAATAATATCCATTATTAACATCTGCAGTGAAATAACTAGAATAAATTTATATTTCAAAGTGACTTTATTTTATATTAAAAACATTTTAAAGAAAACATCTACCATCATTTTGACTGATGATAGACTCCTATTACTTGCTTATGTATTCTTTGAGCAGCGATGCGTAATCTGTGTGCGCTATGTAAATTATAATGATTATTATTATTATGCTGGGGAGCAGAACTGTTTTTATCCTGGAACGGTGAGATGCTGAAGAAATCAAATTTTTGAAAATATGCAAATTATGGCTTACTGCGCCTCTTGGCTCCATCAGATTTTAATTTATTCATGCCCCACACATACCAGCCTAGTCCTGCCCTAAGAGCTTGCAGAAAGCCGTGTGAGGTCACCGTCTCTCTGCAAACTATACAGATGGGACCCAGTTTCTTCACAATCTAGCCATTCCAGTATATAATAAATGCAGTTCCGACCTTTAGAAGACAATAATGAGCATGTGAGTAATAGTCTATAATCAGTCAGTCTGATGGTAGATGTGCGTTAAAGGAAACCTACCACTTGAAGTGGCAGGTCTCCGATGGCAATTCCGGGCACCAGCTCAGGGTGAGCTGGTGCCGGAGCTTATTTTAGTTAGTGTTTTAAACCGCGGTATCGCGGTTTAAAACACTTCTTAAACGTTATAGCCGACACATGGAGGTACGCGCTCGGCGCTTACCGTGCGCGCGGCTACATAGGAAGTGAAGGAGAGCCGCGCGCATGGTAAGCGCCGAGCGCGTACCTCCCTGCGCCGGCTATAAAGTTTAAGAAGTGTTTTAAACCGCGATACCGCGGTTTAAAACACTAACTAAAATAAGCTCCGGCACCAGCTCACCCAGAGCTGGTGCTCGGTATTGCCATCGGAAACCTGCCACTACAAGTGGTAGGTTTCCTTTAAGGAAAAAAGATTCATACTGATCATACTGATCCTGACATAAAACACATTCAGATTCTAAGAATATAGTTTTTAGCGTAGTTCGCCATTTTAAACATACTTCAATCTTCAATTCTACATAAATTGAGCTGATTTACATATGATTTGCTTCTTTACCTTTCATCTTTTATCACACCTTTTCAGATGGATGTATACATTTTTTCCACAGTTGACTTTCAGCATTTTTGTAACTAGCAGACCATGCCGGGCAGTTCCAGGGGCAGGTCAAAGAGCAATTCTAAAGCAGGCAGGACCTGGCCTATAATTAACCTTGTGCACCAGTGCCTCTTAGGATATCTGGTGTACCTATGGGGCAGCGTAAACATCAACGAGCATTTTCTAATACAAAAAGTCATCTAAAACTCAATTTTTTTAAATTATATATTGAAGAAGATTGTCAATGATATCTTTGTACTAAGAAAGTCTTCATTTGCATAATCTCATTGATTTAAAAATCTTGTGGCTCATCACACCTTGTTGTTGTTTCTGATACCAAGGGTCGTGAGTTCAAAGTCCAACTGAGAAGCATTATAAAAATTGCCATATTCTAACCATCTTGGTAGCAGCACTAACAATGACAGGAGCCAATCCCTGGTGTCAGATGGGAGGTGGAGTATTTCTTGTGTACAGAGATAAACTTCCTGTACACAAGACAAGGTTGAGTGTTTGTTCAGAAATATGTTAACATTTGAAAGCTTTTTTTCTCCCCCAGAACAACCACTTGCTAAATGATGTGCAGTTTATTTTTATTTTTTTACAAAGTTTTGCCATACACTTTTTTTGATCCATAAATTAAAGGCTATGCTTTTCTATGGCTTCTCTAGATATCCTCCATATCATGTTGGATTATCACATTGCCTCTTATTTATCCTACAACCAAGGCCCCAAGTTGTGACAGGAATAGTTCTATTGGTGGTGAAAACATGTAATATACACCGCACACTTTCTCTTATGAAGGGCATTTACTTTGCAGTAGTTGTCTGTAAATGACAGAATGATTCAGTACATGTACTGATGTCATCAATTACCTCAGAATATTGTTAATGTTATATTTAAGTTGTTAGAGGTGCCAGTATCAGAGCAGGTTTTACAATGTATGTTTTAGAATGTCTCATGTCTTAGTTTAGAGTGATCCCACAATAGGATCTCCATACTTGTCCTGAATGTACAAGTGCTTACGAAGAGGTGGCTGGAAAAATGTTGCCACCACACTATTAAAATCGTTGAGATTAATGGAAACCTACAAATGGGATTGCTCCTTTAAATCTTCTGTTGTGCAGTGTTCTTACTGCTGTTGCCTCTATTGTACATAGCTTGGCCTTTTTTTTTTTTACATTTGTTTCCATGCCTAATCGCACCTGCTTCTGTTTGTATTTTAAGGTGAAAAAGCAATTTGTATGTCAAACCGTGTAAAGAATGGATTTGTAAAACATATTTTATGTCTGTATAATATTTCTCAGGGATATGTAAATACTTCTGTATGTCATTTGAGATCTTCCAAAAGTAAAGAAGAAAATTAAGTGGCTTGTTCTGTTCATGAACATAACTTTTAGCGAAAGGCAATGAATTTTCTTTACTCTCTTATTTAGAAGTGCTTTTTACGTAGTTCTTTTTATTTCTGGAAGAAGGGGTCACTATTGGATGGGGCTGTGTTTTGTGATTTTATGCCACAGCTATTGATTACTTTATTTGGGACTGTATAAGCAAAAGAGCTTTAGCCTTTAATAAAAAAAGAAAAAAAAAATTTTTTTTTTTTTAAATAACTTGTCTGCATTTTTATTCACCTCTGGTGAGACTCCACTTGTGGAGCTACAAAAATTTTACTGCTTTCCTTGGTAATCTGCAACCACAAATTGCATATTGCTAGCCTGAATTCTTGAATGGAACCTGTTATTTACATTTCTGTTTTAATAAATGCCGTATTTACAATGTTCTTGTCAATTTAACTTTGTGCTGTTTCCCTATTATTAATCCTGGAAATGTATAAATGAATGGTCTGCAACAGCTTAAAAATTATTAGAAATAAAGGAGAGCCACAATAAGTATAAACGCCATTTCTAAATTATGGGGAAAGATTTATTTCAGTTAAGAGGAACAAGTTCAATTTATTTTGTCTTGAGAAGAGACAAATAAAAGGTGAAAACGAGAAAAAAAAAGTTTAAAGGCAACAAGGCTCATTTACAAAGAGCTGTAAATCTCATCATAGCACCAACTTTGAAAGCTTCAAATGGGACCTAGATGCCTTTGTAGACAAAAACAACACTTTTGTGTTTTCATTTTTCACTCCCCACCTTCAAAGATCTATAGCTTTTTTATTTTTCCATGTACAGAGCTGTGTTGGCTTATTTTCTGTATAACAAATTACACTTTATAATGGTGGTATTTAATATTCCATGCCGTGTACTGGGAAGTGGGGAAAAAAAATTCAAATGCAGTGAAATTGGTAAAAAAAAAGCATTTGTGCCATATTCTTGTGGGCTTGGATTTTACGGATTTCACTTTATGCCCCAAATGACATGTCTACTGTATTCTTTGTGTCAGTACGTTTACGGGGATACCAAATTTGTATAAGTTTTGTAATGTTTTCATACATTTACAAAAATTATAACCTCCTGTACAAAAAAATGTTTTTGGATTTTGCCATCTTCTGGCACTAGTAACTCTTTCATACTTTGTTGTACGGAGTTTTGGGAGGCTTCGTTTTTTGTGGCTTTTGATGACGTTTACAATGTTATCTTTTTTAGGACTGTAAGACCTTTTGATCACTTTTTATAGAATTTTTTTATGGCAAAAAAGTGCCAGTTTTGACTTTGGGCGCGATTTTCCGTTATGGGGTTAAACGCAGTGAAAAAACGTTATTATATTTTGATATATCGGGCATTTTTGGACACGTCGATACCTAATGTGTTTATGATTTTTACTGTTTATTTATATTAGTTCTAGGGAAAGGGCGGTGATTTGAGTTTTTAGGTTTTTTATTATAATTTTTTTTTTTTTAACTTTTTGCTTATTTTTACTATTTTTCAGACTCCCTAGGATACTTTAACCCTAGGTTGTCTGTACGATCCTATCATATACTGCCATACTACAGTATGTTTTTTTTCTGGATTTGCGCCGCTGAGACAGGTATTTAACAGGGGATTGTGACGCACACGATCGGATGGTGGCGCAGCTGCGCTGACTTTCATGGGATAGAAATCGGGGGGCATGCCGTCGGACAAGCCGACTGAGGAAGGGAATTTAACACTCAAATATTGTCACAAGATCAAGCACTTACATACACCAAGAAAAAGGTGAACTTCAGCAGACCTGAGCGGGGAAGCAACACATGCAGGATATCAGGCGCACGATCTTAGTGAATCGAGGAAGAGTGCATTCTGGTCGGACGATGCACTTTGGGTGAACTCCTCCTGACGGGTAAGTAATTGTGCCCCAATGTCATTAGTCACAACAGACTTTCTTACTCTGTTACCAAAGTAACATAGTTACTGTTATGTGTAACTGCCATCACTGTACATTACCTCACTGAGATGTTTTGCCGCAACACTGGCTGATGCACTGCAACCAACTGACTACAGCCAAAGTAAGTGATCATCACATCACCTGCCCAGGCAGGTGCAGGACATGTGATGTGGACATGTGACTAGCGACCATCTTCTGTCCTGTGTCTGCTCCAGGGGGAGGAAATCAATGGACTGATGAAAGGGCCAGTAGCATTTTAATTCTTTTTTACAATTTATGTGTATTTCCGCTAAGGGGTGCAAAATTTTAAATAACTATTTACATATTAGCTTATGTTTTCAGGGCCATTTTGTATATGAATTATGCTTATTCCTGGAATACCCCTTTTAAACATTTGTGTTCCTTTCATGTCATGAAAGACTAAGTTTTTAAAGGAAATCTACCACCTGGATGAAGAATTGTAAACCAAGCACACCATTATGGTGTGGCCCCCTGTGGCAGTATCTGCTCTTCTTTAAGCTTTTTATGTCCTTGTTTTTAAGAAAAAAAAAAGGTTTTAAAAATAATGCAATTGAGCCCGTGGGACTCCAGGCCCTCTTATAAAACCGAAGCCCCTCAGGCTCATTTCCATAATTTTATATTGAATCCGTTTATTAACACAACAATACATATGTGAAAAGAAACATAACAGTAAACGATACATCCATATAACAATGGAGGTAACATCGTTACAGAGGCAAATATAAAGAAGTTAATGTGGCAGTGTGCACAGGAGCGCTACTAGGGAAGAGGGGAGATGGTCCGTCATTTACAGGTATGCTTTGATGATAAGCTTTTGCGGGCTTGCAGGTATGTAGGAAGAAGAACATAACCTAGCATGAAATGAGACATACATCATCAGAACATAAATCGTATAGAAGGTTATGAGGTTATGGTATGACACAGCAGAGGGATCCCTTACTACCTGGCTGTTTCAAAATATTGAGCTATGTGATTCACAAAAGGACTGTTCCTGGAGACAAGCCCCGGTCTGTGGCCGTCTAACCCTGCTAAGCTAGAATATGTCTAATAGTAATTGTGTGACAAGACTTGGGACCTGAAGCAAATATCTACCCCTGTAGCTGTGAACCTGGTACCTCCTGCCCATAAGGTATCAAAACAGAAATCAACAAAGTGGCAAAGATAGAGGGTACACACACATTAGGAAAAGGACACAAGGGGGGACATCTAATAAAAAAGACAGGCACATAAAAGACATGAATGCAAGAGCTTCTAGGAGTATCTGGCCGCCTACTCTCCAAAAAGGTCCCTGAAACCCTGAGATTCCTTATATGTCAACCATGGGCCCTAGACTCGCAAGTATCTTTTGTGGGCATCCGGTGCCATAGCTGGCAGTTCCTCCATATGGGATAGGACCAGCATCTCCTGAATCCACTCTGAGATGGTAGGACAGACAGCTGAACGCCAGTGTCAGGGGATTACCGCTCTGGCTGTGATTAAACAAAATCTTAGTAGATCTTGGGTCCCGGAAGGATCGATAGTAAAGCCATCTCAGGAGAAGCGGTCACTTTCTTACATGTGATCTGCTTGTATGTTAAAAATACTTTGTCCCGGAATTGCTGGAGCACAGGACAGGTCCACAAACTATACAGCATATCTCCCCTTTCTGTGCCATTTCACCAGCAGGAGTCCAAGACAGAAGGAAAGGCTAGATGCAGCACCGCCGGCACCCTGTACCACTTAGACACAATCTTGTAACCTTTCTCTTGGGCAGCACTGGCAGAAGACAATTTATGAGTGAAGAGAAAAGATGTACTGTATGGATGTACTTATCTCTTGCTCCCAGCCTTTTACAAATGGGATCTCCGCTTTTTCTGTGCACCTCGACGGGAGCAGAACTGAGCGGGACATCGCCCTCAAATGCAGTGAGAGAATCAGCAAGTGCTAGTTATGAAGGATCAAAATTGTGAATGCTCGAAATATGACAGCCATTAAATATGTTGCCTGGGCAACGAGGCATGAGGCCTTGTGATACATCTTGAGGTCTAAAAGGCCCACACCTCCTCTGGACTTAAGGCGGGACGGAACTTTCCATGCTATCCTGGGATGATTGGTGCCCCAAATGAATTTTAGGAATGCAGATCTCAGGGTGCAGAAGAACCGTGCTAGAGGGACAATGGGTACACCCTGAAAGACGTATAGAAACCGAGGAAGAACATCCATTTTATGATCATTGATTCTGCCGAACCAAGCTTTCGGTTATATTGCAATAGGTCCTTCAAGGTGCGCTCTCAGAGGGGTGTGTAGTTAAGGGCATATAGCCTAGATAGAACAGTTGGGGACCAATATGCCCAGATATCATATTGAGGTTTGCTGCCACTGGAACGGAAACTGTCCCTCACATGTTGTACCAACAATGGGAGTAAAGAGATATTTAAGGCCACCGATTTAGAATAGTTGATTTTGAAGTTACTAAGCTTGCTTTTATCTCTTGAATTTCTGAATGAGGGAAGGGAAAGAGGTCCTAGGCTCTGACTAGGATTTTTGGTGAGATTTCAGATTTTGTATATGGGCCGCGAGGGTCTGCATCCGGGCAGAATTTTCCCTCAAGGCGGGCGCCATGCCGTATGAAGATACCTCTTATTGTACATCTAAGGTCCTCCCACTTTTGCGGTAACATCAGCAGGCACGTGGGCTAAGAGGCGTGCTCAGGTGAAAAGTACAAGTAGTCCCGGTCATGAGGATGTAAGATTTGCCAGATGTCTGTCCGCTGGAGAGCCTGTAAGTACCGTTTAATAGATTGGAATCAGCATTGCATTATATAGCTCAGACCCCCGAGGTTTCAATGGAAGGGTCTAAAGAGAAATTAAAGTCTCCCCCCACCACCATGTAACCCTCTACAAAAACCGAAAGTGCTGCCAAGAAGTTTTTGCAAGTGTGGATTGGAGTCGGGTTAGGTAAGTACCAGGTAGCGAGGGTTAGCGTCTGACCCATAATTTTTATCTTCAAGAGACATATCGACCTGCATTGTCTACCTCTGTTGGGATAACTTCCTGAAGGAGGGATTTGTGCTGAGCAATCGAGTCTACCTTGGATTTGCCCACCGGGTTGGTGCTATGGAACCATTGCAGGTAATTCCTATGTTGAATATTCTGTACTCCGGTGAACCTGAAGGGGAACTCCTGTAAGCAAAGGATGTCAAATCATTGCTTATGCATATCATACAGAATTTGCAAGCGCTTTTGAGGGACATTCAAGCCCCTAACTTTGAGGGAACAGAATTTAAAGGCCTGGGGGACAAGTTAGAAAATGCAAAATAGAGGACTACCCCCAGTGGGTAGTGGGCTAACCAGAGATGACTCGTCCTATGGTTACTGTGCATGACAACTTGAGACTGTGTTACTCTGAGCTAATGCATCTTTTAAGACGAAAAGGATGGGGGACAAGGGGAGGGGATGGGCGGAGAACCAGGAGAGGAGCAGAGGACGAGGCAAGAGAAGGAGAGCTGGGCGCATTGGCGAGAAGGAAGGGAGACTGGGGCCTGATAAATACTATCGACATAGTTGCGTGTGAGAAATACAAAGAGTCACCATACTTCCAGTTATTATATGTGGTCATATGCAATGTAGCGCAATACAGTTTTGGCAGCAGGAACACTTATTCAGCCCTGTGGCTCCAGTCTACGATTGAAAGTCCAATCAGCAATCACTACGGGGGATCTTCCATTTCTCGGCCAGTTCTTCTACCCCTCCTTCCCTTCCCATGCCTCGGTGGGCACGACATTGGGGTGGTCTCTCAGGTAACGCCGGGGCGGCCAATTGTGGTGGGATAGGAAGACTGGACCATTCTGATCTGGGATGCCCATTTCAGCTACTAAGGTGTGGATATTGTCAGGGTGGCGTACAACATATCTTCGGCCTGCGTGGTGTATTTGTAGTCAGAATGGAAATCCCCATGAGTATGACATATCTCGTTGTCTCAGCTCCACTAGGAAGGTTTTCAGAGCTCTGTGCTTCAACAGGGTCAAACGTGACAGGTCTGGCAGGAGTTTCGGGGGAGCACCCTAGTAGGTGATGTTAATCACTTGCCGTAAGGTATCGTCTAGCATGGAAGGCTTGATCAATTCCGGAAGCAAAGCCAAGAAGAGATTACATATCCATGTCATTGGCGGCAGAGGTCCTCCAGGGGGTTGTGTCAGCTGCTCTTTCACCGTGTCTGCCTACAAGGGGCCTAGGGCTTGGCGTCTGCATGACGGGTTCCCCTGATCACTGCGAGATGCTCCGGTGGATTGGTCCTCATATGGGAGCCGGGCAGCGTCGTCTGCATAGGGGTTGGGCCTCTCGGGTATTGCATGGTTCACTCTCCTAGCCTCCCCCCTGGGGCTCCCGGAGGAGGCTGTTGGCCTGGCGTCCTCCGAGGCAGTTTCCGAAGCTCCTTCATCTTCAGTGGTGGCAGCCATTCTGCCCTTGTGTGGTGGCTCCACTGCCACGGATGCCACCATTACTGCTAACCCTCGAGTGTCTCCACTCTGGTGACTCGTCTGCTGGTGGTGAGACGAAGCAGGTATGACGGCCCCGTCTGGCACCCATGGTGGAGCTGGTGGAGGCCAGCTCTGTGAGATATCTCCCGATTATAGGGATATAGGTATTGCCAGAGTACTAGGCCAACCCTTTCTCTTTGCACCCATTGTAGGTAAGGGAAGCTGGATGGCTGGTGTGAATGGGGAAAGCCATGGGTAGAGACAGGAAATACACAAAGATGTGTACGCAGTACTCCATGGCTAGGACATGCCCCCTTGCGTAATTTTAAAAGCCCTTTCTTTGTAATAAACAGACATTCTTACAGCAAAATAACATTTAGGCCTCATGCAAACAGTTGTGTGTTTCATCCGGACCGAAACCCAGGCAAACCACACGGCTGTGTGGAGATGGGAGAGTACTCTTTACCTCACCCCTCTCCAAAGAGAGCTCACTACACCATCCCTGTGCACCACAGGCCTCAAAGGTTGCCGGCTTCAGCTTGTGCAGCCAGTTCATGGCCTTGTGTGCATGATACCTAGTGGTCATAATATAGAATTGTGTATGCTTACATTCCTTCCCTTGCAACCCCTGCTTGAACTTGATGTTATTTTCAACTGTAACTTTTTAATGCAATATATATTTCTATATAATTTACCATAAATTTGTTTTTCACTTAAATTCTACAGATTATAGTTCACATTAAAGTTGGAAAAAAGTTATGAGACTATTCTTCCTGGTCCAATTGTTTTTACAGGACCAGAATCTGCCATCCCAGTATATGAAGACTTTTTATATCCACTGTACAGTAAGATTATCAGATTGAGCTTGTTCACATTTGTCTGCAACGCCACCATGTGGCTATATAGACGTGTGCTTTATTCCTTTGCTAAGCTTACAATACTGTAAATACTTGCTGTTGTGTGCTTCTTAGTTTTTTAATCCTTCTTCATGATAATAACTGTATACAGTTTGATGGTTTTTACTTAAGGGTGCGCAAAGTGAATGCCAGAATTTAAAATATTTCTTTAAAGTACATTTACCACCGTGATGAAGGTTTGTAAAGCAAGCACACTGACATACTGGTGTGTGTCTCCTTTGTCAGGATCTTCTCTTCTTTTAGCTTCTTATGCCCTCATTTTTATAAGAAATGGCGTGAGAAGTTATGCAAATGGATTCAGGCTTAATAGGTGTTAATAGCCCCTCAGGCTCATTTGCATAATGCATAAGCTTTTTTTGTCACAAAACAAGGGCATTGGAAGCAAAATTAAGAGCAGATCAAAACAAAGGAGGCACACACCATCATGTAAGTGTGTTTTGTCATCAATCCTTCATCCTGATGGTAAATTTCTTTGAAGCAATTTAGCTGTATATTTTAACTAAATGCATCTCCTGTATTGCAACTATATCAGGTTGAAGTTTACATATTAAGTCAAGACCAGCTACTCTCTTAACCCCTATACGCATACTCACATTTCATGACAAAGCATTCCAATTTCTACCATTGCTCAGCTTTAAATCTCAGAGTACTGACTGCAAGAAAACCCATGTGAAAAGCACAACCTCCACCCTGCATCACTCCATCTCATCTCTGTTGATACCACATAAAGTGTAAACAGTGAAGTAGCCAATATGGGCAAGTGTGCAGGGCTACATATATACAGGGGGGAGTGTCCTGGGTTATATATGTTGGGGCTGTGAGTGTTTGACACATTTTGTGGTGGTGGGGGCTCTGTATATGTATGTATATGTATATACATATATATATATATATATATATATATATATATATATACAAATATGGGCAAGTGTGCAGGGCTACATATAGACCGGGGGGAGTGTCCTAGGTTATATATGTTGGGGCTGTGAGTGTTTGGACACATTTTGTGGTGGTGGGGGCTCTGTATATACACTCACCGGCCACTTTATTAGGTACACCATGCTAGTAACGGGTTGGACCCACTTTTGCCTTCAGAACTGCCTCAATTCTTTGTGGCATAGATTCAACAAGGTGCTGGAAGCATTCCTCAGAGATTTTGGTCCATATTGACATGATGGCATCACACAATTGCTGCAGATTTGGCGGCTGCACATCCATGATGCGAATCTCCCGTTCCACCACATACCAAAGATGCTATATTGGATTGAGATCTGGTGACTGTGGAGGCCATTTGAGTACAGTGAACTCATTGTCATGTTCAAGAAACCAGTCTGAGATGATTCCAGCTTTATGACATGGCGCATTATCCTGCTGAAAGTAGCCATCAGATGTTGGGTACATTGTGGTCATAAAGGGATGGACATGGTCAGCAACAATACTCAGGTAGGCTGTGGTGTTGCAACGATGCTCAATTGGTACCAAGGGGCCCAAAGAGTGCCAAGAAAATATTCCCCACACCATGACCTCAAAGGACCTCAAAGGTAATTTTCTCCGAAATACTGCCTGTACCACGTGCCACACCAGAAAGGCAGCGGGAGATCAAGGAGGTAAATAAGTGGCTCAAAAGTTGGTGTAGGAAGGAGGGTTTTGGGTTCATGGAGAACTGGACTGACTTTTCTGTCGGCTACAGGCTCTACAGTAAGGATGGGCTGCACCTCAATGGGGAGGGGGCCGCTGTTTTGGGGAAAAAATGGCTAGAAGGTTGGAGGAGTGTTTAAACTAGAGACCTGGGGGGAGGGCAACTACACTTGTGCAGGGCAAATAGACAGTGTACATAGAGAGCTGGGAAGAGTCATAGTCCATGGGGGAGGAAGGGGTGCTGGAATGAGATTGGCGAATAAGGACAAAAGGAATACGGACAGGGAAAACCATATAAAGTGTATGTACACAAATGCCAGAAGCCTCACAAACAAAATGGAGGAACTGGAACTCTTGATGTTGGAGCGGAAATATGATATAGTGGGTATCAGCGAGACATGGCTGGACAGAAGCTATGACTGGGCTGTTACTATAGATGGTTATAGTCTTTTTAGAAAGGATCGTATAAATAAAAAAGGTGGAGGGGTTTGTTTATATGTGAATTCTTGCCTCAAGCCCGTCCTGCGAGATGACATCAGTAACGCAAATGTGGAGTCCCTATGGGTTGAGATAAGAGGAGGGAAAAAGAATAATAAAATATTACTAGGGGTTTGTTATAAGGCTCCAAATATAATGAAGGCAGCAGAGGAAATGCTGATAAGTGAAATGGATGAGGCTTCAAAGCAAGGTGAAGTACTTATCATGGGAGACTTCAATTACCCAGATATCGACTGGGGGGCAGAAACCTGCAGGTCCTTCAAAGGCAGCAGGTTCTTGTCAACAACAAAAGGCAATTACCTGTCGCAACTAGTCCTGGAGCCAACAACCTTATGCTTACCAACAGACCTGATAGGGTATCAAAACTACAGGTTGGGGGGAACCTGGGGAATAGTGATCATAATATCATTGATTTTGTATTACGCTTTACTAAGAGCGTTAGTGAAGGGGCAACCAACACTCTCTAAACTTCAGGAGGGAAAATTTTCAGCAACTAAGGGAAGACCTTAAAGGCATAGACTGGGATAATGTTCTCAAAGACAAAAGCCCCCCCCAAAAAATGGGACTTTTTCTCATATATTCTGAAAAAGTCCTGTGAGAAACACATACCTTATGGGAAAAAGCATAAAAGGAACAAGAAAAACCCTATGTGGCTAACTAGTCTTGTAAGGAAAGCAATAAGCGAGAAAGATAAAGCGTTTAAGGTGCTAAAACGTGAAGGTAGTGATGAGGCATTACAGGATTATAGAGATAAAAATAAATCCTGTAAAAAGCAGATAAAGGCCGCAAAAATAGAGACTGAGAGAAATATTGCCAGGGAGAGCAAAAGTATATAAATGATAAGAAACTAAAAACAGAGAGTGTGGGTCCCCTTAGAAATAACATGGGGATCATGGTGGAAGGAGGTGAGTAAAGGGCCAATCTACTGAATAAGGTACCAATAACCTTATAACCCAGCGTCACCATGGGTTTATGAGAGATCGGTCCTGTCAGACTAATCTGATTGGTTTCTACAAGGAGGTAAGTTCAAGATTGGATCTGGGGGCCGCTGTGGATGTTGTATATCTGGACTTTTCAAAAGCATTTGACACTGTGCCACATAAAAGGTTGGTATATAAAATGAGACTGCTGGGAATAGGAGAAAATCTGTGTATTTGGGTAAGTAATTGGCTTAGTGATAGAAAACAGAGGGTGGTCATTAATGGCACATTCTCAGATTGGGTTGATGTTACCAGTGGAGTGCCACAGGGGTCAGTATTGGGGCCGCTTCTTTTTAATATTTTTATTAATGACCTTGTAGTGGGTTTACACAGTCAAGTTTCAATATTTGCAGATGATATTAAGCTGTGTAAAGTAATAAATACTGAGGTCGATAGTTTAGCATTACACAGGGATTTGTGGAAGCTTGAGGGATGGGCAGAGAAATGGTTGATGAGCTTTAATGTAGATAAATGTAAAGTTATGCACTTGTGCCATGGAAACAAAAAGTATAATTATGTTCTAAACAGTCAATTACTTGGTAAAACTGAAGCTGAAAAGGACTTGGGGGTATTGGTGGATGGTAAACTTAATTTTAGTGACCAGAGCCAGGCGGCTGCTGCTAAAGCAAATAAAATAATGGGATGTATCAAGAGAGGAATAGATTCTCATGATAAAGACAGTTTTGCCCTTATACAAATCCCTGGTCAGACCACACATGGAATATTGTGTACAGTTTTGGGCACCAGTGTATAAAAAGGATATAGTAGAGCTGGAACGGGTGCAGAGGAGAGCAACCAGGATTATTAGGGGAATGGGGGAACTAGAATACACTGACAGATTAAAAAATTTGGGATTATTCAGTTTAGAAAAAAGACTACTGAGGGGAGACGTCATTACAATGTACAAATACCTGAACGGACAGTACAAGGATCTCTCCAAAGATCTTTTTATACCTCGGCCTGTGACCAGGACAAGGGGGCATCCTCTACGCCTAGAGGAGAGGCGATTTTACCATCACCATAGACAAAGGTTCTTTACTGTACGAGCAGTGAGACTGTGGAACTCTCTGCCGCAGGAGGTTGTTATGGCGGACTCTATGTACATGTTCAAGAGAGGCCTGGATTACTTTCTGGAGAGAAAAAATATCACGGGTTATGGGGATAAAACATTTATTTAATTCTTAAAGGTTGGACTTGATGGACTTGCGTCTCCTTCCAGCCTTATATACTATGATACTATGATGACACCACCAGCCTGAACCGTTGATACAAGGCAGGATGGATCCATGCTTTCATGTTGTTGACACCAAATTCTGCCCCTACCATCCGAATGTCGCAGCAGAAATCGAGACTCATCAGACCAGGCAACGTTTTTCCAATCTTCTACTGTCCAATTTCGATGAGCTTGTGCAAATTGTAGCCTCAGTTTCCTGTTCTTAGCTAAAAGGAGTGACACCCGGTGTGGTCTTCTGCTGCTATAGCCCATCTGCCTCAAAGTTCGACGTACTGTGCGTTCAGAGATGCTCTTCTGCCTACCTTGGTTGTAACGGGTGGCGATTTGAGTCACTGTTGCCTTTCTATCAGCTCAAACCAGTCTGCCCATTCTCCTCTGGCATCAACAAGGCATTTCCGCCCACAGAACTGCCACTCACTGGATGTTTTTTCTTTTTCGGACCATTCTCTGTAAACCCTAGAGATGGTTGTGCGTGAAAATCCCAGTAGATCAGCAGTTTCTGAAATACTCAGACCAGCCCTTCTGGCACCAACAACCATGCCACGTTCAAAGGCACTCAAATCACCTTCTTCCCCATACTGATGCTCGGTTTGAACTGCAGGAGATTGTCTTGACCATGTCTACATGCCTAAATGCACTGAGTTGCCGCCATGTGATTGGCTGATTAGAAATTAAGTGTTAACAAGCAGTTGGACAGGTGTACCTAATAAAGTGGCTGGTGAGTGTATATAACTGCAATTTGTCTACTGATCCTCCCTCTCTACTGCAGGGCTAGACAGCCGAGCACAGGGTGAGGTTCCAGACGGGGTCGCAGCTTCATAGGGTTGCAATCCAGTGTTGAGGCCACAGGTTGCATTTAGATCCTCTTCCCGTCTCTCCATTAGGGACATTTAGGACCATAGGGGGACCTCTGAGACCTTATCAAGGTTCATCTCCCCCCCTCCCCTTGCCTCTGCATGTCTCAATACCTTTTATACCATACTTACCTCTCACTGTCCGTTGGTGTCTCCCCCTCCAATTCTACTGTTGGTACCTTGGTCCTCTTCATTGATCAATATTCAGCTTGGAGAATATGAATGCCTAGTACCTGCTCAGCAGCTGTTTGTTAAAACGGAATAGGCATACAGCAAACTACTCAGGTTTGAGAACCATCTGGACATGGATAAAGTATCCTAGCATACAAATACTTCAAGGTGTTATATGCTGACTGGCACAGCTATCTCACTGTTCATAACATTATTACTTTTTTCTACTCTTATATGATTTTGGATTATATTAAAAGTTACGTTTTAAATGGTCTTCTCACCCTCTGTGTACTTACTAGTTTGAATAAAATATGAATAAGAGTCAGAGTCAAGTACATCTTTCCTCTCATGCTAGGGAATGCCCCACAGATAAAAACAGAATTACAAAAAAAGGCTGCAGTTTGAAATTAGGATTCATTAATGACATGAAACGTGCAGTGCACAAGACGGCTCTGCGCTGAGCTTCTATTGTTACTGCACAGAGCCGTGCACTTGTGTGACATCATATTACCATGGACAGATTTCTATCCACAGGAAGTAAACAATGAAGCTTCCTGTTGAATGATAGCAAGCAGAGATCTAGAAATTTGAAGAATTGTGCAGAAAGTATAGTGTAAAATGAAATCACTTTTCATTACAAAGACAATATCAACTATTTTCTAAAAGTGGACCACCCCTCTAAGGCCCTGGAAGGTAGAGCATGCAAGTATTGCTCATCGACATGTAGGATCACATGACTCTGTCTCATTTGCTAGTTTATGGACAGGAATTCAGGGGACTTGACTTTTCATTTCAAGAAAGTGGTGTAGAACTTTAAATATATGTATTGCTCCCCCCGCACACATTACAAAAAACATAAAGTGGTTAACCCCCTCACGAGAATTGCATAACTAACAAAATAGTGAGCCAAAATTTGTCTTGAACAATGTGATGCAAATTATCATACAAATCTGGTATACACAAATCAGTGTTATTACTGACATAGGATCATGTGCTGTACTTAGTTTCTCACGTGTATTTTTTTATTTTGTTAAAAAGCCATGTGGTTTCACTGACTCCCACTTACTCCTGCTTAGCACATGCCTCCCTCTGAAGGATGTAATCTTACTGCGGCAGAGCAATAGTTTAAAAGTTTTTTTTTTAAACCTCTAAAAATACAGTGGGGCCTTGGATTACGAGCATAATTCATTCCAGGGATGTCCTTGTAATCCAAAGTGCTCTTATATCCATGCAAGATTTCCCAAAGGAAATCCTTGAAGCACACTGGATTTGTTCCACATGAAAGAATACCTTGCATTATGAGAAAAATTCTTACTTCTAATTCAAAGTGCTTGTAGAACAAAGCAGGATTTCCTATAAGACCTATATACACTCACCAGCCACTTTATTAGGTACACCATGCTAGTAACGGGTTGGACCCCCTTTTGCCTTCAGAACTGCCTCAATTCTTCATGGCATAGATTCAACAAGGTGCTGGAAGCATTCCTCAGAGATTTTGGTCCATATTGACATGATGGCATCACACAGTTGCCGCAGATTTGTCGGCTGCACATCCATGATGCGAATCTCCCGTTCCACCACATCCCAAAGATGCTCTATTGTATTGAGATCTGGTGACTGTGGAGGCCATTTGAGTTCAGTGAACTCACTGTCATGTTCAAGAAACCAGTCTGAGATGATTCCAGCTTTATGACATGGCGCATTATTCTGCTGAAAGTAGCCATCAGATGTTGGGTACATTGTGGTCATAAAGGGATGGACATGGTCAGCAACAATACTCAGGTAGGCTGTGGCGTTGCAACGATGCTCGATTGGTACCAAGGGGCCCAAAGAGTGCCAAGAAAATATTCCCCACACCATGACACCACCACCACCAGCCTGAACCGTTGATACAAGGCAGGATGGATCCATGCTTTCATGTTGTAGACGCCAAATTCTGACCCTACCATCCGAATGTCGCAGCAGAAATCGAGACACATCAGATCAGGCAACGTTTTTCCAATCTTCTACTGTCCAATTTCGATGAGTTTGTGCAAATTGTAGCCTCAGTTTCCTGTTCTTAGCTGAATGGAGTGGCACCCGGTGTGGTCTTCTGCTGCTGTAGCCCATCTGCCTCAAAGTTCAATGTACTGTGCGTTCAGAGATGCTCTTCTGCCTACCTTGGTTGTAACGGGTGGCGATTTGAGTCACCGTTGCCGTTCTATCAACTCGAACCAGTCTGCCCATTCTCCTCTGACCTCTGGCATCATCAACAAGGCATTTCCGCCCACAGAACTGCCGCTCACTGGATGTTTTTTCTTTTTCGGACCATTCTCTGTAAACCCTAGAGATGGTTGTGTGTGAAAATCCCAGTAGATCAGCAGTTTCCGCCATGTGATTGGCTGATTAGAAATTAAGTGTTAACGAGCAGTTGGACAGGTGTACCTAATAAAGTGGCCGGTGAGTGTATTTCTTTATTTTTTTTATTCATAAAATTTTTTTAAACGTTTTTCGCTTTCTTAACGTTGGACTTGAACAAGCTTTCCGCTGATCACTTGTTCAAGCCACTCCACTCCACTCCACTGCAATACTTTTACTAACAAACACAACACACTTAGTCCTGCTACATCATCCAACCCCACACAGACACACACACTTCATACCCAGTCCCAGCCGTTGTCCCCATCCTCTGACTTAGTGATGCAGGAAGCATGTGATTAATCACATGTTTCTGACATCATTGAAGATCCCGAGGTATTACTCATTTTGGGGTTGGCAAGGGAGATGGGGAGAGCAGTGCAGAGGTTGTGCTCTCTCTGAGAATGGTTTAAGTGCCTTGATACTAATTGATGGAGCAGTGACAGTGACTAGCCACAGGAAACCCTGGTATTGAGGGGAGAACATGATGCTTGTTAACAAAGTTAAATTTTTTTCTTACAAGTAAACTCATCTTGCGAAAAGCTCGCAGACCAGGTTACTTGTAATCCGAGGTATATAAAGAATTTAATTCACAGGGTAAAAGTGCTTAACCCCTTACCGACATGTGACGTAGTATTACGTCACATGCCAGGTGCGGGTGCATGGAGAGGGCTCATGGGCTGAGCCCTCTTCATAGCCGGTAAGTCTTTGCTACATATTGCATATTTGCCGCCGGCAAAGCTTCCGGCGGCTTAAAAAAGATGGTGGCGCATGGGTACCGCCATCTTTCTGAGGATTGTCGCTCCCCATGAGTAAAATCCCCATATACTGCCATACTGTAGTATGGCAGTATATGATAGGATCGTACAGACAACCTAGGGTTAAAGTACCCTAGGAAGTCTGAAAAATAGTAAAAATAAAAATTAAAAAAAAGTTTAAAAAAATATAATTAAACAACCTAAAAACTCAAATCACCCCCATTTCCCTAGAACTGATATAAATATAAATAAACTGTAAAAATCATAAACACGATAGGTATCACCGCGTCCGAAAATACCAGATCTATCAAATTATGCTAACCGTTTTTCACTGCTTTTAACCCAGTAACGGAAAATAGCACCCAAAGTCGAAAATGGCACTTTTTTGCCATTAAAAAAAAATTAAAAATTCTATAAAAAGTGATCAAAAGGTTGCACAGTCCCAAAAATTATAACACTGTAAACGACATCAAAATCCGCAAAAAATGACATGACCCATAGCTCTGTACATTAAACTATAAAAAAGTTATTAGCACCAGAAGATAGCAAAATCCCCCAAAAAATTTTTGTACAAGAGGTTTTAATTTTTTTAAATGTATGAAAACATTATAAAACCTATACAAATTTGTTATCCCCGTAATCGTACTGACCCAAATAATAAAGTAGACATGTCATTTGGGGCGTACAGTGAAATCCGTAAGATCTAAGCCCACAAGAATACGGCACAAATGCATTTTTTTTTACCAATGTCACTGCATTTGGATTTTTTCCGCTTCCCAGTACACGGTATGGAATATTAAATACCACCATTTTGAAGTGTAATTTGTTACGCAGAAAATAAGCCGTCACACAGCTCTGTACATGGAAAAAATAAAAAAATTATATTATAACAAAAAAGGGCTGTGGCGTTAAGGGGTTAAACATCAGGCTTTCCCTACATTTTCAACCAAATGTTAGTCTGCAAGTATTGTTTTTGGATTGCCAATGCTGAATAGTTAATAGCTAATGTGAAATCCACAGAATACCTCACAGCGCAACCTCTTGAGTTAAGATGATAGCATCTTTATTTTGTATGTATTTTTTTCTAATTTGTTTTCTTTGTTCTTTCACTCTATTATTATTGAACATTTTTCACATATATTTACTGTAAGGGGGGTGAATGCCATACATGCTGTCTGACTTCTTAGTTTTGATCTAGCAAAATGTGCTAGATTAAAAAAATCTAACAAAAAGTGTACATATTTTTTTGTTTCTGTAACTTTTAACATAACAAAATTCATGAATTGGTTCCTGTTTACTGTACAGCATTTAGATTTATAGTCATAGTGGATCCATTAGGATTCAGGCACAGTTTGGCATAATTTTTTTTTGACTGAACATGGCAATTACAAGAGCAGAAACTATAAGGCTGGTGCCACACACACCGCTTTGTCTGCGTTTGAAAACGCGAACGCAGACAAAGCCGCACCCACCGGGGCGGGCCGTGGCCCGATCGCATCAGCGTTTCTATGGAAACGCCTGCGATCGGGAACGAGCCACCGGTGTTTTGCGTTAATTTAATGCAAAACACCGGCGGCTCGTTCCCGATCGCAGGCGTTTCCATAGAAACGCTGATGCGATCGGCCCGCGGCCCGCCCCGGTGGGTGCGTGTGGCACCAGCCTTAGGGTGCGGTCACACGTCGCATTTAGAACATGTGTTTAAAAAACGCATTGCAAAAGCTGAAGAGAGATTTGCCTAATTAAACAACTGTTAACACTTGTGTTTACAAAACGCAGCCATTAACGCATGTGTTAACATCACGTTAATGCATGAGTTTGTTAACACACTGTTAACAGAAGCGCTAACATTTGAATTTTGTAAACACAAGGGTTAACAGCTGTTTAATTAGGCAAATCTCTCTTCGGCATTCATTAATCGCGACGTGTGATTGCACCCTAAACCCACACAGTGGGAAAGAATAATCTTATGTCTATGCTCGTGTCTGGCGTATAATAGAAGTCCAGCCACTCTTAGGCTTCCTCATATAACCGATGGGCGGCTGAGCCAAAACTAGTTTTGCGTAAAAAAAAAGGTGAAATTTGCATGGTCTAAGGAAAAACATGGATATCTTGGAGCAGCTTGACCTTCTTTCACCTCCTCGCTGTATGTTAAACCTGAATGATTAAGAGACTTGTATCACATGGTGAGCTGGCTTAAGCCGTTTCTTTTTCCTTTATTTGCATGGTCTAGGTAGTGCACAGGCAGACAGGAGGAATGCCCCTTGCCGACCCAGTCTGCTGCCAGCTGCATCGCCTTCTTGCCCACTCGGTGCAGAGATGGCGTGAAGGGGAAAATCATCACAATTACTGGCATTTATCACAAGTAATTGGGATTATTTCAGGGCTTATTCACTGTGGGTCGAGAGTAAGATTGGTATTAAAACCTAACTTTTATTAATACATACTGATAAAAGGATAGAGACAACTAGGTTATATACGTGTTAAAAACATTAGAGATCAGACCCCGGCTTCAGATAATTGTATGTCAATGCCTATAGGGATCTGAGGGATGTAGATGGGAGGCTGAAGCAGCTATCTAATGAGACGGAGACACTAGCCTGTACCTGTGCTGTTTAGGCACTAAACTCGCTAGGCTAGTCTGATATATTCTCTACCTAAAGCTAGCACTCCTCATGATAGTGTTATGATCCGACGCGTTTCCTGATTACATTCATCAGGGATCCGATATTAGATATTATGATCAACGAGTATGATTATGTGGTTGACCACATTTTGGATAAGACACATATAGATGGCGTGTCCCCGCATGGATATCAACGGCAGCCGCCCGCGGGGAACGCCGGGTATATATTGTTTAGACCCCACCCCCTTCGTGACGTCACATCGCGGTCTCTGACCAATGCGGGGGCGCTTAGGAGACGGGCCTCCCTGCATCAGTGAAAAACCCCTTGTGTCAGTGGACAGTGCAGCCAATGGGTATTGACCTGGGGCCCGCCCGCCCCCGATCATGTGACCGGAGGCGGGACAGAGCCCGGTCATGTGACCGCACGTCAGAGCTGATCCAGAGGGACCGCCCAGACCGCGCGGTGTAGGTTCCCATTGGCTGCTTGGGGCTAAGATGTAAACAAAGGTATGAGGCCGCGTATGCCCTTGGATAGTTCGGGCAAAGGGGGTAAAGTGTAAAATAACGAAAAGGGGATAAAGAGTACACTCGTCTTAGGGTGTACCTGGCCGGTAAGTATGTCGTACACCTGTAAAGGCAGACGTTATATAACGATGAGATGAGATAGGACGATAGGATTTGGTGTGATGCTCAGATAATCGTAGGATGTAAGAATATTGATTATTTCAGGGCTTCTATTTCCTGACAAATGTCCCTCAGTGAATTTAATATAAGGGAGCTGCATGCCATACATTTCAATGGTCTTTAATAGATCATTTTTAAACACATTGCAAATTATTGTACACAGACGTAAATAACCGGTAAGTTGTCAAGTTGCTGGTAAAAGAAAATTGGGTCAAACATTTTGATGCATTTTAATACAAATATTAAATTGTAACAATATATTGCAAAGTGTACACAAAAACTGAACCTGTGATCATCAAAATATAGTCCAATATACAGCCACTTGTTGCAGCACTGGGGTCATGGGTTAAAGTCCCATCCAGGTCAACATCTGCAAAGAGTTTGTATGTTCTCTCTGTGTTTACGTGGGTTTCCTCCGGGCCATCTGGTTTCCTCCCACACTCCAAAACATACTGGTAGGTTGTTAGATTGTTAGCCCTATTGGGGACAGGGAACAATTTGTCATGGTTTGTGCAGCACTGCGTAATCTATGCTCGCTATATATATAAAGAATTATTCTTATTATTAGACGTGTACAAGCTCAGCATGATAAAATATATATAGCTTAGTATGGGAAAATTTGTCATTTATATATTGATGTTCTTTCTATGCTCTGAAATTGAATAGTCTGTATGTACGGTGGGTGGGTCTTATGTTACTATTGATTCCTAACCATTATTTCCGCATGCTCATTCACACATTGAAGGCTGTCAATTACATATAGACTCTCCCTGAAATGAAATAATAATTAAAGTACAAACAGCCCAGAGATACATTACAATAAAAGTTTCAGTCCTCCTACTCAATAAATTCTTTCTGCAGATTGCACTCTATTATATGTAACAGGTTCAATATACCTTAAATAAAATAAGTAACTGATGCTGGGATATTATGTACAGTGACCCAAAGGTAACTATATTAATTCCAGGACAGGAGACATTATAACTCTATCATAACTCAATTAAACATTATTGATTACTGATGTAGTTCCAAAATTTTATTCCAACATGAAAAAAGACTAAAGACAAATAGGCACATAACTTTCTATATTAGCACATTATTAGATGCAAAGGCCCGAACAAGCATTTGAAAAGTGTTATATCTGTAAACGCAGGTTACCTAAAATAAAATAAGAAAACCCTCACCTGGTGTCCCAAAGAGCTTCTCCTTCTGGCACAGGTAAAGAGCAGTGTAGTGCAAATAGTATGGACATCATGCATTTTGTAGATAATGTATGCTTAGTTATTGGTATCCTGTTCGACCACTTTATATAAAAGCCTTGCACTTTGCTGGATTGCTGAATTACTAAATGACCAACAAATGTTCCACGGCACAGCCAAAAAAATATTTATTGACAAAACTATTACTATTCACACAACATGTAAAAGCCACAAAAAGGCCTTTGGTTAAAGTACAAATAGAGATCAACCAAAATATTCTGTATAGTCAAAGTATGTGAAATACTTAGGTGGATCACATTACTACTAAGCCTGTGTACACTGTATACGAGCTTTAGAAGTACATCATTATATCTGGCATTTTAGCACAGGGTGCTGATCTCTGCCTTTGTGCAGCCCCATTTGCAACAGATGCCTGCCACTCCAATAGACAGTTCCCTCTTCCTTCTAGAAGATTTCATCCAAGGAAAGCCATCAGAAAGTGCAGCAGGACTGTTTTCTGATTCATTGATATCTTCCACCTGCTGTACATATTGACCGAAATCCTCCACTGGTGTATAACTGTAATCATCATAGGAAAGGTAAGACTCTTTCAATGGATGCTGTCTTGGTGGTATATTTGACTTCTGAAGCTGTTCCAAGCGAGATCCTAAAAGTGACTGCATCTGTAACTGATGTACTGCTGAGTCCTGTAACGTGTCTTTAGAAAATAAAAAGGTACAATTACAAAACTAAATTGTAACAATGGAATTAGAGATTTTTCGTAATTTAGTCACACAATGCTACATGCAAAAAATTATATATTCTATATGTAACCCCCCAGTCCACTTAAAAGTGTTACATGGATTTTACAAACCATTGAACATGAACATGAAAGCGTCTCTGTAAAAAACCCTATGGTACCCATGTGATTCAGCTTTTAGGCTGGATTAGTACATGACAATGGTACAGAGTGCAGATTATGACTGAAAACTGTGCCATGTTTTTCATAGGAAAAAAATAAGCATGTAGACGCTGAATGTTCCTGATCAAGGTACTGTCTTCATCTGCTAGTATCATCATAACTCTATATTGTCAAATGTGAATCCATATGATCGATTGTAATACAGCATGCAGGTTGAATTGAACACCTTGTGCGGCCTAATGTAGCGCTGTATATGCATTTGGAAACATTAACGTCAACTGTCTTGAAAGAGCACTCGCATTTTTCACACCCGTGTTCTGCACGTGCTTTTGATGCAAAGAACTTGCATTGCACTCTGACCCATTGTAATCCACCATGCGCCAAAAATATGACAAAATTTGGTTCATGACAATGTAATTTGGCCCATACCAACATTTACTGTGTCTGATAAGCCCTGTCCCTTTTCCATATTAATTGTAAAAATCTCTAAAATGTGTCTACAACAGTTAGAAAACGTAGAACAAAGAATGTAAGGCATTTTAATTTTATTTTCTTCATTTATCTCCATTGATTTTGTTACTCTCCCCCCTAGACTACATTCCCATGTGCTCTCGGGCTGACAATGGGTCAGTCCTATGTGTGACATCTGCTCATATGCTGATTGACACCAATAAATAATAGGAATAGGACCTGCTTGTGATTTGCGGGAGGAGCAGTCAGCTCTTAAATGGAGCCGTGTAAACTATGCACAGAAATATATTGCACTGGGTGATAGTTGTTGGAACAACGATGGTGGGCATGTCGAAGGATATTTGCTTAAAGTTTGCCGCACAATGTACTACAGAAACCCATTGAAAATTGCCCGTAGATTTCACTATTTTAAGGTCAGATATGCTGTTTACAATGCAGATATTTTACAGCTTCTGTGCATGGGATTTGTTTCTATCTTATCCATTATGCTGCAACTGGGAATCACAATGGATTGTCTTCCCACAATTACATATAGATGACTTGCCCTATGTGTCCTGAGACTTGTAGTATATTTACAATTTCTTGAAGCCCAAGAAGATAAATGTATCTGATGTTCCCGAATTTTCTGCTGAAGAACTTACCCCTTGTAAATATACCTTTTGTAGCTATAGGAAACCTATGTAAATATATGAAATTATTAGATCCAATTTATTAGATATGGCAGGCTTGTTTTTATGCAATCCTTGATCTATGAGTCTCTCATGTTTTGAGGGAAAGCCGTGATTTCATAGATTGTAAGCTCCTGTGACAAGGCTCTCATTGTTTCACATGACTATGTTACTGCTCTGTCATTACTTATTATAATTGTATACCATGTACCTCGTGCTGAGGCATATGACGGCGCTTTACAGATAAAGATTTATGGATTTATTGAATAAAGACCTGACATTCTAAAAACAAATGTTGTAGACAACAGAAAATAATCAGCCTAAGATCTGCATCTGTGCCCTGTATATACAGTATTCAACATGATTGTTTGCTTCCATGACATACAATAATAATAATGATACAATTTTGCTGTAATTGTACCTACTGATTGTTTCTCTGTCTATCCACTGTCCACAAGGACACTGCTGTGGGGAAACCCCTAATGCCAACTGTGCCACACAGAAGCTTGCTGTGGGCAGAGGAACATTTGCCGCCTTATTCCTACAAGCTCTAAGTCCTGTTGTTGCTGGATGAAAGGATCCTCGTGGTTTTGGGAAACACTGCTCTCGGTTTATGTTTATAAACTATAGCAAATTATATGATGTTGTATTACAGCGAAGGGTTACGCATGATAAAGAAAATAGAGTTTTGCCAGTAGTCACTCCATACACTGCGTATTGTACTACATTGCTTGGCTGGTAGTGCCATAGAGACTATAGAGACATGGACTGGCAGGGCACAAGTTGAACCTGTGGCTCCTTTCATAAGGCAAAACAGGATCCCCATTCTCATGATCGGTGGATCAATTCCACAAACAAAATCAGCTTGGAATCTCGAAACAACGGATATATACATCCGCTCCGCATGTTAACTTATACAAGTAAATTCTGTGCCGCAGCTACATATGTGCGCTGTACTGTAGTTCTAAGTCTGTAAAGAAACCGCAACATGAGTATTTACCCTAAGCCTAAATTAGAGGCTGTATGTGAGTGCACAAACAGGAAATATTCTGAGTCCCTCAGATAAGCTGCAGGCATTTACTCAAAAGTTTAAGTAAAAGTTTCTTTTAGTAAAAGTAAAGTTTCTTTTATGTAAGAATTTAGATTGACTTTTTACCTAAACTTTTGAGTAAATGTCTGAGGGACACAGAATATGTTTACCTCATGGTCCCAGGTGAAGTTCTTCGCATCACCCCACCCCTGGATTCCTCTCAGTAGAATGAACTATGGGGGGCTCCTCACCTGTACTCCGGCTCCTCCCATCATCCTGCTGCAGCCGCTTCCATCGGGACCCGCCACAGGCGAAGATGACCGCCCGGATAAACTCGCGGCCACATAACTTCACCCCGTACTCTGAAGCGGCAACAGGGCTCCTCTGTCCCCTCAGCTCTCCGGGCAGCGCAGACACCAGCATGAGCAGCGCCGCGAGGAGCAGCGACCCCCTGACAAGAAGCGCCATGTGTAGCCGGCGGAGGAGGCTTCACTGCAGGACAGGACTTCTCTTACCGCCACACCGATACTTAGAGAGGAGAGAGCGCTGGTTATTAGCGGAGCAGCCAAGTTCTCATCACAGTGTCCTGCACTCCCTGCCCCTGTCAGTGATGCCCCTTATATCCTCCCTGATAGAGCATGAGTCACCGTGCCCCCGCCTGTATCCTCCTCATCATCACCTCAGCACAGCAACTTTCCTTCTATCATTAGCCCCCTCTCCTGTACAAGTTATTAGACAGACCTGCCTAGTTCAGTATGATGACATACTGGCTGCATACACAAGGACAAAAAAAATTACAGTAAAGGGATCACAAAAGAACCTCTTAGGATTAAACCTGTCAAAAAATGCCCTTTATTATCTGGCTATAATCATGGTCAGGTGACCATAATACTGCATATACTGCATTTTATCTACAAGAATATAACTACTATAATACTGTCCCTAGGTACAAGAATATAACTACTATAATACTGCCCCTTATGTGCAAGAATATAACTACTATAATACTTACCCCTATGTACAAGAATATAACTACTATAATACTGCCCCCTATGTACAAGAATATAACTACTATAATACTGCTCCCTATGTACAAGAATATAACTACTATAATACTGCTCCCTATGTACAAGACTATAACTACTATAATACTTACCCCTATGTACAAGAATATAACTACTATAATACTGCCCCTAGGTACAAGAATATAACTACTATAATACTGCCCCTATGTTCAAGAATATAACTACTATAATACTGCCCCCTATGTACAAGAATATAACTACTATAATACTGCCCCTATGTGCAAGAATATAACTACTATAATACTGCCCCCTATGTACAAGAATATAACTACTATAATACTGCCCCCTATGTACAGGGATATAACTACTATAATACTGCCCCCTATGTACAAGAATATAACTACTATAATACTGCCCCCTATGTACAAGAATATAACTACTATAATACTGCCCCCTATGTACAAGAATATAACTACTATAATACTGCCCCCTATGTACAAGAATATAACTACTATAATACTGCCCCCTAGGTACAAGAACATTACTATAATACTGTCCCCTATGTACAAGAATATAACTACTACAATACAGCTCCCTGTATATAGCCAGCCACTCCCCCAATGTATAGCCAGCCTGCCCCCTCGGTATACAGCCAGGCCCCCCCTCAGTATACAGCGAGCCAGACCCCTGCCCAGCACATAAAAATAATAAACCATGTACTCACCTTTCCTTATGACATGATGTGGGATTAAAACCAAACCAGTATATCTATGCCAGAAGGAACAGACTGCCAACTATAGACAGCACTGTTTCGACCTGGTTGGGTCTCTTCAGTACAGCGTAGAGAACTGGTTTGGCGTGAGAGGTTTGTGACTAAGATCAGGAAGTAAGAGTTCTTCTTACGAAGACTGCGAATTAAGGCCACCGTGTAGGCATGTGGAGTCTTATAGCCATGGATGCTCCACTAGGGGGATTCTGGGAAAATACACAGGGACACAGACAGAGTTGTATGCAGGAACTAGCGAAGCCCTGCTCTGATCACTATGGTAATACATGTAGGCCGCCTCCTGACACACACACAGCATATAAAAGAAATCATGTATGCATATAAACTTTATATTTAAAAGCAAAAATAGGAAGTGTAAATGTCATTATTATTAGCTGCAAACAAAAATAGAGATGAATCTATTGCTCGTTATTGGTTAAGTTTATTGGTAGAAATCTTTACATAATTTATTGTTCTCACATACTGTGCATTCCAATAAGTTTTATATGCTCTTTGAAATAATTAAAAATTACAATTTTTCATTTACAGAGTTTTGTAGGAAAAAAAAATGTCTAAAAGTATCTAAAGTTGACACTATTAGACATTGGCAGTTTTACAAATAAAAAGGCACCAGAATACAGGAATTGATATGCGCCAGCAAAAACTGGTGTATTATTTGTGACTCACCTGACAAGGGCTTGGCACATTTTCTAAACCAACAATAATATTTGTCTTATTTGTTTCTTGTAACACACTAGTCTTCATATGCAGACACTTGAGGTACATTACATAAGTTATGTACAAATGAGAATTTCATAGGTTGTTTCAAAGCTATCTGACCATGATATTTGTATCTAGAGTGTATTTTATTTTCAAGTCAACATCTGTAAAACAATATAAAAAAACTAGCACCAATGCCTTATAGAAATTGGAGACTTTAGCTTCGGACGGAATATAAGGTCTAGTCTTGACATATTATCAACTTCGTTTGATGTTGTGTTTTCACTAGATGCTCCTACTTTTCTACAAAAAACTTTCTTTGAGCCTTCCTTGCTTTTTCAATCAGTTCAAAAGTTGGTAAACCCTTTGGAATTTCTAGTAAGTGTTGCTCATTTTCAAGAATATCTTCAGCTGTACCTAAAACAGAAGAGAAAAAATACATGATTTTGATGACCAAAATAAAGGAGTTTAATATATATATATATATATATATATATTTATATATATTTATATATGTTTTCTTATGCTGAGGATAGGTCACCAATATCAAATTGTTGGGTGCCGAACACAAAACTAATAAGTTTCCAGGCAGCAGCTAATCAGAAACAGTGTAGAAGTTGAACAGTGCAGTTTAGATCCCATTCACATAAATGTGAGGTGGTATCCTGTAGTCTGACCATTTGTTAAGGACCTATTCTATGGTTATGTTATCTCTATCAATAGTTTTACCATTTGCCTACCTTATTTAAATTGTCTTCTTAGAGACAAAAGGTAACCAGTTCCATGCACATAATAGTTTCACTCTGAGACTATTAAGATTTGTCTTAGAGAGGAACTTCTTCATTTTTGAGGACCGCCTCTTCCACCAGCAGAGGGGTACAGCAATGGGGAGCCCTCATATGCGAATCTCTACCTCGGCTGGTGGGAGAGTGCGGTGGTCTTCTCTGAGGAATTGTCCCACTGGGCATCATCAGTGGCCTTGTGGATTAGGCACATTGACGATGTGCTAGTGCTGTGAATTTCCTAAGTACAGGCGGTCCCCTACTTAAGGACACCCAACTTACAGACGACCCATACTTGGAAACCTCAGCCCCCTGTGACCTCTGGTGAAGCTCTCTGGATGCTCTACTATAGTCCCAGACTGCAATGATCACCTGTAAAGTGTCTGTAATTAAGCTTTTTTGATAATCCTTGGTCCAATTACAGCAAAAAATTTTTAAACACCAATTGTCACTGGAGCAAAAAATTTTTTTGTCTGAATCTACCATTATAAAATATACAGTTCTGACTTACATACAAATTCAACTTAAGAACAAACCTCCGGACCCTATCTTGTATGTAACCCGGGGACTGCCTGTATCCTCCTTGAATGAATTTGTAACAGCCGTCAACATAAACAACCTAGGGCAGTGATGACGAACCTTTTACCGGCTGAGTGCCCAAAAAGACACCCAAAACCCCCTTTATTTATTGCAAGGTGCCAACCAAAAATTAAAGTGTAACTTACTGCTCCATGTTCTTCAACAATCATATTGGCCTCCTGAAGACAGCAACACAGTAGAAAGATGGAAAATTTGCATGATTCTAGATTCTTTCCAGTGTCCCTCTGTAGACCTGTAGGGGCCAGCAGGAGGTCCTCCAAAGATAATTTGGCCCTGTCTATTCATTCTCCCTCTTCCTACAGTCCCAAGTAGCAAAGTAAGTATCAAAATATGACCGAAAGCAGCATATTTTAAGTTGCTTGGAACTGCAGGAAGATTCTTCGAGTCCTGTCTGGTGTGCTGGGGTGATGGCCTGGGTGCCCACAGAAAGGGCTCTGAGTGCCACCTCTGGCACCCGTGCCATAGGTTCGCCACCACTGACCTAGGGCTAAAATTTACAAGTGAGATTAGCAGGACTGAATTATCATTCCTTGACTTACGAATTACTAAAGTGGAACCAAAGTCCACAGAAAGGTTACTGTTACAAAATGTTTTTTACAGTGGCACAATTGCCACCCCATACCAAATTGTTCCAAAATAGAGGATTATAGAGTTCAGGCAAGGGAGATGGAGAATCTATTCCTAAGGAGAGGTTTCCTCAAATCAGTGGTATACAAGGCCAACTCTGCTGCACAGGAAAAAACCTAAGAGATAGGTTGGTACACAGTTACCTAGAACCAATCCCCCAAAAAACAACATGGCTTGATGTTAAAAAAAAAAAAAAGGCACATACAGATGTGGGAATTGCACGACATGTCCCTATATACAGACAGGCGGTTCCTTTGTAAGTGCATCAACCCGAGAGGAATACACTATCAGGGACTATGTAACATGCCTAACCACAGTGATTACGTGCCCATGTCCCTTGAACTACGTAGGGAAAACCTACAGGCGATTTAGAAGAAGAATAAGGGACCATGTAAATGATATGGAGAATGATTGTGACACACCAGTAGACACTTACACCTACATCACACCATACAGCACTAAGGCTCTTCGGTTTAAAGCAATGGAATGGGTATGACCCCCCGGTAGGGGGTGGTGGGGTTGTTGGAACAACCTTATCCTACGGTAGGAGATTCAGTGGATTTTTCGAAATGAACTGTGAACAACCAGTGGGACTTAAAGACCAAATAATATATACCTGTTTGATCTGAAAAGCATTGAGTAACTACTATACACACATGCAGTGTCGGACTGGCCCACCAGAGTACAAGAGGATCCTCCGGTGGGCCCTGGCTCAACCCAATATTGAACCCCAGAGGTCCATCAGAAAACAACACAATTTGAAGGCTGCTAGGGTATATTTCCTGGGGGATAATGAAAAGTGGGCCCCCAGATTGATTTTTCTCTGGTGGGCCTAAGGAAACCCAGTCCGACACTGCACACATGCCCGTGTCTACCATAGTTTATTCACTCTTTCGAATATCTGAAACTATTCCCCTATGTAATGATGGGTTATTTACCCTTTTCAATAGCTGTAAATATTTGAAGATGTTATGATTATGAACATTCTCAGTTCTCTGGTCAGAGTTCTATGATAAGATTATCTACAATATCTTGGGCATTGTCATGAGTGAGCATGACTCCGGCTGGGAGCAATTTGGGACATGGTCCCCCGTTTATTGCATTCCTCAGTGCATTATGTACTGTCCCCTCACATTGAGTTAGGAATATGCTCCCTTTCTAGGGAAAGGGGGGGTGATTTGAGTTTTTAGGTTTTTTTATTATAATTTTTTTTTAACTTTTTTTTTTATATTTTTATTTTTACTATTTTTCAGACTCCCTAGGGTACTTTAACCCTAGGTTGTCTGTACGATCCTATCATATACTAACATACTACAGTATGGCAGTATATGGGGAATTTACTCCTCATACATTACAATGTGCTCATTGTAATGCATGGGTTAACCCGCAGTAGCCTCGGGTCTTCGTGAGACCCGATGCTACCATGGCGACAGATCGCCGCTCCCCTCCCATCTTTTTGAAGCCGCCGGTAGCTTTGCCGGCGGCGATCAGCACGGAAACACTCGCGATCGGTGCTGGCACCGTTTTTTGCGGGGATCTGGCATGTGACGTAATACTACGTCACATGTTGGTAAGGGGTTAAGTGTCACTGGTTTATCATGATGGATTTTGATGGTAGATTTTCTTTAAGCAACCAATGCAAAAACCTTTTTATGTAACTTCCACTTGAAGGTGATTGAGTGAATAACAGAGGGCAATTTTACAGTTTTAACCCCTTAGTGACCAAGCTCATTTGCGCCTTGATGACCAAGGCCTACTTTTCAAAACCAGCATGTGTCACTTTATTTGGTTATAACTTTAGAAAGCTTTAACTTACCCAAGTGAAATTTTGGTTGATATATTTAACATTTATTTATGAAAAAAGGTGAATTTGGTAAACATTTTTTTTTTTAAATTACTATTTTCAAACTTCAAAATCTTCTGGTTTTCAAACTGATAGTCTTACTATCCAAATTAGTTACTAACTAACATTTACTAAACTAACATTTACCATATCTCAGCTTTGTGTTGGCGTCATTTTGGAAGTTCCCTTTTGTTTTATTACGACACTAGAAAGATCACAAATCGAATGGCATTCTCTAAAATTTTCAAAAAATTGTTAGAATCAAATAGATTGTGCAGTTACTTCGGAGTAAGAGGACACCCCACATGTGTATGCAACCCACTGTCAGGGCACATGGTGGGCGCAGAAAGGAAGGAGCCATTGAGTATTTGTAGGGTAGAATAGTTTTCAGGTGCCATGACTTGTTTGTAGAGCCCCTGGGGCATTTTGGTTGCGTTTTGAAACAAAATCCAAAAGCTCCACCTGCGATCGCATGTTGAGGCAAGATTGCATTTACTTTGCGTTTAGTTAATGTGTTGGAAACACAATGCTACCAAAACATGTGGTCACGAATGAAGCCTTTGGATTGCATTTCCAAACTTAACCACAATGACACGTGTGAACGTGGCCTCAGGTATGACAAACCATTATCCCAGAGAATTTGTAAACTTTTTATCATGTGGGATTGGGAGCATATTAACCTCTTGCCACTGATGAGATTTTTCCATTTTACTATCTGATTATTGCTCCCCACTTTCAAAAATCAATAGCTTTTTTATTTTTTCATGTACAGAGCTGTATTAGGGCTTATTTTCTGCATAACATATTGTACTTTTGGACTGTTTTTATATTCCATCCCTTGTACTGGGAAGTGGAAATACAATTCAAAAAGTTTGGTCCCCGGCTGCTCGGCACTGAAGACTGCACCCCGCAATGGCATCGTGGGTTGGCAAGGAGGGAGCCCCTCCCTCTACTGGTACATCGATCCCGCGGTCACAGCATTGACAGTGGGATCGAAGGAGTTCACTCCGTTCCAATCCGGACTGTTAGAGCAGGGTCCCGGCTGTCTTATGGGTACGGCTCTTCCCTGCACGGGCAGCCCATGCTATCCTCAGGTAAGGCTGACGGAGAAACCCATCAGCCTAGCCTAAGGCTCCTTAGTGACCGACGGAGAAATCCGTATGGGTGGTCACTGAGGGGTTAAAGGAATAGTTTATGAAAAAAAATCATTCTATATAATGAATAAATAAGAAGCTTTTAAGTACTTAAAAGGATTGCCCAATATTGTAATGTGTCTCCTCTTTACAACACACTAAAAGCAAACCAGGTGTTCTTATTTCCAAGAAATCCCCTTAATTAACTGAAACATACATAATGCAGTATAAAGTGTTGTAGGTAAAAATTTACATCACAATTTCCATTGCATCTATACCTATTGTTTTGTAGATATTCAAATAATTACTCAACATAAATTATTTGTGGCTGCACAGAAACCTGTTGCCATAATATACCCACTACAACAATAGATGGCATTATCCTCTAGTAGTACATCAAGCGCAATGAGATTGGTTGTCAATACTGGTCACATCAGTTACTTAAAGGCAACCTGTCATCAGGTTTAAACATTTAAAGCAAATCACAGGTTCCTTAAGCATTATTCACACTTATGCCAAAGCTGATTTAATAATAAGAATCCATTGCTCATACGACCGGAAAATAAAGTTTAAAAAAAAAAAGTACCTGGCACCTTGTCTCTTATCTTCAGTCAAGTCATGGAGTAAAAAATTAGCACAGCTCCCCCTTCCTCATCCCTTCTGGCAAATTAATTTATTTCAAACCAGCAAATCCCACTCTTGTGAGATTCACAACCCTGCTCCTGACATACACATACTGCTTTACATCCTTCCGCTACAGAGCTTCTATATAATCTGACATAGAGCCAGCAATTATGGTGTTAATTCTATTGTGAAGGTAGCAATTGCAATTTAGACAATTTACTATATACTAAGAGTTACAGGCGGTCCCCTACTTAAGAACACCTGACTTACATACGACCCCTAGTTACAAACAGACCTCTGGATGTTGGTAATTACTGTACTTTAGTCTTAGGCTACAATAAACAGCTATAATAGTTATCACTGGTGTCTACAATGAAGCTTTATTATTAATCCTGGTTCTATTGACAATCCAACATTTTTAAAATCCAATTGTCTCAGACCAAAAAAAATTTGGCTGGGGGTTACAATGATTAAGTATACAGTTCCGACTTACGTACAAATTCAACTTAAGAACAAATCCACAGAACCCTATCTTGTATGTAACCCTGGGACTGCCTGTATATAAAAAAAAACAGGATAATTTTCTGTACATTAAAAAATAATAAAATATTTGTACCTTTCATCCTCTGAACTAGAGTTCCATATCCCATATCATACTGGTATGCAAAGACAAATCCCAGTGGTATAATTGGGATAAATAATGCTGGCTTCTTTCTTTTTACAGCCCTGCAAAAATGAACACAATTTCATAAGTCAGGAAAGTACAGAAAGAGGACATTAAAAAACTCTTGAATAAAGTAACCTATGTCCCAAATCACCCCACAAATAGATATATAATTGTGCAGGCCATTTCATAATATTTTAAGACCAGCCTTTTCTTAGTGCAGTTCTGCCTCTTTACACAGATTGATAACCATCAAAGAAGAAAGAGGGCATAGAAAAAAAGTATACTTTCCTTATTGTAAAGTGTATCAACAAGTTACAATATACATGTTCCATTTCAGAAGATGACACATGACACTGGCTAAGATGTAGCTTTTCTTTCTTTACTAACCACTAGTAAAATTAAAGCTTAAAACTAAATCAAGTAGAAAAATATTAACCATTATAATATTTGCAGAGAACATCTCTTTGCTGTGAAATATCATAATACACATAACTGGGTATTGTAAATAAAGCGTACTGGACACAAGAGGACATGGTATACATACATAGTACATTATCATATAGTACTATGTTTCCCCAAAATATGACAGTGTCCTGTATTAATTTTTTCCCAAGAAGTCTTATTTTCAGGGAATGTGTTATTTTCCATGACCAAGAATTCCCCTTAGCAGCATGACGTAGCCGGTGTACGGATGCTTCTTGCGATCTCCGCGCCCTAACGCGTGTTATGAGGCCTGCTGGCGTTCTCAATCCATCCAGACTCCCCAGTATGTGGGCAGGACAGAGGTCCAGAGCCCTCATAGACTCACCGGAGCAGCGATCCACTGCGAGAAGTTACCAAGGTAACCTCAGTGGAGATGACTACGGCTTGCAGCCAGTTTTGTGGTGGACGCAAGGCTGAGGCTGTACGGGCACCGGGACCCGTGGAGAGCCCAAGAGGGAAGTCTCTTTTTGTGGTCCTGGACCATCCCAGAAAGTTGAGGTGGGGCGGTGTAGTGGACTGGCGTGGTTGGCACCACGCGCTGTGAGATTGTTCCATGAACAAGCTATTATATGTCTTTATAAGCTAATATCCTCTTCTGCTAAAGTCTAAGTCGGTTGGTGTTTTTTTTACTTCTATTCTTTTTTGCTGCCCGTGTTCTCATTTCCCGCAATTTCTTCTTGGTGATAAGCGGGGACACATTGGGTATTAAGACCATAGACTTTGCATTTAGGATTGTCATTGTCAAATGGACAGAGTATGTATCATTCCTGTTGATTCATTCAGTTCCCTGTGGACTTATTCAAGATGGCAGGCTGCCTTTTTACCATGTTGAATGGATCTATCACATTTGGTATAAGGATTATTGACCAGGATTATCGAGAGATACATTATTAAAAAAAAGCTATAATTTATTTGTCTTACTAATTTACAGGTCAAAAGACTGGTCAAAAGATTGAATTTTCCTTTTGCCCCAGCGACAAGTATTGGCCCTTTGGGCATTAAGTCACTGTTTGTGTATCTATGGTTGATAAGGTGAAAGGAATTGATAGAGGATTTATTTTCTTCGCTGATTCGCATGGCTTTACCTGTATGGACTTACTCGAGAGGGCAGGTTCCCATGATTGAACAGGGTCTAGCAGTACATACATGGGACTGTTTTTTTCTGCCCTATTCAGATAGTACCAATTTTTCATACCTGTTGCATACAGGTTTCAGATAGAAACAAACTTTATATGGTTAAAAGGTCTATGGTTAAAAAGTTTACGAATTCGTGTATGTGTTTATGCATGTATATTTGTGATTTGGTAGGTGGTGATCAGGTAATATAAGGCCAAAAGCAAATGCCAGAAAGTCTCTGGGGACTTCCCCTCTAAAAGTGAAAACAGAGTCTCAAAGTAAGATTGAGAAATTATGGAAAACCTCCCCAGTGAAGACTAGAGGGGTTGGTAAATGTGTTGGACAGGATGGGCAACAGGATAATAATCTAAGGGTTCAATATACACCCCATTGGACTTAGAAGAAGAGGAGGAAGTTGGAAGGGGAGGAGAAGAGAAGGAGGATGTGTTCAATGGGATACTATCATCAGTTAAGATATGTAATCAATGTATAGAAGGATGTTAAAACACCATTAAGGACTTGTCTAAGCAAAAAGGGGCATTCAGAAACGATATATCACTTTTGAGAGATGTTTCAAAAGTTAAAGAATTGCCAAGAGCCAAGAGATGAGAAAATTAAAAAAGTTGAGAACCTACTGTTCATAGGGATTCCAGAAGAGGCAGAAGGGGATAACATGACCAAATTCATTCATGACTGGCTTATTGATAGAGTGGGGAAAGACAATTTCTCTTCATCATTTGTGGGAGAAAGGGCTCATAGAGTAACAGGCAAAAGGGCTCCCCCAGGTTCATTTCCTCGTTCAGTTTTATGTAAAATACTGCTATCCAATGACAGAGACTTTAAAAGAAATTGCGAGATCACCCGGACCCCACAGTTAATGCTACAAAAATCTCTGTTTATCCTGACTTCTCCAGGGAGACATTACTTAGACGGAAAACTTTTGATGAAGTTAAAAAAGGATGAGGGAAGCCAATATAATGGGTATTAAATGTTCCCTAGGCTTTGTATATATCCCACCCCCATTTAAATTGGAGATCCTCAAAAATATATCACGTTTTTGGACAAATATGAGAATTGTCCGGCATAAATTATGGGGGACTTCTATTCGGTCATGGTTCCTGGTAAGGATAAATGGAGTTCTAGTGGTGAGCCGCGGAAATTAGAATAAACAACCCAATTGTTTAAGTTCTGTGGGGAGATAGGATTGCTTGTTGCCTGCAGGGATTTGGGAGATGGGACACAACTTTTTCATGTTATAGTGCTACGTATAAGACAAGGTTTCATATTGACGCGGCTACGAGTGGTGGCTCTGGGTGAGACACATTTCTTTGATATGCCTAAGGATGCCAGGGACTGGCTTGACATACATAGAAAACAGATCCGGGAGGATTGTCACAATGCCATGGAGGACTGATCATTTCTATCAGGAGCAGATGAGTATGCAACAAAACAGTAAAGAAGGCCAGAATGAACGTTTATATGCAAATAAATGCGGGACTGTATTGGATATCTTGCACACTATCTAAAGGGTTATGAGATGGAGAGAGATGGGAGGCGCTCAGACCCCAGGTCCCACTATGAGTGGTAAATGTCGATGTTGTCAATGTCTGTTGGTTTCTTCTAATTTACATTTATTGTATTTTGAGTTTTCAGGCAGTTGGGATGGGGGTGGGGGTCGGGAGGCAAGTCAGGAAGCAGTGCAAAAAGCGGCACAGTAATAGGCATCAGGGACACAATACATACCCATGTATATGACAATGGCTAAAATCAATGTGTTGGCATGGAATGTGAGAGGCACAGGGGATGCAAACAAAAGGTATGCTATTTTCAGAACTCTTAGAAGTTTTCAACCTGCTATACTGTGTTTGTCTGAGACGCATTTAATTAAGGAGCATATTTCTCTCTCAACAGATCATGGGTGGGACAACAGTATCACTCCACCCATGCACGAGGGGTTAGCGTTCTGGTGCACCGGGATATCCCATTTGTATGTCATAGACAACTGATTGATAGCGAGGGTCGATTTGTTTGTCTACAATGCTCCATATATGACGTACAATGTATTATTGCTGCAATATACACTCACCGGCCACTTTATTAGGTACACCATGCTAGTAATGGGTTGGACCCCCTCTTGCCTTCAGAACTGCTTCAATTCTTCGTGGCATAGATTCAACAAGGTGCTGGAAGCATTCCTCAGAGATTTTGGTCCATATTGACATGATGGCATCACACAGTTGCCGCAGATTTGTCGGCTGCATGATGCGAATCTCCCGTTCCACCACATCCCAAAGATGCTCTATTGGATTGAGATCTGGTGACTGTGGAGGCCATTTGAGTACAGTGAACTCATTGTCATGTTCAAGAAACCAGTCAGAGATGATTCCAGCTTTATGACATGGCGCATTATCCACCACCAGCCTGAACCGTTTATACAAGGCAGGATGGATCCATGCTTTCATGTTGTTGACGCCAAATTCTGACCCTACCATCCGAATGTCGCAGCAGAAATCGAGACTCATCAGACCAGGCAACGTTTTTCCAATCTTCTACTGTCCAATTTCGATGAGCTTGTGCAAATTGTAGCCTCAGTTTCCTGTTCTTAGCTGAAAGGAGTGGCACCCGGTGTGGTCTTCTGCTGCTGTAGCCCATCTGCCTCAAAGTTCGATGTACTGTGCATTCAGAGATGCTCTTCTGCCTACCTTGGTTGTAACGGGTGGCGATTTGAGTCACTGTTGCCTTTCTATCAGCTTGAACCAGTCTGCCCATTCTCCTCTGACCTCTGGCATCAACAAGGCATTTCCGCCCACAGAACTGCCGCTCACTGGATGTTTTTTCTTTTTCGGACCATTCTCTGTAAACCCTAGAGATGGTTGGAAAATCCCAGTAGATCAGCAGTTTCTGAAATACTCAGACCAGCCCTTCTGGCACCAACAACCATGCCACGTTCAAAGGCACTCAAATCACCTTTCTTCCCCATACTGATGCTCGGTTTGAAATGCAGGATATTGTCTTGACCATGTCTACATGCCTAAAGGCACTGACTTGCCGCCATGTGATTGGCTGATTAGAAATTAAGTGTTAACGAGCAGTTGGACAGGTGTACCTAATAAAGTGGCCGGTGAGTGTATATTCCCCCTCCTTATAATAGCGAGGTTTTCAAGAAAGTACTGACCTTTGTGGCTTGCTCTCCGTGGTGCCAGTATTAATTGTTGGGGACTTCAACAACTACCTTAATCCATATTGGGACAAGTTCCATACTGGCAACATTGCAGAGTCAGCACCCCCAAAGATGCTAGCCCGCTTGGCAGAGGAGGTTGGGTTGTGTGACATATGGAGATACCAGAACCCAGGGGTTAAGCAATATACTTGCTACTCTGCCTCTCACAGATCACTCTCCAGAATTGACCTAGCTTTGGGCTCAGACTCACTTATATCATATGTAACAGAAGTAACATACTTGGCTTGGAGTATTTTGGACCATTCCCCACTCTCTTTGCTCTTGAAATCTGGAAGTGGGCCTGGGGGGGGGGGGGGGGTTGGAAAGTCAATCCGTACTGGCTACAAATAGTAGGGGAAATTATCCCGGATGGCTACAACAATATTCTAGAACCAATGATGACACGGTCCCAATTTTAGCTAACTGGGACTCCATGAAAGCTTACATTAGGGGCTCCCTACATCAGGCTATTAATAGGCATAAGACCAAGTCTAGGGCCCTAACTAACGCCTTACTGACTAGGGTGCAAGAAACGGAAGGCAGATATGTAGCAGACCCGACAGGAGGCACAATCCCTATATACGGACCATATGTTGAGTTACGCCGCTAACAAGCGGTACTTCATGGAGCAAAAGTATTTTGAGGCAGGGGAATCGGCGGGCCATCTGCTGGCTACAATAGTACATGAACAAAGGGGAGGATCTCACATTCTCTATTTAATTAGAGAAGACGGGGTAAAGGTGGCTGAAGATAGAGACATTTTGCAGACTCTGCAGGAATATTATAGATGTCTATACACTTCCACCATTTCTGACACTTGGGAAGATATGATGAGGTATGGTGAGACCCTCCCCGTAAAATCCTTCTCAGAAGAGGCCAGAGAAATTCTAGACTCCCCGATAACATTAGAGGAACTAGAATTAGCCCTGGATACAATGCAGAATAAAAAGGCCCCAGGGATCGATGGGCTCCCGGCAGAACTTTACAAATCCCATAAGGACATCCTTCTACCTAGGTTGTTGACCACCCTGCAGAAAGCATACAGTCAGGGGCGGCTGCCCAATTCTATGCTGGAAGCAGTAATTGTAGTGATCCCCAAACCAGGGAAAGATCCCGCCAGACCCGAATCATAAATACCCATCTCCCTTCTCCCGGTGGATGTTAAAATATTTGCCAAGGTACTAGCCATGCGCCTGAACCAGGTGATCCCGGAAGTTATACATCCAGATCAGACTGGATTTATGCCGGAGAGATCCACCTCCATTAACCTTCGCTGGCTTTTTCTAAATCTACAGCTGTTGGAGGAGGCGGGCGGAGCAAGGGCAATTCTCTCACTCGACGCTGCCAAGGCATTTGACAGCCTCGAGTGGAGATACCTATGGATGGTAATGCATAAGATGGGGTTTGGACCCAGATTTATGGCATATACTAAACTGCTATACTCTTCTCCCAAGGCCCGAGTGAGATCAAATGGCAACATTTCTCAGGAATTTTACTTGGGGAGAGGCACTGAACAAGGATGCCCTTTGTCCCCCCTTCTTTTCGCCCTGGCTATCGACGGGCTCCTGATATTGTTGGATTTCGTAGAGGGCATGCAGACGACATGCTTATCTATTTAGGAGATGTGGAGTCTACTCTAAATCCAGTTATGATTATAATTAGATCCTTTGGCCAGAAGTCAGGGCTTAAAATAAATTGGGATAAATCTGTGATTTTGCCAGTTGATCCCCTGCCTAAATCAGTGAGGCTAGTAGATACATGTATTCAGCCTGTCCAGTCATTCAAATACTTGGGCATGATGGTGTCTAAGAGACCACAAGATTATTTACATCTAAATATTCAGCCGCTTCTAGAGCGTACAGGGACTAAGGCCTCTGCATGGGGCAAGTTGCCCTTATCCTTAATAGGTCGCTGTAATCTTATAAAAATGATACTATAGAAGGGAAAACATGCGAGAATCAGACTAGAAACACTACAGAGAGGTAAAGAAGAGGGTGGGTTGGCTTCACAACTACAGCACATGAAGGGCTGGGATAGGGAAGAGCAATTAGGTTCGGCAGTAAGGTGAGTGATCACCATGGAAACTTCCAATACACCGCCTAGAAATTTTAGATGGACACAAACAGTGGAAAGACGCTCCGACAGTTCAGTTATTATACAAGGTATGGGACAGCGGGAAGACATGTAGATTTTTCAGGATGGACCAAGCATACCCCAATATAGCACAATGCCCATTTTCCAGAACTCCAAAAACTTAACGGGACTGACACTTGGTTGACAGCAGGAGTAGTGACAGTTGACAAAATACTAGAAGATGGGAGGCGAAAACAGTTTGACCAACTGCAAGAATAGTATAACATCCCTCATCGTTCCTTCTACCAATATTTGCAGCTCCGGCACGTATGGACAACTCAATTTAAAGATGAGGTCAGAGAAGTGGGATCCTTTCCTGTGATAGGAATATTGGGGCAGGCAGAGAGCACGAAAGGGCTCATCTCAGCTTTGTACAACCTCCTACTTAGTAAACATTTGGAGAAGTCTCTCTTAACAGTGAAAAACAAATGGGAAGCAGATGTGGGACCACTATCTGAGGAACAATGGAACAATATCCTAGAAATGAAACCTCAACTGTCTCTCTCAGAGATGCACAGATACTCACAGCTCCTGATTCATAGAGCATATAAGTCACCAGTTGTCCTGGAAAAAATAGGGGCATGGGATACATCAAAGTGCCCCAAATGTGGGGTGGAAGGGGCAGATATAATACACATGTCCATAACCCTCCAGGTCTCCCCAATTACGTGCATCCTAGGATGGCTTGAGGATTCATGTGAAGGCAATGCACTGACACTGTTGCAAGACTATTATATCAAGCCCGCATAATTATTGCCTCACACTGGATCCAACCCACTGTCCCTACCATTACAGAATACAAGAGTAAATAACTATATTAGACTGGAAAGAGCGGTCTATAAAAAAAGAGGGGTACTTAAGAAGTTCGATGCTGTTTGGGGTAGTTGGATCTCTACTCCAGGTTTACCATCTGGAGCTCTGCTTAGAGATGCCATGATCCACATCTAGAACTCTGGAAAAAACGAGTCTTATATACACTAGGATCCTATTAACACTCCCGATGCCCTTCTTGGAACATGTCGATCTGCAGGACAGATCGTTATGAGCCCTACAAGTTGGTATTGGGAATGAATAAAATCCCTGGTATAGGAATCCTGATAAAATATACACCGCTGCACTGCTTCTCTTTCCTGGGAGGGAGGGGAGGGGGAGGGGGGGGGGGGTTATTGTTGTCTGTATTGTATGTAAAATTATGTTTTGCAATGTTCACGTTATGTTTGTAAATTTCTGTAAGAAAATGGAAAATGAAGTTGGTGGTTAATAAAAATTACCCGATTTTAAAAAAAAAAGAATCAACAGGACAGCCAGTTTTTGACAGTGATCAAAAAAAAAAAAAAAAAAAGCTCAGGAGAGCTGGTTTATTTAGAGAAGGATATTATATTAGAATTTCAATTATTTTATACAGATATATGCATCAGATTTAAAGGCGACAGGAGCTGAGATTAAGGAATACTTAGACTGCTGGAATTTCCTACCCTCATAGAAGACGCTAGAATTCATCCAAGAACTATAGGAAACCCTAAAATCATGCAGGGGGAATTCATCCCCAGGTCTCGATGGATTTCCTTTTCAGATATATAGGAAATTTGGTAACATCTTATTTCCAGTATTGTTGAAGGTATGGGAGGCCAGTTTACAAAATGGGAAATTACTTATCGGCCCATCTCACGTTTAAACACAGATGGGAAGATAATAGCTAAGTTACTGGCCACCCGCTTAAAAAAAGAAATTAAGATTATTATTAATGAAGATCGAAGTGGCTTTATCCCGGGTTGTAATACTAAAAATAATATTGGGCGCCTCTATGCTGCGATACAGATGGGCCGCGGGGAGACCCGCTCCATCCTGTCCTTAGACACCCTAAGGCCGTGGTGGCGAACCTATGGCACGGGTGCCAGAAGTGGCACTCGGAGCCCTCTATATGGGCACCTGCGCCATCACCCCAGTGCAGAGTTCGCCAGACAGGACTCAAGGCCTCTTGCAGTCCCAGGCAGCCCAGGACCCTAAAAAGAAGCTACAATGATCTACACCTACTGTATTGGTGTCCTCAGGTGCCTATACAATTTAAACATGTGGCAGAGCAGGGAATTATAAGTTACTGCTTAAATTGACGCATCGGCACGTTGCGAAAAATATGTGGGTTTTGGTTGTAGTTTGGGCACTCGGTGTCTAAAAGGTTTGCCATCACTGCCCTAAGGCATTTGACAGGGTGAAGTGGATATTGCTCTGGAAAACAATTAACAAATTTGGCTTTGGAGACAGATATATAGAGTTCGTAAGGTTGTTTTATTCAGAGCCAATAGCCAGAGTAAAAATAAATGGATTTAATTTAAGCAGGGGCACAAGACAAGGGTGCCCTATGTCACCATTGCTATTTGCTATGTTTGTGGAACCGTTAGCTATAAAAATTAGAGGAGCAAGAAAGATAGAGGGGTGTGGGTCTGGTGGAGTAGATGATAAAATAGTTCTATATGTTGACAATATTTTATTATATGTAAGAAATTCAGAAAAATCGGTCCCTCTTATGATGGAGATCTTAGAGGAGTTTGAAATTTGTCTCAGGACTGGAGATTAATTGGAAAAAGTTGACTTTGTGTAAACTTGATAGACTTAGTTTGAGACAGGTAGGAGAACTATGTATCCTAAACCCAGGCGAGGCTTTTGAGTATTTGGGACTAAAGATTAGCCCAACGGTTCAGGAATATGTCGCCGTTGTTGGAAAAAACTAGAAATAAAATGATTAAAATATGATTAAAATGATTAAATTATATTAAGTCTAGTGTATACTTAAAAGTGGAAACAATTAATGGATATCTTTTAGTGATGAACTAGAAATTATGTATTGTGTTTGTATATTTGAATGTTGGTAATATGTTTAATAAAATTATTTAAAAAAAAAAAAAATTTCCCAGGGGGCGCGAACCACTACAATTTCTGCAGCATTCTGACACCTTACGTTACCCCCAGCAAACCCCTTCATATGCTATTCAGTTACGAGGATATCGAATGTGGTGGCGACGGGCCTCTTCCAGCTAAACAGGTATGTTCAGCGAGATAGCTGCTGTGACCCTCTTTATATGCACCATGTCAGCTGTCCCTGAAGTGGGCCTCTTACAGCTGATGCTGTGGGTCTCTTCAGCGAGACGTTGGCTGCAGTGGCCATCTTGGTATACCACAAGGACAACTGACACAGCAGTGGTCCTCCTTCAGCACAAATGTGCCTACAGCAACTGAGGCATCAGGCCTGATTAGTGGCGGCTGAAGGGCACTTCCCTTCATGTTCACAGATGCCTGATGTATGGCATGGGACAGCTGTACTAATGATTGCCGCTATGTCTTATTTTTGTAAGCCTGGAAAGAATTGCAGTAGGTTTTACTTTCAGAGGATGTCTTAATTTCAGGGGAAACACAGTAGATTATACAATATCTGTAATTCAGTATTAGGAATAAAGTTTTGCTTTTGATAACATTCTTTTCTTTATTGTATTATCAGGTACTGTAAAAAAATCTTTTAATAAATACAATCCAAACAAATACTACCATATATATATACTCGAGTATAAGCCAAGTTTTTCAGCACAAAATTTGCTTTGTGGCTTATACTTGAGTCAAGAAAAAAAATAAAGTCAAAACTCTTTCCGACGTCACCCGTAGGTCCTATGCTTGTTTCGATGCTCTGGTGCTGCCGCGGGTCCTTCGGATCTTCTTCTGGTTTTTCCTCTCCTCTTCGGCTCCTCTTTGGGAAGTTCCACTCCTCTTTGGGTCCCCTCGCGATGCCGGTGGCTCACAAACAATGACGTTGGCAAGCAGCTGAAGTCATTCTGTGTGCTGGCCGAGCGAAGACCCGAAGAGGAGCGGAATGTCCCGAAGAGGAGCAGAAGGATCTGAAGAGGACCGAAGAACCCAAGGCTGCAGCGGAGCATCGGAGACAGAAGATGATCGATGGGGGACGTGGGAAAGGTGAGTACAGTGTTATTTTTTTCCTACTACAGGGGCTGGGCAGGCTGTATACTACAGGGGCTGGGCAGGCTGTATACTACAGGGGCTGGGCAGGCTGTATACTACAGGGGCTGGGCAGCCTGTATACTACAGGGGCTGGGCAGCCTGTATACTACAGGGGTTGGGCAGGCTGTATATTACAGGGGTTGGGCAGGCTGTATACTACAGGGGTTGGGTAGGCTGTATATTACAGGAACTGGGCAGGCTGTATACTACAGGGGCTGGGCAGGTTGTATACTGGGAGGCTGTGACCAATGCATTTCCCACCCTTGGCTTATACTCGAGTCAATAGGTTTTTCCCAGTTTTTTGTGGTGAAATTAGGGGTCTCGGCATATACTCGGGTCGGCTTATACTCGAGTATATGCAATATATCCCTTTTCTTGTTAAAGATACTTTTCCATGTATGTATACATGTGAGTTTGTGTGTGATATATATAGATATATAAAAATATCTTTCTAATCACTTGGGCCGGTCAGAAATAGTTAGAGGCCGGATGTGGCCCTTAGCCAATACAATGCCCAGGTGTGCACTAGATAGTACTGCAGAAACAACCTTGCATAAAGTTTCTTCCATTTATTAGGTTAAAACAGAAACCCTGTTCTCAGGATTGTCCCTTCAGAGTTTTTAAAAGCCCAAATGCACATGCATATTTGAAACCTCCAGAACTTTATTCATTTAACACTAAAAACATGAAAAAGACAGAAGATAGTTTTTAAAAATTATTTTTCTATTTCAGATATTATAAAAAAAGAAGTAACAAACCCTGCTGTTAATCCAAGTGCAGCTAAACTGAAGAATGTCCCATAATACTTCAAAAACTCCCGTGTCCAGGCAATTTGCATGGCCATTTGTTTCTCTCGCATCTGATTCTGCATCAAGATCTGTCTTTCCAACTGCAAATGGAAAAATAATAAAAGACAAACCCAGTTAAATAAAATAAATGCAATTTTTCTACCTTCAGAAAAAAAAATGAATGCAGCATTTGGTGATCCATCAGTATTCAATCTGATATCTTCCACCTAGGTGTCTTGTACATAAACTCATTTTGTCAAGGTTAAAGGGTATTTGAGCAGGTGTACACAGTCATTTCTCAATGGTAATCAATTTTAACACAACGTTCTTACCACATTTTAATGTTGAGCATCTTATTGCGTTTGTAGCATACAATAACCCATGTATGGAAAAAAAAAAAAAATTATATATATATGCTCTGTGGATAGACTTACTGGGCAAAAGGGAGAAGACAAAGGTTACTGTGTGCTAGGAGTATTGGATACAGACGTTTGCAACATAAAAATCTTCAATTCCTCCTACACTGGACCTCAAAAAAAATACTGGAGAGAAACTATTTTGTACGTATTTCTGCTGTTGAAATGATGTTACATATATATATGTATTATTATAATTTACTCAGAAGTGCCATTAATGTCAAGTTACTGTATTTATGATAAAAATGGCTTAGAAACTCAAGGCAAGAAAGATGTACAATTACCGAGAACAAAATAATAGATGGGTAAAGTGGGAGAAAAGACCCTACTGAAGAGGATTTCTCTTGACCCTTCCTGAACCAGCAATTCTGGTCTTGCTGAAACTAATGTATATGTCCAACTTAAAGGGAACCTGTCAGCTGCTTTTTTTTACTCTATACTAACCGTATGAATTAAAGGCCTTTCCAATGGTGCTCTTCACTAAGCTTCCCGTTGCTAAAAAAATGAAGTGTGAACGCTGTTTGCTGTGGATGCTACTGGAGGGCATAGGAGGGAGCTGCTACTGGTAGAGAAGAGCATTGTCCCGCATACCCTGTGCACCGCCCCCATGACATGCCCCCGGTACTGGGAGCGATGAGCATGACCCATGATTCGTTCTAGTCTTTGGCAGGCAGCCAGGTATGCACTTAACAGAGCAGATGGCTTTTTTAAAGGTGCTTTCTGCCTGTTGTATATTATACGAACTTGTCATCAGGTTGAAGACCTGGCAAGTTCCCTTAATAACAATAACATTTAGTAGGGAAGAAGAACATTTTTACTTAAATGGTATCTTTCACCACATTTTCACAAATACATCTAGTGGCAGGTTCTCATAGAGCCCTATTATCTGTCACCTTTCTTTTAGCTAAAATTTGTATCTCAGATCCCCATAAATCATCTTTTTAAACTTGCCTTGCATACAGCCAAATCTAGAGGGTGTCAAGGGGGCATGGCCTCCCCAGGCTAAATCCAGCAGCTTCTTCTCAGCAAGCAGCAATAATGTCATCAGACTCACATCATCCCAGGTCCTATAGCCTCCTAACATTAGCAAACTGTACCCCATGCATATATCTGATCACATAAAGACACAGCAGCCTCCATAGACTTCAACTCCTCTCCATGCAGACATGCTGTGATTTCATGAGATCAAGACCTGAGATGATGTCTGCCTGATCACATGACATTATTGCTGCATGCTGAGAAGAAGCTGCTGGATTCAGCCTGAGGAGGCCATGTCCCCTGGCTGTATGAAAGGCCTGTTTATAAAGATTATTTCATAATTAGAGAACAATTAACAGATACACAATTATTAGCTAAAAGAATGGTATCAATTAGTTAATAGGGGAAGTCGCCACTAGCTGGATTTGTGAAAAATGTTGTGACAGGTTCCCTTTAATTAGAAATATGTCATTAAGATCAACTCCCCAAATAGGACAGAGAGTTTCTTGCAGGCCCGGCGCTATGGGTAGGCAAAGGTGGCATTTGCCCAGGGCCCCCATTTGTAATCGGGTCTCCTGACCTGCCAGCTGTTAAGTGTGAGCGCCTGCTTGGACTCCGCTGCATTGTACAGACAGGGAGAAGTAAAAGCTGTTGCCTGAGAAACCAGAGCGGAGGAGGGGAAGGCTTACACTTCTCTGTAAGCACGCGGGTCGGGACTGGAGATCAGACATCAGGGCATGGTACGTCATTTCCATGAAACATCTCGGCCTTACAGACGTCTGCCTAGGATGAGAGAGACCCTATTTCTGTGAGAGGTGGAAAGGTGTTTTAGAGCCAGAAGGTCACCAAGGTTAGAATTAAGTGCTGCCAGAGGTCATTTACTAAGGGCCCGAATCACGGTTTTCCGCCGGGTTACCCGAATTTTTCCGTTTTGCACCGATTTTCCCTGAATTGCCCCGGGGGGTTTTAGCGCACGCGATCGGATTGTGGTGCATCGGCACCAGCGGAAATGGGGGGGGGGGGCGTGGCCGTATGAAAACCCGACGAATTCGGGAAAACCGCCACATTTTTAAAAAATGTGTCGCTTGACACGCGCTTACCTGCACCTGGCCTGGCTTAGTGAACTCCAGTGCACTCCAACAGAATTCAGCGCAGCAGCGACACCTAGTGGACATCGTGGGAAGTACCTTAGTGAATCGCCGGAAGACCCGAATCCTCCACACAGAGCGTGCCGATGGATCGCGAATGGACCGGGTAAGTAAATCTGCTCCAGTGTGTGCAGATGCTAGGCTGACTTCACCTTATCTCTCTTTGATGCATATGCTGAGAGATCTTCTTCTCAGATCAGTCTCACTGATTTCCCCAAGAAATGAAAATAAAGAAATCCCATGGCATCTCCCTCCAAATAAGAATCAACCAGATTCTATGGTCTTCAGAGGGTATGAAAATAATAGGTTATACTTGCCTCTCTTTGGTGCACTGAATGACAGCTGTCACTGAGCCTCTTTATACCAGTAGAGGATGGCAGTGATAATGTAGCATTGTGTCAAAGAGAAGTGAGTGTCAGGGAGCGGTCACACGTCACGTTTAACACATGCGTTTAAAAATGCATTGCAACAGCTGAAGAAAGATTTGCATGCGTTAACATTTGTATTTTGTAAACACAAGTGTTAACAGCTGTTTAATTAGGAAAATCTCTCTTCAGCTGTTGCAATGCGGTTTTAAACGCAAGCGTTAAACACGACGTGTGACCGCACCCTAACCTGCTTGTTACTTTCATACCCCCGGGGCTACAGTAAAAAAATCCCAGGGAAGCCCTTTAAATGGTGAATTTTACATACCACAAAAATGATGCCATCAAACACTTCAATTTGTCCAACAATTAACATACACTTATTGTTATTTTACCAAAAATAAACCAAAAATCTGCGTATGCTAGCACCAAAATAATGATAATTTTTGGTTCACATTTTTTGGGTATGAACATCATATACGTCTGGAATGCTCCCGACATATATACTGTGCATATACATTGACATAATAGGGCACTAATAGGGCACTAAATAACTGCACTAAAAATGCTCTTCCCGTGTATAATTCTGGGTGCAACCAACTCATTAAGAGCATGTGCCAGAAATTGTGAATTAGACTCACCGGTAATTCGGTTTCCATCTAGTCCTCCATGACGGCCCACTAGGAGGATGACCCTTGACCTCTGTAGGGACAGGAAGCAGAGAGGTTAAAAGCCTCCCCCCCACATCCTCCCGCCAGTGTCTACCAAATAACTACACCGGTGGAAGATACAACGTATTTTTATTCTGCCTGTTTGAATCACATACAGAATTTACAACAAAGTGAAAGAAAACATGGGAGGGAAAATATATAGGCCGTCATGGAGGACTAGATGGAAACCGAATTACCGGTGAGTCTAATTCACAATTTCCATAACGTCCCCCATGACGGCCCACTAGGAGATCTACAAAATTAGTAGAATTAGGGTGGGACCACAGCCTGGAGAACCTTCTGACCGAAGGCGAGATCCTGTGAGTTGGGTAAGTCCAGCCGATAATGTTTAGCAAAGGTGGATGAAGAAGCCCAGGTGGCGGCTCTGCAGATTTGTTCAAGAGAAGCGCCCCTCTTTTCTGCCCAGGAGGCGGATATGGCTCTGGTGGAATGGGCTTTAAGGTTAGGAGGAACTTCTTTCCCTTGTTCTGTATAACAAGAGGCTATGGCAGTCTTTAACCATCTGGCGATCGTGGTTTTGGATGCCTTTACCCCTTTGTTCTTCCCCTGAAACTGAACAAAGAGATTGTGATCTTTGCGCCAGGATTTTGTGGCTTTTAAGTACTCTAAGACCGAGCGCCTTACATCCAGGGAATGCCACGCTACTTCCTTGCTTGAAGAAGGATTCCCGTAGAATGATGGAAGAATTATTTCCTGATTCTTGTGAAAACCAGACGCCACTTTGGGAACAAAGCTTGGATCCAGAGTCAGAGTTATCCTGTCAGGGAGAATACACATATAGGGTTCTCTAATAGAAATGGCTTGGAGTTCCCCCAGCCTTCTAGCTGAAGTCACAGCTATTAATAGAGAAGTCTTTAAAGTTAAGTTTTTTATACTAGCGTCCTTTAAAGGCTCAAAGGGAGGTCTGGAGAGAGCATCCAGAACCAGGGAGAGATCCCAGGAGGGAACCCGCTTCAGAATCTGAGGCCTAATTCTATTTGCAGCTGCAATAAATCTTTTGACCCACCTGTGGTCCGCCAGGGGATGGTCGAAGAAAGCACTCAGAGCCGAAATTTGGACTTTCAGGGTGCTAGTAGAAAGACCAATTTCTAGTCCTTTTTGCAGGAAGTCTAATACCTGTAAAATATTTGGGTTAGTCTGAGAGGGGGAATTAGCCCCACAAAAGGTCACAAACTTTTTCCATATTTTATGATATATGGCGAAAGTAACCTTTTTTCTACTTGCCTTCAAAGTAGTTATTACAGCCCGACAGAGACCTTGGGACCTTAGGAACTCGAACTCAGGATCCAAGCCGCCAGACGGAGTCTTCCTGGATCGGGATGGAAAATCGGACCTTGGTACAGAAGGTCCTTCCGAATCGGTAGCATAAGAGGTTGCTGGACAGATAGGGACCTCAACAGTGGGTACCAGCTTCTTTTTGGCCAGTCTGGGCAGATCAGGATCACCCTTGACCCGTCGAGCAAGATTTTCCTGAGTACTCTCGCAATTAGGGGAATTGGGGGAAAGGCATACATGAGACTTCCGTTCCAACGATGGCTGAACGCGTCCATGTGGTCCCTGGACTCGCCTGCCTCCAGAGAAAAGTATTGTTGGCATTTTGAATTCTCCCTCGTGGCAAATAGGTCTATTTGGGGCATGCCCCAAATGCTGGTTAGATGTAGGAAGATCTCTTGGTTGAGACATCATTCGTTCGGTAGGATTTCTCTCCTGCTGAGATAATCCGCTTCTCTGTTTAGGGATCCCTTCAGATGAGTGGCTGAAATGGAAAGGATGTTTTCTTCTGCACACTGGAAGATGGTACGAGCCAGCCTCGATAATACTGGGGATCTTGTACCCCCTTGTCTCCTTAAATAGGACACTGTCGAGATGTTGTCCGAGAGAATGTGGATATGATGATTCCTCAGATAGGCTGTGTTTGATCTTAGCGCTTCCCAAACCGCTCTTAACTCCCTGTAGTTTGAGCTGTTTCTTGCTTGGGCTAGAGTCCAGGACCCTTGCTCGTAGTGGGAAGGAAGGATTGCTCCCCAGCCTGAGCTGCTTGCATCTGTCACTATAGTGATGCTTGGGAGGTGGTGCCAACATACTCCTTTCCCTAGGTTCCTTAATTCCGTCCACCACAGCAGGTCCCTCTTTACGAAGGAAGGAATCCGGATCTTCTTGTCTAGACCTGAAGACTTCCTGTTCCAGAAAGTTAAGAACCAATTCTGAAGGATCCGAGTATGGCTCTGACTCCAAGCGACCGCAGGTAGGCATGCTGTGAGGAGCCCCAGGATCTTCATCGCCTGCCTGACTGGTATAGAGTCCTTCCGTCTGAATGAGTGAATCTGATGCTTTATGTTGGATATTTTCTCCTGAGGAAGAAAAGACATTTGGTGAGTTGAGTCTAGAATGATCCCTAGAAAGGTCTTTCGAGTGGAGGGTACTAAACTTGATTTTTTCAGGTTGATTAACCATCCCAACTCTGTTAAGATTCTTAGGGAAGACTCTCTTGCCAAAATTAGGTTTTGTTTGTCTTTCCCTATAATTAGCAAGTCGTCTAGGTAAGGGATAATTGATATATCTTGTAGTCTTAAAAAGGCTACCACCTCCACCATGATCTTGGTAAAGACCCTTGGAGCCGATGAGATACCAAATGGAAGTGCATGGAACTGAAAGTGTAAGACAGAGCCCTCGGGAGAGACAACCGAGAATCTTAGGAATCTCTGAGATGAGGGGTGGATAGGTACATGATAGTATGCATCTTTTAGATCTAATGTGCACATATAGGAGTCTGTGTGAATAAGTTGGGTAGCTGTTCTTACCGACTCCATGCGAAATCTCCTGTAAACGATGAAGCGGTTTAGCTCTTTCAAGTTGATGATTAGGCGATTTGATCCATCTGGTTTTTTGACAAGGAACAACGGGGAGTAGAATCCCAATTTTTCTTGTTCTTGAGGGACCGGCACCACTACTCCCATGTGGATTAGATGAAATACTTCCTGCCAAATGAAGGAATGTGTAGAGTGAGAGAGAGATGATAAAGGGGCGATGAACCTTGGAGAAGGGGGGGGGGGGTGATGAGAATTCTATCCTGTAGCCCGATTCCAAGATGGTCAGTACCCAGGGATTCGAGGTGATCTTTGTCCACTGGGATAGGAATCCCAGGAGACGCCCCCCCACTTTGGCGTCATTGTTTCTTGTTTCCTGGACCCTCTGGGAGGTTAGAGAAAAGGAAACCCCTTCCCCTTCCTCCTTTGGGATAACTCCATCGTCCTTGCTTACCTTTGCCACGGTAAGTCTCTCCGGTGTTCCTAAAAGGACGAAAGGAAGACTTCTTGGGTATTGTTTTGGACTCTGGAAATCCCCTTTTTCTGTCAGACGCCTTTTCAAGTATAGCGTCCAATTCGGGTCCGAACACAAAGTCCCCGGAAAAAGGAATGCTGCACAACTTGGATTTAGAGCGGATGTCCCCGCTCCACTGCTTCAGCCATAAGGACCTCCTGGTGGCATTGGTAAGAGCTCCTTCTTTTGCAGCGAACCTTATTCCTTCAGCAGATGCGTCAGCAAGAAAGGCAGTAGCTGATCTTAATAACGGTATGCTTTCCAGTAAGGCTTCTCTGGGAGTACCCTCCCGGATATGGGACTCTAATTTCCCCAGCCAGAAATATAATGTTCTCGCCACCGAGGTGGCTCCTAAGTTTGACTTAAGGCTTAGCATGGAGGTTTCCCATGCTTTCTTTAAAAGGGCTTCAGATTTTCTGTCCATCGGGTCTCTTAACTGAGCCGAATCTTCAAAGGGCAGGTCCATCTTCCTTGAGACCTTGGATACTTGTACATCAACCTTGGGGAACGAGTCCCAATCCTTTGATTCTTCTGGGTCAAAGACTAAGCGTTTCCTGAAATTCTTAGAGACCGCGATTTTCCTCTCAGGGTCTTTCCATTCCTGACTAATTAGTCCCCTAAGGGTATCGTTAAGGGGAAAAACTCGATGTTTCCTGGCTTTGAGTCCCCCAAACAATTCATCTTCACGAGAAAGAGGGGGTTCCTCATCTTCAAGATTCAATGTATCCCGCATAGCTTTCAGAAGGTCGTCCAGATCTTCATTTTGGAATAAGTAGCAGGAGCTTGTTGCCTGCTCACGATCCTGATGTTCCTGGTCTCCAGCCAGAGAGCAGGAAGGAGAGTCTGAAATGCACCCTTCTTCTTCCTCTGAGGAGGAAGCCGACACTATCCGAGCTTTCTTACGTGGGGGGGCTCCTTGCGTTGCCGCCGCCACCGAAGAAACCACTTTCTCTTCTATAAAGGTCTTAAGTTCGTCCATAAATGAAGTTTTCTCCTCCCGCATGAATTCTTCAATGCAGGTTTTGCAGATCGGTTTCTTATAGCCTTCGAGTAGGGTACGAAAGCACATACTGCATTTTTTAACAGGAATCCTGCTTTTTTCCGGTTTTTCTCTAGTCTTTTCAGACTTCCCTGATTTCTCTTCCTTGCCTTTCCCCTTAGAAACTTGCTCCTAGGGAAGGAAGGCAAGGAAACAATGACTTGGTGATCACAACATAACAATTGTATATCTTGCCACACAGCACCACTCACGTGCACCGGGGGGTGGAGTAGGCCCAAGTCTGCCTCATCAGCCATTATGATGTCTGGGACGGCCAGCCAAGAAAGAACCCGAGTCATAGACCTCAGACCAACTGACTACCCGCTTTTAAGGATTTAAATACCTTCATGGGGAGCCCATCCCCCTGCCGGTGGCCTCCTCCGTGTCCCGCGCCTGGCGCCGCGGTCACTTCCGGTCGCGACCGGAAGTCGTCATCGGTCAGGAGGATTTCTGGGAAACGTAGTTCCCGCGTCCGCGCGAGAGTCTGGCGGACCAGCCCGCCGGAGAGGACGCCAACCGGACGATGTTCCCGTCCAGGGAGAGCCCGCAGCGCCGGGCCAACCGAGGACCTGTCCGGAGGGGAACTTGGACCGCAGTCGGCGTAACCCCAGGTAAGATAGGTGAGTATGGAGATTCCTTCTCCATTTTTTTTTTTTTTTTTTTTTTTTTAAAAACGTCCCCCCCCCTCTTAGGAGGAGAGAGACCCTCTCTTGACCTGACCCCTGTAGGGACAGGAAGACACTGGCGGGAGGATGTGGAGGGGAGGCTTTTAACCTCTCTGCTTCCTGTCCCTACAGAGGTCAAGGGTCATCCTCCTAGTGGGCCGTCATGGGGGACGTTATGGAAATCATGAATATGGCACTTCTCTGCACTGGCCCAACAGAGTTCACCAACTTTTTTGTGGTGCACCTTTAACATAGGGATGCAACAGACTTTGTATGTTTAATATGGAGCTCAGTCTGACCGCCGGCACACCCCCAAATTTGTGTCGCATGGAGGCTAGTGTAGCTGCACCACAATAGGGTCACGTGCAACACAAGAAGCCAAGCGAATTGCCTCCCAGTGCCCCAATTAAGGACAGTGGCATAACCCCAGACACCCCATCACGTCACACTTCACGGCTAACACATTTCAAAACACATTGCACCGACTGGAGATAGATTTGCCTAATTAAACAGCTGTTAACATTTGCATTTACAGAACGCAACTATTAACGTGATGTTGACACATGTGTTAACATTGTATTAATTATATAATTAATTAAACATGTGTTTGTTAATGCTATGTTAACACATCTGTAATGTAACACAAACATTAACATTGGCATTTTGTAAACGCAAGTGTTAACAGCTGTTTGATTAGGCAAATGCAGCTAGTGGACTGAAGGGAAAGGGGACTGATGATATTAGCACCCTTCCACAGTACAGAATTGGGCTGTCATATAAACATATATTTCTACATGACCATCTTTGAGTTCCTTTACTGAAATAACCAAACTATGTTTTGGTACAAAATCTTAAAATTTAGGGCCCCTACTTGTAATTTTGCCCAAGGCCCCAGTTTGTCTAGAACAGGTCCTGGTTTCTTGCAGTTACTTTATGGACAATTGTGGTGTTCCCATTTCAGCAAATAAATGTTATTGTTTGAATAATAATAAAGTTGTACAATTTTCCAATATACCTTTTGTATCAATTACTCACAGTTTTCTCGATCTCTGCTTGCTGTCATTCTATAGGAAGCTTCATTGTTTATTTCCAGAAGAAATCTGACCATGGTCACACAGGTGCCTGGCTCGTTGTAATCAATAGCTCTGCTACTCTCTAGGATACTAACGAGCCGTGCATCTGTGTGACCATGGTCAGATCTCTGTCCACTCGTAAACATTTAATCCTTCTACAGAATGACAACAAGCAGAGATCAAAAGAACCATGAGGAATATACACAGAAAGTATATTGGAAAATTATTTAACATTTAATAATACAAACAATAACATTAATTTGCCAAAATGGGAATACCCCTTTAAGGGTAAGGGAAATTTCCACAGAGAATACTGCAGATCACAAAAGAGTGTGCTTCATAGCGTAAAAAATTTGTTATAAAATGAAGGCTGAATTATCAAGCATTATCAGAGTTAATAATAAGCACAGTTATCTTTAGAGATGTGCAAAAATGAAAGAACTCCACAGTGCCCAATTCAAATTATAGCAAAAATAAAAAAATATGTCCTTGCTCCATAAAGGAGAAATTATGAAGCGAAAAATAGATTGTTTACAAGTTTCTCACAATCGACAAGAATTCCATTAGGATTGACAAAATGCAATTTGATAGTATTTAATGAAACTAAACTAAGAGAACATAAATTATATCAATAAAAATAGAACTATATAATTACTTAATAACCACAAAAGGTACCAGTGCAACCATTTGATTTGCACTTGATAATATGGGTACAAAAATAGTCAGGACACCCACAGCCAAATAATATCTAAATGGATTAATAAATCAAAATTGAAGCAATATTTTATGAAAAATTCAAACTACACATAATAGGCATTGCTCCATACATAATGGGGCACATTTACTTACCCGTCCAGAGGAGTTCACTGAAAGTGCAATGTCCGACGAAAATGCAATCTGCTGTGATTCACTAATATTGTGCGCCCGATATCCTGCATGTGTTGCTTCCCTGCTCAGGTCCGACGGAGTTCACCTTCTTCATTCTGGTGCATGTAAGTGCATTGTCTTGTGACACAATTTGAATCAATCAGTTAGATCGTCCGACGGCATGTCCCCCGATTTCTGTTGCATGAAAGCCAGGGCAGCCACGCCATAATCCAATCGCGACAGTTAAATACCTGTCACAGCAGCGCAAATCCCGAAAACGTCAGAAAATCGTCTGCAGACCCTTAGTAAATGAGCCGCAATGACTTGTCATAGCTCTGCACATGCGCAGTGACTCCTTCCTCAGGGCCAGCAGCAACAACAATGCTTAGCCCTGCATAAGCATGAGTGTATGCAGAACCACTCAAGCACAGACCTCTGAAGAAGCTGGTGGACAGATTACAGCTTGTGCACAAACAAGATCAGGAGCATGCAGAAGACCCTCAAGGAGGCAACTGCTCGAGACTTTAGGGTATGCCCGGTGTATAGAGAAACTGGGTAAGAGGTGATTTCAGAGTAGCTAAAGAATATCGCATGTGACACTTCTGCCATATTTCTCTGGTAAAAGCCAAGGGGCCTAAGAGGTAGTGTGCAGGGATGGCTGGTGGCCCCCAAAACAATACCGTGGGGTGGGTGGGAGCTAACCAAAGAGTCCATATTACTGTCCATTTATTGAAAGCTGCCAGTGAAGTCCAAGATACTATGTGTCATAGAGGAGTAGCATAGTAGTACATTGTTATGTCAGGTAGTCCCAGACCCCCCCGTGACTTAGGCGCTGTTAAGACTGTCTTTGGAATCCTATGGAGTGAATGTGTCTCAGAGTACTAACTGGAACCCTTAAAGGTTCAGTGAGTGCCCACTTTGTAGCTGTTTCCTCACATCCTGAATCAGTGGGGGGAAGTTTTCTTTATAGAGGGAAGTGAAGGATGGGGTAAGTTTAATCCCAAGGTATTTTATGGAAGTCGGGTTCCATTTATAACGAAAATTATCTTCCAAGGATTGTAGTAATGTAGGGGATAAGTGTACTGGTAAGGCTTCTGACTTAGTCTGGTTAATTTTATATCCAGAAATATTACTATATTCTTTGATTGCAGCATTTAGATTCAGCAGCGATATGAGGGGATCGGTGAGGGTAAGGAGCACATCATCGGCAAACAAAGCTACTTTAACATGTTTGTCCTTTACCCCAATGCCTTTAAAGTCTGGGTTATTTCTAATGTGTGCTTCTAAGGTCTCAATGCTTAAGACACATAATAAAGGGGATAACGGACAGCCTTGACGGGTTCCGTTATTGATCGTTAGGGAATTCCAGTGGGCATGCGGTAGTCGAAATTCTCCTGTAGGGAAAGAATATAAGTTCGACAAAGCGCTCAAAAACGGTCCATGAAAACCAAAGTGGGTCAATGTCCGGAACATGTAGTGCCAATTTAAACCTTCTCAGCATCGAGGCTCAACACAAGGACTTCTGATTTAGTTTTCTGCACCAGATTTATCAGATAGTGCAACAAGTGTTGCCTGCATTCAACAGGCTAATGGGCCTATAACTTGAACATTCTGAGGGGTCTTCTCCCTGTTTAGGGATAACCGTAATATGTGAAGCCAACATTGTTTGGGGGATCGCCTCGTCTTTAAGAAATCTATTAAACAGCTCCACCATATGAGGCAGGAAGTGTGGTAGGATAGTTTTATAATAGAGATTGGAAAATCCATCCAGGCCTTGGGCTTTATATCCGGGTAAATTCTTTACAACTTCTTCTATCTCTTCTGGAGTTATTACTTTATTTAATTAGACTAGAGAGATATTGATCTAGTTTTGTTTGCCGGTCAGGAGAGAAGGAAGGGAGCGTGGATGGCAGTGAGTAAAGGGTGAATAATAGAGTGGAAAAGCTCAGCAATTTTAGTGGGATGATAGTGTAAGGTACTATTTTTATCCTTGTTATTATATGGTGTTTGGTTAACCATCTTGTGTCGCAACTGATGTGCCAACATTGTGTGTGCCTTGTTCATAAAACCTGTGTGCTCCCCATCTAGCAGGTCTAGTTCTCTTATTTTGAATTGGAGCACTAGGATTTTCCCAAGTAGGAGGTGTGTGGGGGGTGGGAGGTATATCCCCTTTCCGCTTGGCGTAATTGCTGTTTAAATATAGAGTAGTGTAAAAGTCTATCTTTCTTTAGTTTGGAGGCTAGTGATATCATTTCCCCTCTAAAGACTGTTTTATGCGCCTCCCATAGAATCGGAACCGTTGGTGCTGTCGGGGTATTTTCTTTAACAAAGTTAACCAAGACTGTTTGCAGGGCTTCTCTGGAGGGTATGGAAGTGAGAAGAGTATTGTTTAGACGACAATGTGGAGTTTTGGAGAGAGCATCTTCAAGTTGCATCGCAATGAAAACCGGAGCATGATCGGACCATGTAATGTGTCCAATAGTGGCCAGATGCATAGCTTTTAGGGCAGGGTAGTTACCAAAAAAGTAGTCTATTCTAGAGTGTATTCTGGGGGGTTGTGAGTAGAAGGTATATTCTTTAGCGGTAGGATTATTTACTCGCCATAAGTCATATGAAGAGTGCTTGCGAATTATTTGGCAGAAACGTAGCACAAGTGATTTCACACCCTGTGGTGTTGGACGTGCATTAAGGTTAAGGCGGTCTGCAATGTCTGAACAAGTAGTGTTAAAGTCACCCCCTAATAAGAGTACTTCATTCCGGGTCGAGCACAATTTGGAAAGGATTCTAGTGAGGAAGGGTATCTGGCGGTTATTGGGGGATAAATATTGCACAGGGTAATGTTACTAATAAACATAGTACCCCTAAGAATAATAAGCCTCTGAGGGTCAATTAGGCTATTCAGTTCCTGGAAGGGAAGCTACTCCAGCTTTATTTGTTGTGGGTGCATGCACCATAAAGGCTGTTGGAAACCAATGTTTAGCGAAATGGAAGGACCCTGCTGCTGTGAAATGGGTCTCTTGAAGAAAGACTGTTGGCTTTAGCTTGTCTTATTTCTTTGAGTGCAAGTCATCTTTTAGTGTCTTAGTTAAGGCCTTTTACGTTTAAAGAGAGAAATTTAACCATTGTCAAGCTAATGAGGCCTGTGAGCTATGTAAGTGAAAAGTAGAGTAGATGGAAACATGGCTATAGGGTCTCCCGGGGAAATCCAGTGGAACACTATTTACACACTACGGCAGTGGAGAGCAACCTATAGAGCGATCCATGAATGTACCTAAAAATCAAATTACAACCTTTAAAGGAAAACAACATAGTAACAAAAAGTGCATACAGTGAGGGAGGCTTACAGCCAATCTTGCTGCGAATCTTCCATAAAACAGTCACATACCACAGGAAAAATGTCAGCTCCTCAACAAAGGGGCAAGGACTATCAGGAGGATTCACTACAGGACATACTACAGGGTAACCAGACAACGGTCCTGGGACATGTAATTAAGGCCTATAGAAACTATCTAGGCAGGGGAAGGCTGAAGAGCTAAAAAATGTATACAGGTGGTTTCAGTAAGAGATACATCTAGCCTAACATACATTTGGCACATAACAATATTAACCAAGTAAGCAATTCTGAATATATCAGTATACAAGAAATGTCACTAGTAATACTCATCGCCCCACTGGGGACCTGCGATTCTGATCCGGAGCTTTCTGCCTTTTTCTTGGGTGGGCAGGCAGTGTTGTTGTCGCTGGTTGTTGGGGCCAATCATGGAGGTCAGGAGGATCAAGCTGGAAGACTCCAAAAAAGGCCTGGAGGTCTTCTGAGAAACAAAGAGTGGCAGAGAAACCATCTGTCTTGGCCATCAAGCTGAAAAGGAACCCCCAGTGGTAGGGTATCCCCTTGTCTCGGCGTTGTTGAAGTGTAATCCAGGAGAGACCGATTTAAGCTGTCAAGAGCGTTTCATAATTTCCTCATTTATTTCAAAGTCCGTAATATGGCAGATAATGTCCCTGGGGGGACCACTTGTTTTTGGGCATAGTTCCCTATGAGCTCTGTCCATTTTTAGTGACGTCTCCAGTGGTCTTTCTAAAATAATTTTGAACAGGCGGTGCAGATAGCCTAGTACATTTTCCTTTATTTGCTGTTCTGGAATGCCGAGTACTCTAATATTGTGTCGGCGTCCTCTATTATCAGGATCCTCTTTATGGCTTTTCAGATCTCTGATAGTTGAAGCTCACTCAGTCACTTGATGCTGTAAGGTCGAGACCACCGCTCGAGCTGCATTATGATCATCCTCCAACACATCCACTCTTTGCGCCGCCTGTTGCACATCTTTGAGAACTTCTGCAATTTCTTGCCTACATGTTGCTTTGACTTTACCAATTAGCTTTCTAAAGTCCATTTTAGTGATCATTTGCTGGATATAGAGCCGAAGTGGATCTTGAAGAGGGGGAGACAACTGGGGTAGAGAGGATAAATGTAGAGGCGATAATGCTTGAGGCGTGGATAGTGGACTACACGTCTTTTGTACAGCAGGAGGTAATTGTGGCGAGTGTGGTAGAGAGTCCATAGAGGGTCTCCATAGCAGGGCATCCTGCTATGCTGTGAATCCCTTAATCCCTTTGTCAGCTGCAGCTCCTGGGGCGTTCCTCTTATCCTCTCCCTGTGGTAAGGAGGTTGAAGGTGGCAAAGAAGGATGGTGTGCAGGTGAGGCCCAGTCCATAACTCGCAAATTCACCCCCATGCTCTCTTCTGCAAAAGCAGGGCCTGGCATTGACGGTGAGAGAGAGGGGGCTGGGGACCTCTGGTAGCGTGAATCCTCCACCTGGTTTGGGGCCTCGTGGGAGCACTGCTGAAGTCCTGAGGGCGGGATGGCACACCGACCCTCCATCATCTCAGGGCACCCGAGTGGTGTCCCCGACTCATCTTCCCTCTGCAAGGCTGTGGAGGGTCCCGAAGGCAGGTCCCCCCTCTCTGTGTGGGGCTAACAAAGCCTCACTGTAAGAGGTGCATGGCAGATGCTGCGGCAGGGGAGAGGAGGAGGGAGTCGGCTTACCATTCTGAGTTGCGGGCGCCATTTTGGAACGCGCCACTAGAGCGCCCGATGCTCGTTTTCTGAAGAAATCCGCCATGAAATGCGGCGCTGGTCTCACTTGACTCCTAGACGGGCGGACTTCCTGTCCCCGCCGTCCGCCCATGTGTAGCTAGGTGCTGGCCCGCTTGTGTGCAGCTAATTTGGCCCGGGCTGTGCAGCGCTGAGTGATCACATGTCTGCACCTGTAGGCATCCAGCAACGCCCCAGTACATTTTTTTGTTATAGAATCCAATCGATTAAATGTCAGATGAATAAAATTAAATGTGAATGCCCAGACGAGAATACACCTTTAAGTGTAATCAGTGGATTAAAGGGTTCAGTCACCTGTTGTATATCTGGACTTTTCAAAGGCATTTGACACCGTGCCACATAAAAGGTTGGTATATAAAATGAGACTGCTGGGAATAGGAGAAAATCTGTGTATTTGGGTAAGTAATTGGCTTAGTGATAGAAAACAGAGGGTCGTCATTAATGGCACATTCTCAGATTGGGTTGATGTTACCAGTGGAGTGCCACAGGGGTCAGTATTGGGGCAACTTCTTTTTAATATTTTTATTAATGACCTTGTAGTGGGTTTACACAGTCAAGTTTCAATATTTGCAGATGATACTAAGCTGTGTAAAGTAATAAATACTGAGGTCGATAGTTTAGCATTACAGAGGGATTTGTGGAAGCTTGAGGGATGGGCAGAGAAATGGTTGATGAGGTTTAATGTAGATAAATCTAAAGTTATGCACTTGGTCCATGGAAACAAAAAGTATAATTATGTTCTAAACGGTCAATTACTTAGTAAAACTGAAGCTGAAAAGGACTTGGGGGTATTGGTGGATGGTAAACTTAATTTTAGTGACCAGAGCCAGGCGGCTGCTGCTAAAGCAAATAAAATAATGGGATGTATTAAGAGAGGAATAGATTCTCATGATAAAGACATAGTTTTGGCCTTATACAAATCCCTGGTCAGACCACACATGGAATATTGTGTACAGTTTTGGGCACCAGTGTATAAAAAGGATATAGTAGAGCTGGAACGGGTGCAGAGGAGAGCAACCAGGATTATTAGGGGAATGGGGGAACTAGAATACACTGACAGATTAAAAAATTTGGGATTATTCAGTTTAGAAAAAAGACGACTGAGGGGAGACCTCATTACAATGTACAAATACCTGAACGTACAGTACAAGGATCTCTCCAAAGATCTTTTTATACCTCGGCCTGTGACCAGGACAAGGGGGCATCCTCTGCACCTAGAGGAGAGGCGATTTTACCATCACCATAGACAAAGGTTCTTTACTGTACGAGCAGTGAGACTATGGAAGTCTCTGCCGCAGGAGGTTGTTATGGCGGACTCTATGTACATGTTCAAGAGAGGCCTGGATGACTTTCTGGAGAGAAAAAATATCACGGGTTATGGGGATAAAGCATTTATTTAATTCTTAAAGGTTGGACTTGATGGACTTGCGTGTCCTTCCAGCGTTATATACTATGATACTATGATACCTGTCGCAATTAAAACTGCATTGCGATCAGCTTTGAGGTGGTTTTAGGTGCAGTTTTGCTAACTTAACTGGTAAAAGACATTTGTTAAACAGTTGAATGACATTTGTGGAACAGGTTTTCTTTTCAAAATCAAAGATACCGTATATAATTGAGTATAAGTCAACTTGAGTATAAGCCGAGGTACCTAATTTTAACACAAAAACTGGGAAAACCTAATGACTCAAGTATAATCCTAGGGTGGGAAATGTATTAGTCACAGCCTCCAGTCAGTATAAAGCTGATCAGCCCTTATCCCCCAGTATATAGCCTGCCAGCCCCTGTCCCTTAGTATATAGCCTGACAGCTCCTGCTCCCTCAGTATATAGCCTGCCAGCCCATGCAGTATATAGCCAGCTAGCCCCCCAGTATATAGCCTGCCAGCTCCTGCTCCCCCCCAAGTATATAGCCTGCCAGCTCCTGCCCCCCTGTATATAGCCTGCCAGCCCCTGCCCCCCCAGTATATAGCATTCCAGCCCGTGTAGTATATAGCCTGCCAGCCCCTGCAGTCTATAGCCAGCAAGTCGCTGTAGTATATAGCCTGCCCCACCTGTAGTAAAAAGCCTGCCCATTCCCCCCAGTGTATGGCAAGCCCATGCCCCCAAGTATGCCAAGCCTGTAATAAAAAAAGTTAACACTTTACTCACCTTTCTGACACCCCCCGCAGCTCTTCTTCTTGCTTCCAATGCTCCTGTGCCTCTTCGGGTCCTCTTGTTGTCGTTCGACTTCCCTTTGGGTCCCTGTGCACGGCCGGCACACAGAATGACGTCAGAAGCTTGCTGACGTCATTGTTTGTGAGCCGTGGGCATTGCGAGGGGACCTGAAGAGGAGCCGAAGAGAAGCAGAAGAACCCGAAGTGGCACTGGAGCATTGGAAGCAAGAAAAGGACCTTAGGGGGGATTTGGAAAGGTGAGCACAGTGTTCATTTTTTTATAGACTCGAATAAAAGATGAGTTAGTTTTTTTAAGTACAATTTTTGTGCTGAAAAACTCGGCTTATACTCGAGTATATAAAGTACTCATTCAGTTCATGTCTTTCTTTAATTAATAACCGCACCTAAAACCACCTCAAATCTGATTGCAGTTGTAACTGCAATGTGTGACCACACCCTAACTGCTTTCTGAAGGTCAATTTATAGTTTATTGCATTTACAAAACAATAATTAAAGTTTTTATTGACTAGGAAATAAATGTCTAACTGCCGGGAAACTGTGTGATCAGCAGAACAGGGATCATCCTATGATACATGCTGGAAGTACCACTATAGTCCATGAAGTGCAGACCCATTGAGGTCTTCTGGATGAGCCAACGCCAGAAGTCCGTACTGCAAGGCAGCTAAGGGGAACACATGGTCCACCATTTTGCAGATTGTGACAAACATTGCAGTTGGATCATCCACCTGTCCTGTGGATAGGGAATAAAAGTTAAGTATAGGAAGATCCCTATGAGCACCTTAAACATTGGTGCCAAACAGCTGAAATAAACATTCATGTACTGTAATTTCTAATAAAAATGTCAATAATTCTGCATATGATGGAACACGCTATAAAAGTTCCAGAATGCTACCTATGCTTTATTTTGTTTTCTATAGATATAGGATTAACCCGAGTAATAAGGAATTGACATAAGTAGGGAGCAGGTGGCTCAGCAAACACCTAATAAGTCATATTTAGAAACCAGCTCATTCATTTTTCTTTGACAATGGTGTGTAGGAGTTGAATATGGAAATACACTGCTATGTAAAAGATAAATCATGTAATTAGAGCCAAATGTCACCTTATAACATAGTAAATAATATTTATCTAAATATATCTGGCAATATAAATGGTTAAACATCACTGAACAGGTAAGCCTTATCATACATAATGTAAATAAAAAAATTAAATCTTTGGGCACAAGCTAGATATTACTGTACATAGTCTAAGATCTATTTTAAGAAACTCTTGGGAGGTGGTCTCTGCTCTGTCTAGAATAAGAGTACTTAGAATGTAGAAACCCAGGGATCGTAAACTGAAGTCTACACTACACCTATGTTTGGAAATGTGCTACATCTTATCTTTCTGTACCATGAAACTAAATCATATGAATTTTGGAGAAGGTGCTTAAAAATGGGCGTGTCACAACACACAATACATGCGCCATTTTTCTCATCTCGCACCAAAAAAGCATTTTAAAATGGACCTTTCAAAACACACTATAGAAATCACTTAGGACGTACCTGGTTTGGGTTTGAAATGTGTCTCCGCATTGATTTGATCATTATCAGTGATATTTTATTTATGAATTTTTATAGAAATAAATGGTTAAACCCATAGTCGAGCCCTAAATGGACTATACGCCCAAACTAATTTTGGATAAACTGAAGTCTATAGGCATTGAAAGAAAAAGCCATATACCCCATAAAAAAGGAATTGATTCTATTTGTCACATTTACATCACATTCTAGCTCCAAGATAAGTTCTGAATATGTAAATTTTCTTTGTGATGCATTACAGCATGAATGTAATCAGTGTAAAAAAACTAAATTTTGAAAAATAGAAATGCTTGACGTCAGTGTTAGAATCTCTGCCTCCTTGACTTCATACAACCAATTTATATCTCACTTCAAATTTGATTTTTTGGATGATGACACCACACTGGACCAGAAAGAAACAAAAACTAGAAGGTGTTGCACTGTTTGACAATATACTGGTAGTGGTTTATTGGCCAGTTGCTGATGATGGATTCCCATTAAGGACTTCAAAGTATGGTGACACAAAACTAGCTATATACCCTTCAGGGGCGTCGCTAGTTCAAAAGATCTAGGGCAGTGATGGCAAACCTTTTAGAGGCCGAGTGCCCAAACTACAACAAAGACCCGCTTATTTATCGCAAAGTGCCAACACAGAAATGTAATTTGTGATTTATACTCCCTTCTCTGTCACAGCTTTCATTGATACCAGCACCTGAGGACACCAATAAAGCAGAAAATAGTCCCAGGTAGAGCTGTCACTTTAAAATAGCTCTGTGCACAGCAAGTCCTGGGCTGTCTGGGACTGCAGGAAGATACCTGGATTCATCTCTGGTGATGGCCTGAGTGCCCACAGAAAGGGCTCCGAGTGCCACCTCTGGCACCAGTGCCATAGGTTAGCCATCACTGATCTAGGGCCAGCTCCCTGGATCTTTTAAACGGAGCCCTGGATGTCTCCAGTTCAGTAGGACACTCATCCCGGGCATCACTTCCCACTCTCAACACTATTTGCGTCCTCAGGATGTAGATAGTGATAAGTTTTGTAGAGGAGAATGGAGCCATCAGCCCTGTTCTCCACTGCAGAGAGCAGGAGACACTCACGCCATCACACAGCGACTCCGGCTTCAGGCAACTGACTACAGTGCCGGGAGCAGGAGACGTGAAGTGATGACATCACTGTGCCCTGTCCAGCTGTACACAGAAAGAAGAAGACGGGAAGACTGAGGTGAGTATTAATTTTTTTAATTATGCAGGGTGAGGGGGAGGCATCACTGGGGGGCTGTGTGGGGCACATTACTGTGGGTCTGCGTTCTTCGTGTGGGATGTGTAGGACATTAATGGGGGCATTGATTGTTCGGATTTGTACTGTGTGTACTATGTATTGTGTGTAAAGCAGAATGTATATGTAAGTATATATATATATATATATATATTATGTTTGGGTTTTATGGATTTTACAACATGTTAATCTACTAAGCATTATTTCAGTGTAAGTAGTGTTAATGTTTAGGAGGACACTAGCTGTGTTGCTCTATAAGGCTTTCTTACATGTTTAGTAATACAAGGCAAACCCCTGTCGACCCAATCGCATATAGGTTTCTATAGAAATGCGTTCGATCGTTAACTACCCGCTCGTTTGCATTCTTTGAATGCAAGCCAAACACCACATGTGAACACAGCCTTACAGTATTTTGGGGAGAGTGTAAGGGATAGCAACAGGATTACACCGTCAGGTGATCGAGATGTAGGGACAATAAAGAACATAAGATGTCTGTGTGGTAAACTCTACAGGGATGACATGTAGTTGGAGGGGAGGACATGGTGATGCTGGACCTAATGGAGAAGATAGAGTCACCAGCAGCCACTGGAAATAGGGATTTCTCCTGTGTAGTCTGTAGCTGCATATAAATTTGTTATTGGCACAACCACAAGTGAGGGGTTATGTATAGGAGTGGGCCACTACTGAAAGTGCGATATATATCCATTTAGGCCCGTGCCGATCTTTTACCACCCTACCAACACCCCTGATTCCTTTCATAACAATAATAATCTTTATTTATATAGCGCCATCAAATTCTGTAGCGCTTTTCATGGCATTTACTGTTCCTACTTTTTCTTAAGGCTGTCATCACCCCTCTCAGCAGATTCCAATATACAGCAGGATGAGAAAGCACTCATTTAAACTTTGTCAAGCACTGTGGACCAATTAGGAGGAATACAACACGCAACTCTCAGTAATTGATACATCCAGACTGACGGGATCATACAATGTCGTCATAATGAAGCGTGGCAGCAACTAATGCCCGGAAATCTTACCTCAGAGGACCTAATTTGAGCTTTTATTTAGTGTGTCAGTATAAATGATACAAATGTGTGAGAGATGAGCAATGAAACACAGCCGCTTGTTCTACCTGTCAAAAGCCGGAGACCGACACAGGGGACCTTTGTGCCCTAATCAATACTGTCAGGAAGCAAATGTTTCATGTTTTCTCTAATAGGAACAAATTCTCATTATTACTTTAGACCCTGTGCTTTGTTTTGTTTTCTTATGGATGTTTTTAATGAAAGTTCAGTCTTGCGCAGGATTAGGTTAAATGACAACTTACATCATTGCCCAATTCCTTTAAAGGAAATCTACTGTCTGGAATATACTTTTTTTTAAGTAGATAGAGAGGTTAGATTCCCTCATCCATGCACATGCTTTACTATTTCCTGTAAAGCTGCCTATAGGTTTTTTTAACTTTATTCTATGTATATTCCCTAAGTGAGCTCTGGGGATCACGCTAGCCTCTGGGAGCTCTGGGGCTCTGAGTAGCCTCTGCAGAGCCGCCCCCCTGTGCATCCATGCCACAATTGCAGTGGCTGCAAATGCATTGTGGCACATTGAAGTGGCAGAGGACTAGGAGCTTCTGCGCATGTGTACAATGTCCACAAACAGCATGGACGTGCAGGGTAGGGCTCTGCAGAGGTTCCCTAGTTAGCCACGGGAGCTCACAGATGCTACTCCATGGCAGAGTAGCCTCTGCAGCCAATTTGCATATACATAAAAAATAACATTTTAAAACCAATAGTCAGCTTTACAAGTAATAGTAAAACATATGCAGGGAATCTAACGCTGAATCTATTAAGAAGAAATTTCACTGACTAGCCACAAAGTAGCAATATTATAATGATTTAACACATGGGGAAATTTATGAAGTCGTAAAATTTTTACATACACCTGTATTGTGTCCAGGAATGTGCAACTCTTTACTGTTTTACACTGCTCGCACCACTTTTATAAAAGGTTGCCATGAAGAGGGCAGGATCTGACAAGTTTACAATTTACTCCCCTGAACTGGAGTAATTAAAAGTCAAAAGTAAATAAAAAACAAACAAACTTACAACAGAAATTTACTTTCTCCCCATCCAAAAAACGGGTACGTATAATTTTTTTTAAGTAACGTGCACTTTAAATTTAAGGAGTTATTTATCCCGCCCAGTGATTGCAGTAAAACAGGAAAGATTTAAAAATTACTTTTATTGTGTGTTTATTTTATAGTGGTGAAAAAATAAAGAAACAAATAAATAATGATAACATGTTTTTTAAGCCAAAAGACGCCAGATGTTGAATCAAAGTGAAACTGTTAATAAATTTGAGTCTTATGATAGCTACCAGAGTAAAAATAGTCCTCACACATTCAAATTGCAAAAAAAAAAAGAAACATAAGAAGTGATACGGGGGGCATGCATTAGATGAAGCTGGAGACTTGAAGGGCTCTGGTGATGCCCCTCACCAAAGCGCCTCATTTGCATATGTTTAAATGTCAGCACATTAATCAGCTATATAAAAGCAATGCCAGAATCTCGGTGTGCAGATCTAAAAGATTATCATGTTAAATTCAAATGATAGATTGCCTTCATAACTGCATAGATGCCCCTAACTCCCCCCCCCCCCCCACACAAACACATTATGGTTTGTCATCAGTAAAGCTCAGTACATTAGAATTCATGGTGTCTAATGGCGATCTGCCAATTACACAGAGTAATACTATAAAAAGTAAATCTATTCCACTACAAATGCCATTAAATGCACAGCAGAAGTTATTAAAAAGTTGGGCTTGCATGTATTCTTTTATCATTTCACAGTAAGTCAATTGTAAATCACATAAAATTAAACTTTTCAGAATATAGAGGTTAAATTGGTTTTCCTATGAATCAGTTTTGTTCCAAAAGTTTTGCAAAATAGTATTTTCTGGAATTTTAAGAAAAAGATTTTGGTTTCTATGTGTCTACCTTGGAGTTTCTATGAATCCATGCAGCTACGGTAGGCTCTTGGCAATCTTTTTTCCTTTAAGGCAGTTGACAACAGTCTTTTGATACGGGAATCACTCAGATATACTATCATGCCACTGCAGAGGCAAAGTTCTCTGCCTGATAAAAGGCATTTCTATCTGCTGCCGGGAAGTGGCTGTAGAGAGAGTGACTGAGCATATTAACACAGATCATTAGGTAGACTTGTCCATAATAAGTATTCCCATTTGTCACCACAATTTACCTACCTGAACTAATTGCTATGCCCACACTTGCCACCTTAGAAATATGCAAATTAAGATGAAGTACTTTTATGGGCAGTAGTAGACCCCCAACCAGCATTGTTTATCATCCTTTCTTTTCGGCTACATCACACGTAGGCCTAGCAAAATGTGGAGGAGGCCAGAGGTGCTGTGCCAAAGCACCTCAGCCTAATTTGCATATTTCTTAAATGAATTTGTGCCATGAAAGGGGCAGATAGACAAAAAAAAGCTATGGGTGGCATGAGTTGGCATAGCCCTACATATCAAAATAGTAAGTTAGGGTATGGAAATTATGGGGAAGAATACAAAAAAATACAGTGGTGGTTATCTGCTACAATTTTCCAAAGAATAAGCTGGATTTAGTCCTGTGCGCAGGTGAAAAGTAAGTTCTATGGTTACAGCCTATCTAGATATGATAATAATGGAGAGTTCCCTTAAACATACTGTATACTACAAGTGCCACTGTGTGTACTTTCCAAAATAGGTATGCAAGCTGATAAAGATGCCTAAAATAAAAGAAATGTGCTGAATGGAAAGATATTCAAGGACTTCAGTGCAGAAAATCAAAATGTACAGAATCTGACTCAATGCAATGTGACAGAAAAAGGCAAAGGAGAAAAGGTCACTAGCTCTAAAAATGATAGGGCTAATAAATTAGTCAGCGATGACCCCCTTATGCAAGTTACCACTAGTGAACTAACTGAACCTTGTTTTTTCTTGACTTGACAGTTTAAATTTAACCATCCCTGGTGTTTAGAGTCTATGAAACATGAGTACGATAACACTGGTTGTACAAAGTCACATAGTAAAGCAAACAAAAAAACAAACACACATTAATAATAATAATAATAATAATTCCTTTATTTATATAGCACACACAGATTACACCGCATTGCACTATTACGCATTGCTGCACAGAGCTTGCCAAATCGGGCCCTGTCCCCATGGGGCTCACAATCTAATCAACCTAACAGTATGTTTTGAAGTGTGGGTGGAAACCGGAGGACCCGGGGTAAACCCACGCAAACACAGAGAGAACATACAAACTCTTTGTAGATGTTGACCTTGGGACTTGAACCTTCTTTGCTGTATTTTTCTCTTGTTTCTAAAAATTTAGCTTGCCTAAATGTAGCTTGCCTTTTATAGGACGTGCTGAATTTTTGACTTGTATTTTAGGATACATATTGTTTACTACTTTTTTTTTTACTACTTAACTCCCCCACAGTGTCAGATTAGAATGCCCCCCAGTAAAATCTGTTCTTGGGGACCACAATGTAGGATGGCTGAGATGCTGTACAGTGAGGGTAATGCATGGCTCAGAGATCAAGCTACCTCAGAGACCCAACAATGGATTCCACTGTGGGCCGTTCACATCTGGACATACATTATATTAGGCCATGGTTCTGCCAGAGACTAACACAAGTACAGAAATGGCAGCCATGGAGACCATTATTAGACCTTCTACTGCATGTCAACTTCCAACCTCTCGGACAGTGTCAGTTATTCTTTCAAACCCCTAAATGGTGTTAGGGTATCAGAGAAAATACTGAATTAAACTTTATATAACTTTTTTTTCATGACCCTAGCAGCCACTCACAATGCAACTTGCATTCCATAGTTTTCTCTTTAAATGCAGAGACTACACTATGACTTGATGTCAAGTGCCTCTTTTACCTTTTATATCGCATATGTATACTATTTACTTTCATCCATTGTTATCAGATTGTACATATGAAAAATGTTTTATGCAGCTGTATATTTAAAAGGCTTGTTACATTCTGTAATACAATACTGTATTGACAATATGTTAAGGAATATTTTCATATTCATAATATCTTGGTTGTTTGCTTCTATCTAGTGTAGTTTTTATAGATGTGAGACAGGTAGAATTATGCTTTGATAAGTCAATTAAATGCTTGCTATGAAAGTGGCCAACACTACATAGGCAGAGGCAAGGTAGAGTTTCAACAATGAGGAATTAGTCAGTGCCTTGCAATGTAATGCTCAAGATACAGAGTTTCAATTCAAACTTGGTGTTGTCCCATGAGGATTATAACTGGACTAAATCATAAAGCAATTTCTGTTTATTTGCTACTAGCATAACCTAAGCATCCTGCAAATACAGAGTTCACAGCTTTACAAAAATCAATACAGGACACAACCAATTTACTAGATCTCTCCTGTAACAAGTAATGATTACAAAAGCCCACAATGTAACCTCGTCCGTCTCAATCAATCACTACAAGCATTTTCTCCTTCTTATGCTTCGTCCCTAGGGTTATCATTTTGGATAAATTAGCGGACAGTATGTATAACAATAGGCAGTAAGTTTTTTTAATTTAAGTTAACTGAATCCGAAATGTTGTGATCATGAATAAAGTACAAATAAAAAGTATCAGATCACCAGACTTTCAGTGTGCCATGTGGGGAAAACAGAGGCCCATTAACAAAAGTATAAACTGTCTTTTGTTGGAAGTATGTTCAAGTATACATAAAGAAAATTAAACCTATAGTATACATAAAACATAAACATGCCAAAAGGACAGATATGAGAGTGTATTTGAGGCCTAAGGATATGATCATTATGTTATATAGAATTATTTCCTCTAAATCCCTTCCACATCCAATCCCTTCCCTTTCTTGGTTAAATTTGATGGACATGTGCCTTTTTTTTAACGGTATAAACTATGATACTATGATCATATGTACTGAAAGCATTTGCAGGACATATGCACATTTCCTTAAAAGTATGTTTTCTTTAAGTTTATTTTATCCTACTTTCTATTATATGACTTTCCACTTTTCTGCTATTTTCTAAGGCATGCCTTCACATGGAGCATTCAGTCCATGAAATATGGACCATATGTCTATCATATTTCCCACACTGAACACTACCCCCGGACACACACTCACAGCATCATCGTCATCATCTATGATGCAGTAAGTCACTGTCTACCTGCAGGGTTACCGTCCTGTACTGTAATTGTGCGTTCAGTAGTCCTGCGGGAGGCAGTGACATACAACATCATAGTTGACTATGATGTTGTCAGTCCAGGTCCTGAGGCAGTGCTCCATTTAGGAAACATAACAGACATATATTCTGTACTTCACAAGATGAATAGGCCTGTGTGGCCTAAGAAATATTTAGATTTGACTAGTTGTGATATACTGTAGGTGTTATACTTTTAAAACCATAATCACTGCTTTAGTCACGGGATCGGTTCTTTACTGTTTACTCCCTGGGAATGTTGTGGTCATAGTTCTACTGTTCAGAATCATAATATAGACACATAAGCAGAGTGTGCTGAATACTGTAAAATTACAATATTGACATTCTCCAGCTTCTAAAAGTTGCAAATTCAGTATTTTACAGACTGCGAAATTACAGAAAGTTTCCAGATTAATTGCTATGACTAGCTGTCATGGTCAAGCATTCTAATTCCCTGATATACCAATGTTCTTTTTCTTGTCAATGGTCCCACTTTACAGGTGATCTTTGTTAATGTAAGGTGTTAACAATTAACCCCTTCATGAAGGCAGCAGTGCATGTATGCTGGCTACTGGTAGTATAAAGATGGTCACTGCTTAAAAACAAATCATTGATCCTACAAATGGGGTAATCTACTTAGACCACTATAGCGCATTTTTGCTTTCAATGATACTGAAAGTAAGTGTAAGGATCTTCCATGTGGAGATAATGGGAGCTGATCCTCTTTTCAGGAAACCTGGGGACTTGTAATTGCTTTTCAGAAATAACTATTAAAGACCGCTTCGGGCAGGTATTCCTGTGTCTCAAAATGACCATACTATTCCAATACAAAAGTGAGCATCCCATACATTGACCTCAGCAGAAAAAAAATGTACTGCAGCTTTATTTTTTTTTTTAATAAAAAATGTGTTAAAAGAATTTCACATTTCCCAAAATGATTTCAATAATAACTATAGCTTGTCCCACAAAACGTATCTTTTAGAGATCCATACACAGTATTTTTCTAAATATTTTAATTATCCCTAACTGTATTAAACCAGCAATAACCTGCTAAACGAACTTAAAAACTAAAACTAACACTAAAAAGGTGCAAATGTCATTTATTTGTTAATACCATTGTGAAAACAATGCAGTATATTGCATTATATATTAAATAATGCCAATAGGAAATACAAATTGTTGTTTTTGAAGTTTAATTTTTCACCCTCAAAAAATCTGTAACTTTTTTATTTTTCCTTCCATGTAAAGAGCTGTGGGAAAGGGCTTGTTTTCTGTGTAACAGATAGCACTTCATAGTGATGACATTTAATATTCCATGCCGTATAGTGGGAAGCAGGGAAACAATTTAAAATGTAGTGAAATTGGTGAAAAAACTGCACCATTTTTGTTCTGTGCGCCGCAAATGACATGTCCGCTTTATTCTTTGGGTCCGTATGGTCACGGGGATAACAAATTTATATAGATTTTATAATGTTTTAATACATTTACAAAAATTAAATTCGACTTTGGGTGCTATTTTCCATTAGGGGGTTAAACGCTGGGAATAACGTTTATTATATTTTAGTAGATCAGACATTTTGGGACGCGTCGATACCTAACATGTACAAGATTTTTATTGTTTATTTATGCACTGCTCAAAAATCAAAGTGTCCACTGTCTAGTAAGCAACACTGATCAATTTCACAGGAAATTAGCAAGACACACTCAATAAAGGATTGGTTCTGCAAGTGGGGACCACAGACCACTTCTCAGTACCAATGCTTTCTTGTTGATGTTTCAGACAATTTTGAATGCTGGTGGTGTTTTCACACTCCTGGTAGCAGACTGTACATTCATACAAGTGGCTCTGTTAGTGCAGCTCATCCAGGATGACACAGCAATACAAGCAGTGGCAGGAAGGTTTGCTTTGTTTGTTTGGTCCGGTGGTTAAAGGCACTACTAGGAGACAGGCCAGTACACCAGAAGAAGTGGAGGGGCCGTAGGAGGACAACAACTAATCATCAGGACTGCTACCTCTGCCTTTGTGCAAGCAGGAGCAATGCCAGAGCTCTGTAAAATGACCTCCGGCAGGCCACAAATGTGCATGTGTCTGCACAAACAGTTAGAAACCCACTCCATGAGGATGGTATTAGGGCCCAGCTTTTTAACGCCACCAGCAGCTTTGCATTTGCAGAAAATAGAGAATTCCGGCACACTTTGAAACAACTTCTTTATTAATATAGGTTTAAAAAGAACATTTAGTCATACAAACAATCTTAGTCATAGCGATTATTAAGGCCCCTTTCTCACACGTTTCTTTGATGGTCATTTGCTAGTTTCCATTCATTCAAATAGCATACAGCCGCCATATATGATCGCATTGAAAGTCATTTGTATACCTGAAATGTGTAAGCTGACTTAAGAACTGAATGGATATGTATTTTTAAAACTGCATTAATAAAAAAAAGTTGTTGTTTTACAGAGTGGTGGGATTCCCTATTTTCTGCTATAAAAACACCAGGAAAGAGAGACTAGAGAAAGTTGTGTGACATTAGAAAACAGAAGGCTGGGATAATTTGTAGTCTGTCACATCTATGCAATGGGCCCAGGCACACCGTGTTTGATATTTTATGATTCAGATCACTATTAGATGCATAACAAGATAGGAGCAGTAGCATAATATAACACGAACACAAGTATAGCTTTATGCATAAAAATATAAATTCACCAGGAATGGGTTAATAGTCTTTAGAAAGTTGGTTAGAAATGTGGTTTTAAATGGGAGGCAGGCAGTATAATAAAGGAAATGTAGTTCTAGTACATAAAGGATAATGTGTTTCTATAATAAACTGTCCACAGGGCTTTAATATGTTTAATTTCCATTATAAGTCTAAAATAAATCCACTACCGCAGATACTAGAAAATGTTCTTTGACAGAAACCATTTTATTCTCATGGTCGGTATTTCCACTCACTTATCTAACTAATGATGACTGTTTTGAGTGACTACGTAGGCTGGACATCTGTGGTTGAGGGATAATGAAGACAAAATGTGAACAATTACTAGCAGATAAGATCAAATTAGCAGGACCCAGATAACGATCTCTGTGACACACGTGTACAAGCAATTATTTTGTGCTTCACAGAAAGTTCACACAGAAAGTGAACAATTCTCCTACGGATGGGAATCTGTGAACTTGCAGAGCTTTGTGTGGAGACTCAGCTTTTGAGCGCTAATAACTTAAGAATGTCACCTCTGGTTTCGGGCTCTATTCTGTTCGTCATTGTTACATCAACAATTGACCTTTCCATTCCTTGCTAATGTTAAACAGGTATTTTTTTATTTGCCTGTGTTCAATGACTTTTAGTACTATTGTTAGGGAAGACCACTGGTGGAGAGATGGTTTCCTCTGGGGGAATGGAAGTCAAGATTTTAGGAAACACCAACTAAAGTTTATAAAATACTTGGGTGATTATACACCTAGATTTTGAATAGAACTGCACCATATGTTTTATATTTTCTGTAAAATGGATAATGATCTAGAGTGGAATAAAATTAGCTTACAGCACACAGAGAATCTATGGATTTTTGAAGAGGTAAGTTGTTATTAATGGCCAGCAGCAAGGCTAGCTCATTAAATAGTTCATACTATCATAATGAACAGCTGGATGCTTTAGTAATCGATTAGTGGCAAGGGTATGGTACTTTATGAGGACAGAGGAAATAGGCTGGGGGAAGGAGAAAATGATCCTATGAAGGGCCCAATAATGGCAACGAGATTTAGTCTCTAATGAATGATATGGAAATCATAAACTAACAAGAAAATTTAAGGCTTAAGAAAAAAAAAATTCAATGTCAACAGAGTTTAGATACATTAGAAATCTTACACAGTGCCTAATTGTAATCTATTACAAACAGAATATATAGAATGTTTTTGATAAGCCAAAACTATTAGGAAAACTCCACTAGATTTTGATGCATTCCAGGGTTCAAATTATACCTTCCTCAGACACCAATGTCCACAGATTAGTGGGCAATTATCTGATCATGGGGAGTCTACAGATCATGAAATTTTAAAGAAATTTAGAATATTATTTCTGATTTGCAGGTAATATTGAAAACACTACTGTGTAGTAGTACAGTAGTAACTGTAACTACTGTTGAAGAATATGTTAACACGTGGCATCCGACATCCAAATGGGGTTGTTTATGTAGCATTTATATGAGATTTTTACATAGGACCAGCACCAGGCATACCTGGGCAAGTGCCTGGGTGCAGAACTGCTGGAGGGGCACACGCAGCCGAATCTCAGTCCACAGCAGCCTGGCAGCACCTGGTGAGGGGAGGGGTATGTAATGAATGCATGGGGTAATGTATATAATTAAACTATGAGGGGGCTGTAGATAAAATTACCATGACATGGCTGTTTGGGAATGATAAACTAGGGTATACTTCAGTTACTTTTTGAATTTTTAATTCAAGCTAAGGCTTTGTTGCCCGGGGACCTACTGAAATCTGGGGCCATCCCTGGAACAAGATGTACACATCACTCTTTGGGCAAGTATAGTTTTGGTGTACAATTGGGAAATTAACCCCCCTGCAAACCTATTTCAGATGCAAGGTAGGTTTTTAGTCAAAGTAATGCAGTTTCTCTATATTATTAAATGCAAATGAATGTTATATTTGCATTCCGCCGATCTGATATTAAAGGGAGTACACCATCATCTCACTGATGCACAAATTGCCTCATTGGCATAAGGATTACAACAAGAATTTTTCAGAAACAGCATCATGGACAGAAATAATAAAAGATAGGTTGGGAATTACAGTGCATTTCTCTACAGCATGCTACCAACTATGCTTGCTGGAGGTGGAAGACTCCTTTTCATATAAAAAGGTTAACAATCTGATATTTCTGTAAAAGTCCACTGCATTTATCAGAACTATTTACCTGGAGCTGAGAGTTTATTAGCATGAATTCCTGTTGTTTCTTCATGTTTTCATCCATAGTTCTAGAGAATAAGGACCCCATTTCTAGAAAGGTAAAACATAACAGAAAGTTGAATTTTCTTTCTCAAATACTGTGCAAAGTTTTCTAACTTCAACTATTCCCATATCAATGTTAAAGTCAGCCTCTGAAAAATGTACTATTTTGTCTCTAAAGTTACTTAGTGATCAATGCTGCTGGTTTCTGTGCCCAGAAACTAATATCCTATTTATCATGTTGGGTGTAAAATCTCATATAGTCCTACTTGGCCCACTGAAATTTATTCTGATGCGGGAACCCTTGTAAGCATATCATTTGGGCCAACCTGAAAATCCAGGATCTTTGGATGGGATGCTGTTGATCTTTTGTTATTTTTTTTATCACAGAGCTGACCACTTCCTTCACTGGCCTACTGGAAGAGTTTTGGAAATTTCATTGCATCTACAACATTAAGATCAATTTTCAGATATCAGAGTCCCTTAATCTTACATTTTCCTGACTCCTGGTTGACTACCTGAAGGATAGTCTTGAATTTTGCTAGGCCCTGGATGCCACTAAGTACCTGGAACTCTAAAGGCAAAATTTCCAACCTTTGGTAACACGGATCAGTAAGGAACATTCATAAATGGGCCAAGGGATTATATATCTTGTTCGGTCCCTGTGCTATTTATAAAATGAACACACTCCCAAGTATTCTTTACCTAATCCAAACCCTGCCAATCAGTGTCCCTCTCTCATGTATAGGTTAACATACTCCCTCTGGTTTTTTACCCAATGCTGAGCTTGTGGTGGGTGTACTTGATATATGGGGGATTGGATGGGCATTCTACAGCGACTGGTGTCAACATAGTCAAACTAAACAATGGGTTCAGATTGAACAGTCATTAACTAAGATCCCCCTTTCCCTTCGCTTTCTATCCCCTCTCTGACGCTGTGTCAGAAACTCTATGGTAATACAAGTCTCTCTCTCTCTGTCTTGCGACAGAGACTACGAATATTACAATTTTCTTTAGTTACACAATCAGTTTAAATAAACATTTGGGTACAATGGATTGAAGATGAAGGCCTTAAACATACTATTTTTTATAACAGTCTAACCTTAGCTGGACACTTCAAAGAAAAGATATGAAGAATCATATAGAATTGTAAAATAAAAACAAGAATTCTAGAACACTCAGGAGACATAAGCAAAATAGAATCAAAAACTTTAGCCCCAAAAAAGCTATTTCTGGAGCTTCCAGACAATTTAATGAGAAGCATGGGGGAAGCACACAAGGCTTCTCAGTCTATGGCATCAAACAAATTTGGCACTGCATAAATCGTAGTAGAAACCTACTAATATAAAGTTAATATATTTGTATATAGCTTCTGAAAACATTAGTCTGAACTGATTTCTATTATATGTATATACGGTACATCTCCTGAAAATATCTGTCTGAACTGGTTTCTAATTTTCCATGCATGCAATCTGTTGGAATTAGTTTCCAATTTGTTTTTATAAGTATTGTTACACACCATGCCTGAGCAGTGGCAAGGCATTCCACCCGGTGCACCTCAGAGGTAGGGACTGTTTGTTCCTCCTAACTTTGAAGTGTTTCCCTTCACACACTATTAAGCCATTTACCTCTCAGATATGTGTTAGCCATGTTAACGTGTGAACATGCTTGAAACGTGTAGGCTGGAACTTGTAGTATACTGTACGGAGACAGAACTTTTGATTTGATTGCACGTTTTTCTACTCAGAGTCAATAAAAGAATGGAGGATTTCCCATTATATCCACTGGATCATTGTTACTTGTGGACTATACTATTTTTTATAACAGTCTTACCTTAGCTGGACATTTCCAAGAAAACAAGATATGAAAAATCAAATATCAGAATTATCATTTGCGAGCCATGGATCCCACATGGCAGAGTAGGCCGGCAATGTTCTCTGTCAGAGAGCAAACACCTTTTCATATTGGCAGTGTTGATCTAGCATTTCTATCAGTTCAGTTTTGGCTAGCACAGGATCTGGAATTATTTCTTTCTCTAGCATTGAGGAAAGAATGTCGAAAATGTCCCTCCAAAATGGCTGCAATACTGGGGATGCCCAAAAGGTTTGCAGGAGAGAGCCTTTATGTCCACAAAATCTCCAACATCTATCTAAGGAACCTTGGAAAATTCTGGCCAGAAAAGACAGGGTGAAGTACCAACGTGTGAGGATTTTTGACTGCACTTCTGTCAGATTGGCATATCTAGAGGCCTTGTTGGACCACCTAAAGGCTTTCTTCCCATTCAGCTAAGGAAAAAGTTACTCCCAAGTCCTTCTCCCAATTTAGCATGTGAGCTTTTTTGGAGATCTCCTTTCCCCCTGAGAGAGCCCTTTAAATTTCTCATCATACGAGTAGAAACATAAACATAACCTCCAGAATGTGAGCTTCTTGTAGACTCATGATCCTGTTGGTTTTGACCACACTCTTACATCCTTTGAGCTTGCTTGAGCTTGTGATGGTCCCAAGTCAGATTCTCAATCTCACGTCTATCTCCTTTTTTCCCCACATATGCTTACTTAGTGAACTGGAAATGTGACCTGGGTCCCTCATTCACTGATGCTCAATTTTTTTTGAGTTTAGTCATAGATCTTTCATAAAGCTTCTGTCTAGGTGGTAAACTACACAAGGTGTTACCTTCATCCTAATCAAAATGCTGTAGGAGTAAGTGGGCTAAAGGCACTTTCCAACTTTTTTGTGATTGTTTGGTCCGAAATTCTTCTGGGAGGGAATCAGGTTCTTCATACGGTCTTCACAGTCACCAGCCCTACTCTCTTGCCAACAGATTTGCCAATGCTTACAATAAAGCAAGTTGCTGCAACATCTTCTTATGCAGACTCTTGTTGTGCTATCTGCCAGATGGAAGTCCTGCACTGCTCCCTCATTAGCCCAATGGTGCAATAAAGTTCATAATATTCACCGTATGGCAGACTTAAAGTGTATCTCCAATTTCATAATGATTTTTTCCAAACAGTCCAATGCATATAGAATGATAGATTTTTTTCCAGAGCTATAGCATTTTTAACTGAAACTACCTGTCGGAAATCATCCTGAGTGGCCCGAGACTAACCTCTTCCCTTCTTTCTCCTAAAACTGAGTTAATTATAAGCTGTCCTCACTTCCCGTGATGCTTTATGTTCTCTAATGAAGTAAATTTGTAGCGAATCCAGTATGACAAATAACAAATGGCAGCAGAGTCTATCAGTCTACACAAAGTACGATTTCACAGAAATAAGCTGCAGGAACAGGCTAAACAGAGGACAATAGCAAAGTAACTAATATGTGTTATTTTACTTTTCTTTTAAATTGTTTTGTATTAGCCTTTTTATTTCTTACTTTTTTCCCAGACGTAATTGTTTTTTTAACATCATGTATTTTCTTGATGCCTGATCACTTGATTGCTTGTAAATGCAATCCGCTACTTATGAAGTAGTGAAAACGGAACCAATAGAAATATGGTACAGGTAGCCCTGGAGTCCTTCAAAGGACCCTGCTGTGTGACTTCATAGGCAATCCAAGAATGCTTCTGTGTGGTGCCAATAGAGACAGAGGAGTTCATAAATATCAATAAACTTAAAGGAGGTTCCCATTTCAGCAAATTATTGTTATTGTTTTTATGATAAAACATAAAACAATTTTCCAATATACTTCTGTATCAATTCCTCACGGTTTTCTAGATCTCTGCTTGCTGTTATTCTATGGAAAGCTTCTGTGTTTACTACTAGTGGACAGAAATCTGACCATGGTCACACAGGTGCACGGCTGGTTAGTATGAGAGAGTAATCAGAGCTGTGTGATATAACGAGCCGTGCACCTGTGTGACCATGGTCATCTTTCTTACTAGTAGTAAACACAGAAGTTTTCTATAGAATGGCAGCAAGCAGAGATCTATAAAACTGTAAGAAATTGATACAGAAAGTATATTGGAAAATTATATAACTTTATCATAAAAAGAATGACATGCATTTTTGTATTGGGAATACCCCTTTAAGGGGGAATTCCCACAAAGACAAGATTCTTAAATATACTCAGGATAACAAAATAACACATTCTCTAAATCACTGTTATTTACAAAAACACAGAAATTCACAGATATAATTCCAACCTTTCTCTATCAATCCGGGTGTATATAATTTTGGTTGCACCCGGATCCGACCATAAATCAGAAGTCTAGGGTCGGGGAAGGACAAATTGTTCTCCTCTCTGCATCGTCTTCTACCCTTACATTCCAAGACTAGCTCACACACACACAAACAGGGAGGGAGGCCCAGCAGAGCTGACAGTGTATGTTTTGTCTGTGATAGAAGAGCTAAGAATGTCATTGCGTGGTATATGCATCTAATGGATCTCATCAACTCTCATCTCTGATTTTTCTATGTGTCAGATCCTAGTGAATGTTCAAAAGCTAAATGAAAGTGTATATAAACCAGTACCCTAATAATCTAAGCACATTGTCTGCACACAGCATCTTATAGCATAGAGGAATCATGAAGCGTCTGCTTAGAGAGACTAGAGGACCAGCCTAGGGAGTGATAGGAGCTAAAACTGAGTAAAATTGTAAAGTAAGGGATTAAAAATGATCTTTATACACTGTATATGTAAGACATCCATTATCATTGGTTTAGTGATGGAAGATAACAGAAAAATGCCTTCTTCACTTGCAAAGATTGCATAACATGCTCCACTGCATACATGGCAATTTTCTGCTTTTGTAGCTAGTGTCATGTGAATTGTGTCAAATTTTCACATCCACGTTTTAAAGCCCAGAACTACTACTTCTTCTATTTCTACAGTATCTCCAGTATTTCATTGCGTGAAAAGTGGCATCTGAGTGAAGTCATTTTGACCTCTATGGGGTAAATCATACACGTAAATCCGACAAAACCGGTGATGATCTGTTTAGTAAATTGAACATGTGGGTCGGCCCATACACTATTGTTCAATCCGAGTACTGTCTCATTCAAACTGGATGAGAGAAACTTTTGTGTGCCTCAGAAACACATTACTAATTTCTGTGTGATCCGTGAAGCCTGAGGATTAGTCCTATATGGATTAGCCACACCAATATGGATTCACTTCACATCATATACATAAGAGAAATGTGTGTAAAATCCTAGATTTCTGCTGCGGATATTGTAGTATAATACATGTCAGATCCGCTTTAGTCCTCATAACACTGTGTGCTGCTATATGCAGTCTTCATTAGTGGGGATTAGTCCTAAATCACTGTCACAATCTCTATTATAGGCCTATGGGCAAGATTGAAAATTATAATCTTATATCAATGGTGACTTTACCGTCTCGATCAGGAAATTCCTGAGCCCCTACAAGTCACTCTCAGGGCGGAAGGGAAAGGTCAGTGCTGTGCTTTGTCAATGACAGGGATCGTTAACTCTTTCTGCCTTAAACTGGAATCTGGCATAAGGCACAGCTAGGTGCTGTACTCCAGCGGCGGAAGAGTTAACTGAAGGTGTTGCAGGCAGCGTCCACAGGAAGGGCGTCTCTGCAGCGGGTGGGCGGAGCACCAGAGCTTTCCCTCCGCTTATGCTGAAAAAGTTGGAGTGACATCTAGTGGTGGCTTTCTGAAATGACAACATGGGAACTTCGCTGCAGCTGTTATTTATTTATTTTTTTACTGAAAATCACATGACATAACGTGAGTAGAAATCACATGACTGGGAACTGCTAGGAGAGCACGTAATTTCCTTGTGGGTTAGCAATGAAGGTATTTACTATCAGTATATATATGCAAATCAAAACAATATGATAAACTGTGGCAATTCCTCCTGGGGAAACGATTTTAGAAGTAGATACAGGAAATATTTCTGTAGTCAAATTCATGTGGTATTGTTAAAGATCTTTATCTAGGGCTCAAACAGCCCTTCTACAATTGTAAGGTGTTTTTTTGGATCTTTGGTCTGCTCTTTATTTCAAAAACCTTGCGGAGGGCGTGAAAAGGTAAAAAAAATAATGAAATGCTATAGGTTAGCTTGAATGTACCAAAACCAGCAATTTAGACAACAGAATGTTTATATTATCCCAGCTACAAAATGTACGCTCCAAAAGCTACTTGGTAACCATAATAAGGTAAGGAAAAGAAAACAGGCTGAAGGACAACAAGAGACAACAAGGAGAAACAGGCAGACAAGCAAACAGATTACACAAAATGATGTTTGAATCATGACATGGCTGGACAGTGGACAACATGACTCCCAACTAAAACAAGATGGCAGCAGAAATATTATTATGTGATCATGGTCAGATTTCTGTTCACTAGTAGTAAACACAGATGTTTTCTATAGAATGGCAGCAAGCAGAGATCTATAAAACTGTAAGAAATTGATACAGAAAGTATATTGGAAAATTATATAACTATTTATCATAAAAAGAATGACATGCATTTTTGTATTGGGAATACCCCTTTAAGGGGGAATTCCCACAGAGACAAGATTCTTAAATATACTCAGGATAACAAAATAACACATTCTCTAATTATTGTTATTTACGCTGTTATTTACATTTACTGGCTGGACAGTGGACAACATGACTCCCGGCTAAAACAAGATGGCAACTGGAATGAAATATTATATCTCTCACAGGTATAAAATTTACAGAATAGAATGCTTCCTACAGTGGATTCGAAAAAACTAAGTCGGGCCATTTTCTTATGGGCTTTGTGCAACGCCTTCCAACCAGGTCCTGACTTTTTGGTGTGGAGACAGCTGGATTCCTCTGGTACCCAAGTGGCTGGCTTAGAGTGTGGCCTAGTGCTATTCGGGTCACCAGTAGCTTGAACTAGGTGAACAGGCCTCTTCCACGCCATACAGGGCCAGTGAGCAAATGCAAGAAGAGGTGGAGGCCGTAATAGGATGGAGGGTTCCTTCTGGGGCAGTCTCAGTGTGCGTGTAGTACAGGATCTCCGGGAGATGGTGAAGGCCTGTGATGTTAGTGCCAGCATCCAGGGATCAGTTGTGGAGGCAGGGTTATAAACATCAAACTCATAGTCACTTTATTCCAAGACTCCAACACAACAACGGTTAACAGTCTGAGGTAGAATGATCCTTTCTATCAAGTCCGAGTTAGCTGGTGGTTGGATGCAGTCTCGTAGAATCTCATAGCCCATGTCCTATGGCTTGCGGCTGGAAAATAAATTTGGCCGAAAGAGAAGAGCTGCAGGCCTGATGGAGGGGAAGCCCTCTTAGGGGGATGCAGCAGCAGCAGGCTTGGAACTTCAGCCAGTGGGACTATTAATAAATTTCCAGTCTGGGAGCAGACTTCAGTGCAGTTTGTGGCCCTAATGAAATCTGGAGCCAGCCCTGGGGTTAAGCATATTGTTTAGGTTCATAATTCACTAGTGAGTGGGCCATTATATTTGTTGTATGGCTTTATGTAGTTGAAAGGACACAATGGAAAGAAATTATTAAGACTGGTATGTGACACACCAGATGTGCTAAAAGGTAAATTTGGCGCATTGTTAAGTTCTTGTCTGCTGTATGCTATATATGGACTGGAGTGGGCTCTACTCTTAAGCCCATACACTCTTAAGGATACACAAATCCCAAAAGTCACAATCTATCAATATTAAAAAACATTTATTCCTGTTAGTGAATGGAAAATAGCTGCCAAATGTCTGAAATGTCACTTTTTGCCATTTTGCGACACATAAAAATTTGAATGAACAATGATCAAAAGGTTGTAAAGTCCCCATAATGGAAGCAATGAAAACCTCATTTCATCAACAAACGATGCCTTCTACAGCTCCATACACCCAAGTATACAAAAGTTAATGGTCTCAGAATATGGCAAAATAAAGGTTTTTGGGGTTTTTTGGTCAAAAGATTTACATTTTTCAAATCTACTAAAACATTCTAAAACCTATATAAATGTGGTATTTCTGTGATTGTACCGAACCAAAGAATAAAGGGGAGGTGTCATTTGGTGCGCACAGTGAAAGCCGTAAAAACAGATCCCACAGGAATATGGCGCTATTTTTTTTTTCTCATTTTCAGTACATTTCACATTTTTTTCTAGCTTCCCAGTACACAATATGGAATATTAAATACCAACTCTAGGAAGTACAATTTGTTGAAAAGAAAACAGGCATGTATGTGGAAAAATCAAAAAGTTATGGAATTTTGAAAGTGGGGAGTTAAAAATGAAAATGCAAAAATTAAAAAGGTTTAAATTCAAGCATTCCACCAATGTTTGAAATGTATCTATTTCAGCTGCACTTTGCCCCCCACAGATCACGAAAAGGAGGGGTCCGATGGGGTCCCATGTATCTCCGTTGGACCCATGTCGATCCGTCAGACTAATTGAGCAGACAGCCGGGCATGACTGTTCTTCTCCATTAATCTCTATGGAGCTGCCGGAAATTGCCGATCTCCGGCGGCTCCGTAGAGATCTTATTTCCAGTTGCTAATTTTGACAGAAGTCAATGGAAAAAAACTGAACAAAACAACCAAAATTTTGCTAAAAAATCAGCTTCTGGGAAGGCTGCAGCCTGTATAATGATTCAGTTGTTCTCTAAAGATGTAAATAAAAACAAATGTAATACAGCCAAACTATTAAAAAAAAGGACACGATACAAATGCATTGAAATGTGATCATGCCTCCCTAAGCCATATGGTGGATTTTTAGTTTTACTGTGCAGAGGATTGTTTTCTGTGTCATAGATTTCTGGGTAATAGGCCTGCTCCTTGCTTGTCCTGAAATTGATATTTTTCCTGGAGAATTCTTATTTTTATTTTCTGTTTGTCATTTATTGACTTGAGAAATTCTGTGGTATGTGTATTCCGCAGGTTTTTGTTTTACTTTTCTGTTACTCATTGTTCTTGGAATAAAAAGAATTGTTTCCCAATTTAGTACATAACTGCTGATATGAGTTGTAACATTTCCTTGTTTCATCTTGACTTTATCTCCACAAATAATAAATAAATCTTTATTTACAAGTATATAGGGTCATCATATTCAACAGCACTTTACAAATCATTTGGTACATATACAGACATATGAGATATAACATATATGAGATTTATAGAAATAACATGGTCATATGAAACAACAGTAGTGAGGGGCCTGCTTACAGACTATAAGGATGAAGGAGTTACACAGAAGGGACACATCTTGTGCAATGGTTCAGCCATTATTTAATGGCTTTAATGTTCCAACCATCAAAATAAAGCATGATAAACCAGGGATGCTTACTCATAGATCCAGGCACTGTGACTGTGGTGTCTTCATGTATTTGTTATCCATGGCCTCCGTCCTTCCAAAATCAACTTTTAAAAGTATGCTAATGAGCTTCATATTCTATAGGGTGGTGTTACCAGACACCCTCCATGCTGTAGCTTCACAGGCTGCTACCCTGTGCTGCAGAATGTCATTCCTCTGCTCTCTCGGCACTTCCTTCTTCCTCTGACCCATGTAAACCTACTGCAGCAGAGGAAGTGTCAGCACACAGTGGGAGGGGGGGCTTTGGAACAGTGTAACAGCCTGTGAAACTACCCAACAGAGGGGCTCTGGTAACATCCCCCAGAGCCCTTCCTTGAAGGGATGAAATAATTAAATAAGTAAACAATACTGCTGGTTTTGAAAGTGACCTGAGGGATTACATTGATGGGAGGAGATATCAGCTGAGGTTTGGAGAAAGGAAAGTGAAAGTTACATGCATCACATATGTCTTTATTAAACATTTTAACATTTTAATACAAAGACAAGCAAAAGAAATCCCTCCTTTCCCATTTACTTCAATGTGTTTAGTGTGTAGGAAGGGCCACATTTGCCATGAGACGTGATGAAGTTCTCACCTCAAGCGGCAGATTGCGGCTGATCACCAGTAGTATGGACTTGCCAAACACTGGCAAGTCCATGCCACTGTAAAATCAATTATATCTGCGATGGGTTGAGGGGCACAGCACAATCCTGCGTGCCTGCACCACTATGTGCTGTGTCATGATGACAGGCTGGTGCATGTGGTGGCAGGTCATCAAGAGGAGGAGAGACAGAGGCAGCAGAGGAGTTGAGTATTGTATTTATTTGTTGCAGTATATTCTACCTAGGGAGGGAGCTCTGACTGTATATTCTACCTAGGGAAAAGGCTTTGACTGTATACTCTACCTAGGGAGGGGGTTCTGGCTGTATATTCTACCTAGAGAGGGGATTCTGACCATATATTCTACCTAGGGAGGGAGCTCTGACTGTATATTCTACCTAGGGAGAGGGTTCTGGCTGTATTTTCTACCTAGGGAGGGGGTTCTGGCTGTATATTCTACCTAGAGAGAGGGTTCTGGACGTATATTCCACCTAGGAAGAGAGTTCTGGCTGTACATTCCACCTATGGAGAGGGTTTTGGCTTTATATTCTACCTAGGGTGGGAGCTCTGGCTGTATATTCTACCTAGGGCGAGGGTTCTGGCTATATTTTCTACCTAGGGAGGGGGTTCTGGCTGTATATTTTACCTAGGTGTCATGGGTGCTCCTGCAACCCATGTTCCGGGTCGCAGGTGCACCTGTGTGCCTCTGTGTGCCCCCTCTCGCCAGCCTCACCTAGCTGTGCTCCAGCAACGGTTTCCTCGCTTCAGCGCGCGCGACCCCGCCTCCTAGGGCGCATTTTAATACAAAGACAAGCAAAAGAAATCCCTCCTTTCCCATTTACTTCAATGTGTTTAGTGTGTAGGAAGGGCCACATTTGCCATGAGACATGATGAAGTTCTCACCTCAAGTGGCAGATTGCGGCTGATCACCAGTAGTATGGACTTGCCAAACACTGGCAAGTCCATGCTACTGTAAAATCAATCAATTCTGGCTGTATATTCTACCTAGGGAGAGGGTTCTGGCTATATTTTCTACCTAGGGAGGGAGCTCTGACTGTATATTCTACCTAGGGAGAAGACTCTGACTGTATACTCTACCTAGGGAGAGGGTTCTGGCTGTATTTTCTACCTAGGGAGGGGGTTCTGGCTGTATATTCTACATAGAGAGAGGGTTCTGGACGTATATTCCACCTAGGAAGAGAGTTTTGGCTGTATATTCTACCTAGAGAGGAGGTTCTGGCTGTATATTCTACCTAGAGAGGGGGTTCTGGCTGTACATTCCACCTATGGAGAGGATTTTGGCTTTATATTCTACCTAGGGTGGGAGCTCTGGCTGTATATTCTACCTAGGGCAAGGGTTCTGGCTATATTTTCTACCTAGGGAGGGGGTTCTGGCTGTTTATTTTACCTAGGTGTCATGGGTGCTCCTGCAACCCATGTTCCGGGTCGCAGGTGCACCTGTGTGCCTCTGTGTGCCCCCTCTCGCCAGCCTCACCTAGCCGTGCTCCAGCAACGGTTTCCTCGTTTCAGCGCGCGAGACCCCGCCTCCTAGGGCACATTTTAATACAAAGACAAGCAAAAGAAATCCCTCCTTTCCCATTTACTTCAATGTGTTTAGTGTGTAGGAAGGGCCACATTTGCCATGAGACATGATGAAGTTCTCACCTCAAGTGGCAGATTGCGGCTGATCACCAGTAGTATGGACTTGCCAAACACTGGCAAGTCCATGCTACTGTAAAATCAATCAATTCTGGCTGTATATTCTACCTAGGGAGAGGGTTCTGGCTATATTTTCTACCTAGGGAGGGAGCTCTGACTGTATATTCTACCTAGGGAGAAGACTCTGACTGTATACTCTACCTAGGGAGAGGGTTCTGGCTGTATTTTCTACCTAGGGAGGGGGTTCTGGCTGTATATTCTACATAGAGAGAGGGTTCTGGACGTATATTCCACCTAGGAAGAGAGTTTTGGCTGTATATTCTACCTAGAGAGGAGGTTCTGGCTGTATATTCTACCTAGAGAGGGGGTTCTGGCTGTACATTCCACCTATGGAGAGGATTTTGGCTTTATATTCTACCTAGGGTGGGAGCTCTGGCTGTATATTCTACCTAGGGCAAGGGTTCTGGCTATATTTTCTACCTAGGGAGGGGGTTCTGGCTGTTTATTTTACCTAGGTGTCATGGGTGCTCCTGCAACCCATGTTCCGGGTCGCAGGTGCACCTGTGTGCCTCTGTGTGCCCCCTCTCGCCAGCCTCACCTAGCCGTGCTCCAGCAACGGTTTCCTCGTTTCAGCGCGCGAGACCCCGCCTCCTAGGGCACATTTTAATACAAAGACAAGCAAAAGAAATCCCTCCTTTCCCATTTACTTCAATGTGTTTAGTGTGTAGGAAGGGCCACATTTGCCATGAGACGTGATGAAGTTCTCACCTCAAGTGGCAGATTGCGGCTGATCACCAGTAGTATGGACTTACCAAACACTGGCAAGTCCATGCTACTGTAAAATCAATCAATTCTGGCTGTATATTCTACCTAGGGAGAGGGTTCTGGCTATATTTTCTACCTAGGGAGGGGGTTCTGGCTGTATATTGTACCTAGGTGTCATGGGTGCTCCTACAACCCATGTTCCGGGTCGCAGGTGCACCTGTGTGCCTCTGTGTGCCCCCTCTCGCCAGCCTCACCTAGCCGTGCTCCAGCAACGGTTTCCTCGCTTCAGCGCGCGCGACCCCACCTCCTAGGGCGCACATCAGCCATTTGAAATGTACAGGGCCAGCGCACCACTAATTGGCGCTGGCAACCTATATCTGCTCAACCTCTTCCTGTGACCTCTGCCAGATCTTTGTGCTAAGAGAAAGCTTTGTTCCACGCCCTTTGCAATTATCCTGATTTCCTGTTGTGACTTCAATTCAGTTCCTGACTCCGATCCTGTGCTGCTTTTTCTGACCTACCGCTACTCCCCGACTCTGTTCCTGTGCTGCCTGTCTCAACCTCCTGCCTGTCCCTAACCACGAGCTTACCTTACGATTCTGTACTACACCTTGGCCCCCATCACGGACAAAGTCGTGCCTGTGGAACGACCTGGTGGTACCACTCTGCAACAAGTCCAACCTGCTTTGTGGCGGGCTTTGGTGAAAACCGAGTACCACTTAGACTCCGGTCCCAGGTATCGGCTTACGTCAGTGGTCCAGTGGGTCCACTATCCCTGCTTCCTGACACAAGGGAAGGCGGCTCTGGCTATATATGCTACCTAGGGAGGGCTCTGGCTCTATATACTACCTAGGAAGGGGGCTCTGGATGTATTTATTACCTATATACTGCCTAGGAAGGGGGCTTTGGATGTATTTGTTACCTATATATTAATTAGGGAGGGGGCTCTGGCTACTTAAAATCATTTGTAGGTGCTGTATATATTTTAATTTATTCTTGGAGCAATATACTTTTTATAGGATGTTTTATTTGTGTTGTCAGTTATATACGGGGTATAAATTATTTAGGATTGTTATCAGGGTGACATTATACTGTTAGTGACTGGTATTTTTATTTGCATGATGTGGTGATTTGCAGCATGGAGCTGAAGACATCTGGTGGCGAATTCAGCATTGATAAGTCACAGCTGCAAGAAATCATAATGAGGTCCTCTTCCTGATGGAGCAGATCATATATGGTACTAAATGCCACTAATGTCTGTGTCACTGACTGATCTACTCGTCCATGAGACAGCGTCAACATGTGTTGAACATACAGTTCTTCAGACCTGCTACCAAAACACTACTTGGCATTTGCATGGTCAGAAGCATTAATACACTCCCTTGTATTGCAACTAATGTTATTAACAATTTATTTCCTCTTGTGCAGATTCCCCTTCTCAGTGCTTCTGGTAAGTTAACTATGTTATAGGCTTCCCTTAACTTCCTTATGGCTCTAAAGTATAATGATTTAATGACTATGCGTAACATCAGAGTACACATTTCATAATACTGCCTTAAAATATAATAGCAACAGCATAATACAATAGAAAAATGCAGGGCTTTGGAGTTGATATTAAAATTCTGACTCCACCAAAATTGTAACTGATTCAAGTTACAGCTGACACCAGCCTCTAACACCCTCGTGCATGTTAACCCCTTACACACCGTGGTTATGTGCAGATGACCATATGAAAACATATGAGATTTTCCCACTAAAATTGTAAAAATAAATAAATATATATATATTTGGCATCACCATAATCGTAGTATTACGTATTATTACAATGTATTACGTAGTATTACATATTATTTTATGTGACGTGAATGGCCACAGAGACTTACTGGCTATGGAGAGGGCGCGTTGGGAAGTACGGCGCACGTCGGGAAGGGGTTAATGATTAGCGGCTGCATTTCCTATCCTGGAGGTTGTCCTCCAGTCAATAACTTTTCCCAGTTTTTTTTAGGAATTTAGGAGCCTCAGGTAGTACGTGAGGATGCACAGAGGCCAAGCAGCCAGTGGTAGCATCCACGTCTCCGACACTGTCTGGAAGATCTGGTCTGGACGGCAGTCAGGGTAGAGGGTTTCATGTGGTTCGGGAATGTTCAGCTTTTCCAAATAGATTTTATTAAAAGAAGTTCATTAAATTACTTTTATAGACAATACAAGATTAAGGCTATACAGTAATACTTAAGCCCTAACATCTGGACACATGTTGGTTTGCATGCTGGTGGGGGCCCTAGTGTGTCAACAGCCTGGGACACATGAGACAGTTAATCCGCCACTGCACAGTAGCTACACCTCTGGAGAGAAGGCATATATGTCAGTCACACAGAAGTGAATGGAGCAATAGGTATTCATGTTCTTCACTGCTTCTTTCAAATGTGAAATGTGTATTTTCTTGTGATCAATAGTCCCAGTGGTCAGACCAGGGGTGGACACAGATAATAGAGGGTTACTGTGCAAAAGCAGTATACGGACCCACATCTTATCTTAGAGCAGCATCCTTATGTTTTTCAAACAATCTAATAACCCCTTGATGTATTGTGAAGTACATGTACATCATAATGCTGTTTAGAATGTATGAAGAGGGCTCACCGTAAGAGCCCACTACCTACATGGTGGGTGTTGGCTGCATTCTCCAACCATACCCACCGCTGACACCCACTATGGTTAACATCGATCACGGATGTTAACCATTTACCATTTGTAAATGCCGACGGGGCATGAGTGCCACCATCTAGGATTAGATCGTTGCCCCCTGTGACCTCATCAGGGAGCAACAAACCATTCCCAAGACAGTGGGGCAGATTTATCAAGCAGTCTGAAAGTCAGAATATTTCCAATTGCCCATGGCAACCAATCACAGCTCCCCTTTAAAATATTCATGAGCACTGGTGAAATGAAAGCTGAGCTGTGATTGGTTGCCATGGGCAACTGGAAATATTCTGACTTTCAGACTGCTTGATAAATCTGCCCCAGTGTGAGACTCCTTTGGCAGCATTGGTACACTGTTATATATCCTTAGCAAATCTCTAAATACTGCAATATATGCAGCATGTGGGAGGAATGAGCAGTACCCTTGGGGGTCTAAAAAGTATTTTTCTTAAAAGTAACAAAAATTTTTTTTAAAAGTTAAAATCTGCTTATAAAACCGATATAATTTTGATATTCCAGCCATTGTACCGACCCAAGGAATAAATTAGAGATGTAATTTGGCATGAACAGTGAAACCTGTAAAAACGTTGTCCTCAAGAAAATGGCGCAAAAACATTTTTTACTACAATTTCATCGCATTTGGAATTTTTTCCAGCTTCCCAGTAACCAATATAGAATATGAAATTCTATCACTAGGAATTTCAATGGCCAGGTCCTTAAGGGGTTAATAACCATAAGCCATGAAATGCATTATCGCAGGACACATATCCCATATCCTAAAGATTGAGGATAAGTGTTATTTAAGGGATAAACTCTCTAAGGTTACTTTGGTAGCTTTAATAGTTGGCTACAAGGTGTCAATTTATAGATGCAATCCAGGTAGCACAATATATTGAATGCTGCATGCAGGTTTACTGCAAGATGTCAGCCATATGTACACTGGCCCATATACAGCAGACACCAGACATTAAAGGAAATCTACCATCAAAATTAAGCATGATAAACCAAAGAACCAAAGACACTTACACATAGATCCAGGCACTGTGATTGTGGTAATATTCTTATAATTGTTATTTTTGGCCTCCTTCCTTCTAAGATCAATTTTTAAGATTATGCTAATGAATCAGAAGGGCTCTGAAGTGCGTTAACAGAACCCCTCCATGCTGTACTGTCACAGGCTATTACGCCTTGAGGAGTACTCCCCTTCCCCACTAGTTGTTTGAACTTCCTCTGCCTTTGTGAGATTACAGGAGGCAGAGGGATGTGCTGAGAGAGTACAGGAGAGGGTGTAACAGCCAGTGAAGCTGCAGCACAAAAGGGCTCTGTCTCATTAGTATAATTTTAAAAGTTGATTATAGAAGAAAGGAGTCCATGGATAACAAATATAAGAAAGATTATCAGTTACAGTGTTTGGATCTATGAGTAGAGTAAGTGCTTGATATTTGATTTTGTTGGTAGATTTCCTTTCACATTTAAGAACGGTTCTGGCAAGCTATTATGTCCTGGAAGCAGGCTGTTATAGTAAAGCAGTATGTTGTCAATATACCGAAATACCCCTCACAACAAATCATCCTATATTTCTTGGCAATCTCATCATGGGCAAGCCCAGAATATGTAAACTACCATAGTTTTCCTTTTACTATCATGGTTTCTATTTCACCGAACAGTGATTCAACAGGATCAAAATAGGTTGTACAGCAAGATAGAAGAATATTGTGATTCCTATTTTGACCCAGGTAAGGCTTTAGAACAAAGAAATGTTTAGTTTTACTAAATGCTGTGTATATTATGTTATTTTGATTCATATGTTTTCTTTTAATAAAAAAAACATTGATACAGACAGTCTATAAACCTCACTGAAAAGAAAGGAACTTCTAACTTGTACCTAACGTGTGATAATAGCAGTTCCTTTACATAGTCATATGATTATTAACAAAATCAATACTGCAGAAGCATGCAAATATGCAAATATAGTAAACTTCTCAGGTTTTATCTTAAATTATCATCTCAAAACAAGTTGCTGAGCTGCTTAAGGGGTTTGAACTCTTCTGAGAAGTGATGTGGAAGATGGATGACGTAAATCTGGAAAAGCTCGCTTCTCATAAGTTTATTCTGTCACTGGACTTTCTCTTCAAGAGCAAATATAATGTTCTTTCAGTTAGCATGTTTGCTAGAAGACACAGCAGGTTCCAGTTTATATAACTAATTTCTTGTGCAGCCTGGTACTATAAGATTCCTGGGTGAGTAGACTAAATAACTTGAAACACTTTAGTTCACCTTTATCTGACACTTCACATCAACTATTCAGTGAACTTATTTCCTGAGACAATTTTCTTTTTAAAACTTCTGCATTGTTAAGCTGTAATATGTATATCTGAAAAAGACCACACACTTTTCTTTCAGTAGCTTCTAGAAGTCTACTAGCTGTGTATTATAGGCTACCAAATTGTTTGTTCTTACTCTACTGATCTACTCCGGAGAGCGAAGAGCAGAATTTTCTGGCAAAGGCTGCTAATTCTATGATTGTGTAAAGAAAAGTCATCACAGGTGGACTATTTATCAATGGGTCCTGCTAGGAGAGTTGTGTATTGAGTGCAATTATCGTCACTGCTATCAATGGTTATAAGGGTAAATTTGTTGTCATTATTACTGTTGTTGTAGTTCCATGTATTTGGAGAAGCCTGCTGGCACAAAATTGTACATTGCTGGAATTCTACTGGCATTGTTTGTTTGCAGCGCTTTGGAGGTGCTATTGTTTTCATTGTGTCCAGTCTTGGTGTTAACCCCTTACCGCTCAGCACCGTACTAGTACGGCGTGGGCTTCTGCTCTTCGCACTCAGCGCTGTACTCGTACGGCACTGAGCTGATGGTGGTTCGGCTCTGCACCAAAGCCGGGCTGGCATCAGGAGTCACGGGGTGTCAGCGCTAATCTACCGCTGACATCCCCGAGTAACACCCGAGAGCAGAGCCCACTGTTAAATGTTTAACCTGTTAAATGCCACGGTCAGCGTGACCGTGGCATTTAACTCGACCGACAGGGGTTTCTGCCCCACGATGTCCCCCCCTCCCCGCACCGTCTTCGGGGGATGCTGATCATTCCTATGGCAGCCCTGAGGTCCAATCAGGACCCCAGGGCTGTCCGCAGGCAGTGCCATTAAGATGGGGTCTATGACGTTATGCATGTGCATAGGCTGACACAGCTAATACCCTGCAATACATCAGTATTGCAGAGTACTATAATGAACAAGCAATCAGATGATTGCTTGTTCATGTCCCAAGGTAGAAGTAATTAAAAAAGTGTAAAAATATTAAAATGATATACAAAAAAGTCTATATCAAAACACAAACCCCACATATCACCACGTCCATAACAACCTTTAGAATAAGAGTAAATAATTATTGAAGCCGTACGATAAATGCTATAAAAGAAAACTGTTAACAACCAGCCAAAAGTTATAATTTTTACCTATTTAATCACAAAAACATATGTACTCCATAATGATACTGTTGCAAATTACAACATGTCCTGCAAAAAACAAGCCATCAACCAGCTCCATAGCCAAAAAAGTAAAAATGTTATGCCACTCGGAAGACGGCAAGGCAAAAATGATAGATTTTTCCCTCATTAGGGTTTTATTTGGCAAATTTAGTAAAATATAAGAAAAAAATATTCAAGTATGGTATCCCTGTAATCGTATTGACATGGAACATGTACAATGAACACCCCAAAAAATAAAAGTACAGAATTGATGCCTTTCTATACCTGACCTCAAAAAGAAGTTCATAAATTTTCAACAATAGGGGATACCAACCCCAAAATGGTAATACTGGAAAAAGCATCTCATCCCGCCAAAAAAAATAACGAAAAAGCTAAAATGATATAGCCTACAAAAGGGCCCAATGAGGAAATTAAAATTCTGGCAGCTGCACGGCGCTCCTTCCGTTCTGCGCCTCGCTGTGTCCCCATGAAACAAGTAACGGCCACATGTGGGGGGTCTCTGTACTCAGGAGAAATTGTATAACAAATTTTAAGATGGGTTTCCTTTTTAAATTTTTTTGAAATGTGTAAATTTTAGGGCTAAATAAACATAGAACCGACAAAATTTTACTGGAATGAGGTGCGAGTGTCCGGTTTTCCTTTTCGGAAACTCAACTCATTCGCAAGACCGGAGATTGGCACCGCATTCCAGTGGGAGCCGCAGGATCCACGGGTACTTCGAGTTGAAAAGAACGTTACACCATGGGGGGATAATGTGCAAATAAGGTTTTTTTGCCTCTACTCGGGTATATGTGTTTGGAAATGGAGAGGTACTGTGTTTTCCCTATTGACTGTTTTATCCAATAATACTTAATACATACGGAGGACGTTGATGCAGAGGGACATTTGTATTTTTGTATTTCTGCCTTTGGATATTGGACTTTTATCTGTTTTTTGTCTCTCTTGCACCGTTGCGCCGTTTTCTACAGCGGATTTGGTTTTCTTTTTCGTTTTCTATACATTTGTGCTATTGAGTTCTGCCTGACCACCTGGCTTCAGCGATCATTACCACAGGACGGCTGTGGGACATGCAGTAACTCCCGGACATTTTATATACAAAAACATTTTGTTTCTTTGTGAAATCACTCCAGCAGAGGTGGCCATATCCAAGGACACTGTCTTCTAAGGGCTTATATAACTACATTTATGGGAAATTATCTTCACACAGCAACATTTTTTTTAATAACATCTAATTGAAGAAATGTTTATATATGGCAGATTAATGAAACTGAATGTGAATGCTCAGACGAGAATACCCCTTTAAGCTATAAACTGGCTGCGTCCTTAAGGGGTTAAGCAGTGAATGTACAATGTGCCATATATGTTATGTTTTGCCAGAATTGTTGAAGATAATAATTTTAGCATTGCTCATATAAAATTAAATGAACAGGGATCACATATGTTATTCTTATACAACACTAGAATTGTCTTTTTATAAAAGCATTCTGATATGTGGCTAGCATAGATGCAAGCTGAACGCAGAGGTTCATGCTGAATACAATGGTGATTTCACTTGCAATATAAAGGTTTTCCAAAGACCAGTACGTATATCAGTTTCCACAGTGCAGATATTCACCTAAGTGGTGTAATGCATTCACTGGAAAAAAATAACACAGGCTGCAGCGCTATTTTTTTTTAACGTAATAACAGTAACATGACAGAAGAGATTCTTCCATGTATGCAAGGCTTACATTTACCATCTGTATTTCATTTATTTTATTCTCGTCCATACCGGAAGAGTCAATAAATTAAACCCTAAGGTCACTTTAAAGATTCCATCATAAATGGCAGACAAAATTAATGTAGTCATATGCAACATCCCCCACGTGGCCTAGCCCTTTCTTGTGGCCTGGTGGCAGCTGAGGCCCAGAATATCGGTGTGGCTTGGTATGGGGCCAGAGGACAGGCCTACAGCCTGGCAGTTCTCCAGCAGGTGGTGTGTACAATAAATATCGAGGGAGAGGCTGATGCAATAGTTTCTCCCTGGGACAACCCCAGAGGTGTCTGTAGGAGGAATCCCTGGGTGATGGGGAGCCCTTGATGGTATGCAGCCTCATCCAGAGATTAAATTGAGGCAACGTTGTGCAAATAAACTTCAACTTTGAACAGCAGGGAATGGCCAAACGGTAGCAGTAGATATAACAAGCTGGTGAGCTGGTGGGATATAGCTGGTCTGCAGGAAAGTTACTTACAGCCTGGTAGTCACTGCAGGCTGGGCTTGTAGAGATGGAGCTGAGTACAGATGGGGACCTCAGTTCTGGGGCTTAAATCTCCTGACTTGCCCTAAGGTACCAGCCTGATATCTTTTTCTCCAAGATTGGAGTGGGTTTTTTTCTTAAACGCTGAAAGAATGGTGCTGGCTGGTCCCGTAAAATGATTTATTTCATTGAATGTAAAATAAAGTAAAATAATTAAAATAGAACAACGCGTTTCGCGCTTGGGCTAAGCGCTTCCTCTGGTTCATAAATAGATGACCTTGGTGATCGGAGTCGGAACTGAAGTACCATCTCCCGGTTTTTTCTTAACTTACGGCGTATGTGAGTTTTTACATGACAATATATAAACAAATAACCATAAAATGCATCAAAGACATAAAAATGTTATATACACATATTACAAAAGTATCATTAAAAAAATCGAGGTATTATATATATATATAATATATAATATATATATACACACCTTACTGTGTAAAGACTCTTATTCCCATGTGTCTTTGGGGTATCTGGACTACATCTACAGGTGCCTCAGGAGGTCAAACCATGGTTTCTATAGTGACTCTTAAAACAGACTCCTTATCGTCTGTGGCGGGAGAACTAGATCTTTCTCAAGGGGGAGTAAGCAGGACCACAAACGCGGCAGCGGAGATAAAGGTCCATTTAAGGAAGCATCATTTGGGAGTTGTGCCCTGGATGCACAACCCCATAAGGTTAGTAGCTTAACTCTTTTGTGACCGGAGCTCAAAACCGAAAAAGACGATCCATGCAGGTTTCCTCCTTATTTGTGCACCAAACACAAGGGATCACTTTCAGGGATAAGTCACCATTCAGACCAGAAACCGTCAATATTTTCACTCCTGTCCTAGTCTCCTCCACTCACTGCATATAAGAGACATATCCAGACATAGTGTAGACAGTTTCAAACTTTTAAAACTTTTATTTCCAGTTCTACTCACATATGTAGATAAAAAATGCGCATATCACAAATAACTCCACAAGGACGCCAATCCTTGCCCGACCCAGGGTTTCGCCTCTGTGCTTCTTCTGGGGCATGATTAGCGTCCGTCCTCTAGCTTTATTTATACAACACTGTTTCTCCATAAAATATGTTTTCAATTTCATACATAAATTTCATACACTGATATAGGTAGGGACCTAGTCCACATTGAAGCACTTTAACACTTCAACAGTGATATAGGTAGGGATAAAAACTTTATAGTCTTCTAAAATTAAATTTATAACATTTGGCTAACTATGAATAAAATTATATACATACAGAATATACCTGCTTATACTATTTAGTTTTAGATTTATATGTGCAGCTCCTTTAAAGGGGTATTCCAGGAATCAGCATAATTCATATAGAAGTGGGTACTCAAAATATAAGCTAATGTGTAAATAGTTGTTATTAAAAATTTTGCTCCCCTTAGCAGTAAATGCTTTGCACATGCACTGTGATGGAGAATTAAAATGCTACAGGCCCTTTAATCAGTCCGTTAATTGTCTTCGCGCGGTCCGTTGTAGGACAGAAGATGGCTGCTGGTCACATGTCCACATCACATGTCCTGTACCTGCCTGGGCAGGGTCATGTGATCAACACTACGTTTGGCTGTAGTCGGTTGGTTGCAGTGCATTCAGTATGGCTAGTGTTGTGGTGATGGCAGTTACAGATCATTACTATGGAAAAAAAATTTTGTCTGGATCTACAATTATAAAATATACAGTTTCGACTAAAGGACAAACCTGTGGAACCTATCTTGTACGTAACCCGGGGACTGCCTGTATATTCATAATTACAACACCAGAACCAAGCTCTGTACCTAAATACAGTTCCAAAATGAAGAAAAATTAATGCCCTCAAAGTAGAAAAATCAAAGCACATCATCGCATAGGGGAGATGTAGCAGAATTGTGAACTCACTGGGTAATACAAGAACTTACTGTAAACCTGTTCAAACTACTTGTCTCTGTACAATTTGCAACACAAACATGTTAGGTTTTTACTTCATCATTGTCTACTCCAAATTCTTATCCCAAACCTGATACTGTTTTCTGGCTTCCCTAGATATCACTATAATCCCACCAAAGTAGTTAACAAAGTACCAGGGTCCCCAAAGTAGCCAATAATGTCAAAGAGCACCACAGTAACCGATATAGCAAGAGTATCCTAACTTTAGCCAATATAGTCCCCCCACAGTAGCTAATATAGTTATATATATATCAATATAGTAATACAGACGGTCCCCAACTTAAGGACACCCGATTTACAGATGACCGATAATTTTGTCTAGAACTACAATAATAAAATTAACAGTTTCAACTTACCTACAAATTCAACTTAAGAACAAAGCTATGGAACCTATCTTGTACGTAGCCCAGGGACTGCCTGTATATAAAAATAATAGTAGCCAATATCATAATAGTATAATAGAAGCCAATATAGTATTAGTGCCCCCACAGTAGCCAATATAGCCATAGGGTCCTAACAGTAGACAATTTAGTAAAAGGGTCAGGACCCCCTAAGTAACCAAAATAATAACTGGACCCCCTTGAGGGCCAATAATGTAACAGTGCCCACAAAGTAGTCAACCCCACGGTAGCCAATATAGTAACAATGCCCTGCAATACTCACAGTTTTCCACTGTAGCCAATATAGTGACAGTGGACCATGCTGGCCAATATAGTAAGAGTGCCTCACTGTAGCCAGAAATTGCAGTGGCCCTCAGTAGCCAATAGTCGTAGTGCCCCAAAGTAGGCAATGGTCGCACTGCAACAGTAGCGAATAGTAATAGAGCCCCCAGTAGTCAGACATTACTGTGCCCCAGTAGTCAGATGTTACTGTGCCCCCAGTAGCCTGAAGAACCATACCCCAAGTAGACAGGAGCAACAGTATTCTCAGTAGCCAGTATTAACTGTGCCCTAGTAGTCAGTAATACTAGAGACCACACAGTAGCCAGATGTAACACTGCCCCCAATAGCCAGTAATACTAGAGCCACCAGAAGCCAGAGCAGTGCCCCCAGCAGCCAATAGTAATAGTGCTTCCAGTAGCCAGGCATACTAGAGCCCCAATTAGCCAGAACATTGCCCCAGTAGCAAAAAGTAAAAGTGCCCCAGTAGCCTATAATAATAGAGCCCCCAGAGTATCCAGAACCCCCCCCCAAAACATAGTATTTTCCTCACTGCTCCAGCACTGCCTCCCATGCGGCACTACAATTATGTCATCTTATATGCCTGCACTGAGACAGGTGCATTACAGGTCAAAGGCCTGTTTAGGCCACTGGCCTGTGTAGCAGGGACCCAGGCTGGCGCACATGTTGAGATCATGATGGCAGCATCCCAACTCACACAAGCCAGTGAGAACCCTGAATATACTCTACATTTTAGATTTCACTTTTAGAGCTAGAATAACAATGGCAGTTCTTGCTCAGGTAGCCCATATGATTGAATTAAGATGTGCTATATTGTACCCCAGAAAGGTGCAATTTAAAAATGCTACTTATTGTGCAAAAGGGAAGCCATGAATTGAAAACAGTAAAAGGTATGACGGTTCGAGGTGAAAAAATGAAGAAAAGTGTTCTTCCTTAAGGAGTTAATGAAAGCAGAGCTTTGGACTCGCTTGTATTTATTGTATTTTAAGATATTTTGTAGGCCCCTGCTTTATATCACCGTGTGTATGCTCAAAGTCCACTTGACTTGAGTGGTAGGAAAAATATACCTGCGTAGGATAAAAGTGGCTTTTTTTAACCTCCATGCAGAATATAACTGTCTGAATAACACCAGTGTGTGGGATTCAAGAATAGAGCATCTCAGTGCTTACTGGAAGAACAAATTGCCAATTTTTCACAATTCTATAACAATTATAAGTTTCAGATTATTTAGCCCCTTATCTCTGCATCTGTTTTCCATGTTAACGAGCAGGCATTTTTCTATTGTTTTTTGTCAATGCTTTCTACAAAATATAACTTTTTTTATTCACTATACAGTAACTATAGCTGTATAGAGTCATGTTCTTTTCAGCACAAAATGTAGTTTTTAAGTGCAGTAACTTCCAACGGCTACAACTTTTGAAATTTTTTATCAATTTAGCTTTCTGTGAGCTTATCTTTTGCGAAAAGACCTGTAGATTTTATATGTACACACTTAGGGTTCAAAAAGTTTTTTGAAAGCAATTGACATACTTTTTGTAAGATGAATGAATTAAAAAGTTGAACATAGTTTGTATTTATTTATTAGTTTTTTGTCATACAGGATAAATGCTTCTATAGTTTTGTACCGCGGGTTATTATTATCATATTATGGAAACTTTAAACAGCATATTATCTGGTTAACATGCAGACCGTTAAAACTTAATTCCAAAGCGACCTGGCCAAAATAGTTTTAGCCCAGCTGGAGAGAGGCATCTCCAACAATAACTATTTACTGCTGCTGGCTTCTTCCTAGACTGAGATCCAGCCTCATATATCTATAAGAATTAGTTATAAAATTTCCAGCTTCTCCTGAAGTAGGCGGGCACTTCCTAGTTGTGACATCAGATAAGGGCACACAGGCCAGAGCAGCTTCCCTCACTTCCCATAAGGCTGAGCTCTCCTTTCTACCACTTGCAGCCCAGGCAATTGGGACACAGAATCTCAAACTGAAGTTTCTACTCAACTTTACTGCTGTTCTAAACTGACCCTAGCCTGTATTACAGTTACAGTGACCCAAACACATAGATTATTACACACACATACAACTATGCACTATTACACAGATAGACCTATAATCTAATACAGCCATTTGACTACTATATACTCTACCTGCTAAGATGAGTCTGTCAGCCAGGTTGTTCATCAGATGCAATCACTCTCCCCTTTTCCAAGGATGGTCGGGAGGGGGAGTACAGAGAACAGAGGAGACATAGCAGACAGAAGTTAATAGTCTTCATCCTAAGTATCTGACTGCTGTGCTGATCCTCTCCCTTGTAACATTTTTATTTGTCACCGTGGTTTTTTTTTACATCGGTTTTCACTGCACCTACTACAAGGTGATGAGATACCACAATAATGTACACATACCAGATTTGATATGTAAAGCAAAGAGAATATTTTATTATACAAGACATAAAGTGAAATATTTTTCAGTTTGTTATTGTACTTGTGGTTTAGGCCCCAAATGGCTATACGAAGCAATCTTCTCCTTGTTGTGTTATTTTGGAGGTGTTGCACTATAAGTGGTAAGTAGTTTATTTTTTCAACTAATTTGTACTGTATGTGCTTTTACCACCAGGATGAAGGATTGTAAACCAAGCACACTTACATGCTGGTGTGTGCCCCCTCTGGCAGGATCCCCTCTTCTTTCACGTCGGCGGTTGGGTCCCGCTGCATGGAGAGGGCTCACGGGCTGATAATATTGCTAGCACCATTCGCTGGTGTTATCACAGCGATGGCTGCCGGCAAAGCTGCCAGAAACCTCAAAAAGATAGCGGCACATGGGCTATTTCGTTTTAACCCCTTCATTACAATGTGCTGATAGCACATTGTAATGAATAAGGAGGAAAATCCTACAGTATGGCAGTATATGATAGCATCGATCAGACAACGTAGGGTTAAAGTACCCTAGGGAGTCTGAAAAATAGTAAAAAGAAAAATAAAAAAAAGTTTTTTAAAAAAATTATAATAAAAAATTATAATAAAAAAACCTAAAAATTCAAATCACCCCCCTTTCCCTAGAACTGACATAAATATAAATAAACAGTAAAAATCATAAACATATTAGGTATCACCGTGTCTGAAAATGCCCGATCTATCAAAATATATTAACGTTTTTTCAATGCGTTTAACCCCGTAATGGAAAATAGCGCCCAAAGTCAAAAATGGCACTTTTTTTGCCATTTTGAAAAATATAAAAAAAATCTATAAAAAGTGATCAAAATTTCGTACAGTCCTAAAAATGATATCATTGAAAAAACCCACAGCTCCGTACAACAACGTATAAAAAAGTTATTAGCGCCAGATCATTTGGTATCCCCGTGATCGTACCGACCCAAAGAATAAAGTAGACATGTCATTTGGCACGCTCAGTGAAAGACGTAAAATCCAAGGCCACAAGAAAATGGCGCAAATGCGTTTTTTCACCATTTTCACTACATTTGGAATTTTTTCCCCGCTTCCCTAACCGGTTAAAATAATGCAAATTAGCCTGAGGGACTCCTAGGCTAATTTGCATATTTTTTAAAGCTTTTTTTCTTAAAAACAAGGGTATAAGAAGCTTAATGAAGCACGGATCCTGCCAGAAGGGACACACACCAGTATGTCAGTGTGCTTGGCTTACAATCCTTCATCCTTGTGGTAGATGTCTTTTAAAAGAAGCTGCTGATGTTTTGTAGCTAAACGTGCATTAAGACGCCCTCTCCCTCATGCCCGTGTTGCCTCTGCTACCATTAATATTCATAGCTTATGGCTTTTAGTGCAGGTCCATGTGAGTTTGAGTTTTTTATGTCTGCCTGATTACTACATCCTTTGGGCATTCCTTTGTTCCCCTTTGTTTTGTGATACTTTTTCATCAAATGTGAACTATTGTTGTATATTTGTAAATATTTATTAATTGTGAATTATTTGTGAATAAAGATCATGTTTCATATGTATTTAGTGGGAGTTATAGATTATATGGTTCCTTCTACCTTATGGTTTACTTGCTAGTGAGGCCCATGTATTTTAATTATTTTCAGGGAAACCCAGTGGGGCTTATGTATCTTTAAGATTTTGTCTGTTTTGGTGCATCCTCCTTTTGTGCCGAAATGTGCACCAAATTGACATAAACTTTTTCAAAGTTACGTAAACATAAACCCATTATGCGAAAAATTCACAATTACCACTATGTTTGATCTATTTCTTTGTGTTATATTTCTGATTTGGGACTTTCTATTTGGGTGCATAATTTGTCTCTAAGAAACTTCAGTGCTAGCATAGGGGCAGCAAGACAAACCATTACAAAGTAAGACAGCAAACAGACTAACATGTATCATGCAAGATATACGGATACTGTTTCCTGATATTATGTATGTTTTAAGTTTCAGGGTTATTTACAGTGGAGGCAAGAAAGCCGCACTACATTGCAGAATATGGAGGAAATATATCTATGGAATGTCAATTCAAAATGGACCAGGAAACAAATGTGGAAAATCTAACAATTTTATGGAAACGCATCAAAGATAACATAAACACTGTGGAAGTAGTGAAATATATAAATGGCAAAGATAGTGAAATATTGCAGGAAATGGATGACAATAGCCGTATGAAGCTTTTATCAAATGAACTTCACAAGGGCAGTGCTATTCTTCACATCAATAACATAAAGATGACTGATGCAGGTCAATATGTCTGCATTATATCTTCTCACGGATCAGACTATAAAGTGATAAATCTGGAAGTGCAAGGTAATGGGTTTTCTATTATATAATTATAAAATACATACTTTAGTAAACTGATAGTTTTTGTAAAACTGTTTACAAAACTGATTATCATTTATTGCTTAGATTTATAGCTATCATGTGCTTAAAATCTACCATCAAAATTGAGCAGTATAAATCAGGAATCCGTTATCCGTTTTTTGTACAGAAACAATGACAGAGGCTGCAGTAGTTTTCCTCTGTTTGAAAAAAAGCGCACGGATAAAGAATCCATGACAAAACTGACCATAACGGATGACATAAAATTTATATTGATGTCAATCAGATTTTTAACTGTACATTAAACCTCTGTTAAACCTCCATTCTTAACGGAGGTAAGGAATGGTAGTGTGAATTTAGTCTTATGTGGTTCTTCCTGTTAAAATAGCCATTCAGGCAAGAGTGAAATAAAATAGATCATAACTAATGAAAACTAATGATGGAAGTTTGACAATGGATGTGTAGCAAGCATATCATCTTGATCCTTGCTTCAGTTCAGCTCTATGTTATTTTGCTTCGTTATCAAACAAGTTTGATTTGACACATTAGGGTCTTATAACAAATAAAAAGCGTGTCATTGGGGCTAATTTACTTACCCCATCCATTCGCAATCCAGCGGCGCGTTCTCTGCGGTGGATTCGGGTCCGGCCGGGATTCACCAATGCAGTTCCTCTGACGTCCACCAGGTGTTGCTGCTGCTCTGAAGTTCCCCCGGAATGCACTTATCTTCACCAAGCCGGACCGATTGAAGGTAAGCGCGAGTCCAGCGACCTTTTTTTAAAAAAAATGCGGCGGTTTTTCCGAATCCATCGGTTATTTTTACAGCCACGCCCCCAATTTCCGTCACGTGCATGCCGGCACCGATGCACCATAATCCGATCATGTGCGCCAAAAACCCGGGGCAATAAAGGGAAAATCGGCGCAAATCGGAAATATTTGGGTAACACGTCGGGAAAACGCGAATCGGGCCCTTAGTAAATGACCCCCATTGTTTTCTACTCCTCCTCCTACCTAATTACCAAAAAAAAGGGCCAGAAGTTCATTATATATTTAACAGTCATCATATCCTAGTGGTATAATATCTCTCTCTCCCCAGCACCATATAAGAAGATTACGACACAAATCAGAGATGTGGTTAATTCCTTTGGAGAAACACTCAAGGAAGTTTCATGTCAATCATTTGGATATCCAGAGGCCCAGGTCAATTGGACGGTGGATAAAGAGAATCATACATTGGCCCATAATATCAGCTACATACTAACTGCAGACAGATTGTTTAATGTCACCAGTGTGGTCAGAATCCCAGCTACATCTTATAGAAAACTCACTTGCAGTTTCTGGAATGGAATCACTCATAATGCAACATCTCTCAGTGTCACAATATCAGGTAATCATATTTTTTGTTGCTGCAGTCAGAGAAGGCTGAGTATTTTAAATTCTTTCCTGAAGATAAATATCAGGTATCTGAAACAGAACTTATGAACCATAAAATACAGTGAAATACCTGCATGCATATGTACTTTCAACTCTAAGTGGGAGAAATAGAATTTATTTCAGAGATTGGGGGAGAGTTGGGAAACCACACCCACTATGTGTCCTAGTCCTTCCTCAAAACACAAATACTGTCTGAAACAATTATCAAGAATACTGAAACATGTAAAGGGAACCTGTCACCAGAGGGCCATCCCAAAATGTCCGATCTATCAAAATATAATAACATTTATTCCCTGCGTTTACCCGTGATAGAAAATGGCACCCAAAGTCGAAAATCTCGATTTTGTTGCCATTTTGCAAAATATAAAGAATTCAATAAAAAGTGATCAAAAGACAGCACAGTCCTCCAAACAGTAGCATGGAAAACGTTATCAAAAGTTGAAAAAAATGACACCACACACAGCTCTGTACAATTAAGTATGAAAAAGTTATTAGCACCAGAACATAGCAAAATGCCAATTTTTTTTGTACAGGAGGTTTTAATTTTTGTAAATGTATGAAAAGATTATAAAGCCTATATAAATTTGGTTTCCCCTTGATCGTACCGACCTAAAGAATAAAGTAGACATGTCATTTGGGCAAATGGTGCAAATGTATTTTTTACTATTTCACTACATTTGGAATTTTTTTCCTGCTTCCCAGTACATGGAATATTAAATACCATCAAGCAATTTGTTATGCATAAAAAGCCCTCATGCAGCTTCTTACATGCAAAAATAAAAAAGTTACAGATTTTTAAAGGTGGGGGAGTAAAAAATGATAATGCAAAAACAAAATTGGGCATAGTCGGCATAAAGCAAAACAGTTTTCATAACTTCCTTGACTTTAAAAGTCATAAAAATAAATTTAATTTCACTTTATTTAACCTGGTGCCCAGACAGCTTTCATTCTTTAGTGAAAGGAGTAGAGTCCTCCCCCTTAAGGGAAACGCTTGTCATCCTTCATATTCAAAATCTACATCCTTCCTTCCCTCTCCACCTATTTTTGCTGACTGCAGCAAGCAAATCTCATGGTTCACCAGTCAGCATCTAGTATTTTCCATGCTCATATAACAGTAGAGACAGGCCCTTCTCAATTCTCTCTGGGCATCCCATAGCGCGTCAGGTTGCTAGCAACATTGGTAAAGGGAGGATGGAGGATTTGAATGTGAAGGATGATAAGCTTTTTCCTGTGGGGAAGGGCATTGCTCCCTTCATTAGTCCCTGTGACTCAAGTATGAAAGCTGGCAGGGAGCCAGGTAAAGTTTAAAGGGGTATACTGGAAATGTGAACATCTGATACAAAAACCCATAATGCTATAAATAAATTAATATAACAAAACTCAATGTCATTATTCACAAAATGGAGCTTAAATAGTTTGATTGTATGGTCTCTGTAAAGTAGACAAAGTTATCACCAAGATGGCCGCTGCTGGAAACTACAAGTCCCATGATCCATTAGCTCTCAATAACTCCTCCTTCTCAGGTTCTGCATCCAGTGATGATGTAACAGACTGTCCTGCTCTGTTACCATAGTAATGATGTGTTACTGCCATCACTGCACATTACCCCACTGAGATGACATCTTACCACAACACTGGCCATACTGGATGCACTGCAACTAACCGATTACAGCCAAACTTAGTGCTGATCACATGACCTTCTCAGGCAGGTGCAGGACATGTGATGTGGACATGTGACCAGTGACCATCTTTTGTCCTGTGTCTGCTCTGCGCTGAGGAAATCAAAAGACTGATTAAAGGGCCAGTAGCATTTTAATTCTCCATTATATTCACCCCCTTAATCCTCATTACAGCATTTTTCAGCAAAATTTTAAATAACAACTAATTACACATTAGCTCAGCAATGGCGAACCTTTTAGCGACCGAGTGCCCAAACTGCAACCCCGAACCCTCGATTTATCGCAAGGTGCCACCAAAAATTAAAGCAGTTACTTATTGCATCCTGTTCAACAACATTCAATCATATTGGCCTCCTGAGCACAGTAGAAAGAAAGAGGGAAAATTTGCATCATTGTAGATTCTTTCCAGTGTCCTTCTGTACACAGAGAATCATGGGGCCCGCAGGAAGTCCTTCAGAGATAATTCGGCCCTGTCTACACATTCCCCTCTTCCTACAGTCATAAGTAGCCAAGTAAGTATCACTTTAAAATATGACTGAAAGCAGCATCTTTTCTTCCAAGTTGCTTAGAACTGCAGGAAAATTCTTTGAGTCCTGTCTGGTGTGCTGGGGGTGATGGCCCGGGTGCCCACAGAAAGGGCTTGGAGTGCCGCCTCTGGCACCCGTGCCATAGGTTAGCCACCACTGCTTAGCTTATATTTCTATATGAATTATGCTTATTTCTGGAATACCCCTTTAATATAATTTATTTAGATAACCTGTTATGGTCAGTGATGTTATAAAAACTGTTTTGCATTTGCATTTAATGTGTCTATGGGAACCTGGGCACAACTAAAAAACCGTCCTCTGGAGCAGGTTCCCTTTAAAGAGGACCTGTCACCCCAAATTAGTGCCCCCATCCAAACATACCAACTGAATCTACTTCCCGGCCCCTTTCTAATGCTGCCCATTTCAAAGTCCTGGCTTAATCATTAGGGGGCCGTCCAGGGACTCCTCTTCTCCACAGGCCGCCACTCCCCTGGGCTCCAATCGTCATGCTGCGCATGCTAGTAAGTTCCCGAGAGCATTAAGACTGCAGCACTTGCGCACTGGATGCCACGATCGTCGGCATCTAGTGCATAGGAAAAGAAGTGGCGGAGAGTGGCGGCCTGTGGAGAAGAGGAGTGCTTGGACGTCCCCCTATTGAATAAGCCCGCCCGTCGTTCGGATATCATGTATGTTATGTGTCATATGCTATAGCACCGATTACTAAAGTTTGATTAATGCCAGGGCTTTGAAATGGGCAGCATTAGAAAGGGGCCGGGGAGTAGATTCATAAGGTATGTTTGGATGGGGGCACTAATTTGGGGTGACAGGTCCTCTTTAAATCAGTATTTTTTGAATGTTTTGTTTTGAATTAGCATTGTTTATTTTATTTTACAGAGAATGTGAAAGCTAAATCTCAAGAATGGAAAATGCTATTGGCCAGCTTTACAATATTGATTGTTATAGCTTTTTTCTTGACAGCTGTAGTATATGGTAAGTAAATGGAATTATATATACAGTAACATATTAGTTTTTTGATCAGAAAGAAAAAACAAAATTGTTATAAGACAGGAGGGTTCATATGTTAGAAGTGAAATTTCTTTCACGGTGGCTCAACTTGCACAGGAATACTGGCCTTTTAATAGTTCCAGAACTGAAATGTTTGTATGTACAGTATGCAACTGGCATCTATTTTTGCTATAACCTGTGTCAGTTTTCTGGTGTAAGTTAAGTTAAATCTGCCGCAGTGTGCGCTCATCCTCATCTGTATGATAAATAAAGCCACAGAAAAGAAACCAAAAAGTTTTCTCAATTCAACATTATTGTAATACATGGTTCCTGGTTTCTGATGGTCCGAAACCCAGGTCTGGGCCGGGTCCAATTAGAGAAGGGTGCTGAAAAAATGTGTTATAATTCCAAATTTTAAAACACATTTATTAAGAACCTTCAAATCATAACATGCACAAAGATGTAGAGGAAAAGTTAGAGGGCATCTATCCTGATGATGCATGCCAGACGGTACACTGGGGGGGGATACAACAACCTATGGCAGAATTCTGGAGTGGGAAAAGTAGCGTGGCCTAACCTGGGCACCAGAATTTTCAGTCTGAGAACCATAAAATTCAGACATAAACTAGGCCAACTAATAGCTGATCTAAAGTTCGACTTCACATTTATAAACTACTCCAGATAAATCATCCAGCATTATTAACCTGGTGCACAATAAGACTCTGCGCTATTCACAACACTTTTTATACACCTCCCTCATTGGAGGGAATTTATTAAAACTTGGATTTTATTCTATAGTCTCCATTGGAGATTCTGGAAAAGGTATAAAAAATTTCCCCCAATGTCTTTATTTGTAGCCAGCTTTTCTCCACTGAAAAAAACAAAGAGACTGAATATAGAAACAAAGCGATTAGGTATAATAGTGTCTGTTGCAACAGCCGGTAAATGGCTATGTAAACCACTGCATTTAAAGTGATACAATAATAATATAATAATCTTTATTTATATAGCACCATCATATTCCGTAGAACTTTATATATCATAGGGGACATATACAAATAAAATAAAACATGACAGCGCACAAACATTCATATGGAACAAAAGGAGTGAGAGCCCTGCTCACAAGAGCTTACAGTCTATGAGGATGAAGGGGATGACATAAGAACTGAAAAGCTTGTATAATGGACCAGCCATTGTTCATAAGCGAATAGAAGAAAATGATATAAAAAATAAAGATGCTGCTGCTTGAACCAGACATCAGCCGTCATTTTATATATAAAGTCCAAGGTCAATTGGACTGCAGTGAAGCCTTGAGCTTGGTATCTGATGTTTGCTGGATACAGATGGGAGGAGGACACAGGATGGGTAAGTAAAGAGAGTTGAAGTTTCATGCAGTTAGCAAGAATGTGCAAATAAGTTTTCTAGGATGGGATAAGGAAAACCTTGCCTCTTTTAGGCAGCTCCATTGACATCAAACATGACCTTTAGGAAGCCTTACGACATGATGCAAGATTAAAACCAAACCAGTATATCTATTCCAGATAGAAAAGATTTGCAACTGTAGGCAGCACTGGTTGGGTCTTTTCAATAAAGTTTAGGGAACTGGTTTTGCTGAGAGAGGTTTTTGACTAGGGTCAGGAAGCATGAGTTCTCCTTACAAAGACTGATAATTAGGACCGCCTTAAAGGTGTGTGAAGTTTTATAGCCACTGATGCTCCACTAGGGGATTCTGGGAGAATATGCAAATAAGTTTTCCAGGAAAGGATAAGGAAAGAGGCTTTCCTTGTCCCATCCTGAAAAACTTATCCGGGAGAACTCTTACTTCCCGAACCAGGCCTTTAGCAAGTGTTACAGGCTTTCCTAAAGAGATGGTTTTTAAGAGCACCTTTGAAACTTTGGAGGGTGGATATTAGTCTCATAGTCCCGGGCCGGGTATTCCAGAGAATTGGCGCAGCTCGCGAGAAGTCCTGGTGTTGTGAGAGATTCAAATTAAGGAATAGATTAATCTAACTTCACTGGCAGATCGTAGAGCACGGGTTTGGGCGATAGACTGAGATGAGAGATAGGGAAGTGCAGCATAATGCAGAGCTTTGGATGAGGGTGATTAGGGCAGGGGTGATGTTACGTGCAAAAGTATATAATTGGGAATCATCAGCATAGAGATGATACTGGAAACCAAATCTGCTGAAGGTTTGTCCGGTGGGGGCAGTATAGAGAGAAAAGAGAAAGGATCTAGGACTAAGCCCTGAAAAGCCCCCGATAGTTACAGGAAGAGAACAGAAAGATCCAGAAAAGAAGACCCTGAAAGTGCGATCAGAGAGATAGGAAGAAAACCAAGAGAGTACAGTGCCCTTCAGGCCACAGTATTAAATGCTTCTGAGTGAACCTGTTACCAGGGACCTCATTTTCACTAAAGACAGGTTACAAAAGCCCATTACAGCTACATTGAAAATATGCCATTCTGCTTTCTCTAAGCATTTGCATTACAATATAATTGTTTGTTATACCTTACCTTGCACCCTGACAAAATCCTCTGTAAAGTCCTAGGGGTTGGGCTTTGGTTTGGATGCATTTCAAAAAACAACATGTGACTTGTCTGTGCTGCAGACTGTTGTTTTTTGAAATGCATCAAACCAAAGCAAATCCCTGTGACAGAGGATTCTGTGTGGGTGCAAAGTAAGGTATAACACAAAATTATATTGTAATGCAAATGCTTCGAAAAGGCAGAAAGGCACATTTGCACTGCAATGGGCTTCTGCAACTGGTCTTTAGTGAAAATGAGGTCCCTGGTGACAGGTTCCCTATAATTACAAATTTCTGCAAACGTTGGGTAGTCTTATCCTGCAGTTATATTTAGTGTGTGTGTGTATATATATATATATATATATATATATATATATATATATATATATATATATATTATTAGATTAGATCATCCCCAAGAGGTAACAGAAAATCTTCAGTGACTACAATATATATATTTTCATCTTTTTCATCCTCCATAGCTCGTCTATTGGACTTTGTTATAGATTTGCCACATATGTTGTTACTATGTACTGTTCAAATGACTTGATAAACATTGCAGAATGTAGACTTTGTTTAGTTTAAAAAAGTTTATTGTTTGTCTGCATTTGCATTTGCAGTATCAGGACAATACAGAAGATTTTATCAGATAGGAACATGTTTTTACATGAAAAAGGATAATGCGTCATCCACAAGGAATTTTCCTAGTGTATATATCAGAAGCCAAGCAGAAAATACAATTGTTGGTAAATACTTTACTCTCTCTTTCACATGAATACCTGTTGGCTAAACAGCTATTCCTCCCTACTGCCCCATACACATGCACACTTGGTTTGGTCACAGGGGAGTAGGGAAAACCTCAAATACCATTGGCTGTGGCTTATCTTTGGGAAAAACATCTATTTGGAGAGAAACATACACATAAAATAGTTGTGTGCCCCTGCCTAAATCCGTAGGTACTCTTATCTTTAACAGCACACATCATATAAAGTCATCCTCAAATGTTCTGTATATGTGAGAGCTATATTTAGCCCTAAAGAAATGTAAATCTGCTTTTAGGTTCAGGATGTCGTAGACAGAACTAAGATATTAAGCCCTTGTGCAGAGGAATGTGAGGCACTGTGTATCACAGCGCCATGAACATGATGACTGCCTACATCAGCAGTCATTTTCTATGTAGTGTTCACTTTTCCATGCGTGGAGCCTTAATAAAATGAACACGTTTGTGCCTCAAGTCATAGTCACAAGATTTCACATCTTAAAACCAGATGCTGCAATGTTTATTTTTTTTCTCTTTCTAATCTGCTTTACTTTATTTTAGTTTCTGTACATAATTATGGGGAAAATCATCACAGCAGGTCATTAACCATATTGCTCTGAAAATGACTTGCAATAGGAGTGTCACTATAGGAAAATGTCTTCTGATGGCAATCTTTGGCTGTGAAGCTAGAGATGAGTGGTTTTGCTTAGCTGCCATTAGCAAACTATAAAGCTTCCTTGAGACTGTGATTCCCTCAAGCTTCCATTGTGACTGAGATCCTACAGAGTGCACAGAGAGTCTGCACACAGCACTAAAGGAAGCAACAGGGATGGTGAATCAATTGGTGAACATTCAGGAAATATCATAAAGTCATTATAGACACATGGGCAATTTATGTTAAAGGGTGGCCAACCCCTTTAACTCCTGTTTTCACTTCTCCCTCACTTTAGTCAATGTAGGAAACATCACCCAGTAGAGTGGTTGTCAAGCAGGCAAATTGGACAAGGAGGGTCAAACTGTGCTGGACATGTCCAAGTGCTTTGCTTCTCAATAAGTGCCACACCCACAGTATTAAATGGGAGGGCCCCCATAATCTGGATTGTTTTCTTTTTGGTTGCACTAATCAGCTTGTTCCCAGAAGCATAGGGAATAACATGCAAATTTGGTACAACCCATTTGATGGCCACTTTGAAAATTGAAGGCCTTTTTTATAATATTGTTCAGTAAAGAAAACAACTAACATTTCTTAATATTGTGAGGTTTTAATCATTGCTGGTTTCATTTCATTTTACAGATGTAGAAAACACGGTCACAACACTCCTGAACAGTTCCTGAAAATCTTTCTAATGATGAAACTTCAAAGAAATGGAGAATATTTTACTTGCACTTTATGAGAGGAGAATGTTTACTTAATTCAGTTTATGTGTTTGGCTGGTCCAGAATCTGGAATTCTGTTTTTAGTCTTTAGTTTTTTTTTTATGTTACCAATATAAAAAAATGCACTGAAAAAACTGAGAAACCATGGAAAAAAACATATAGGGCACATTTACTTACCCATCCGCTGGAGTTCACCGAAAGTGCATTGTCCGATGTGCCGCGATTCATTAAGATTGTGCGCCTGATATCCTGCATGTGTTGCTTCCCAGCTCAGGTCCAATGGAGTTCACCTTCTTTTTCGTGGTGCATTTAAGTGGTTGGGCTTGATACACAATTTAGTTAAAGTTAAATCCCACGCTCAGTACAAATCAGTGGGATCGTCTGACGGCACGCCCCCCCAGCACAGACACCTGTTAAATACTTGTGCAAGCCATGTAATCCCCGAAAAAGACGAACAGTCTGACAAAAGTGCAATCCGCGACCCTTGGTAAATAAGCCATGTACTGTTTCTTCAGTTTACTTTGTGAAATTACCTCAATTCTTTCCAATATTTATAGAATTATGGAACATAATGGTTACAATAAAAAGGTCAGAAAACTTTCATCAGTGTTGTTCATTTAAGTTTACAAGTGAATAAAACACCAATAAAACATTTCTGTAATCTATTCATCTTTAAGTCTACATGCAAAACTATTTTTGCATCAGTATTTAATAAGTCAAAGGAGTTGATATTAGAGAGAAAATATATAATGAAAATATCTTCTGGGTTTAGGATCCATTTCTTGTTTTGACTACAAATTCATTATATTTAACATTCTGGCAGTATATTAGAATGCTGGCCTGAAATAACAGTTTTTGGGGGGTGTGTAGCCTGCTCTAATAGTTTTTGTTGCCCTCAGGGCTACATGATAGAGAAATTCTTTTTATTTAAATTTTAAGCTTTTTTGGAATGTAACATGAATGTGGGTTTAATATAGGAAGCGGCTATTTGGCTTACCTATAGAAGGATAAATTACATATTAGGCCTTAACATTTGTTAATTGTTTGAGGGATTTATCAGAAGTGCCCATGGCAACCAGAGCTCCGCTTTCATTTTCCCACAGCTGTTTATAAAATTAAAGCTGAGATTTGATTGGTTGCCACTTCAGATAAATATCCCCCAATGTTTTAGTTAGTGTTCTGCCTCTGTGATTGTAAGCAAAAACCAGGAGCAGATCATGAACACACAGAGTTGTTTCAGATTACTGCATTATCTCTATGTAGTATCTCTTCATTCCTGGTTTTATTTCACATTTACTCATTTACTCACGTTTACTGACGCAGGACACTGACCAAATCACTGATGTGTAAATAAGAAATTTTGTTTTCATTCCTGTGCCCCAAACCTGATTGTAATACATAATACTAATTTAGGATTTGTGAGACATTCATATCACTGCAGACCAGTCTAATCTGTGGTCTAATCAGACACCACCTGGACAAGTTATTTTTAAAATGATTCCATAGCACTGCATCACATGGGCAGCTACAGACTCTACCGTTTGTAGATGCTGCAGGAATATTGTTATTATCCTTGTCAATGACAAATAGTCATCAATGACTATGATCAGTGTCGGAGTGGGTTTCCTTAGGCCCACCAGAAAAAATTTGGGGGCCCACTCTTCATTATCCCCCAGGAAATATACTCTAGCAGCTTCCAAATTGTGGTGTTTTCTGATGGGCCTCTGGGGTTCAGGATTGGGTTGAGCCAGGGCCCACTGGAGGATCCTCTGGTACTCTGGTGGGCCAGTCCAACACTGACTATGATGATAGTATGTGCTTGTCTCTGTGGTGCGTGGGTGTATCACAGTGGATACCTAAGGTGGTGACCCTTGATTCAATAAAGTCATAGGGATTTACTGGGGGGGGGGGTCACCATAGCATAACATGAACCAACTGAAGAGAAGATAGAAACAGACAACTGTAAAATGTAATGTAGACTGTATTGTATATTTTGGCGCTTTAGGGAAAGAATAAAAAGTAAAACATTTTACCAGAGTGCTTTGTTAAGTCTGGGCCCACTTTCAATGCTGATATATTCAGATTTGTGGCATAATGGTGGCAATTCACATGAATTTATCTTCACAAGGATTCATTATGTACAGGAACTGATGATGCCATAAAAAGAGGACTAAGGGGAAAGTGCTGCACATCCTTCCCTCATCACTATTGTGTGCTGATTAACACAAGATAAAGAATAAGGAAGGAATGTTTGGGGAAATTTAGATGTGAAATCATCAGCTAGAAATTACTGGTATAAGATAATTTTATAAAAAAGTTTTCTTATCTTTTGTCCATATCTTCTTGTTGAGAAAGTGGGGGGCAAAGGACAGGGTGTAATGAGAGAACAATATTGATAAAGATGTAAAAAGTGACCAACGGTTAAAAGAAAATCACAATGAAAAGTATAGTAAACTGTATTTACAATACTAATTGCAAGAGATCAGAGTCCTAATAAATAGACAAAGGGGCGTTGTCTCTCGCTTATATCATACAACCAGAAGGTGTCAGTTTATGGTTACCTTTCTACAATGGAGATAGCATAATGAGAATTATTCTCAGAGTTTGTCTGCTCAAACATATCTTATTTACAATTATTTTAATATAAGGGTTCATGCAGACATACAATTACATTCGAAAGTACTAACAACCACACCCTTTGCATATCATCCATATATGTTATAGTACATGACACTAATATATATTCTTGTCATCATGCTTGAATGAAATCTTTATGTGCTCTCCAGAGTGTCTAAATAATGCTTGGTCATAATAGGCAAAACAGAAATGAATCACCTTTTATTGTTTTTGATTGCAATTCAGATCTTTAGGGGTTGTCAGGGATTTTTTGTACTTCCCTGGGAAGTATAAAATTAACAAACATGCTGTACTTACTCCTCTGCAGAATGCTGGCTCAGCTCAGCACCATCCTTCACCGCTGGACCCTATCTGAATACAGAGGCTCAGCAATGATGTAACCCTCATTATACAAATGAGGATTACATTTGTAGTAGAGGGGTACGAAATTTAGGGAGGTAAATAATGTAATTTGGTCCTTTTTGTTGTTGTGTTTTCAGTATTTCACTTCCCACCTTCAAAAATGTTTAACTTTTTCTATTTTCCCATGTGTGGAGCTGTGTGTGGGCTTGTTTTCTGTGTAACAAATGGTACTTTATAGTGATGTTATTTAATATTCCATGCCGTGTTCTGGGAAGTGGGAAAAAATTCAAAATGCAAATGAAATTGATGAAAATATTTATTTGCACCATTTTCTTGTGGGCAAATGAAATTGGTGAAAATATTTATTTGCACCATTTTCTTGTGGGCTTAGTTTTTACAGCTTTCACTCTGCGATTCAAATGACTTGTCTTCTTTATTCTATGGGTCAGCACCCTCACGGGGATACCAAATTTATGTAGGTTTTATTGTGTTTAAATACAGTGTTCCCCATCCTTTTTATATCTGGGGCCTGCCTGCACCCAAAATATTCCATATCTAACCCCAAATCATATCAAGTGCCCTTTTAATGTCTCCATAAGAAGAAGGCTACAAAAAAGGGATTATAACATCCCTTTTTCTACAGCAACCCCCCCCCACCCCACACACACACACCTATAAAGTCCCCTTGGCTTTGGGCTTTTTACTGTGAGAAAAAAAATATACATACCACATATACACAAGGGTAAGCTGACCTGAGTGAAAACCCGAGATACCAAGGGTGGGAAATTCAGCTGCTACTCTTAATAAAATGTCCCAGCAGCAACCTCCACTCACCAATAAATGTCCAGTAGTGGCCTCCCTCACTAATAACATGTCCAGCGGCAGCCTTCCTTCACTAATAGCATGTCCCAGCAGTGTCCCTCCCCCCATAAAATGTCCCCAGCATTGCTTCCCCCATAATATGTCCCCAGCATTGCTCCCGCAATAATATGTCCCCAGCATCAGTACCCCCTAGAAAATGTCCCCTGAATTGCTCCCCCCCAGAAAATGTGCCCTGCAGTGTCCCCCCCCATTATTAATTGTTCAGAAGATGTCGAAAAAACTGAGAAACCATGGAAAAAAACATATAGGGCACATTTACTTACCCATCCGCTGGAGTTCACCGAAAGTGCATTGTCCGATGTGCCGCGATTCATTAAGATTGTGCGCCTGATATCCTGCATGTGTTGCTTCCCAGCTCAGGTCCAATGGAGTTCACCTTCTTTTTCGTGGTGCATTTAAGTGCTTGGGCTTGATACACAATTTAGTTAAAGTTAAATCCCACGCTCAGTACAAATCAGTGGGATCGTCTGACGGCACGCCCCCCCAGCACAGACACCTGTTAAATACTTGTGCAAGCCATGTAATCCCCGAAAAAGACGAACAGTCTGACAAAAGTGCAATCCGCGACCCTTGGTAAATAAGCCATGTACTGTTTCTTCAGTTTACTTTGTGAAATTACCTCAATTCTTTCCAATATTTATAGAATTATGGAACATAATGGTTACAATAAAAAGGTCAGAAAACTTTCATCAGTGTTGTTCATTTAAGTTTACAAGTGAATAAAACACCAATAAAACATTTCTGTAATCTATTCATCTTTAAGTCTACATGCAAAACTATTTTTGCATCAGTATTTAATAAGTCAAAGGAGTTGATATTAGAGAGAAAATATATAATGAAAATATCTTCTGGGTTTAGGATCCATTTCTTGTTTTGACTACAAATTCATTATATTTAACATTCTGGCAGTATATTAGAATGCTGGCCTGAAATAACAGTTTTTGGGGGGTGTGTAGCCTGCTCTAATAGTTTTTGTTGCCCTCAGGGCTACATGATAGAGAAATTCTTTTTATTTAAATTTTAAGCTTTTTTGGAATGTAACATGAATGTGGGTTTAATATAGGAAGCGGCTATTTGGCTTACCTATAGAAGGATAAATTACATATTAGGCCTTAACATTTGTTAATTGTTTGAGGGATTTATCAGAAGTGCCCATGGCAACCAGAGCTCCGCTTTCATTTTCCCACAGCTGTTTATAAAATTAAAGCTGAGATTTGATTGGTTGCCACTTCAGATAAATATCCCCCAATGTTTTAGTTAGTGTTCTGCCTCTGTGATTGTAAGCAAAAACCAGGAGCAGATCATGAACACACAGAGTTGTTTCAGATTACTGCATTATCTCTATGTAGTATCTCTTCATTCCTGGTTTTATTTCACATTTACTCATTTACTCACGTTTACTGACGCAGGACACTGACCAAATCACTGATGTGTAAATAAGAAATTTTGTTTTCATTCCTGTGCCCCAAACCTGATTGTAATACATAATACTAATTTAGGATTTGTGAGACATTCATATCACTGCAGACCAGTCTAATCTGTGGTCTAATCAGACACCACCTGGACAAGTTATTTTTAAAATGATTCCATAGCACTGCATCACATGGGCAGCTACAGACTCTACCGTTTGTAGATGCTGCAGGAATATTGTTATTATCCTTGTCAATGACAAATAGTCATCAATGACTATGATCAGTGTCGGAGTGGGTTTCCTTAGGCCCACCAGAAAAAATTTGGGGGCCCACTCTTCATTATCCCCCAGGAAATATACTCTAGCAGCTTCCAAATTGTGGTGTTTTCTGATGGGCCTCTGGGGTTCAGGATTGGGTTGAGCCAGGGCCCACTGGAGGATCCTCTGGTACTCTGGTGGGCCAGTCCAACACTGACTATGATGATAGTATGTGCTTGTCTCTGTGGTGCGTGGGTGTATCACAGTGGATACCTAAGGTGGTGACCCTTGATTCAATAAAGTCATAGGGATTTACTGGGGGGGGGGTCACCATAGCATAACATGAACCAACTGAAGAGAAGATAGAAACAGACAACTGTAAAATGTAATGTAGACTGTATTGTATATTTTGGCGCTTTAGGGAAAGAATAAAAAGTAAAACATTTTACCAGAGTGCTTTGTTAAGTCTGGGCCCACTTTCAATGCTGATATATTCAGATTTGTGGCATAATGGTGGCAATTCACATGAATTTATCTTCACAAGGATTCATTATGTACAGGAACTGATGATGCCATAAAAAGAGGACTAAGGGGAAAGTGCTGCACATCCTTCCCTCATCACTATTGTGTGCTGATTAACACAAGATAAAGAATAAGGAAGGAATGTTTGGGGAAATTTAGATGTGAAATCATCAGCTAGAAATTACTGGTATAAGATAATTTTATAAAAAAGTTTTCTTATCTTTTGTCCATATCTTCTTGTTGAGAAAGTGGGGGGCAAAGGACAGGGTGTAATGAGAGAACAATATTGATAAAGATGTAAAAAGTGACCAACGGTTAAAAGAAAATCACAATGAAAAGTATAGTAAACTGTATTTACAATACTAATTGCAAGAGATCAGAGTCCTAATAAATAGACAAAGGGGCGTTGTCTCTCGCTTATATCATACAACCAGAAGGTGTCAGTTTATGGTTACCTTTCTACAATGGAGATAGCATAATGAGAATTATTCTCAGAGTTTGTCTGCTCAAACATATCTTATTTACAATTATTTTAATATAAGGGTTCATGCAGACATACAATTACATTCGAAAGTACTAACAACCACACCCTTTGCATATCATCCATATATGTTATAGTACATGACACTAATATATATTCTTGTCATCATGCTTGAATGAAATCTTTATGTGCTCTCCAGAGTGTCTAAATAATGCTTGGTCATAATAGGCAAAACAGAAATGAATCACCTTTTATTGTTTTTGATTGCAATTCAGATCTTTAGGGGTTGTCAGGGATTTTTTGTACTTCCCTGGGAAGTATAAAATTAACAAACATGCTGTACTTACTCCTCTGCAGAATGCTGGCTCAGCTCAGCACCATCCTTCACCGCTGGACCCTATCTGAATACAGAGGCTCAGCAATGATGTAACCCTCATTATACAAATGAGGATTACATTTGTAGTAGAGGGGTACGAAATTTAGGGAGGTAAATAATGTAATTTGGTCCTTTTTGTTGTTGTGTTTTCAGTATTTCACTTCCCACCTTCAAAAATGTTTAACTTTTTCTATTTTCCCATGTGTGGAGCTGTGTGTGGGCTTGTTTTCTGTGTAACAAATGGTACTTTATAGTGATGTTATTTAATATTCCATGCCGTGTTCTGGGAAGTGGGAAAAAAATTCAAAATGCAAATGAAATTGATGAAAATATTTATTTGCACCATTTTCTTGTGGGCAAATGAAATTGGTGAAAATATTTATTTGCACCATTTTCTTGTGGGCTTAGTTTTTACAGCTTTCACTCTGCGATTCAAATGACTTGTCTTCTTTATTCTATGGGTCAGCACCCTCACGGGGATACCAAATTTATGTAGGTTTTATTGTGTTTAAATACAGTGTTCCCCATCCTTTTTATATCTGGGGCCTGCCTGCACCCAAAATATTCCATATCTAACCCCAAATCATATCAAGTGCCCTTTTAATGTCTCCATAAGAAGAAGGCTACAAAAAAGGGATTATAACATCCCTTTTTCTACAGCAACCCCCCCCCCCCCACCCCACACACACACACCTATAAAGTCCCCTTGGCTTTGGGCTTTTTACTGTGAGAAAAAAAATATACATACCACATATACACAAGGGTAAGCTGACCTGAGTGAAAACCCGAGATACCAAGGGTGGGAAATTCAGCTGCTACTCTTAATAAAATGTCCCAGCAGCAACCTCCACTCACCAATAAATGTCCAGTAGTGGCCTCCCTCACTAATAACATGTCCAGCGGCAGCCTTCCTTCACTAATAGCATGTCCCAGCAGTGTCCCTCCCCCCATAAAATGTCCCCAGCATTGCTTCCCCCATAATATGTCCCCAGCATTGCTCCCGCAATAATATGTCCCCAGCATCAGTACCCCCTAGAAAATGTCCCCTGAATTGCTCCCCCCCAGAAAATGTGCCCTGCAGTGTCCCCCCCCATTATTAATTGTTCACAGCGGAGGCCCCATAAAAATAAAGAAAACACTTATTTTCTGCACTCCACTGCTCTGGCTTCCTCTATTTCCAGATTCCCTGCAGTGCCAGCAGAGGTACGTCTATGCTCTCTACCACATGCACCTGCTATGACACGGCCATGTCGCCGCCTGATTACATCATCATACCGGGTGCATGCGGCAGAGAGCATAGACGTGCCTCTGCTGGCACTGCAGGGAATTTGAGGATAGAAGAAGATTGAGCCGCGGGGTGAAGCGTGAAGAGAAGTGCTAGAGGGAAATACCGATTTCTTTTTTCTTCAACCGCCAGACCGTGGGCCAGGACCGGGTGACTACAGTCCGTTCTTGGGCCTAGGCCCAGCTTTTGAAGACCAGCGTTTTGATATATTTTAAAAAATTCAACCTTCTGTCCAAAAAAGTTCTTTGTTTCGACATCTTCTGACGCTAATAACTTTTTTATACTTACAGTGTACGGAGCTGTGAAAATTTGTTGGCTGCAATAAGTGCACAGGCCCAATCCCTGCCGGCCATGCGATTATTTCAGGGCTTCTATGCCACTCGTATGGAGCAGAAGCCCTGATAAATACTCCCCATTATGTCTACTAGCTACTATCTATTGTTACTATATTGGCTACTGTGGACAGGAACTGTGACTACTGGCTACTGTGTGGGGGCACTAAGACTGTTTTGCTATCTGCTGCAGATAGTGGAGAGGTGGGTTGTTTCAGGTAACAACACACAGATGATGGGAAACCTGGAGAAGATAAGACCCGATCAGGTAAATGGAGCTCTGGAAAAACACACGTCTGCAGACATCAGGCACCTAGAGCTCATTGGCATATTTTAAAAACATACATTTATATGCATTACGCAATAAATCTGACACATATCAGAAATGTTGTTTGTGATAGGCAAATAGCCAACAAGCCACATCCTATCCATGTATCATAGCTACAGCTGTTCCCAGTATTTGTACTAGGTCATTGAACATTAAATGAAAATGAAAGTAGGTACAGAAATCTTCCTGGTACATTTTACAAGCTGTATGCAGAGAAGGATATATTCAGGTAAGGAATAAAGATTTTTATGCTACATAAGGTGACATTTCTGCAAATAACGGGCTGTCTAGAGCCACAAGGCTGAGTCTAGAAAAGGTTTTATGTTGCCAAAAGGGGCAGAGAGGTAAATGTTTAGAAATAAGTTAATAGGGAAATGTTCATGTCATGTACTTTTGTCAGTTTCTCAGCATTTCTACAAAGCTGTCTCTGTTGTATGTCTAAATAGACAATTACCGGTAGATATTTTGTTAAAACTGTTGGTCAAGGGTAGTAAAGACTTTTATGCCTGCACCCCTGCTGGTCTAGGGCAGACAATAACTGAATCCCTTGAAGTCTAGGAAAATGAAAGAGTCCATTACAGTATCCCTGTTTCTAACAATTTTATTCTAACATTTTTCATTTGGATTGTTAAAATACACAAAATATAATTATGGGATGGAAGAAAGGAATACACAAATCACTGGTCAGACCACACATGGAATATTGTGTACAGTTTTGGGCACCAGTGTATAAAAAGGACATAGCAGAACTGGATTGGGTGCAGAGGAGAGCAACCAAGATTATTAGGGGAATGGGGGGTCTACAATGCAATGAAAGATTACAACATTTGGAGACCTCATTACATGGTACAAATACCTGAATGGTCAGTACAGAGGTCTCTCCAAAGATCTTTTTATACCTAAGTATACCTAAGTATATATATATATATACCTGAAGTATATATCATAAAATCTACAGAAAAAAAGTATTTAAATGTTATTTAAATGTATGTTACAATCAGGACTACTGACTATTGTTACAGAAAAGAGGAAGAGACCATGTTGCAGGGTGATCAAATTTAAACACATCTCATCTGTATATGATGTAATTGGCCAATTTGTTGTGAGTTGGTAAATAAGACCAAAGTGATCTGAAAGTAGAACCAGAGAAAATAGATCAAATGACAATAGAAGATGACCATGTAGAATTCCCCATGATGCTCTTAAGGCTGCTCTCACCCAGTACTGAGGGACTTTAGATGTGAGGTTACTGACAACTGATGGAATGAGTGATTGACACTATAAAACTGCTAATCTATGGAATGCAGCCATTTTGTGGGTATTGTGACTACTAATTAGAAAGAAGCTTTTGATGTTTGGCTCAGAACAGCTTAGATTTAAGAGATAAAGAAAGTGATAAGTGATCAGTGAGGAGAAAAAGAAAGAGAAACATGATAGGGACAGAGAGAGAGACACAAATCTGTTGAGTACTATTTCATGAGTAAGTTATTTCATAATGTTTCACTATTTCACTCTGTTAGGCATGAACAACCAACCAAAACCCCAAGAGCCATTGCCGTTATTGCTATAGATTCAGAAGTCTACTGCACAGAACAGCAAGGTAAAAGTTCTTCCCTCTTCGGTATCAGCCCCTCTATCCCAGTTTGTAATTATGCAGAACTTTCTCTGACTCTCTCTCTGCACCTCAAGCTATGTCAATCCTCTGCAGCAGCCTCCCCACCTTCTGCTCTCCTAACACGTTATGCACATAAGAAAAGCTATTAACTATTAGTGCTCACACAGCACAAACTATGGAACACATTTACTTACCTGGTCCCTGCGCGATCCCCGAGGTGCGTTGTCCGACAAGGATGAAGTCTGCCGCGATTCAACAAGATTGTGCGCCTGAGATCCTGCATGTGTTGCTTCCGCGCCCCTGATTTGTGTTGATGAAAGTCGGTGCGATTGTGCCAAAATCTGAATGCCTGTTAAAACCCCTGTTAAATGCGGCACAAAACGGAAATAGTCGAGAAACCCGGCGCAATTGCGGTCCGCGGACCCTTAGTAAATATGCCCCTATATGCATGTAACTGTTTCACTGCTGGTTTCTACTAATGGGACATGCAGTAACTCCCGTTCATTGAATTTGCAAAAACATGGCTACATTTATGGGAACTAATCTTCACACAGGAACATTTTCTAATAACATCCAGTTGAAGAAATGAATGTATAGGACGGGTGAATTAAATTAAATATCAATGTGCAGATGAGAATAATCTATGGAGGATGTTCATAGGCTGCAGGGTGACTTGGACAAACTAAGTGTTTGGTCATCCATTTGTCGAATGAGGTTTAATGTGGACAAATGTAAGGTTATGCACTTGGGGGCTAATAATCCACAGGCAACATATGTCCTTGGGGGAGTAAATCTTGGAGAGTCCCCTGTTGAGAAGGTTCTGGGTGTACTAGTAGATCATAAATTAAATAACAGCATGCAATGTCAATCAGCTGCCTCTAAAGTCATGTATTAAATATGGTATGGACTCTCAGGATAGTAATGTAATATTACCACTGTAGAAGGCATTGGTTCAGCCTCACCTGGAATATGCTGTCCAGTTCTGGGCCCCGGTCCATAAAAAGGATGCCCTGGAGCAGGAGAGGGTTCAACAAAGAGCCACAAAAAGATAAGGGGTATGGAGGGTCTCAGTTGTGAGGAAAGATTAAAACAACTAGATTTATTTAGTCTGAAAATGAGACAACTACGAGGGGACATGAATAATTTATATAAATATATGAATGGTCCATACAAAAAATATGGTGGTAAGTTGTTCCAGATTAAATCAAATCAAAAAACCAGAGGGCACTGTCTCCGCCTGGAGAAATCAAGGTTTAATCACCAGAGGCGTCAATCTGTTTAATAGCCTGCCTCAGGCGCTGGTCACAGCAGGGACAGCAGAGAGCTGCAAGAAGGGTCTAGATGCCTTTTTACACCTAAATTGATGGTGTTGTTATATAGAATTGTTTCCCCTAAATCCCTTCCTCATCCAATCTCTTCCCTTCCTTGGTTGAACTTGATGTGTCTTTTTTCAACTGTAGAAACTATGATACTATGAATTAATTTTATGTAATGGTGGCAGTGCGTGCCCTCTGCTGGGTTACTTGCCTAAGCCACCATCTTGTCACTTTTCCTGCTGCTAGTCATTCTTCTGCGTGCCCTAGCACTTTCAAACCATCCTGATCCTTGCCATAATGTATTAGCTATACCTGGGACTTTCTGTTTGCTTCCTGGCCCTGACCTTTGGCTTGTCAATTGGATTACGCTGGATTGCTGCCTTCCATGATCTGGACTGTCTGTGACTATGCTCTGTAAAGTAATTAATGCAGAGGAGGATAGTATAATATTACAGAGGGATTGTGGAAACTGGAGGCCTGGGCTGACAAATGAGTTTAAATATTGATAAATGTAAAGTTATGCGCTTGGGTTTCAGTAAATAAAATCATAGTTATGTGTTAAATGATACATTTCTTGGTAAAACTGTTGGATGTGGGAGTATTGGTAAATAGTAAGCTCGATTTTGGGACCAGTGCTAGGCGTCTGCTGCTAAAGCAAATAAAATTATGAGCCGTGAATAAGGATAGAGATTCTATCCGAAACGCGTAGGCTGATGCCTTGACTCCTGTCTCTACCTTGTGTCAGTTTTTATTGCATTGAATGTATCAGAGAAGACTACAATAAAGATATCTTGTTTTTGCTACACAGGTGGAATTATGCATTTTTCATTTGGATTGTTAAAATACACAAAATATAATTATGGGATGTATTAAGAAAGGAATACACAAATCACTGGTCAGACCACACATGGAATATTGTGTACAGTTTTGGGCACCAGTGTATAAAAAGGACATAGCAGAACTGGATTGGGTGCAGAGGAGAGCAACCAAGATTATTAGGGGAATGGGGGGTCTACAATGCAAATACAAAATTTGGAGACCTCATTACATGGTACAAATACCTGAATGGTCAGTACAGAGGTCTCTCCAAAGATCTTTTTATACCTAGGCCTGTGACCCATATAAAGGGGCATCTTCTATGCCTAGAGGAGGGGCGGTTATACCATTGCCATAGACAAAGGTTCCTTATTGTGCAAGCAGTGAGACTATGGAAATCTCTGCCACAAAATGTTGTAATGGCTGTTAATTTTTTTTTTTTTTTCTATCAACTCTTTATTTGTATTTTCAAGTATAATGGTCACAGTTACATCAGCCCTAGCAAGGGCGAAGCACAAGCATAAGTCCGGGCCAACACCCGTGATACTGGGAACGCCCAGCCAAAGAACACCTGTGAACTTCAATTACCAAATATTGAAATGCAAAGCATGTAATAGTAATAAACACAAACTTGAACATAAAAACTCATATTCCTGGCTCGTACATGACATCTAATGAAAAGGGAAGGGGGAAAAAACATACAGAGTTTCTGGCACATTTATCTAGGTTGATACATTGCAGAGAAGTCATCCCAGGTGGACCATACAGCATCAAACTTATCCATTTGGTTGTTTACTTGAGCAGTCAGGTGTTCCATTGACCTCATGTCCTAAAGAAGGTTTCTTCCAGAAAAGTGAAATTAGACAGTTGGCAGCAGCGAGTACGTGAAGGAGCAGCTTGGCACTTGAAGCTCATACATTCCAAGGCAGCAGGTTGAGTAGGTATACCGCTGGGTCTAGGGAGATGTCCAAACCCAGCAATTCCATAACCCGCTGTTTAACTGAATTCCTATAGGGTCCTATACGGGGCCAGTCCCAAAATATATGCATCAGAGAACCCCCTGCTACATTACAGCGCCAACATGCATTAGGCATGTCAGGATTAAATTTATGAAGTAATTCCAGGGTGTGGTACCAGTGCATAAGGATCTTAATTTGGTTTTCCTTATTAAGGCTGTTAATAGAGGATTTTGTCGCTCTAGCCCAGATGACTTGCCTTTTTTTTTTTAAAAGTGTCTGCCTATCCAAGCTTACCATCCATCCATGTACTTATGCACCAAAAATTTTGATGTCCTTGGGGAATTAAGGGTGCTATAGCTAGTACAGATTAGACATTTAGTAGATGGGCCGCTGGCGCATAACAACTCAAAGAGGGTGGGCCTCGGGACTGCGTCTGGGCCTATAGTAGCTACTATAAAACATCTAATCTGCTGATAGCAGAATAGCCCCCTTTCCAGTTCGGAATGCCTGTCCACCAGCGTAGGAAACAGAAGAATTTGCTTTGTGTGGGCATCTATAAAGTCCTTTATCTGGAACTTCCAGGCCTGGAACCAAGGTCTGAACCCTGCAGAAGACACACTATCAGGGAGGTGCGGGGTAAAAAAGTGTGGGGTCAGTGGATAATTGGAATCAGACCCTACATTTAAGCCAGATGTCCTGTGTAAACTGTATAGGTCCCAAGAGGGAGGAGGAGATCATTTCCATATTAGAGTGGCTGGGTGGTAAGGGGCTAGCCATAATTTCTCTATCTCAGTCCACCTGTTATACGCCGCTGTAAAATCTGCTTGGTTTTTGGGGTGCCAGTTAATATTCAATGGATCTTTATAGGGGATTTATTAAGGGTACAATACAGGGATAAACTAACTAAGGGACAGACGGTGGGGAAGGAAGTGCTCTCTCTAAAGATCTGTATACCATCTCATATACACACACACATAGCTCACACACATTGCCCATCATCCCACCTCCACCACTGTCTTGGCCAATCCAATGATGATGTAGAATCAATACATTCTTATCCCACAACCTTGCAGGACAAGTAACTTGAGTCTTTGTTTCCCACAGGATCTGGTAGAATCTCCAGGGGGCAATGGCCTCCAGGTGTAATAGCACAGTCCATTGTTAACACATGCAGCTGTCTCTGCAATCTTTATTAGGGGCAATGTAGGCATTTATGGCTTAGTTCTTCCTCTGTCCACAAAGACCCTTAAACTGTCTCAAGCCACATCATGTCATACTTCCAACAGCCGCGAACACTGACCAGAAAGCTATATGCCTGAGATGGCTCTCAGAATAGTACAGTTTCAAGTCAGGAAAGACTAGGCCTCCACTGGGGGCTCAAACCGTCATAACTGATTTGGGGATACGGTGTCTACGCCCATTCTAGACATAATCCAGACATCTAGACTGCAGTCTATTCAACCAGGACATCTGCACTCTAACAGGCAATGTTTCAAACAAGTAATAGGACTGACATTTTTATTGCTGCAATGCGTCCCCAAAAGTGAAATATGCAATGGGTTCCACTTATCTAAGAGGGACTGAATTTCTTGAAACAGGGGTATAAAGTTGGCCTCAAAAAGCTCACCATAGGTGAAGGTAAGATTAATACCCAGGTATTTTAAGGAGGAACTTTTCCAATAGTAAGGGAAAACTGATTGTAACGCCATGAGTTCCCTCTGGGGTAGATTAATGGGAAGGGCTTCAGTCTTGGTTCAGTTAATTTTATATCCAGATAGGTTGCTATATTCTTTCAAGGTTTCATGCAAATTTGGTAGACTCACCACCGGGTTGGATAGGGTAAGCAAGACATTACAGACGGTCCCCTACTTAAGGACACCCGACTTACAGACAACTCATAGTTACAGACAGACCCCTCTGACCTTTGGTGAAGCTTTTTGAATGCTTTAATATAGTCCAAGACTGCAATAATCAGCTCTAATATGTCTGTAATTAAGCTTTATTGATAAGCCTTGGTCCCATTACGGCAAAAAATGTTTAAACTCCACTTGTCACCGGGGCCAAATTTTTTTTTGGTCTGGATCTACAATTATAAAATATACAGTTTCGACTTACATACAAATTCAACTTAAGAACAAAACTCCGGACCCTATCTTGTACGTAACCCGGAGACTGCCTGTATACGCAAACAAGGAAATTTTAAATTGTGTATTGCCCACAGTTATTCCTGACACGTCAGGGTTTGCCCTAATATAAGCCGCTAGGGGCTTGATGCTTAGGACATACAACAGGGGGGAGAGTGGGCAACCCTGGTGTGTGTCATTTCGTATGGGAAAAGGGGTGGAGCGTGCATGTGGCAGACGGACTACCGCATGTGGAGTAGAGTATTGGCTTGTAGAAAGGGGCCCCTAAACCCAAAGCATTGAAGGGTAGCAAACATGAAAGTCCAATCCAGGCGATTGAATGCCTTTTCAGCATCAAGGCTAAGAAAGAGCGCCTTCTTCCCTTGGTGTCTTATGACTTTCAAGAGGTCAGCTGCCCTTCGTGTATTATCCCCTGTTTAGCGGAATCTGACAAAGCCCACCTGGTACTTGTGGACCAGTTGGGGAGGCCAGTTATTTAACCTATCTGCAAATAATTAAGTAAAGATTTTTAAGTCTGAATTATTGGTCTGTAGCTAGCGCAAATTAATGGGTCCTTACCTGGTTTGGGGAGTACAGTAATATATGAATTTAACATAGTATCAGGTATAGGCGTTCCTTTAAGGAAGGCATTGTATAACTGAACCATATGAGGAAGCAAAACCTCCCCATATGTTTTATAGTACATGTAAGTAAAGCCGTCTGGGCCAGGGGCCTTGCCATTGGGCAGGGCTTTAACCACTTCCGACAGTTCTTCTATTGTTATTTCTTGGTTCAAATCATTCAATGCCTCTGAAGAAAGGGACGGAAGATTACAGTCAGCTAAGTAATGGCGCAATTGGTCTGTCATTACTGTGCTGTCCCTGGGAATCCTGGGTGGAAGAGCATATAGGTTGCTATAGAAATCCTCGAATACTCGGGCTTCTTTAGTTGCGTCATACTGAGTCACCCCAGAGGAGTCTTTAATACCGCCTTGGGCTCTTAATTGATTGGCAAGAAGGGTATGAGCCTCATAACCATATTCATAAAAACGCCTACGGGAGTAGCAAAGTAGTTAGTCGCTGTTCATGAACAAATATTCACGCAGTCTAGCTCTAGCATCCACTACTCTTCTTAGCAATCCAAAGGACGGTTAGTCATCAGTCGGGACTCCAGCAAGCGTAGCTCCTTTTCACACTGTGTCCGAACTGCCTGAATAAGGTGTTTTTTACAAGATGTGACTGACATACAGTCACCACGAATAACTGCTTTATGCGCTTCCCACAAAATTGTGTGGGAGTGGGCAGGGGGGTATTTTCTGTAAAGTAATGGAGAAGGCAATTCTGCTCGTAGCGCAGGGTTAGAAAGTAGCTTTACATTGAGTCTCCAGCGCAGTGGATGTGGTGACGGTGGGGGTGGGATGCGGGTGAAACCAAGGTTGGGTGTTACTGGGGAGTGATCTGACCATGTAATTGTTTCAATGGAAGACTCCTCACGCGGGTGTGCGTATTGTGGGGGGAGGGAGGGAGTAGAAAGAGTATGTCCTGGCCCTTGGGTTATCCACTCTCCACAGGTCATATGGAGAGGTCATATAGATAGGTCATATGGGTCGTGTTGGCAGATCAGCCTCCGGAAGGCAGAGGCCAAACGCTGGGACTGTCGCGACGGGGGAGGCAGGGATTGAAAGTCTGTCCCTGCCTTCTGAGAAGGGAGCATTAAGGTCACTTCCCACTAGGACTGGAGTCCCCTGTATTGTGTCAGTCAGGTCAGAATTTTGGAAAGAAATGAAATGTATGGGAAAGTATGGGAAGACCCCCCAGTGAGTCCTGTAACATAATTTATCTGCCTTCTAGGTCAGAAAAGGAGCTAGAAACTGTAAGAGGGCCAGAACGAGACACTAGAATTGCAACCCTTGCTTTTCTTGTGTGGGAACACGCCAGGAAAGCCTGTTCGGTAGTGACATCTCGCAAATCTGCAGGAGCCTGAACTGGAGATGTGGGTCTCCTGCAGGAATGCAATGTCTGGGGACAACCTCTTAAATTCCTGCAGCAGTAAGTAATGCTTACTATTTGAGTTAAGGCCCTTAACTTCAAAGATAACAGTCTCACCAAATTAAGGGTTTTCTTAGGGGACACTTATCAGAGTGCTGATAGCTTTCCTGAGGCCCTGTATGCTCATCTTGTTGGGCCGTCTGTACCTGGAATGTATCCTGGCAGTGCGTGGGGTCCCCATGCTGGGCACATGGCTGCTGGGAGGCTGAGATCCGTGCTGGGAATTGCAGCAGGGCCTCCTGATATGGCCTCTCTTGGCCAGTGCTGGTGGCCCCGGAGCCTAGGGGAGAACCCAAGTCAGGGGTTGCAGGGAGTGTGGTAGCAGGAGTTGTGGGGTACGTTCCCTGGATGAGACCCCCCGCGTATCCACTAATGTGGGTACTTGCGGGGTGCCGGATCGTTCCAGGGAGACTGCGGGAGGCTTGGCTTTTCTCCTGTTGCCCATATCGCCGAGGTAGGCTGCTTATTTAAGGCTAGCGGGACCTGTGGGAGACAGGCTGATAATGGCTGATAATTTTAAAATGTTCAAGAGGGGCCTGGACGCTTTTCTGAAGAGCAATAATATCATACGGGAAAAAAACTTTTTGTTAGTAGTTTAGGTTGATACAGGGAGTTATTGTAACACCCATATCAGGGGTCAGGAAGGAATTTTTCCTTTCATTGGGCCAATTGGCCTCAGTTTGGCATGGTTTTGTCTTCTGGTTTTGATGTATAGGTTGGACTTGATGACTGATGTCTTTTTAGAACCTTTTTTACTACCCACCTGGGCCAAATGCTTTCCTTACCAGACCACAATAAGAGGTAGTGAGTGACCTTGCAATTCCTCTGCAGAAACGTCACTTTGTGTGGCCCAAAGTCGAAACAGTTGGATAGTGCAGTGGGTCCACAACCCTCTGTTTGTTATAGTTTACAACATCAGGTTTTTTTTAAGCCAAAGTCAAAAATGGATTGAAATGTTGTCATTTGTTCCCTGGCTCTCATCTCCTCCATTTGCATCATATGATCTAATGCTTCCGGCCATTGGGCCTTAATTGGGGGGGCATTAAAGATTTCCATATCATTTAAAACACCACCAAGATACAATGACATAGACAATGACCTTTCTTGAAAGATGAGATGGAGCCAGGGTGCATGGAGAGATGGGCAATTTCAGGATGAGCAGAAATCAATACAGACCATAATTTGTTATATTGAACAAAGACAGCAGTCCATAACTCCCTGAACCCAGGACATAACCACCATATGTGCATTAAACCCTTGTTTACCCCATGTGATGCACATCATTTCAAGTGGAAGAAACTCCAGAATTCTGGCATACATAGATTAATAAATCTCTCCCTGTATGTTGGATGAGTATGAGGCATTTTACCTATATAATGTGAGGTTTCTTGGGAAAAAACTAAACAAATACATTTAGATTGTCAGAGGAGCAAACTATTTGTTTTTAGCTTGACAAAGGGCTCAAAATGTGCTAGTTCAGAGGAAGCAAGGGGGGAGTTGGTAAAGTTTTTAGTCAGGAAGTTAATTAAATGCTTTTATACCTTAAGAAGATATGATCTGGTAGCAATATCTAAACCACACAGGGGCATTACTAGGAAAGATTGGGCCCCATAGCAGACTTCAGAATGAGGCCCCTTCCCCCTATGCTAGGCAGTCTTATTATCCCAGGGTGAGGGCACTCAAGTAACTGTAGACCACATGCGGGAAGTAGACGGCAGAAAGCTAGAGATGAGAGTCCTGCTGTCTCCTCCCTCGACAATTCTCCCAACTGTGTACTGTAGAAGATTTCACTGTTATGTACATATAATTATGTACAATTTGCAGCATTATGGGGCACATTTACTTACCCGGCCCATTCGCGATCCAGCGGCGCGTTCTCTGCACAGGATTCGGGTCCGGCTGGGATTTAAGATGGTAGTTCCTCCGCCGTCCACCAGGTGGCGCTGCAGCGCCGAAAATAATCTTAACGCCCCGGAATGCACCATCCCATAGAAGGTGAAGGTGAGCGCTCCCCAAGCGACACATTTTCGGTTTTTAAATGCGGCGGTTTTTCCGAATACGTCAGGTTTTCGTTCGGCCACGCCCCCCCGATTTCTGTCGCGCGCATGCCGGCCCCGATGCGCCACAATCCGATCGCGTGCGCTAAAAACCCGGGGAAATTCATGAACAAGCGGCGCAAATCGGAAATATTCGGGTAACACGTCGGGAAAACGCGAATCGGGCCCTTAGTAAATGACCCCCTATATGTATTAAATGGTGCACATTTAACATTGTTTAGTGTGTCAGGTCAGATGACTGGGCCTCCTGATACTGCGGGCCCCATAGCAGCCGCTATGGCTGCTACCAGAGTCGGATCATAGGGGGGGGCTCGCGGGGCGTGAGCCCCGGGGCCTCCACCACTTCACCTTTAAAGGGGCCCCCACCAATTTGGGGCGATCGCCAACAGTTGGGGCGATCGCCAACAGTTGCCGGGCTTCCCAGGCTGCGGGCCATATGCTGCTGATATGTCTGCCTTAAATCTATGGCAGAGCAAGGGAACAATAAGTTCCCTGCTCTGCCATAGACGATCGAAGTAAATAAAGATGGTGGCGCCCTGCCGCTCGGTGACGACGCAGTGTGTGACGTCACCGCGTGTGACGTCACTGCGCCGCGACTCATGGTGCGTCTGTAGCAGGGTGTCTATATAGCAATAATATGAATCTGTATATAGTTATTATAGGGGGTGTGTATATAGTTATTGGGGAACTGTATATCGTGATTGCTGGGGGAGTTGTATATAGTGATTGCGGGGGGGGAGCTGTATACAGTGATTACTGAGGGAGCTGTATACCTTGATTGCTGGGGGAGCTGTATACATTGATTGCTGGGGGAGCTGTATATAGTGATTACTGAGGGAGCTGTATACAGTGATTGCTGGGGGAGCTGTATACATTGATTGCTGGGGGAGCTGTATACAGTGATTACTGGGGAGGCTGTATAGAGTGATTGCTGGGGGGAGCTGTATACAGTGATTGCTGGGGGAGCTATATACAGTGATTACTGTGGGAGCTGTATACAGTGATTACTGGGGGAGCTGTATATAGTGATTGCTGGGGGGAGCTGTATATAGTGATTGCTGGGGGGAGCTGTATATAGTGATTGCTGGGGGAGCTGTATACAGTGATTGCTGGGGGAGCTGCATACAGTGATTACTGGGGAGGCTGTATAGAGTGATTGCTGGGGGGAGCTGTATACAGTGGTTGCTGGGGGAGCTATATACAGTGATTACTGTGGGAGCTGTATACAGTGATTACTGGGGGAGCTGTATATAGTGATTGCTGGGGGGAGCTGTATATAGTGATTGCTGGGGGGAGCTGTATATAGTGATTGCTGGGGGAGCTGTATACAGTGATTGCTGGGGGAGCTGTATACAGTGATTACTGGGGAGGCTGTATAGAGTGATTGCTGGGGGGAGCTGTATACAGTGGTTGCTGGGGGAGCTATATACAGTGATTACTGTGGGAGCTGTATACAGTGATTACTGGGGGAGCTGTATATAGTGATTGCTGGGGGGAGCTGTATATAGTGATTGCTGGGGGGAGCTATATATAGTGATTGCTGGGGGAGCTGTATACAGTGATTGCTGAGGGAGCTGTATACAGTGATTGCTGGGGGAGCTGTATACAGTGATTGCTGGGGGGAGCTGTATATAGTGATTGCTGGGGGAGCTGTATACAGTGATTGCTGAGGGAGCTGTATACAGTGATTGCTGGGGGAGCTGTATACAGTGATTGCTGTAGAGCTGTATATAGTGGTTGCTGGGGGGGGCTGTACATAGTGATTGCTGGGGGAGCTGTATATAGTGATTGCTGGGGGAGCTGTATATAGTGATTGCTGGGGGAGCTGTATACAGTAATTGCTGAGGGAGCTGTATACAGTGATTGCTGGGGGAGCTGTATACAGTGATTGCTGTAGAGCTGTATATAGTGGTTGCTGGGGGGGCTGTACATAGTGATTGCTGGGGGAGCTGTATATAGTGATTGCTGGGGGAGCTGTATATAGTGATTGCTGGGGGAGCTGTATACAGTGATTGCTGGGGGAGCTGTATACAGTGATTGCTGGGGGAGCTATATACAGTGATTGCTGGGGCAGCTGTATATAGTGATTGCTGGGGGAGCTGTATATAGTGATTGCTGGGGGAGCTGTACACAGTGATTGCTGGGGGAGCTGTATACAGTGATTACTAGGGGAGCTGTATACATTGATTGCTGGGGGAGCTGTTTACAGTGATTGCTGGGGGAGCTGCATACAGTGATTGCTGGGGGAGCTGTATACATTGATTGCTGGGGGAGCTGTATACAGTGATTACTGGGGAGGCTGTATAGAGTGATTACTGGGGAGGCTGTATAGAGTGATTGTTGGGGGAGCTGTATACAGTGATTGCTGGGGGAGCTGTATACAGTGATTGCTGGGGGAGCTGGATATAGTGATTTCTGGGGGAGCTGTATACAGTGATTGCTGGGGGAGCTGTATACATTGATTGCTGGGGGAGCTGTATATAGTGATTACTAAGGGAGCTGTATACAGTGATTGCTGGGGGAGCTGTATACATTGATTGCTGGGGGAGCTGTATACAGTGATTACTGGGGAGGCTGTATAGAGTGATTGTTGGGGGAGCTGTATACAGTGATTGCTGGGGGAGCTGTATACAGTGGTTGCTGGGGGAGCTATATACAGTGATTACTGGGGGAGCTGTATACAGTGATTACTGGGGGAGCTGGATACAGTGATTGCTGGGGGAGCTGTATACAGTGATTGCTGTAGAGCTGTATATAGTGGTTGCTGGGGGGGCTGTACATAGTGATTGCTGGGGGAGCTGTATATAGTGATTGCTGGGGGGAGCTGTATATAGTGATTGCTGGGGGAGCTGTATATAGTGATTTCTGGGGGAGCTGTATATAGTGATTGCTGGGGGAGCTGTATACAGTGATTGCTGGAGGAGCTGTACACAGTGATTGCTGGGGGAGCTGTATACAGTGATTGCTGGGGGAACTGTATACAGTGATTGCTGGGAGAGCTGTATACAGTGATTGCTGGGGGAGCTGTATACAGTGATTGCTGGGGGAGCTGTATACAGTGATTACTGGGGGAGCTGTATACATTGATTGCTGGGGGAGCTGTATACAGTGATTGCTGGGGGAGCTGTATACAGTGATTGCTGGGGGAGCTGTATATAGTGATTGCTGGGGGAGCTGTATACAGTGATTGCTGGGGGAGCTGTATACAGTGATTGCTGGGGGAGCTGTATACAGTGATTGCTGGGGAAGCTGTATACATTGATTGCTGGGGGAGCTGTATACAGTGATTGCTGGGGGAGCTGTATATAGTGATTGCTGGGGGAGCTGTATACATTGATTGCTGGGGAGCTGTATACAGTGATTACTGGGGAGGCTGTATAGAGTGATTGCTGGGGGGAGCTGTATACAGTGATTGCTGGGGGAGCTGGATATAGCGATTGCTGGGGGAGCTGTATACAGTGACTGCTGGGGGAGCTGTATACATTGATTGCTGGGGGAGCTGTATATAGTGATTACTGAGGGAGCTGTATACAGTGATTGCTGGGGGAGCTGTATACATTGATTGCTGGGGGAGCTGTACACAGTGATTACTGGGGAGGCTGTATAGAGTGATTGCTGGGGGAGCTATATACAGTGATTACTGGGGGAGCTGTATACAGTGATTACTGGGGGAGCTGTATACAGTGATTGCTGAGGGAACTGTATACAGTGATTGCTGGGGGAGCTGTATACAGTGATTGCTGTAGAGCTGTATATAGTGGTTGCTGGGGGGGCTGTACATAGTGATTGCTGGGGGAGCTGTATATAGTGATTGCTGGGGGGAGCTGTATATAGTGATTGCTGGGGAGCTGTATATAGTGATTGCTGGGGGAGCTGTATATAGTGATTGCTGGGGGAGCTGTATACAGTGATTGCTGGGGGAGCTGTATACAGTGATTGCTGGGGGAGCTGTATACAGTGATTGCTGGGGGAGCTGTATACAGTGATTGCTGGGGGAGCTGTACAAAGTGATTGCTGGGGGAGCTGTATACAGTGATTGCTGGGGGAGCTGTATACAGTGATTACTGGGGAGGCTGTATAGAGTGATTGCTGGGGGGAGCTGTATACAGTGATTGCTGGGGGAGCTGGATATAGTGATTGCTGGGGGAGCTGTATACAGTGACTGCTGGGGGAGCTGTATACAGTGATTGCTGGGGGAACTGTATATAGTGATTACTGAGGGAGCTGTATACAGTGATTGCTGGGGGAGCTGTATACATTGAATGCTGGGGGAGCTGTATACAGTGATTACTGGGGAGGCTGTATAGAGTGATTGCTGGGGGAGCTATATACAGTGATTACTGGGGGAGCTGTATACAGTGATTACTAGGGGAGCTGTATACAGTGATTGCTGAGGGAGCTGTATACAGTGATTGCTGGGGGAGCTATATACAGTGATTGCTGTAGAGCTGTATATAGTGGTTGCTGGGGGGGCTGTACATAGTGATTGCTGGGGGAGCTGTATATAGTGATTGCTGGGGGGAGCTGTATGTAGTGATTGCTGGGGGAGCTGTATATAGTGATTGCTGGGGGAGCTGTATATAGTGATTGCTGGGGGAGCTGTATACAGTGATTGCTGGGGGAGCTGTATACAGTGATGGCTGGGGGAGCTGTATACAGTGATTACTGGGGAGGCTGTATAGAGTGATTGCTGGGGGGAGCTGTATACAGTGATTGCTGGGGGAGCTGGATATAGTGATTGCTGGGGGAGCTGTATACAGTGACTGCTGGGGGAGCTGTATACAGTGACTGCTGGGGGAGCTGTATACATTGATTGCTGGGGGAGCTGTATATAGTGATTACTGAGGGAGCTGTATACAGTGATTGCTGGGGTAGCTGTATACATTGATTGCTGGGGGAGCTGTATACAGTGATTACTGGGGAGGCTGTATAGAGTGATTGCTGGGGGAGCTATATACAGTGATTACTGGGTGAGCTCTATACAGTGATTGCTGGGGGAGCTGTATACAGTGATTGCTGAGGGAGCTGTATACAGTGATTGCTGGGGGAGCTGTATACAGTGATTGCTGTAGAGCTGTATATAGTGGTTGCTTGGGGGGCTGTACATTGTGATTGCTGGGGGAGCTGTATATAGTGATTGCTGGGGGGAGCTGTATATAGTGATTGCTGGGGGAGCTGTATATAGTGATTGCTGGGGGAGCTGTATATAGTGATTGCTGGGGGAGCTGTATACAGTGATTGCTGGGGGAGCTGTATACAGTTATTACTGGGGAGGCTGTATAGAGTGATTGCTGGGGGAGCTATATACAGTGATTACTGGGGGAGCTGTATCCAGTGATTACTAGGGGAGCTGTATACAGTGATTGCTGAGGGAGCTGTATACAGTGATTGCTGGGGGAGCTATATACAGTGATTGCTGTAGAGCTGTATATAGTGGTTGCTGGGGGGGCTGTACATAGTGATTGCTGGGGGAGCTGTATATAGTGATTGCTGGGGGGAGCTGTATGTAGTGATTGCTGGGGGAGCTGTATATAGTGATTGCTGGGGGAGCTGTATATAGTGATTGCTGGGGGAGCTGTATATAGTGATTGCTGGGGGAGCTGTATACAGTGATTGCTGGGGGAGCTGTATACAGTGATTGCTGGCGGAGCTGTATACAGTGATTGCTGGGGGAGCTGTATAAAGTGATTGCTGGGGGAGCTGTATACAGTGATTGCTGGGGGAGCTGTATACAGTGATTGCTGGGGGAGCTGTATACAGTGATTACTGGGGTGGCTGTATAGAGTGATTGCTGGGGGGAGCTGTATACAGTGATTGCTGGGGGAGCTGGATATAGTGATTGCTGGGGGGAGCTGTATGTAGTGATTGCTGGGGGAGCTGTATATAGTGATTGCTGGGGGAGCTGTATATAGTGATTGCTGGGGGAGCTGTATACAGTGATTGCTGGGGGAGCTGTATACAGTGATTGCTGGGGGAGCTGTATACAGAAATTGCTGGGGGAGCTGTATAAAGTGATTGCTGGGGGAGCTGTATACAGTGATTGCTGGGGGAGCTGTATACAGTGATTGCTGGGGGAGCTGTATACAGTGATTACTGGGGAGGCTGTATAGAGTGATTGCTGGGGGGAGCTGTATACAGTGATTGCTGGGGGAGCTGGATATAGTGATTGCTGGGGGAGCTGTATACAGTGACTGCTGGGGGAGCTGTATACAGTGACTGCTGGGGGAGCTGTATACATTGATTGCTGGGGGAGCTGTATATAGTGATTACTGAGGGAGCTGTATACAGTGATTGCTGGGGGAGCTGTATACATTGATTGCTGGGGGAGCTGTATACAGTGATTACTAAGGAAGGCTGTATAGAGTGATTGCTGGGAGAGCTATATACAGTGATTACTGGGGGAGCTGTATACAGTGATTGCTGGGGGAGCTGTATACATTGATTGCTGGGGGAGCTGTATACAGTGATTACTGGGGAGGCTGTATAGAGTGATTGCTGGGGGAGCTATATACAGTGATTACTGGGGGAGCTGTATACAGTGATTGCTGGGGGAGCTGTATACAGTGATTGCTGAGGGAGCTGTATACAGTGATTGCTGGGGGAGCTGTATACAGTGATTGCTGGGGGAGCTGTATAAAGTGATTGCTGGGGGAGCTGTATATAGTGATTGCTGGGGGAGCTGTATATAGTGATTGCTGGGGGGAGCTGTATATAGTGATTGCTGGGGGAGCTGTATATAGTGATTGCTGGGGGAGCTGTATATAGTGATTGCTGGGGGAGCTGTATACAGTGATTGCTGGGGGAGCTGTATACAGTGATTGCTGGGGGAGCTGTACACAGTGATTGCTGGGGGAGCTGTATAAAGTGATTGCTGGGGGAGCTGTATACAGTGATTGCTGGGGGAGCTGTATAAAGTGATTGCTGGGGGAGCTGTATACAGTGATTGCTGGGGGAGCTGTATACAGTAATTGCTGGGGGAGCTGTATAAAGTGATTGCTGGGGGAGCTGTATACAGTGATTACTGGGGGAGCTGTTCCCTGTCTGGACTACATTCAATGGGGGCCTCCACCATATTTTGCGCCCAGGGGCCCCCACCAACTTTAATCTGGCCCTGGCTGCTACCACTGTAGTTCCGCCCCTGATCATACAGCAGGTATGTTTGGTTTAGATACTGCATTCAAGGTGGTCAATTTCCTTTAATGTGCAGTTTGTGTGTAGATTGACAAACTAATAGAACAAACAAAGATGCTACAGTGTTCAAACAGATACAGCTGATCGCTTAGGTGCCAAGAAACATTGTTAGTTAGTTTTAGGGAACAAATTGCTATATCTATATGACAATAGGCTAGTTGAGAACAGAAGTTCTGGAGTACATTTTACTAATAACTCTTAGAGAAACATTTGTGCAACACTAAATGTTTCTACTTCCCAGCAGTACAAATGTGTCAGGTTTATCTAATAAATCCGGCTTACTCTCATCTGTAAAGGGAGCAGGTTTATAAAACCTAACTATAAGTGAGAGTATCAGTGTAAATGTGTGCAATCCAGAACTGGGAATTAAATACCCTGATTATATCTTGATGGCCATGACTATCCAGCTGTAACTATTTTCTAGATGTCTTTCTGTTTTCATAATGCAGAACAAGATGTGTACCTACAGCTAGGATATCTAGAAATGTAGCTGCAAAATCTTGGCGTTTTGTTATGCAGTGAAATATATTGTCCCTTCCTCTTTTATAAGTGCATCTATTAATTACTAGATAGTTTGAAATAATGAGAGATTTTAGAAGATTTTAAGAAACAGAAGCTATGCAGTCCTTAGCAGGATCCTAAACTTGATTGGATTTATATGGTGTGGGGTGAGGCTACAGATTCAGCATTTTGGGTCTGGCACTTTCAAGTTACACTTCTGATTCTGAGATTACAATGAAAGATATTTTTGAGAGACATAATGAAAGACAGAATTTTTCAATATTTGTCAATATTGACTAAAAGAGATTTTTTTGAAATGAAACTACTCTGAAAATAGAGTAATAGAGTAATTTTTAGATTCCCAGAAGCAAAGCCACTTTTTACAGTAAATCATAAAATATTGTAATGCTCCTTTATTCGCTTTTGTAGGCATAATAAATAGAGATGAGCGAGCACTAAAATGCTTGGGTGCTCGTTATTCGAGACAAACTTTTCCCGATGCTCGAGTGCTCGTCTCGAATAACGAACCCCATTGAAGTCAATGGGAGACTCGAGCATTTTCAAGGGAGCAAGGGTCTGCACAGGGAAGCTTGGCCAAACACCTGGGAACCTCAGAAAAGGATGGAAACACCACGGAAATGGACAGGAAACAGCAGGGGCAGCATGCATGGATGCCTCTGAGGCTGCTTACTTCCCAGCAGTACAAATGTGTCAGGTTTATCTAATAAATCCGGCTTACTCTCATCTGTAAAGGGAGCAGGTTTATAAAACCTAACTATAAGTGAAAGTATCAGTGTAAATGTGTGCAATCCAGAACTGGGAATTAAATACCCTGATTATATCTTGATGGCCATGACTATCCAGCTGTAACTATTTTCTAGACGTCTTTCTGTTTTCATAATGCAGAACAAGATGTGTACCTACAGCTAGGATATCTAGAAATGTAGCTGCAAAATCTTGGCGTTTTGTTATGCAGTGAAATATATTGTCCCTTCCTCTTTTATAAGTGCATCTATTAATTACTAGATAGTTTGAAATAATGAGAGATTTTAGAAGATTTTAAGAAACAGAAGCTATGCAGTCCTTAGCAGGATCCTAAACTTGATTGGATTTATATGGTGTGAGATGAGGCTACAGATTCAGCATTTTGGGTCTGGCACTTTCAAGTTACACTTCTGATTCTGAGATTACAATGAAAGATAATTTTGAAAGACATAATGAAAGACAGAATTTTTCAATATTTGTCAATATTGACTAAAAGAGATTTTTTTGAAATGAAACTACTCTGAAAATAGAGTAATAGAGTAATTTTTAGATTCCCAGAAGCAAAGCCACTTTTTACAGTAAATCATAAAATATTGTAATGCTCCTTTATTCGCTTTTGTAGGCATAATAAATAGAGATGAGCGAGCACTAAAATGCTCGGGTGCTCGTTATTCGAGACAAACTTTTCCCGATGCTCGAGTGCTCGTCTCGAATAACGAACCCCATTGAAGTCAATGGGAGACTCGAGCATTTTCAAGGGGGCAAGGGTCTGCACAGGGAAGCTTGGCCAAACACCTGGGAACCTCAGAAAAGGATGGAAACACCACGGAAATGGACAGGAAACAGCAGGGGCAGCATGCATGGATGCCTCTGAGGCTGCTTATTCGCACCATTATGCCAAAATTATGGGCAACAGCATGGCGATGACAGAGTGACCGAATGAGGCTAGATAGCATCTAAAACATCCAATAATTGACCCTGACACTATAGGGGACGGCACGCAGAGGCAGCGGCAGCAGCGGCAGGCTAGAGAGTGGCATGGCGACATACCCCAAATGGACTCAGGCTTCAAACCAATGGGTGGCAGAGAGGAACCAAAGGAGGTGAGCAAGAAGCGCTGAAATGATTTCCTATGTGAACAAAAGGTTGAAGGTATATTTAGTCGATAACACAGCATGGTGGCGACATAGTGACCAAGTTCCATAACGTATCTGGTGAAACACCCGAAAAATTAGCCTGACACAGCTCGTTTGATAAGGGGACGACATGTGGAGGCAGCCATGGAGACAACTTCCATGATTAAGAGTTACAGTATGGGGCACTGTATACAGTGATTGCTGTAGAGCTGTATATAGTGGTTGCTGGGGGAGCTGTATATAGTGATTGCTGGGGGGAGCTGTATATAGTGATTGCTGGGGGAGCTGTATATAGTGATTGCTGGGGGAGCTGTATATAGTGATTGCTGGGGGAGCTGTATACAGTGATTGCTGGGGGAGCTGTATACAGTGATTGCTGGGGGAGCTGTACACAGTGATTGCAGGGGGAGCTGTATAAAGTGATTGCTGGGGGAGCTGTATACAGTGATTGCTGGGGGAGCTGTATAAAGTGATTGCTGGGGGAGCTGTATACAGTGATTGCTGGGGGAGCTGTATACAGTGATTGCTGGGGGAGCTGTATAAAGTGATTGCTGGGGGAGCTGTATAAAGTGATTGCTGGGGGAGCTGTATACAGTGATTACTGGGGGAGCTGTTCCCTGTCTGGACTACATTCAATGGGGGCCTCCACCATATTTTGCGCCCAGGGGCCCCCACCAACTTTAATCTGGCCCTGGCTGCTACCACTGTAGTTCCGCCCCTGATCATACAGCAGGTATGTTTGGTTTAGATACTGCATTCAAGGTGGTCAATTTCCTTTAATGTGCAGTTTGTGTGTAGATTGACAAACTAATAGAACAAACAAAGATGCTACAGTGTTCAAACAGATACAGCTGATCGCTTAGGTGCCAAGAAACATTGTTAGTTAGTTTTAGGGAACAAATTGCTATATCTATATGACAATAGGCTAGTTGAGAACAGAAGTTCTGGAGTACATTTTACTAATAACTCTTAGAGAAACATTTGTGCAACACTAAATGTTTCTACTTCCCAGCAGTACAAATGTGTCAGGTTTATCTAATAAATCCGGCTTACTCTCATCTGTAAAGGGAGCAGGTTTATAAAACCTAACTATAAGTGAGAGTATCAGTGTAAATGTGTGCAATCCAGAACTGGGAATTAAATACCCTGATTATATCTTGATGGCCATGACTATCCAGCTGTAACTATTTTCTAGATGTCTTTCTGTTTTCATAATGCAGAACAAGATGTGTACCTACAGCTAGGATATCTAGAAATGTAGCTGCAAAATCTTGGCGTTTTGTTATGCAGTGAAATATATTGTCCCTTCCTCTTTTATAAGTGCATTTATTAATTACTAGATAGTTTGAAATAATGAGAGATTTTAGAAGATTTTAAGAAACAGAAGCTATGCAGTCCTTAGCAGGATCCTAAACTTGATTGGATTTATATGGTGTGGGGTGAGGCTACAGATTCAGCATTTTGGGTCTGGCACTTTCAAGTTACACTTCTGATTCTGAGATTACAATGAAAGATATTTTTGAGAGACATAATGAAAGACAGAATTTTTCAATATTTGTCAATATTGACTAAAAGAGATTTTTTTGAAATGAAACTACTCTGAAAATAGAGTAATAGAGTAATTTTTAGATTCCCAGAAGCAAAGCCACTTTTTACAGTAAATCATAAAATATTGTAATGCTCCTTTATTCGCTTTTGTAGGCATAATAAATAGAGATGAGCGAGCACTAAAATGCTCGGGTGCTCGTTATTCGAGACAAACTTTTCCCGATGCTCGAGTGCTCGTCTCGAATAACGAACCCCATTGAAGTCAATGGGAGACTCGAGCATTTTCAAGGGGGCAAGGGTCTGCACAGGGAAGCTTGGCCAAACACCTGGGAACCTCAGAAAAGGATGGAAACACCACGGAAATGGACAGGAAACAGCAGGGGCAGCATGCATGGATGCCTCTGAGGCTGCTTATTCGCACCATTATGCCAAAATTATGGGCAACAGCATGGCGATGACAGAGTGACCGAATGAGGCTAGATAGCATCTAAAACATCCAATAATTGACCCTGACACTATAGGGGACGGCACGCAGAGGCAGCGGCAGCAGCGGCAGGCTAGAGAGTGGCATGGCGACATACCTCAAATGGACTCAGGCTTCAAACCAATGGGTGGCAGAGAGGAACCAAAGGAGGTGAGCAAGAAGCGCTGAAATGATTTCCTATGTGAACAAAAGGTTGAAGGTATATTTAGTCGATAACACAGCATGGTGGCGACATAGTGACCAAGTTCCATAACGTATCTGGTGAAACACCCGAAAAATTAGCCTGACACAGCTCGTTTGATAAGGGGACGACATGTGGAGGCAGCCATGGAGACGACTTCCATGATTAAGAGTTACAGTATGGGGCATCCATATTGCGCTGCTATGATTGAAACTTCAGGTCTCCAGCCAGCATGGCGGCGACAGATGCGCTGAGTATTCTGCCTGACAGCTCGTTTGATAAGGGGATGATGTGCTGTATATCCTCTCGCGCTCTAGCGTCTAGGGTACAGAGAGTTGAAAGTTGCGCATGGAGACATTGGTGGATGCTGTGGAGGATCGTGGAGGCGAAATGGACATGAAACAGCAGGGGCAGTAGGAATGGATGCCTCTGAGGCTGCCTAATCTTGGGATGGAGCTAGCGGTCCGCTGCCAGGCGAGCTTTTGCCTGTCCAAGCCCCTGTCTCTCGGCTCCTCCCCACCCAAAATGGGCCTGGGGGCCAGAAGCATTTACTTTGAAAAAATTATCATTTTCAAAGCAGGCGGGTCGTTTGAATATTTCATCTAGGAATAATGGAATAGCATAGCGGTTCTATTTCTAATTGTGTTTTCGGAAATGGTTCCATGATTAAGAGTGACAGTATGGGGCATCCATATTGCGCTGCTATGATTGCAACTTCAGGTCTCCAGCATGGCGGCGACAGATGGGCCGAGTTCCATTATGTATCTGGTGAAACACCTGAAAATTCTGCCTGACACAGCTCGTGTGCTGTATATCCTCTCACGCTCCAGCGTCTGGGGTATAGAGAGTTGAAAGTTGCTCATGGAGACATTGGTGGACGCTGTGGAGGATCGTGGAGGCGGGGTCTACAAACAGCACTTCTAAGAACCTTTTGTATAAGATCAAGTGTAGTACTGTTCTAATAAGTAATTGGCTTGGTTATGAGGGGAATGTAAACAGATGCGCAAGAAGCGCTGAAATAATATCGGTAAATGATAAAAGTTTGCCAATATATTTTGTGGATAACACAGCAGGGTGGCGACAAAGTTAACAAGTTTGATGTGGAAGCCATGAAAACAACCCAAAATTCTGCCTGACACAGCTCGTTTGCTAAGGGGACGATGTATGGAGGCAGCTATATGGATGACTTTGGGAGGCAGCTATGGAGATGATGTGTGGAGGTAGCAATGGAGACAACGTGTGGAGGCAGCTATAAAGACGACGTGTGGAGGCTGCTATGGAGACAATTAAATTTGGATAGTGCCTATATGTGGCAGTCCAAAAAAGTTTTCAAACCAGCGGAGCAGGTAGGTGGTCCTCCAGAAAAATTTAATAGATTGAGTGCCTGTACACGGCACTCCCAAAAATTGTTTAAAACAGAGGCCCGGGTAGGTGGCCCTCCAGAAAAATGAAATACATAGAGTACTATAGCTAGAGCCAGTTGGCCCTGGCAAAAAATAGCCAGTTTCCTCTGCTTTAGTGTACAAAGAGGAGGAGAAGGAGGAAAATGAGGAGTAGGAGTGCATACATTATTCAGGTTGAGCTTCTTTCACCTGGTGGAGAATGGAAATCCAGAGAAATCCAGGCTTTATTCATCTTGATAAGCGTCAGCCTCTCAGCGCTGTCAGTCGACAGGCGTGTACTCTTATTAGTGATGATGCCACCAGCTGCACTGAAAACCCGCTCAGACAACACGCTAGCGGCAGGTCAGGCAAGAACCTCCAAGGCGTACAGCGCCAGTTTGTGCCACATGTTCAGCTTTGAAACCCAGTAGTTGTAGGGAGCTGTGTGATCATTTAGGACGTTAGTATGGTCCCTCACCATCTTTCTGTAAAGATCAGCCCTACTCTGCCGAGACTGGGGACAGGTGACAGTGTCTTGCTGGGGTGACATAAAACTGGCAAAGGCCTTGTAAAGCGTACCCCTGCCAGTGCTGGACATGCTGCCTGCTCGCCTACTCTCCCTAGCTACTTGTCCCACAGAAGTACGCCCTCTGCCGCTAGCGCTGTCAGAAGGGAAATACTGTTTCAGCTTGTGCAGGGCCTCCTGGTATTCATACATTCTCACACTCCTTTCCTCTCCATGGATGAGAGTGGAAAAATTTTGCTTGTACCGTGGGTCCAGGAGAGTGAATACCCAGTAATCGGTGCTGGAATAAATTCTTTGAACACGAGAGTCACGGAATAGGCAGCCTAGCATGAAATCTGCCATATGCGCCAGAGTCCCAACACGCAAGAATTCACTCCCCTCACTGGCCTGACTGTCCATTTCCTCCTCCTCCAACTCCTCCAACTCCTCTTCTTCTGCCCATACATGCTGAACAGTGAAGGACCGAGCAATGCTCCCCTCTTCTGTCTCGCCAACATTCTCCTCCTCTTTCTCCTCATCCTCCTCCACCTCCTCCGATATGCGCTGAGAAACAGACCTTAGGGTGCTTTGGCTATCAAAAAGGGAATCTTCTTCCCCCGTCTCTTGTGACGAGCGCAAAGCTTCCGACTTCATGCTGACCAGAGAGTTTTTCAACAGGCCAAGCAGCGGGATGGTGAGGCTGATGATGGCGGCATCGCCGCTGACCATCTGTGTTGACTCCTCAAAGTTACTCAGCACCTGACAGATATCAGACATCCACGTACACTCCTCATTGTAGACTTGAGGAAGCTGACCGACCTGACTTCTAGTTCTGGTGGAAGTTGACATCTGACAGTCTACAATCGCTCTGGGCTGCTGGTAAACTCTGGATAACATGGTTAATGTTGAATTACACCTTGTGGGCATGTCGCACAACAGTCGGTGAGCGGGCAGTTAGAGGCGGCGCTGCGCTGCCCTGAGAGTGGCAGCATCTGTGCTGGACTTCCTGAAATGCGCACAGATGCGGCGCACCTTCGTGAGCAAATCAGACAGATTGGGGTATGTCTTGAGGAACCGCTGAACTATGATATTTAACACATGGGCCAGGCACGCCACCAGGTTACGGCCGTTGTCACACACAACCATGCCTGGCTTCAGGTTCAGCGGTGCCAGCCACAAATCAGTCTGCGCCGTGATGCTCTGTAATAGCTCTTGGGCGGTGTGCCTTTTATCGCCTAGGCTTAGCAGTTTGAGCAGCGCCTGCTGTCGCTTTGCGACGGCACTGCTGCTGTGCCTAGAGCTACCGACTGATGGCGCCATGCCCACGGATGGTCATTCGGAGGAGGAGGTGGAGGAGGGGTGGGAGGAGGAGGAGGCATAGTAGGCCTCCACCAAGTTAACCCAATGTGCCGTCAGCGGTACATAGTGGCCCTGCCCGGCAGCACTCGTCCACGTGTCCGTGGTCAGGTGGACCTTGTCAGAAATGGCGTTGGTCAGGGCACGGATGATGTTGTCTGATGGTGTGGTTTTCGCACGGGAGGTGTTTGGGCCGGGGTCCTGGGCATGGGGCTCACTAGCAGAGGCAGCAGGTGACACAGGGGAAGGAGCAGTGGTGTGCCCGGCCGGAGGTGAACAGCCTTGGTTCCATTGAGTAGGGTGTTTAGCATTCATATGCCTGCGCATACTGGTGGTGGTTAAGCTGGTGGAACCCCTGCTGATCCTGGTGTGGCACAGGTTGCACACCACAGTCCGTCGGTCATTCGGTGTTTCTTTAAAGAACCTCCAGAAAAAATCTAGCTCTCGCCACGGGAGTTTCACTACGTGAAACATTTGGCGCTGATGCACCAGCTCTGGCCCTGCCTCTCCGTCTGGCCCCACCACTGCCTCTTCCAACCTGTTCTCGTCGAGGACTCGCCTCCGTCTCAGAAGCACTGTGTTCACCCGGCCTATCAACCCAGCTTGGGTCTGTCACCTCATCATCCTCCGATCCCTCAGTCTGCACCCCCCTCGGACTTCCTGCCCTGACAACTTCACCACTGTGTCTCCTCATCGTCCGACACCTCTTTACACACTTCTTCCACTACGTCAACAATGTCATCTTTACCCACAGACTGCGACCGGTGGAAAACCTGGGCATCGGAAAAGAGCTCAGCAGCAACCGGACAAGTGGTTTGTGACTCTGGGAAGGGTCCAGAAAACAGTTCCTCAGAGTATGCCGGTTCAAATGCCAAATTTTCCTGGGAGGGGGTAGATTGGGGGGAAGGAGGCTGAGGTGGAGGAGCTGGAGGAGTGCTAATTTCGGTGACATGGGTGGACTGTGTGGAAGACTGACTGGTAGACAACTGGCTAGAAGCATTGTCCGCAATCCACAACATCACCTGTTCGCACTGTTCTGGCCTCAACGAGTCCCAGTAACTTGAGACATGAACCTAGGTAGTGTAGCTCTGCGGCATCCCCCTGCTCCCTCATCAGCAGGTGGTGTCTCACCCCGCCCAGGACCACGGCCTCTGACTCCTGCAGTAGTTGGACGCCCACGCCCACGCCCTCGTCCTCTACCCATAGCCCTCGGGTTCAACATTTTCAAAATTAAAGTGTAAACAGTAAATTTGTTTGTGTTTTTTTTGTGTTTTTTTGTGTTTTTGTTTTTTTAACAAAACAATGCTATCCTATTGCTATGGCTAGTTTCTAACCTACACTGACAGCACACAACATGATTTTGTGCTGTGCCTGATGACTTTTAGTTTTGAAAAAAAAAGAAAAGAAAAAGCAGACTGTGCCTAATTCAATCAAACCCCTAATAAATTGTCCCACTTAGGTGTTTGAGATGGATATGTGTGTCAGTAAGAGCTAAACAGAACATTCGCAAGACTCCCTGCAAATTCGTCACAATATGGTACTAGCTGCATTACTAGTGCCAGCAAGGCCAGCCACAAGCAAATCAACCAAAAATAAAATATATAACACTATTGTAGCCCTAAGAAGGCCGGTTGGGTTCTCGTATGGCTAGTTTCTAGCCAACACTGACAGCACACAACTGGATTTTGTGCTGTGCCTGATGACTTTGAGTTATAAAAAAAAAAAAGTAAAAAAAAAAAGCAGACTGTGCCTAATTCAATCAAACCCCTAATAAATTGTCCCACTTAGGTGTTTGAGGTGGATATGTGTGTCACTAAGAGCTAAATATAACGTTCGCAAGTCTCCCTGCAAATTCGTCACAATATGGTACTAGCTGCACTACTAGTGCCAGCAAGGCCAGCCACAAGCAAATCAACAAAATATATATATAACGCTATTGTAGCCCTAAGAAAGCCGGTTGGGTTCTTGTATGCCTAGTTTCTAACCTACACTGACAGCACACAACTGGATTTTAAGTCACTTTAAGTTTTGAAAAAAAAAAAAAAAAATCGTCAGACTGTGCCTAATTCAATCAAACCCCTAATAAATTGTCCCACTTTGGTGTTTGAGATGGATATGTGTGTCACTAAGAGCTAAATATAACGTTCGCAAGTCTCCCTGCAAATTCGTCACAAAATGGTGCTAGCTGCACTACTATAGCCAGCAAGCCCAGCCACAAGCAAACAAACAAAAAATAAAATATAACGCTATTCTAGCCCTAACAAGGGCTGTTGGGTTCTTGTAGACTCACTCCTGCCTAACAGTAAGCTAATATAACACCCTAACGCTATCCCTGCAGCAGCAGCAGCTCTCTCCCTAACGGCATCCAGGCAGAGAATGATGCAAGCAGCGCGGGCAGGGGTTAGTCTATTCCAGGGTCATCTGATCAGGCCAGCCAACCACTGCTATCGACGTGTAAGGGTACCACGTCATGCTGGGTGGAGTGCAGAGTCTCCTGGCTTGTGATTGGCTCTGTTTCTGGCCGCCAAAAATCAAAACGGCGGGAGATGCCATTTTCTCAAGCTGGCGAAGTATTCGTCCGAGCAACGAGCAGTTACGAGTACGCTAATGCTCTAACGAGCATCAAGCTCGGACGAGTGTGTTCGCTGATCTCTAATAATAAACTCATGGATGGAGGGAGGGAAAATGAAACTGTATGAATAGTTCTGATGAAAACTGCTGTAATGTTTCTGTACTTCTATGGAAGCATGAGTAATCCTATGATGATCTTGTTCCTGATATCTGTGGAGTAACTGACTCAATTTCTTATCAGTTATGCATTATTGAATTTGAACAAAGAAATTGACCTCAGAAACCTGTATGTTGTAAAACACTTTTCAGATTCTGTGTTTTTTATTGCCCAATGCAATAGCATCATCCCAAAATCAACTTTAAAGTGAACTGTAAGCTGGTTATATAAAGTCATGGAGGTGGAGAGTTTAGTACTGAAGTCAACCTCTCCATACCTCAGAATGCCTCCATTGCTGTATTTGATGCCCTTATGTCCAGCATCTTCACTAACTTGCTCTCCTGAAGACTAGTTCAAGATATCAATCACAGCAGAGCGTCATTCTGAGGTTCGAAGAGCTCGACATCAGTGCTGAACTCCCCACCCCTAACTTTACACAACAAGTTGACATACAATTTATTACCTCACAGTACCCTTAATGATGTGCGGGTGTTTGATGAACTATGCAGCAAACACCTACCAGTAATGACAGATATCATATTGTAACAGATAGCGAGCAAAATCACCATATACATCAATACTACCACCTAGGCATATCAAAATACATTACTTAAAAAAAAAAAAAAAGGTAAAAAAATTTAAAAAAATTTAATTTCAAATCACCTACCTTTCCCTTGATAGTTCATTTTAGGTATTGCCACATCCCAAAAGTCCCAATCCCCAAAATTATAGCAATGAAACGTCAGCGGCCCCTCAAAAAATATGACACCTTAAATAGCTCTGTACATGGAAGCATGAGAAAGATATTAGCGTCCGAATATGGCAAAATTAATAAATTGTTTTGTACGAAAGGTTTTAATTTTTTAAAAATATATAAATTTAAATTTATCTCCGTGACCGTACCAACCCACAGAGTAAAGGGGAGTTGTCACATGAATTACGCAGTTAAAGCCATGAAAACAGTGTCCAAGGTCGTCCGATATGCCGGCCACACCTGAGATCACTCTTCTTTCTATGCTCCCTGGGTCTATTTCCTCAATCAAAATAGGATTTTTGAGACAGTCATTTACTAAGGGCTCCGTGGCTGCACTTTCGTCGGCTTTCCCTTTTTTTTTCCGTTTTGCGGCAGATTCTGCTGGGATTTTGGCGCACACAATCGGATTTCGGCGCCAGCTTTCATGCGACAGAAATCTGGGGGCGTGGCCGACGGAAAACCCGACGGATTTGGAAAAAACGCGGAATTTAAAAAACAAAGGGGGTCATTTACTAAGGGCCCGATTCGCGGTTTCCCGACGTGTTACCCGAATATTTTCGATTTGCGCCCATTTCCCTGAATTGCCCCGGGATTTTGGCACACGCGCACGGAAATCGGGGGCGTGGCCGAACGAAAACCAGACGGATTCGGAAAAACCGCTGCATTAAAAAAAAAAAAGTGTCACGGAACTTGCACTTACCTTCACTAGGAATAGGCCGGTGAACTTGAGTGCATTTCGGCGGGCCTCAGGGAACTTCAGCGCAGCAGCGCCACCTGGTGGAAGTCGGAGGAACTACCTTAGTGAATCCCGGACGAACACGAATCCACCACAGAGAACGCGCCGCTGGATCGAATGGGTAAGTAAATCTGCCCCAAAGTGTGTCGCAAAATCAAGCACTCACATGCACCGAGAAGAACCAGGTGAACTTCGGCGGACCTCGGCACAGCAGCGACACCTGGTGCATATCGGGCGCACGGACCTTAGTGAATCGTCGGAGAACGTGCCGCTGGATGCCTCTCTGCTATGAGACAAATTATTTCTAGATAACGGAAATCCACAACATGCCATTTTAGGGCCCAATGGGACAAGGTATTGAAACACATCATGACAATGGAGGAAATAAATACCATGAAGTGCATGACAGACCTCCAGATTTCGAGATTTACCACAATTTGGTCTCCATGGTTTTATTTCCATAGCTAGGCCGAGATCAGCCCCTGGATCACAGGGTGATTGGCCTGCTCCATGTTTATATCTTATTGGTAGGCTCCTATCTCTAGGTTTCTCACCTTCTGCCTCTTTCCTTCCTGTGTCCCCCTTCCATCTCCTAATAGCAGTCTTTCCCTCTTGTTCTTTCATCATGTTTTATCCCTTTCTTGGTTTATATGTTGTCCCTAAGGCCCCTTCCACACTAGCATTTTTCACACATTGTTTCCAATGGGCCTTTCCTCATTTGCTTTTTTCACACATTGTTTCCAATGGGTCTTTCCTCATTTGCTTTTTTTTTCACGTGCGTGCGTTTGTTTTGATGCGCGACAAAATCGCAACATGCTCTACTTATGCGTTTCACGCCCCATTCAAGTCTATTGGGACGAATCAAAAACGCATTGCACTCGCAAGCATTGCAAGTGCAATGCGAGTGCAATGCGTTTTAAACGGATGGGTTGCTAGGTGACATGAATAATTACCCTGCTCGAGATCGAGCATTTAATTAAAAAAACACAGTGAAGAACAGTGAAGAATAGAATGTTTCCATACACCTGCAATGTGTTCTTCACATATATATATTGTTCTTCACATACTATTTTGTTCGCACCGTTCCACGCGTATCTCCCGACAAGTAAGCAGATGTGCCGAACATCTGTAATCTATTCTTCACTGTGTTTTTCACTGTGTTTTTCACTTAAATGATCCTGTGTTCACTGTGGTCACTGTTTTTATTCTATTCTTCACTGTTCTTCACATTTGCTAACTTGTCGGGAGATAATATACGCGCGGAACAGTGAAGAATAGATTTTAGAGGTTTGCATACATCTGCTAACTTATCAGAAGACATTCTTTTTCAATTAAATAAAACATTTTATTCCTGATCCTGAACCATGGTCCCTTTGAAAAATGCTCGAGTCTCCCATTGGCTTAAAAAATGCGCGTGAAAAACGCATCTCATTGTAGATATGCTTCATTGAGAGATTTGTAATTGGACGATGCTACTTTGTTTATTACAAACCATGCTAATTTCATGACCCTTCTACCCATAGTTGTGAGTTTTCATTCATTATGAATATTTCATCCTTATGCGCACTACATTATATGTTATACCTTTCAATAAAAGTTGATTGAACAGAAAACAGTGCCCAAAATAATCTTGCGCAAATGCTTTTTTTTGTCAATTTCCATGCATTTGGGATTTTTTCTTGCTTCCCAGTATACAGCATGGAATATTAAATACTATCACTAGAAAGTACAATTGGTTACACAGAAAACAATCCCTCATATATAGCTCCATACACAAAAAAAAAATTAAATAAAAAAATTATGGAAAGTTGTAGAGAGGAGCAAAAAATGGAAATGCAAAACAATGACTGTTTCCCTTTAACATGACTAAGGGGAAAAAAAATCTTTCGAAAATAAATATTTTAAGAGGAAGTACTTGGAAATTCCCTAAGTATTCTGTCTGACAAAAGAGTCACATACTTTTCATTTGTAAACAATCATTTTATGTATCTTATGATACATCTTTTGTATAAACACTGTGTTAATTATTTGTTAAAATGAATAATATTTGCCATAAGCTTTTGCAAAGTTAATATTAAACCCTTCAGCTTTGGAACGCTATAAGATATTCCAGGGGATTTTGAGATTGTTTTTCTCGTGACACACTGTACTTCAAATTGGTTTAAAAATAGGGATGATATGTTTTGTGTTTAGTTAAGAAAAAAACAGATATTTGGCAAAAATTTTGAAAAATTCTTTATTTTAAAAGTTCTAAATTATCTACATTTGAAGCAGATAGTCATAGCACCCAAACCAATTCATAAATTACATTTCCCAGATGTCTGCTTTATGTTTTTTTTTAAAGATGTTACTAGAATGTTATGAGGCTTAGAAAATCCCCAAAACCTGTATTTAGAGGGACCTGCTCAACTTTCAAATGACTGTGAGAGGCCTAAATAATAGCTAAACTAGTAAACTACCCCATTATGGAAGCTACACATTGTAATGTATGAAAAAGCATGTTAAAACAAAATGGAGGTGTGGTCTACAAATTGTAATATTTTTGGATAATACATTTATTTTCGGTGGAGAATTAAACATTTGCAATGAATTAAATAAAAAAAAGGCTCCACAAAGTTTAATAAGCAATTTCTCTTGAGTGCACCAATACCCCATATGTGGTGGTAACCTGCTGTATGGGTGCACGGCCGGGCATAGAAGGGAAGGAGGCGCAATCCAGATCAGATTTGCTATGTCACATTGTACAGGCTATAGTTTTTTTTCTTTATTTAATGTGGACCTATAGGGGCTTATTTTTTGGTACATACCGTAATTTTGGGACATCTATTGCTAATTCGATTAAACAAGATATGTTTATGCATCAGTGTAGCTACAGCATTCTCAAGGTATGTTTGGTTCATAGTGCATGAAATCAAATGGTAGGTTTCCTTTCAGGGTCTTTCACAAAGAAACATGAGATGCCTGTAACGTGCAGAAACTCTGGATTCTGGTTGGTGAGTGTGCAGGATAGCAACCATTATTTTGTTTATATAGGACTGTGCTACTGTTTTTATATACATAAATGAAGGTGGTTGGCAATTGCTTAACGGCATTGAAATCAATCAATTCAATTCAGTTCTAATCGTTTCACATTTATATCAACAGATTGAAGCTGATGTACATGCCTACTTAGGTGTGCTTGTCTGCATAAAGCATGTTACTTTTCCTGTTTATACTTTTAAATTTCTGGCTAATTCAAGGTAAGTTAACATTCTATGTTTACATTATGGATCTCCATTATTTATTCTATAGCCAAATAAATAATTTTTAGAACACAGCAGTTTCTTCATGTATATATATGGCGCAGAGGTGCGGGGTGTATGAAGAGGCCGAAGCCCTCTTCATACAAAGGTAGGGTTTGCTGCATATTGCAGCAAACACCCACCTCTAATACCTAATATCGGTTCTAGCACTGATCAGGGTATTAACGCTTCTTTGGGAGACCCAAGGCTGTCTGGTTTCTGCAGTTTCGTTACAAGGAGCCAGTGGATCATTGTAATAAATACTGTGTAAAAAAGGCAATATAGATCATCAGACCATCTAGGGTTAAAGTCCCTAGAAGGTCTAATAAATAGTAAAAGTTTAAAATAATAATACAAATTCAAATCACCCCCCCTTTCCCAAGAACTATAAAACATAGAAACAGTAAAAGTCACAAACACGTTAGGTATTGCCGCATCTCAAAATGCCCGATCTATCGAAATATGAAAAATGGTTATTGGCGGCAGTGAACACCATAACAGAAAATAGCAGCCAAATGAAATGCTACTTTTACACCATTTTACATCACATAAAAAATGTAATAAAAAGTTATGAAAAGGTCGCATAGTACTCAAAATGAAAAGCCGTCTCGATCCACAAAAAATTGCACCTCACAGAGCTCCGACACCATAGTATGAAAAAGTTATTAGCTTCAGAAGATGGCGAGAATAATTTTTGAAAATGTATTAAAACACAATAAAATCTATATAAATGTGCTATCACCGTGATTGTACCGAATCAAAGAATAAAGCAGAGATGTTATTTGGAGCGCATAGTGAATGTCGTAAAAACTGAGCCAACAAGAAAGGATTTTTTTTTCAACTTCCCAGTACACAAAAAATGATTGAAAAAAACCTTGCATCCTTAAGGAGTTAAGTCTAGAGGGTCTGAAATAATAGTTAAAAAATTCAAAAAATATTAGAGTGAAAAAGGGAAAAGTTTTAATCACCCCCATTTTTCCTAGAACACATATGAAAATAAACAGTAAAAATCCTAAACATGTTTGGCATTTCCACGTCCCAAAATGCCTGTTCTATCACAATATAAAAAAGATTATTTCCGGTTGTGAACTTCGTAATGGAAAACTGAGCCAACAAGAAAGGAATTTTTTTTCAACTTCCCAGTACACAAAAAATGATTGAAAAAAACCTTGCATCCTTAAGGAGTTAAGTCTAGAGGGTCTGAAATAATAGTTAAAAAATTCAAAAAATATTAGAGTGAAAAAGGGAAAAGTTTTAAACACCCCCATTTTTCCTAGAACACATATGAAAATAAACAGTAAAAATCCTAAACATGTTCGGCATTTCCACGTCCCAAAATGCCTGTTCTATCACAATATAAAAAAAGATTATTTCCGGTTGTGAACTTCGTAATGGAAAATAGTGCCCAAATGTCTGAATCTCCACTTTTTAACTATTTTTTTTGTTCATATATATGTGAATAAAAAATTATCATACAGTCATAAAGGTCTCAAATTAATATAAATCAAAATATCAGTGTGTCTCACAAAAAATTACACCATACACAGGTCCATATACCAACGTGGGAAAAAGTTGTTGACCTATATAAATATGGTAACCCTGTGATCATACCAACCCTAAGAATAAAGGGGAAATGTCATTCGGGTGCAACTAACTTTTGTTAGTTTCACCGCAATTAGAATTTTTTTCAACTTTCCAGTACATTGCATGGAATATTAAATTGCGCAACTAAAAAGTGGAATTTGTCCTGCAGATTACAGGTCCATATACATCTCTGTTAATGGAAAAACAAAAAAAGTTGTCGCTTTTGGAATAAGTGGAGTAAAAAAGAGAAATGCAAAAATGAAAAAGGGCTGAGTCCTGTAAGGGTTAACCTAAGAAAAAAAAATTATTAAGTGCCCAGAAGCAGAAGTTTACTTAGATTTCAATAGGTTTTCTAGGAATTATATTGTGAATTACCATTCAATCATGCTATAAAGTTGTGTTTGTGGGATCAGACAGTACTAATGGTGTTGACTTATGGTGTTACAAAGGGTCTTATGTAAACATGCCTATAGATAAACATTCATTCTTTATTGAACTGGATAGACTTTATATAAACTTCCATTTGCTTTCCATTGAAATCAATGAACACTTAGTCTAGGCAATTGTACATGTCAAATGGTTATAAACATCCCCAAGGTAAACCTATATGAATATAGAGATACTGTCACAGTCTGTTCCTATTATGTGCTCTGTGGCTTCTTCTCTTTCAATCTGCTACATTACAAGTAAAAACTATTTTTTTTATCAATTTAGCATTGTTTGTAGTAACAGCTCCAGAATCAGCTTACACTAAACAATATGGGGACACAGTAGAAATGATATGCAGTTTTCCAGTTCCAAAAGAAGATGACCTAAATAAACTTAAAGTTTCCTGGAAACATTTTCTAACAAAGGACCAACAAGCAAGACAAGTAACATTGTTTAACAACGGAAGAGAAGATTTTTTAAGCCAGGAACCCTCATATAAAGGAAGAGCAAGTCTGCTAAACCAAGAGTTGAAGTATGGGAGGGCCATTTTGAAAATTGAAGAAGTGAAGCTCACGGACGCAGGAATATATTTATGTCTTTTACAACTTGATGGGTCTGATTACCAGGAGATAACACTCAATGTCCAAGGTTAGTTGCCCTTCAAAATTTTACTAGAATTTGATTTAGGCTACATTTAATTTCAGCTCTCAGTGAAAAGTATTTATATTGTATTCTCACAATGGTGGTCAGGCTCATATAGTGGGATATGTCCTGTGGTTCTCCCGTGGAGGAGGAGCAAACATCTCAAGCAGGCAGTGATTGGTTGCTGCTGATGTTTACGGTGTCTCCTGAGTGAAGTAACTGTTCATAATTGGACATATTTGCACTCTCATTCATTGTATGACATCCACCCCCCTAACCTCTTATGACATCTGCTGAACATATACTTATTTTTCATTGCCTTTTTATTCTGTTTTTCCTACTGGATGAGATACTGATGCCTCTGGATGCCAGACTATGGATACATCCAGGGTGCATGCGGCGCACTTTCATGGTGTACATGGTGGAAGTGTCCAAAAAGGAGGTGTGAACAAAGTCTAATGATGTATCCCATTCTTTGTTTTATAATATGACAAGTGATGTGTAACCTTCACATGCCCCTTCACTATGTTAATCAGCAGAAGTCCTGCAGGTTGCTACCAATCACTCAATGATGTACTATCCTAAGCATAAGCATTTATAGCATAGTATTAGTTATCAATTTTTCAAATTTTTCAAACATGAGGTCATGTTTTAGAATCTTCCATTCCGATTTAAATTCCAGAGATTGTAATTCTGCCCTGGTCATGTGATGATAGCACATGGTTTATTAGAACAAAAAAAGATTTTGTAACTACGCAATAGCCATGTACAGGAAATAAATTATCTCCACCATGGGTCGCATAAAATTTCCTTCTTTGACCTCATGCCTTCTAAAATCTCAGAATTGTACCCTCTGTAAAAGCAAAAAGGAAGAACCATTTTCAATGGTCGCAAACATTTTGGTAGGATCAGGTGATTATAAGATGTTTATTGTTCTTATAACCTCCCTCTTACCAATAGCAATATATAACATTTTTCCAAATACCGAATAATCCCTCTAATACAGTGGTCAGGAACCTTTTTGTCTGAGAGAGCCATAAGTGCCACATATATAGCCATATATAGCCAGCCAACCCCAGTATATAGCCAGCCCCCCCCCAGTATATAGCCAGCCCACCAGGATGCAGCCAGCCAGTCCCCCTTGTATACAGCCAACCCCCCTGTATATAGCCAGACAGCACCCCCAGTATACAGACAGCTCGCTCAGTATACAACCAGCCCCCCCCCATATATAGCCTGCCTCCAGTATACAGCCAGCCACTACCCCCAGTATACAGCCAGCCACTCCCCCTAGTAGCCAGCCTGCCCACCCACTATATAGCCAGCCAGCCCAGTATATAGCCAGCCCCGCTATAAATAGCCAGCCAGCCCCCCCAGTATATAGCCAGCCAAACCCCCCTCCCCAGTATTCAAAATGATAGCACTGATATGAAAAAATACACAGGTGTACACCACCAAAATATCAACAAACATTAAAGGAGAGACAGGGAAAGAAGGGAAGGTGTGAGTGTAGTTAATACTTAAAAATTAAGTCACCACTGTAATACACGTATATTCTCGTGTTGGGACAGAGGGCTAAGCTAATGTGTCCTCAAAAATATTTTTAGATTATTTAATCTAAAAAAATAAGAGTTCTCCCCTATATCTTGTGAAGGGGGAGGATTATAATAGTGGGATAGGGAAAGGAAAGGGTTGTATGTGGTGATTTATTTGTAACGCAGCCATCTTATCATTGTGTATGTATTGACCTTAGGTTTGCAACAGATCCTGCTGTTCAACTCCACACACATAAGCCTATTCCGTTATTTATCTTATTTGAAAACAAGGCTATATGTAGTGATTTAGTTTGTGATCTAGCCCACTTGTCCTTGTGTTTATATTGATATTTAGATTTGCAACATTGTAACATAGATTGGGCTGCTAGACTTCACACACATAAGCCCTTTCACTTTTTCTGTGGCTGGTTGCAGATAGCGCTGTTAGAGTGCAGCAGCGAGTCTGTAGTGAAGATTTATTACCCTCCTACATGGAGCAGCTCCAGTCTTACTGCTGACTCCGTGCCTCTCTACAAAAGCAGTCTATTTGCCATCTAGATTGGAGTGGTCGGCTGACACTCAGTGCGGCACATTTACTTACCCGGTCCCTCGGAGTTCCTGAAAGTACATTGTCCGTCCGGAATGAACCGATTTCCTGCATCTGTCACTTCCACGCGGTGTTCACCTTCTTCCTCTTGGTGCATGTAAGTGCTTGGTTGGTGACACAATTTTGAAGTTAAAACCCGCGGTTTGTCCCCTGCCCTCCCCCCCATTTGTGTCGCTTGAAAGCCGACGAGACCCCTTTTAAATCCCTGTCCCAGGGGCGCAAATCGGAAATCATCGGGATGTCCGATGAAAGTGCGGTCCGTGGGGCTTTAGTGAATGAGCCCCAGTATGTCTATATGTTGCAGAGGAATTATCAGCAACCAGTTTAACATTACGTAAGTGCTATCCCTCAGCACTTTTTTTAATTTTTCCACCGGCCCCTGACTAGTCGGTCCACTATCCAGTCCGCCCCTGGATAGGAGCCCTGTCCACAAGCCAGTTGCAGCTATAAAACCCCTGCTCTAATATACAAAAGATTTATTGCTACGTCAGCCACATGTATCATTATCTACTTGCTAATTACACTAAAGTGGAGCTAAATTAATTAGATTGCATAAGTAACATACCAAGATTTCTTGGTACATGATGTGTACTTGTATTAATTATGTTGTTTTGTAATATTTTTCATTGCAGCATCTTACAATACAATTAAGACGTTTTCAAATGAATCAAACAACAATGAACTATCTTTGACATGTGAGTCGTTAGGCTTTCCTGAAGCCAAGGTATATTGGAAACAAAATGGAGTTAATGTAAGTTTGCCAGTAAATACTTCCTACATCCGGAATAAAGATGGATTTTATAAGATAACAAGCACAATCAAAGGCGTAGACATAAATCATCAATATGATTGTGTTTTCTGGAATAAAGACCTGAATGAGGAGACAAAAGCTTCAACAAAACTTTCAGGTACTTTCTGAGATCATATTATATATATTTTCTATTAGCAAAGCTAAAAGGACATTTAATGCTTGCAATATGAGGATTAATTCTCCTGCATACATGCAAACATTACTATTTCATATTTAGTATTTTTTATTTAACAGTTAAAAGACCTCTCCCTTTTTTGTTTTTTCATTTTGTTTCACTCTCCACAATCAAAAATCTATAATTTTTTTTTTACACGTCCGGACTGTTGTTTTCTGCGTAACAAATTGCATTTCATAGTGATGGTATTTATTCTTCCAAGCCGTGTACTGGGAAGCAGGAAAAAAATCTAAATGCAGTGAAATTGGTGAAAAAACGCATTTGCAGCTTTTTCTTGTGGGCTCGGAATTTATGGCTTTCACTGTGCACCATAAATGAAATGTCTACTTTATTCTTTGGGTTGGTGTGATCATGGGGATACCAAATTTGTATAGGTTTTATAATGTTTTCATACATTTACAAAACTTGTGTAGAATTTTTTTTTTAAATTTGCCATGTTCTAGCGCTAATAACTTTTTTATACTTTGGTGTACAGAGCTTTGGGTGGTGTCATTTTTTGTGCCTTCTGATAAAGATTTCAATGCTACCATTTTTAGGACTGTATGACCTTTTGATCACTTTTTATTGATTTTTTTTATATTATTCAAAATGGCAAAAAAGTGCAATTTTTGACTTTGGGCGCTATTTTACATTACAGAAGACCCGAGGCTGTCATGGTAATGGATCGCCGCAATATGCAGCAAAGACTTACCAGCTATGGAGAGGGCCGACCCGTGACATGTAAATGTGATGGAAGGGTGCTGATACCTGTCTATTAGAGCTAGGGGCCAAATAAAGCTTCAATATATGAAGGTCTACCTTCGGGCCTCTAGATTAAACTAACAAGTACTGTAAAAATATAATAGTATCATAGTATCATAGTTTATACTCAAAAATGTTTTGAAAATTAAACCTACATATAACATTTTACAAATATAAACTTGGTATTTTTGAAGCTGTAAACACCCAATGTATTCATCTGATTTTTCCTGCAGCTTAAATGGCATTAAAAAGACAATAAAAAAAAAAATATCACAGGAGAACTATCATGGTGTTGGTGAAGGTGATGAAATGTCCTCTTTAGAGGAAACCTACCACTTCGGATAGGGCTTATAAGCAGCACATGCCATGCACCAGCTCAGGGTGAGCTGGTGCCGGCGCTTATCTTCCTTATGTTTTTAAACAGTTTTAAAGCGTGTTAACACTTTATTAATGTTTATATCCGAACTAGCATGGTGCGCTGAGCGCGGACTACGGTGCGGGGAAGCTAGTTCGGATATAAGCAATAATAAAGTGTTAAAACGCTTTAAAACAGTTTAAAAACATAACGAAGATAAGCGCCGGCCCCAGCTCACCCTGAGCTGGTGCACGGCATGTGCTGCTTATAAGCCCTATCCGAAGTGGTAGGTTTCCTTTAAACAATACAACTAGACCTGCATAAAAATATTTTCTGCTGCATTAATGTTAAAATAAAAGAGGTTCTTGGCATACAACAATGAAAAACTAAAAACAGTTGATCAGTAAGGGTCTAACTACTGGGACTCCCACCACAAGAACAGACTGCCAGCAATTTGTAGATTAAATTATATGAGTGTTGGAAATTGCAATGCACAGCACCCAACTATCTCTGGCACTCACATACTATTTTTCACTACTGCATAGTCCTATCCTCACTGATTAGCTTTTTATCATGCAAAAATATGAAGTGGAACCCTTTCCCTGCCAAGGACGTATCTTACAGGGTGGCATATGTTTAGCACCTAGAAACACACTTCTTTTTTTAATGTGAAAGGAAGAATTCTTTAAAATGAATCTAAAATTGTGTTTCTAGGTGTCAGTGAGAATTTATATGGTTTATATTGGACAGTGTGGCTATGCGGGGCACGGTGTGGCTACAGTGGGACAGTGTGGCTTATGGGTGGACAGTTTTGCTATGGAGGCATAGTGTGCCTTATGGGGGCACAGTGTGGTTAAGGGGTAGGGACAGTGTGGCTATGGGGGGAACAGTGTGGCTCATGTGGGGGCTTTGGGCAGTGTGGCACTGGGACGTAAGTTTTCTAATAAGGGGCCCACCATGGCTCTGTCGCCCAGGGGTCTACTTAAACCTGGAGCTGGCCCTGCTTGTCAGGCTGCGTTCCCGCTTCACTTGGAAGTTGGCCCATGGAATTGAAGAGTGAAGCTATTATAATAGCAGCGGCTGTCATGTGCGTGTCATACTAAAACACAGCATTGTTTTAAGATTTGAGCATGGCACAATGTTCTACGACACCCTACAGGCTCTCTGCAGCCAGGAAATACCTGTTTTTTAACGTGATTCACCATGATTCGATATGAACTCGACAATTCGAATTTTTGAAAAATTCGCCCATCTCTAATTATAGGAGTTATATTGTTGTACATAGGAGGCAGTATTATAGTAGTTATATTCTTGTACAGAGGAGGCAGTATTATAGTAGTTATATTCTTGTACAGAGGGGTTAGTATTATAAGAGTTATTATAAAAAAAAACAGTGTATTCCATATGCACCAGCAGAAAAATGTATAAAAACCTTTAGTTTATTGTTGCATATTAAAAAAGACAGACATAGTAACAAAAAATGTGCACATGAAAAACAGGTGATGCGTTTCGGACCCCTCAAAGCAGATGCTAATTCATACCTGGCTCAGGATGCCTGAATAAGAAAGCATGAATGATGGGTGGAGTCACTCCCAAATCACATGGTAACAATGTATGTGTAATCAGACTCTTGTTAACCCTTCAGTTACTAAGGGGAATTAGTACTTGGGATCATGATACACAGATTAAATGTTACCAGAGTAAAAAAAAAATATGAGTTGTCATTTTTGTGATTTAGACCAGATGAGTGTTGTGTATCTAAAAGTAAAATCCCTCTGGCTTCTCTCATGAAAAGTTTTTAGTTGCGATCCCCCAACTCTCTTGTGGGTGGAAACAAAATCAATCGCAGTGACTTGGATGTTACTGATCCAGAATGATGATCTTTAAAGTGTTTAGATGCTCCTGTGATGGATTTTGTGCTAGATATGGCTCTGGGGTTAGCACCTGTGATATTCTCCGAAATTCTATCCTTCAACTTGCGGGCAGTGCATCCAACATACTGCAATTCACACATAGTGCATTCAATGTGATACACTACATGTGTTGTTACACAATTCATATACCTTTTAATAGAAAATGTTCTGTTATTTGACTTAGAGGTAGTTAATGGAGAGACTGTTATTTAATGAGGGGGCTCTTGAGGATACATATGTCACTCCATCCTGTAAAATTTCCTTTAGTATCATGTTATGTTGTAAAATGGGGAGATACTTATCAACTGTCTCAACCATTTGATGGTTGGGGCTATACCTGGTACTAAAAGCCGGTTCATGTGGCTTGTCAGTTAAATAGTGTAAACGTGATTTAGAGTTCACTATTTTCCGTGCCCTGTCACATAGAGTTTTATTATCCCCTCTCTGTAACCTAAGCGATTCTATTTTTGTAACACTTGGCTCTTGGCTGGATGTACTTCTACAGCCACTTGTGTTAAGATTGCCAGGCTATAGACATGACAGCAAAGCTGTCTTGGCCATCATGAATTACATGTCTTGGTGTTCTGAATACTTCTGGCTTTCCTGTGACATCACAGCCCTATTTCTATTCCACATGCTTTAGCGTGTAGGGCTGTGATGGTCATATGGTATGGTAGATATTTCGTGGTGTAGCGTGTTCACCGGGAGACAGTCGTTGATTTTATTTCCCATATCAACAGAAATTATTTCAATTTAAATTTCACGTTTGAATATCAAAACATCACGATTTCCTTCATGGACATTTCCCTCACTGTAGATGTCAAAAAAATACAGTCCATACAAGCTTATATTGAAAAACCGACATGTGGTAATACCCTGCTCAGGGCAGAAAGTTGTCATCCTAAACACACCATCAGAAACCTTCCAGTTGGGGAATACATACGGAGTGAAACATGCATGATCTTCAGATGAAGCATTTAATGCAGAATGTGAATCCCTATCATATTGACAGGGGGTATAATACAACTGTATGTGCCTGGCATGGAAAATAGTAAATCATGTTTACACTATTTAAGTGACAAGCCAGATGATCCAGATACAGAAATCCATAAACTGGCTTTTAGTACCAGGTATAGCACCAACTTTCATCAAGTGGTTGAGAAAGTGGATAAGTATCTCCCCATTTTACAACATAACATGATAAAAAAGGAAATTTTACAGAAAGTAGTCACATATGTATCCTCAAGAGCCCCGACATTAAATAACAGTCTCTTAAATAACAGTCTCTACCTTCACAGCAGTTGTCCCACCTGGCAAACATACAATAGCAGTTTTTGCTGTGGTGTGGCCAGATATAATATTTGTAAATTCATGGTAAAGACTAACTCTTTCACCTCTAAGTCAAATAACAGAATATTTTCTATTAAAAAAGGTATATGAATTGTGAAACAACAAACGTAGTGTATCTCATTGAATGCACTACGTGTGAATTGCAGTATGTTGGATGCACTGCCCGCAAGCTGAAGGATAGAATTTCAGAGAATATCACAGGTGCTAACCCCAGAGCCATATCTAGCACAAAATCAATCACAGGAGCATCTAAACACTTAAAAGATCATCACTGCGGATCAGTAACATCCAAGAAAGTCACTGCAACTGGACTGGACCGAGGATTTCTGTCCACGGAGCACAGCTTACCAAGGACTAACCTACCACTGCGAGGGTGAGCCACCATTTATTCCATATTTTTTCAAAATTATAGTAGTTTTCTTATATATTATAGATGCAAAAGGAAAAAGAATGTGTCTGCTCAAACACAGGTCCACTGCTCAAATCACAGACGTGCTTGAATATCAGCAGCAGGACAAACTGTTAAAAATGTTCAAGGTTTTATTAGAAAAATATTAAACAGTGCTCACAAGAAGAGAGGTTACGTGTTTCGGAACATCCTGAATTGGTCCTTATTTATTACTAGGAGTTACTGTCTGGCGTGCTTCAAGATGCCTCCCACTCCTCACCTGACCAAGCAAAACAATGTGACGTGGTAATATCCATGCACAGAAACTCAATAAATACAATATGCATAGATTGTTCATGCAATATAATGCTGTGGCCAATGCACATATAAAAGTCACTTTTGTAATTGAGCCCAGATGGAAAGTGAATGTCTAGTAGTATGTCCACTTGGCTTCTCTCATGTGGACTGATTTAACCCTATCACCACCTCTCTTACTGCAGGGGATATTATCTATTTATTGTGGTGGGCACTGCTACATTTTCTGTAAGTAGTGGTTTCGAGGAGATGGCTTGCTGTCTCTGAGTTTATCATGCAATCACATTTTTATCCTTTTTTTGTCATAATAGAACCTTGAAATATTTTACTAAATCAGCCTATTGCCAGTAGACCTTTCCACATTTTTATCTTTCCTGCTTATGCCCCTGGGATCGGACCATAATCTTTCCATCCAGGCACAGTGTGAACTGTGGGTGAGCAGACACCTTTTTTTGTTATTTCCATATATAATAGTAGTTATAATATTGCACACAGGGGGCAGTATTTTAGTAGCATGATTACTATTGTATTAGTATTATAATAAAAAATGTGAGCAGTGCATTATCTTTTGCACTGCTGTAACTGCCATTTTTAATCATTATCAAATAAAAAAGTATGGTTTTATTTGGACCTTTGGAGTGCCCAATTTTTTCATACATTGCTGTTGTTATTGTCTTTGATTTCTAAACTTTTCTTTCAAGCACACAAAGTAAATGGTTCGGTGAGCTGATCTTTGAGTTTGGACTTAGTAGTTATATTGTTGTACATATGAGCAGTATTATAGTATATCATTGTATATAGGGGCATTAATACAGTAATTATTGTTTTTCAGAGGAGGTATTAAGTTTTAAGGTATTAAGGTATAAGTTTTTTTATTTATATAGAAGGCAGTATTAAGTTATGTGTTATATCACTTCAAAAAGTGATATAGTAGTTGTATTTTTTCTTTCTTTGCACTGTACATGTTGATTAAGACCATATATCAATGGTTTGTGTGGAGAAATTGGAGAATGGGGCCACTTTTAGAGTTTTTTATAGGACCACTTTAAATTCTCAGTCTAAATGGGGGAGGTTTATCAAGCTGCCTAAGAGTAAGAATGTGCTTAGTTGCCCATGGCAACCAATCACAGCTCAGCTTTGATTTTACCAGTGTTCATGAATTTTTTTTAAAGGGGAGCTGTAATTGGTTGCCATGGGCAACTAAACACATTCTTACTCTTAGGCAGCTTGATAAATCCCCCCCCATGTATTTCTGTGGGTTCATACACACAGCTGAGCAGGTCCTATTCTTGGCCGTGTTTGCACCTCTGCTCTTGCATAGGGAGCTGTAAAAAATATGGATGACACACGGCGTGTCAAGCATTTGTTGTCTGTATTTGCATTGGGTTGCTAGGTAACACAATAATGTGACACTTTAAAGGGTTGTGGGACAAGCTACTGACACCAATTGTGAACCTCCAGTTTGTTTGTTTTTTGAGGAACCTCAAAAACGGATGACACAATCTTTTTTTGCAGCCATATGGCAACAAAAAAATGGGCTACAAAAAAGACCAATAGAGCCTTATTTAGCAGCCATAGGAAAAATATGTTTAAGAGCCAGCATTGTGAGAGGACATAATGAAAGACTAATCTGTCAATTGAGTCCAAATGTTGTTGTAGACAGACTTTATGATTCAAAGATTCAAAAACAAATGGAGAAAATAGCTGTATAGCTAAGCAAATTGATGCATAGTTTTGTAAGAAAAGATTCAGTATAATTCCTTATCCCTGTACTTTCTATTTTGAGACATCAAGGATGCCAAGATCCATGTCCTGGGGCGCAAAGCACCCGCGGACCTGCATGTGTATTTACGTCATAAGTCAGTAAGGGGTTAATGATGTGGCATCAACAGCAGGAACCTGCTACAACCCTATTAGGCTGTAGGAGGTGGGCACTGTAGATTTGATGGAAGGTGTCCCATTGGGCCAAGTATACAGTAAATACAGTAGCTGTGATTGCCTGTCTGTATGCAAATGTTACTAATTTGCATATCAAGAAAAAGAGGATTATCTCTGCATTGCTGTATTGGTCAAGTGCTAAGGGTCTAAAGTGTATTAGTGTGACATTACAATGACCTTTCCAGCTCTGATTTGAGGCTAAACTTTTATCAAGAAAACGTCAACCATTTGTCTCTCTTCTTGTAGTAGTTCTTCCATATTGTTATTGTTAAACTATATTGTTATATATGATTCTACTGGGTATAAATCATAATTTATAGTTTTACTATGTATTCACTTGATACAACTTTCTCACTTCTAGGGTTTACTCATGAATCAAATTCAGAAAATCCACAGATGAATGGTAAGATTGGTTAATGTTCTCAGAATACATACTTCTATTTTCAACATAAAATTAAAGGGATTTTCCAAATTCTTTATATTTGTATTACTTTACTTTTGTTTTATTGCAAACATAATTGCTTCCGGCCAGTTGTATAAAACAGAATGGGGCACATTTACTTACCTCTCCATGTCGCAATCCCCGATCCGGAATGTCCAACATCCATGGATTGTGCCTCGATTCACTACTAGCATGCGCTGGATATCCTGTGCCCTTCTCATCCAGGAGATGACTTACCCCTCTACCTAATCCCATAATCTTTCTCTAATGTATACATATGTATACTGTATAAACATACATGCATTTACATACAGAGGGAGAAAGAATAGTAGACACATCACCAATTTTCAAAGCAAATCTATTTCGTTTATTGACATAAAACTCATAACAGGTAACAATCCATCTAGTTCACGCTGCAATTACATTAAAACATAGATGTATGATATAAAAATGCACACTAATTTTGTGTTCCCTTTCTTTAAAAAACTATAAATTTTTATGAAGAAGTAGGCTTGTACTTCCTATTGATGGTATTTAATTTTCCACGGCTTTCACTGTGCATTCCAAATGACACCTCCCCTTTATTCTTAGGGCCGGTACCAAATTTATATTGATTTTATACATTTTGCCATATTCTGACACTAATAACTTTTTCATACTAACATCTTTATGTAATGAAAATGACAAAAAAAGTGGTGTCTCAGACATTTGAGTGCTATTTTTCATTACAGGGTTCACCGCAGGGAATAACAGTTTTTATATGTTGATAGATCCGGATTTTTTTTTTAGATGTGGCAATACTTAACATGTTTATGATTTTTTACTGATTATTTTTATATTGAAGGGAACCTCCCATTCAAATAAATACTTTATTTTAAAAAAACTATGATTAAAAAGCATTAAAGCATTTCACTTATGCCTGAATTGTTCCTTTCCATGGCAGCAATGTTAAAAAAACAGTTTGTAAATTTATAGTCAACATTGTGACTCCAATGAAAATAATGGAGTCTTGCATATGTGGTGTTCAATGCACTGCCCTGTCTCCCTGGTAATGATTGACATGTGTCACTGCTACCAGTACTAAGGGACCATCTGCCAATATTCAACTACAGACATATACATGTACAGCGATGTAGGAAATACTGGCCCAGATTTATCATCAGTGAAGCAAACTGCACTTCATGCAAGACTGCTCTCCTTTGGTGGCAGCTGACTCGGTTGGGGAACTAAGTAGGGTCCTTAAGGAGACTCCTTAAGGAATCCTTAAAGGCACTCTCCTCCCAACAGGCAGGTGTAGACTTACAGCCATTGATAATCCATTTGGGGATTCTGGATTTTTCACTCTTTGTTTCAATGGTAAGATCAGGAAAATTCTTTTAAAAAAAAACTCATTAATGCACACACGACACCCCATATTGACAGAATAAAAACAGAAATGTAGATATTTTTGCTAATTTATTAAACAAGAAAAATGTAAATATCACATGGTGCTGTGACACGCATATGTAACTTACATGCTGTTCATTTACTTCTGATCCTCCTTGACATGGTTCTCCTTCATTGGAGTTCAGCTGTATTTAATTGACCTGATTGGACTTGATTAGGAAAGTCTCACACCTATCTATATAGATCTCACAGATCACAGTGCATGTCAGAGCACATGAGAATCATGAGGTCTAAGGAACTGCCCAAGGAGATCAGAGACAGAATTGTGGAAAGTCACAGATCTGACCAAGGTTGCAAAACAACTTCTTCAGCAAAGAGCACAGTGGCCTCCATAATCCTTTAATGGAAGAAGTTTGGGACGACCGCAACTCTTTCTCAACCTGGCCCTCCAGCCCAACTAAGCATTATTGGTAGAGCCATGATGAGAGAGGTATAGAAGAATCCCCAGATCACTTTGGCTAAGCTCCAGAAATGTAATAGAGAGTTGGGAGAAAATTCCACAAATCCCTCCACCAGTCGGTGCTATATGGCAGAGTGTGCCGACCAAAGCCTATCCAAGACCTATGAAACAGCTGGTACAGTTGGCTAAAAAAACAAATGAAGGACTTGCAGGCTATGAGAAATAAGTTTCTTGTTGGTGTTTGAGCTTGTTGGTGTTAATTCAAAGCGGTATGTGTGGAGAAAACCAGGCACTGATCATCTCCTGCCAAATACAACCCCAACAGTTAAACAAGGTGGTGGCAGCATCATGCTATGGGGGTGTTTTTAAGCTGCAACTGGTTGCAATTGAACCCTAAGCACACAGCTTAAATAACAAAGCAGTGGCTTCAGAACAACGCTGTGACTATCCTTGACTGGCCCAGCCAGAGTTCTGACCTTAACCCAATTGAGCATCTCTGGAGACACTTGAAAATGGCTTTCCACCAACGTTCACATCCAACCTGGAGAGGGCCTGCAAGGAAGAATGGCAGAGGATGCTCAAATACAGGTGTGCAAAACTTGTTGCATCACTCCCCAGAAGACTCTTGCCTATACTAGCTTAATATTGAGCATAGGGTCTGAATACTTATGACCAACTGATATTTCAGTTTTTAATGCTTAATAAATTAGCAAAAATATCTACATTTCTGTTTTTTGTGTCAAGATGGGGTGCAGACTGTACATTAATAACCAAAAAAAAGGACTTTTTTGATCTTACCAATATTACAAAGAGTGAAAAATTTACAGGAGTCTGAATCATTTCTGTACCCAGTGTAAATATATTTTCCAGGATGGAAGCAGCCCACTGAACACCAGGCATGACTTTTTCAGAAAGCCTAATGACATGACGGGGGATTAAAGCCAAACCAGTATATCTATAAAAAAAAAAACTGTGCAGCTCACTATATACAAAAATGCTAAATTTATTCTGTAGTTAAGAGCATTTAAAGAGACACCAAATAAGTATAGGCTTTCTTATTTTTACTGCTTTAGCAAAAAAAAGCTCTCTATGATTATATAATTTTATTGATTGATTTAGTTGTTATGCAGATACAGGAAAATAGAATGTACAGGAAAGTGGGTTATATTGTAATTGTCTGGTTGTCAGTATTAGATGAATCTGTAAGTTTGACCTGATACTGGAGATATTTTATTCTATGATTTTGGTATAGTGCAGTGCTACTTTTTAAAGAGGCCCTTTCACCACCTCACACATGTGGAGATTAACATACCATATTATAGGAGCTCCTTCACAGATTCAGGGGCACTCAGAATTTTCTTTGTAGCCCGCACAATATCAGTCCCAGTATCTGACCATTAAAATCTTCTGTACTATCAGAAAGGAGGTGCTGGAGGAGGGGTTGTGTATTTTGATAATCTCTGTATCCTAGTGTCAGTGAAAATTAACTTAACACATGCCCCATCCTCTGCTCCAGCACCTCCCCTCTGACAGTGGGGAGGATTATAATGATCAGATACTGGGACTGATATCTCAACATAAGATCATAGCACAAGAGGGATCATAATAGGGCACAATTACTTACCAGGTCACTGAGTTCTCTGATGCATTGTCCATATATTATGCTGCGTGCGGCTATTCACTAAGATCGTGCGCCTAAAATCATAAATTTGTTGCTTCCCCAAACTGGTCCGACAGAGTTGACTAGGTTTTTTGTGGTGCATCTTTAACATAGGGAGTGAGACAAAATTTGAAGTTGAATACGGCGCTCAGTCTGAATCAGTCAGACCATCCGACGGCACGCCCTCTATTTTGCATGGAGACCAGTGCAGCTGCACTACAAAAGTGTTGTGTGTGACACAATCGCAGCGCATACACTTACCTGTGCAAGCCGTTTTAGCCATGAAGAACATAAACAGTCTGACTAAAGTGCATCGCAAAGTGGTGCAAAGCCCTTAGTAAATGTGCTCCAATGTGTCTGCTTACAGAGTCTCCACCCACACACTGGATTCTTACACTGGCCATCACTGAAAGCACCAACCCTTTAACAGCCTTGCATTCCCTAACAGTTTGTTAGTATAGATCAATATAAAAAGTGTGGTGTGAAAAGGTTGCAATTGCACCATGCATGGGGTCTGAGGGGTTCATAAGAAGGGATTTTCAATATTAACAAGCATGTTATGATTGAAATGCTTTGGCACTGTAACGGTACACAGACAACAGAACTAGAGTCTCTGTGGGAGTACGGAAGGAGGAGTCTGTGGACCAGTGGACCCTCTGGACCACCGGGGGAGATGGAGATGGTACTAGCCGACACCGGGGACTGGAGTCTAAGTGGCACCTGGTCTTCATCTGGGAACGCTGGAGACACAGGACACAGGAGCGTCTGGGAATGCTGGAGACACAGGATACAGAAGCGTCTGGGAACACTGGAGACACAGGACACAGGAGCGTCTGGGACCGCTGGAGACACAGGACACAGGAGCGCCTGGGACCGCTGGAGACACAGTGATTGGAGAAGACCACAGCACCGGAGAGGTTAAGTTCCAACGATTCTTTATTTACAATTCATCCAGGTAAAAAAACAGCGACGTTTCGATTCTCATTGAATCTTTATCAAGCATGGAGACACAGGACACAGCAATGAAGCAATGCTGAAGAACCAATGAGGCAGGAAGGGAGGTGCCGGATTATAAGGGCGAGATGGATTAGCAGCACCAATCAGGAGGACGCTGGCCCTTTAAGGCTAGGAGAGCCGGTGCGCACGCACCCTAGGAGCGGGAGCGCGCGACCTAGTCGATCAGGAAGCAGGCTTGTGGAGAGGTAAGTCCAGGCTGGGGGCACCGCGCCACACCGAGGGGCATGGTGTGGCGTGCATCCATGACAGGCACAGATTTCACACAAAGTTTACAGTACTGGTAGACCCTACAGTATCTGTTATGGATTTGGAAGGTAAATAATTTAAATTGAAAACCACTTAACTCCAGTTACATGTATTTCTACTATAGAATTTCTATGCAATTCAGTCTGTCAGCAAAATGTTATAGAGCAAAAGTAGCTAAGCAGATTTTTAAACAGCTCTGTGGGAAAAGTTTCATTGTATATCAATATTATTGTATCATTTCCCGTGTAAAGTACGAGTATTTCCTGCAATATGATTACCGACCTAATTCTTTCAAAAGAATAATAATCCTTGTGCACATAATTGTAGAGAAGAAATCATACAAAAGTTAGAATGATATACAGGCAGTCCCCGGGTTACGTACAAGATGGGGTCCGAAGGTTTAGTCTTAAGTTGAATCTGTATGCAAGTCAAAACTGTATATTTTATAATTGTAGTTCTACACATTTTTTTTTTGCCCCCCCGAAAATGGGAGTTTCAAATTTTTTTGCTGTAATGGGACCAAGGATTATCAATAAAGCTTCATTACAGACACCTTACAGATGATCTCTGCAGTCTGGGACTAAAGTAACATCCAGAGAGCTTCACCAGAGGTCCCAGGGAGCAGAGGGGTCTGTCTGTAACTATGGGTCGTCTGTAAGTCAGGTGTCCTTAAGTAGGGGACCGCCTGTATATGTTGAACATGAAAATGCAGGAAACATGTTATAGAGGAGTAATAGCTGTGCAAATGATTATACAGTTTTTGAAAAAGATCTAGGATAAATTTTATTTTATTAATTTAAAAAAAAACGTGGCCATACGCAACATTAGAATACGGTAGGTCTTTTTGCTACACTACAATTTCATTTAACTTTTTATTCTAATGTTCAATTTCACAATGTAGTCTTTTATTCTTTCATAGGTCTTCTTTTCATATACTTAGCAATTCTTAGATTATACTTCTGTCAAAAGATTACTAAACATACTTCAGGAAATACATGGCAGCAAATATTTTACAAAATGAAGGTATTCAAATAATAGTTACCTTGTCCCGCACAAAACACTCATATTACATAGAGTTACAAGGACAGTGAAAGTTCACCTTCAATTTCATTGTTACACTATAATAAGTCAGTTGTTGCACTGATGTGCTATAATGGCAGAAAAAAACTGATGTCTGTCTTTTAACACCTGGTATATTACAACCAAAGGGACACAGGTTCACTTTACACCAGTCTTGCAAGGCTATTGAAGAGCATTACAGAAAATCAATATTGATAGTAAACAGAAGCCCTTCTATTTCCTTCATTTACATGTACAAAAATATCCACTAGAACACAGCATCTAAGGGGTTATCTGCCCTGGATAAGAGTTTCCCTAATCCCAGTTGCCCTGACACATTGTACTCGCTCTACCACTGCATAATATTAAAAACACAAAAAGCAATAAAGTTTGTGAGTACGTGTGACAGGTTGAAAGGGGAAGGAGAGCGGTTTAAAGAAAAAAACTGTTTGTGCTTATGTGGTTTTTTTTTTATCTCTCTTTATTGAGATCACTATCGGTGACATACTTTCACAACAATTGAGCAGTGTGTGGCCTCCAGGTGCTGCTTTGTTGTCCACGCTGTCAAATGCTTGTCACAGAGCATAACATCCTGAATCTGCAAGATGTTTAGGTATGTTAGGGCCAGACCACCCCCACATGTATACTCTTAGCAAAACCTTGGAAAAGAGATGTAACTAAATATATTTTACCACTGGTAAAGGGGTATTCCCACGAAGACAAAATTCATAAATATACCCAGGATAACAAAATAGCACATTGTGGGTCATTTACTAAGGGGTCAAATCGCGTTTTTACGGCGCGTTACCCAAATTTTTCTGTTTTGCGCCGATTTTCCCTGAATTGCCCCGGGTTTTTGGCGCACGCGATCGGATTGTGCCGATCGTTGGCGTACATGCAACGGAAATCGGGGGGCGTGGCCGAACGAAAACTCAACAGATTTGGAGATTCCGCCGCATTTAAAAAAAAAAAAAGTGTCGCTTACCTGCACCCAGCAACGGATCGTGAACTTCGGTGGACCTCAGCGGACTTCAGCGCAGCAGCGACACCTAGTGGACGTCGGAGGAACTGCCTTAGTGAATCGCCGGAAGACCCGAATCCATCGCAGAGAACACGCCGCTGGATCGCAAATGGACCGGGTAAGTAAATCTGCCCCATTCTCTGATTCAATATTATTAACTAAAATACATCATTTCATAGATATAATTCCAACCTGTCTCTATCAGTCCTAGTGTTTACTAGTTTGTTGTCCCAGGATTCGACCGTAAATACTCTGATTATGAGCGGATTCTTCTCATGAATAGTATCTCTTGTTTGCACACTGCAGTCCTCCCTGCCTCATGCCCCTCTCTCTGCATTACAAGATCAGCTCAGACACAGACACTTCCTGCCAGCAAGCAGCATCATGCAGAAGCTTACTCTACTAGCTACAGGCAAGATACATGTCTTTATCCAGGGGAGGGGAAGGCATAGCAGAGATGACTTTGTGTCCATCTCATGATCTCTCTCTCTCTTTTTTATGTGTTAGATACTAGAGACTGATCAGAAGCTAAATGAAAGTGTAGCTAAACCCTGTATGTTGATAATCTTAGCACATTATCAGCACACACCATCTCATAGCACAGAGGAATCATGAAGTGTCTGCTTAGAGAGTCCCAGCCTACACACATTTACAGTGACCATCACTGAGCGATAGGACCAGAAACATCAATAAAACAGAGTAAAATTAAAGGGGTTAAAAATAATTTTTATTGTGTAAACAAGACTAAGGGATTAAATTTTGAGAACTTACTTTCACCCCTTTAAATAAAAACATACATATTGCTAGATTTTAGGTGTCAGTTTACATTTTCAAGTTACAATTGCAAGTTTGGACTATAAGACGCTTCTTACTATAGGACGCACCCCAGATTTAGGCTTCCAAAAAAGGAAAAATATATTTTACACCAATAAAAATATCCTTGTTGGTCGAACTAAAGCACAGCAGACACAGCTCTGCATCAACCATACAGTTACACACACAGTTCTGCGTCATCCATACAGTTGCACACACAGCACAGCTTCATCCATACAGTTAGACACACAGCTCTGCATCCTCCATAAAGATACACACACAGCTCTGCATCATCCATACAGTTACACACAAAGCTCTGCATCATCCATACAGTTACACACACAGCTCTGCATCATCCATATAGATACACATACAGTTCTGCATCATGCATACAGTTACACACACAGTTCTGCATCATCCATACAGTTACATACACAGCTCAGCATCATTCATACAGATACACACACAGCTCAGCATCATTCATACAGATACACACAGCTCTGCAACATTCATACAGATACACACACAGTTCTGCATCATTCATACAGATACACACACAGCTCAGCTATACACACAGAACCCACCTTTCCCCTCTTCCCCTTCTTCTTACCCTGTCCCAGTGCAGCATGTCCCCATTGTTGGCAGTATCAGGACCTGTGGTGATGTAAGAAGCATGTGATCAGTCACATGATGCTGACATCACCGCAGGTCCTGTAGGACACCCAGGAAAGGAGAGAGCAGTATGGAGGCTCCTCTCTGGGAGATCAGGTGCAGCTCTATATCAGGGCATCACCCGATCTCCATTACAGCGGTCAGGAGGGTCTGGTAGTGCTGGATCCTCCTGACCGTCGCTCTATAAGACGCAGTTACTTTTTAGCAAGACTTTTTCTTGCTTAAAAGTGCTTCTTATAGTCCAGAAAATACGGTACATGACTTTTCACCCTAAACATAAAATGGCATATATTAGTAAACACGATATTACAGCACAATGTAGAATTAGGTTATTTAATGTATCTTTCTGATCACTGAGATGTAAACATCCTTCAGTTGTGTGTGTGGTAACCTTGTTTTGCAGGATGTAACAATAGGAAGTATTGTGCTTCAACTAGTGACAACAATCTTTTATTTTGCATGAACCCAACAGATAAGAGATTTTGAAGCTAAACCGCATTCACTTCTTGTTTCTAGGGAATGTACAGCAACCATTTTGCATGAAGAAGTATTTAAATATTTTATGTATGTAGCAAAAAATCTAATTGAGTAATAATTATTAGTTACCTCAGTAACCTGTGGAAAATTTTTGAGCAGTCATTTCAAAATTACTGTGTAAGAAACTGAATATATGCAATATGAAAAAAGTTTTTTCAACCTAAAGAACAATGATTGAGAGTTAGCAAGCAAAATGTGCTAGAATTCGAACAAAATGTTTGTTAAAAAACCTACATTACATTGTTTTGGACACTTTTTGTGTCTTACAAAAAAAGAGCATAGATTTGACATATAAGAAAGAATAAATGTTAAAGGAAACCAGTTATGAGAGTTTAGACCCACAAGCTGCCATCAACCTGTTATTCAGGACAGTAACAGATTCCCAACGATGTCCTTCTATACTCTGGGAGAGTCAGTATTAGGCTGTTATCATTACAGGATCACAAAATATGAGAAGTGCAGTGTCACAGATGGATGACTCTGCCAGTACTCTATGCATAATATTGATTGTAATGGTGGCTGTGGAGCCACGTTGCTCTCCTATTCACTGCTTCAGCTCCAGATCTCTATTCGGACGGGCGCTACCCGTTCTGGTCAACTTCGCCTTGGCCTCTGGCCACTTGCGTTGCAGTGCAGGAAGCTGGTCGACCAGGTGTTTTCCAAACCTTAGTCTAGTCTTGGATTTTCTGCCTGTGATAGTGCTGATTTCTGGAGTCCATTCCAGAATTTCCATCGAGTCTGCTCTACTCTGGTTTCTGCATGACCTGCAATGTGCATCACTTCCTGTGATGTAACAGGATTGTGCATGTGATCTGAGCAACCAATCCTGGCCCTCCAGCAGGTATTTATTGGATCCTGTCCTCTCCCTCAGAGCCTGAGGGTCAAAGTATCTAGTGCCTGTCTGAAGTGGTGTTGCTGCCTCTCTTTCTGTCTTGTATTGTTCCTGGATTTTGACGGTGCCCTCTAGTCTCCCTGGGACCAGCTGTGTCATATTCCCAATCTGCTTAGAGGTGCATCTGAGATAGGTCACGTGGCAGAGAGGGTATAAACCCTTTGCATCGTGACATTGATATACAAGTTCTGGTTTTTTACATAATTACAATGTCGGCACTGCTGCATATTGGAAAAACAAAAACTCTGTGCCTCAGAATGCATGTTCACCTACTGACAAATGCCTTTACATAGAAATAGAAGTTTGACTTGTTCATACAAATTATCTAATGAGTCTTGGAGGCGGAATAGTCACATTGGCCGGACCTATCCTCACTTGACTGGTCTCCCATACAACAAATACCACATCATAAACTACCTTCAGAAACTATAACAAAGACTAGTGATGATGTACCTGGACTATGGGACTTCTATTAAGCCTTGAGCGGGATTCTTCTCCACCCCCAATACTCCTTACTGGTCAATTGAAAACACCAATCAAAGATCATTTTGTGGATAAGCCAGTATCTCAATAAATATTGAAGGAAATCATTGAGATCCTGTCACTGTCCCAGATAACAGGTTGGTGATAGTTTGTGGGCCTAAATGCTGATGATAGTTTCCCTTTAATATGCACCAATATTACTTCAAAATGAGTGCACAAATGTTTGGTGGAGAGTAAATGTTGTAAGGTTAGACAAAAAGGGCCAACATGTGTAGCAAGATCCTGCACATACATTATACAGTATGTTGAATGATTGCCCAAAGCAATGCATGTTTCCCAGTACTGTACGACCTTAATATATGTAAATCACCAGTGTAGGGCCTGAAACTGATCAATATTATTGCACTTTGACAAAACTATTAAATTGTGCAAAGGATGCTAATGATTTCTTTTTCCTTTTTTAGCTACTGGTTATTACATTCGACCGATGCATACAGTAGTCATAATCGGATGCATTATTATACTCCTCGCAGTATTCGTAATTCTATTTTATAAACAGAGACTTCTGTGTTTCAAGTGCTTCAAGAAGAAAGGTTAGTTCCTATTGTATATTCTAAAGGCATACAGTTCATAATAAAAATAAATATGTGTTTGAAATGGTTCTGTTGCTGCTGGCAGAGCTCTATGTGTCCAAAGACGATGAAGGAAGTCTGCAAATAAGTTTACAGTTCGGGGGTTTATTTTTGGAGCAACACACAGAATGTTTGTCAAACACCTATTTCTCAGATTTAGTTGCATTACCAGTGAGGGTTCACAGGGGGTCAGTATTGGGCCCCCTTCATATTAAACTTTTAAGAATCTGTGCATATTGTTTTAAGAGATGCTTTATTAGAAGGTAGGCTTTAGCTTATATACTGTATTTTTGGACTATAAGGCACACTTTTTAGCAAGAAAAAATCTTGCAAAAAAATGCCTGCGTCTTATAGACCTAAGGTCAGGAGGATCCAGCACAGCCAGACCCTCCTGATCGCTGTAATGGAGATCGGGTGATGCCCTGATATAGAGCTGCACCCGATCTCCAAGAGAGGAGAGTACTGCTCTCCCGGGTGTCCTACAGGACCTGCAGTGATGTCAGAATCATGTGACTGATCACATGCTTCTTACATCACCACATACTGCTGAGAATGGGGACATGCTGCCCTGGGACAGGTTAAGAAGAAGGGTTGCTTCCATGTAAAATAAATTTTCAAATTATTCTTACAAATCTGAGAGGCTCTGGGGGATGTCTTTTTGCTAGTTGTTACAATGAGCAGAGCAGGTCTCCCCCTGTACATGTTCTGCTTATTGTAACAATCAGTGAATAGACTTCACTGAAGGGCTATGGAAACACCCACAAGAGTCGCTCAGGATCACGGACAACATGCAGGGCATGGACATCAAATATTAAGATGTTTACCAGAGTCATGGTGCCTGGATCTACAAGTAAATGTTTATCATGCTTGATTTTGATGGTGGATTTTCTTTAATAGAGTTGCACAAAACAATAGTCAGATGACTTTAGCCTTCTTTTCTTATCTTAATGCTGTGTTTGGGACTTCAGATATACAGGCAGGCCCTGGGTTACGTACAGAATAGGTTCTGTAGTTTTGCTCTTAAGTTGAATTTGTATATAAGTCGGAACTGTATATTTTATCATTGTAACCCCAGGCAGAATTTTTTTGGTCTCTGTTACAATTGTTACATTGTGATAAGAACCAGGATTAACAGTACAGCTTAAAGGGGTTATCCGGGTTTAAAAAATTTCTTATGGCCGGGCTGGGGAGGGCTATTTAAACCCAGTAAACATGTACTTACCTCCTCCGGTGCTGCCGATGTCCCGCGCCGCGGCCCGTCTTCTCCGTGCGCCGGTTTCAGTACAAGGGCGCACAGGGAGCTTCCGGCCGGCCTGATGCTCCCATGCGCACCATCTCCCAGCGCTTACAACGCTGAGAGATAGGGACGGACGGGAGGAGCCGTCCACATCGCAGACCGGAAGCTCCCTGTGCACGGCTTCCGTGCCCCTGTAAACAAACAGAGGCACGGATCGAAGGGACCGCGGCGCGGGACATCAGCGGCGCCGGAGGAGGTAAGTATATGTTTATTATGTTTAACTAGCCCTCCCCAGCCCGGCCATAAAAAAATTTTTAAACCCGGATAACCCCTTTAATTGCAGACACCTTTGATAACTGTTACAGCAGATCATTGTAGCCTAGGGCTTAAGCACAGTAAATTACCAAAATCCAGAAGTTCGCTTGTAACTAGGGGTCATCTGTAATTTGGATGTTCTCAAGTATTTCAAAGTTTACTGTAATCACCTACTCAATTAATTTCTGAAATAAAAAAGTAGTTTTAAATGCTATTGAAGGCTTTGACCGCTTGGGCCGAGGAAAGAGCAATTATGAATAGTGAATTACTTCCAGAAATAGTTGAACTGCAACAGGGGAGCGATTAAATAATTATTCTGATTTCTGTATTTCTCTTGATAAACGCTGTAGGTTTATTGGTTGTATTTTGTTATGATTAATGTCTGTCTAATAGATCAGGTAGTTTCCTGTTTACATACATAGAAAAACTAAGTTTAAAAACGTAACATCATTCTGTTGTATTACTTTAAGATTTTACTTTTGATTTTAAAACATTTGAAACATTTAAACATGCCACATACCAAAATCAGTGGAAGCTTTAGTAACTGATATAGATGCCGATATAATAGACTAGGTTACAAACATTGATATAGCACAATATGGTAGATGCTGACTTTGGCTTTTCAGGATATTTAGGCTGTAACTGAAAATTCAGAAGTGCATGCACGCATAGAATTTTGAGTAACAATCTAAGATCAACATGTAACACTAGTACTTTAGCCTTTGTGCACAAAACACAGATGATGGATATACCAAAGCAATGCAATCAATCATACAAAAATGTCTTTAAAACCCCCTGTGGAGGTTTCAGGAAGTTCCCGGACAGAAAATAACAAGTATGGTAGCAGACAGTCCCAGCCTCCACCATCCTTTTCTACTACTCTTTTTAACATGTCCTTAACATTTTATTAAAGCATTCAACTAGGATGTCTGTTTGGGGATCAGTGGTGGATTGAGACTGCCGTGGGCCCTGGGCTGTATGAATATTATAGCCCCTACAAGTCTGGAATTCTCTTTCTACATATGGTACTTCAATGAAGCTTCTTAGGAAATGGAGGATACGTCCCTTCTGCCTGGCGTCCTAGTCTGTTCAAAACAATGGGGCTTATTTACTAAGGGTCCCACGGTTCACACTTCCTCACCTTTTAGAAATTTGTGGGATTTACGCTGCTGTGAAAGCTATTTAGAAGGGGATTGTGTCGCACGCGATCAGATTTTGGGGCAATCGTGACGACTTTTATGTGACAGAAATGGTGGGGCGGGCCGCTGGACAATCCAATGCATTTGAATTGAGTGTGGGTTTTAACTTTAAAATTGTGCCGCAAGGCATGCACTTACATACACTGGGAACAAGAGGGTGAACTCCGGCGGACCTGAGCGAGGAAGCGACAGATGCAGGAAATCGGGCACACGATCTTTGCAAATGGAGCCGGAGTGCATGATCGTTGGACACTCCCTATTTCGGGAACTCCGTCAGCCGGGGAAGTAAATGTGCACCAATATCTGGAACAACGCTCGTAATTGCAACACTCATGCTATAAACTTAGCAGATATTCCTTAAAGCTAAAGTACAGGGTAGCATAATCTACTCCCATGAATGTGTATTGATGACCTCTTGTCTTACCAAGGAGTACAGCCAAGTCCAGAGTCATCAGCTACATTGGGATTTCTATTACTTGTCATGAGACTTATGGACTATGAAAGTGTGGAGACTAGGGAGTTTAACTGGCAGACAAGGAAAGACTGCCAAAGGTTGCATGTTTCCTTAAAACAGCCTGGCCAGTAAAATCTTTGGAATACTCCCTCCTGAGTCTTGTCAGGAACCAGGTGACCATCCAAAACATGTGAATGGGCCATAGCTGAGACCAAATGTTTATAGTGCCCTGGTACAATTAATAGCTCCACCACCTCATCATTTTGGTTATCCAATACAGAAAATCATTATTCATAGCGAAATTAGGACAATGAATATCATGCCCTGGCTCTTGGGGGAACACCATTTAATACAGTCAACTGGTCAAATCCCAAAGCTCAACTATCACAACATTTTCTCTTGTAACCTCCAGAACAGGGACAATAACTTAAGAGGACACTTTCTCTTCTCATCCCCACAAGTACAGACAAAGGGGAACGAGTTGAAATGATAGATGAGCATTTAATCTCCCTAGAACTATTACAACATTCTGGTTTATCAGGCATGATGGCTTTAGCCCATAAGTCCAGAACAGAGGGAAGTCCAAACCAATAATTATGTCATGCAACAAGTCTTTTACAATTCCTACCACGTGAGCCACAACATCACATGCTGTACAGAAAGTAACCTGAGCCATAGGGTATACTTTGGTATCTTCATGAATACACATAACCCTCTTTTGTTTCCTAGATATCAGTTCATGAGGCAATATGTCAGTCACTATGGTCACTAAGCTCCCTGAGTCCAAGAGCCCAGTTACTTCACCCCATTCATAGTCACACAGCATGCCTGAGGTCCCTCATCAAGAGAAGGTAACAGCAATGCAGGAAGGGTAAGCAAATAAGGAGTAACATGGCCCTTCAAAACACTCCATAGGCTCAGTTGTAGCAGGGCAACAAGTTAGATAGATTGCCACAACAATGGCATCACCAGCAAATGATAGAACAGGCCTCACTCCTTGTCACCAGTAATCATCTTTCCTGGGTCTTGGACGACAATCAATGGAGGAGTTAGTGAACTGCTAGCTTCACTTCAGGTACCCGAGTAGGTTGACCCCAGGTTCCCTGGACTGCCAGGGAGTTCTCCGCTGCCACATATCGATCTCTTTGGGCAACCCATCATTGGACTGACTCAGTGAGTGGAAAAACCGATCCTTGACTACTTTTTCCACAACTGCCAATGTAACCCCCAGATGGGCCGAGATTTCTCTTAGTTTGACATTCTTTAGTAGGGGGGGTTGGCTGCATGGGAAATTTGATCAGCAGGAGGGGGGGGGGGGGTTGACTGCAGGGCATTTCATCATTGGGGGGCTGGCTGCATGATACATTTCATCAGTAGGGGGGGGCATCTGCATCGGGCATTTCATTAGTAGGTGGGCAGCTACATAGGGAATTTCATCAGTGGGGGGGCAGGCTGCATGGGGCATTTCATCAGTAGGGGGGCTGGCTGCATGGGGAATTTCATCAGTAGGGGGGCTGGCTGCATGGGACATTTTATAACAGGGGGTTCTGGCTGCATGGGGCATTTCATCAGTAGGGGGGAGCTGGCTGCATGGGGCATTTCATTACTGGGGGAGGCTGTGACCAATGTATTACTCACCCTAGGCTTATACTTCAATATGTCAATATGTTTTTCCAGTTATTTGTGGCTAAATTATGGACCTAGGGAAAATAAAAAGCATAATCATTATGTATGAAGGTAAAATATGCTGGTCCTTCACAAATATAATGCAAATGTAATTCTAGAGACCTAATGGTCTAAATTCCCTTTCAGTTTCCTTTTTCATAGCTCTCTCTTTCTTGTAAGTTATCATTTTTTTAAATTCACTGCTAGTTTCAGAATCTACTCACATGGGCAGTAGCCTAATACTTCAACTGATAAAATGTTTGTAAGCATGGCTGTGACATTCAGATATTACCACTAGAAGAATGGAGTAAAAGCTGAATTAGAAGTGGCCAAGCATATCAATTTGATAGCAGTTATCACCTCTCTATTAGTCATGTTTCTGTCGAACCAGTGCCTTGATTTTCCACAATGTTTTGCTTCCAGTTAAGACTATGTTCACATAGGGGCAGATTTATCAAGCTGTCTGAAAGTCAGAATATTTCTAGTTGTCCATGGCAACCAATCACAGCTCTCCTTTAAAATATTCATGAGCACTGGTAAAATGAAAGCTGAGCTGTGATTGGTTGCCATGGGCAACTAGAAATATTCTGACTTTCAGACAGCTTGATAAATCTGCCCCATAGTGTTTGTGATGCCTGTTTGCTGTGTATTCCAATTGCTAAATATGACCAAAGGGTTAATAAAGATTGGATTAAAGAGTTTCCTTTTGATCTCTGTCTGTCTGGTATATGTGATAAAGTGTTCTTTTATTCACCTATAGAAAAAGATACATATCACTTCTCATTAGACCCATTTTCATCTTTAAATATTGGCTAACCCTTTCACCACCAGCCAATGTAAATATACGCACTGAGCATTCTGCATATGAGATTGGTGTCAGCCAACAACTGGCACGGCTGTTATTGCCACTGGGGAAATTAGCTTGTTGAGTCAGACCGTCATCAGAGGGCGCAGATTGGTGTAGATTAAAGGCTCCCATAGTTTTCATTAGCATCTGTAAGGGACCGACTGTAATAAAGACGCAGTATATCTTGTCATCGAAGTTTAAATTGAATCTCATGTAATGGTAAAGGAAACCTATCATGAGTATTTACTACCTCAAACTGCCACCAATCTGTTATCCAAGACAGTGACAGGGTCACAAAATTCTAAACACTGAATGCAAATGACCTGTAAGGAGTCACAGAGTTGGATAAGAGAAACACTGGTCTGTACCCTACTGGCTTTATGTCCCATAGGCCAAGTACATTGCCATAGGCCAACTGCTAGGTGATGCCTTCTGGAAGTCCTGTAACTGATGATGCACAGTCTAGTCCAGTGGTGGCGAACCTATGGCACGGGTGCCAGAGGTGGCACTCAGAGCCCTCTCTATGGGCACTCTTGCCATCAACCCAGCACAGAGTTCGCCAGACAGGACTCAAGGCCTCTTGCAGTCCCAGGCAGCCCAGGACCCTAGAGGGAAGTACTATGATAATTCTTTGCCTTTTTTCTACTGTATTGGTGTCCTCAGGTGCCTATACAATTTAAACCTCTGACACAGCAGGGAGTCATAAGTTACTGCTTAAATTGTAGCATTGACACTTTGCGAAAAATACGTGGGTTTAGGTTGTAGTTTGGGCACTCAGAGTTTAAAAGGTTTGCCATCACTGGTCTAGTCTGTAATAGGATACCCTAGAATTACTCTTCTTCAAACACTGTGACTCTTGTGATCATTTGTATCCAGCCTTCAAAGTTCTACCTCTGTGTTATGTTTAATATAGGACATCATTGACCTCCTGTCACCACCCTGGCTAACAGATTCAGGTAAGTTTACAGGTACACAATCATGACAGGCTCATTTTATTTTATAAATGTACTTGTGCACAATACTTTACCGAAAAAAATGCTAATATTTGTAATTATTTTCTTTTCATTTTTATTGTAGGTGGACGTTCTTCAACACTCTGAAATAGGATTATATAAACCGTTATATATGCACTTTATCACAATAGATTTTATGCAGTGTATTTATTTGAGATGAACCAGATTCATATCATGATGACAACCAAAATATGCTATATATGTCCTGCTGCCTTAAATGTTGCCCACAGCAGCATAATGTGGAGGCTTAACGTCAGAAAGCCTTGTAACGCTATCTGTTGTTTTCGTCCTGTATCTTAGTTAAGAAGCATGAAACCTAAATGAGGTTGGTGAGGAATGTATATTGATAGAAAAACAAAAAAAATTATTTTTTCTGTGTCCTACAATTTTTTTTTAAAATGTATATGAAAGGCTTAAAAGGGTTGGTCAAGAATTTATGTTGATGGGCTATCAGAAATATAGGCCGTTAATATGTGATTAGTGTGTGGGGCAAAAACACCGACCAGTGGTTCCTGTAGAAGCCACAGCTGCAGTGAAGGATTTTGCCTGCCAATGGGGCACACAACTAACTGCTTTCAATTCCTTGCCTTAGGTGTTCCATGGGCAAAACAGTTGGACAGTGGTATATGTTCCACCCCCAATTAGACATTAATGGTCTTCCCCTTTAAGTCAGTTAAATTTATTAAATTCATTTAAAAGAGAATAGTTCTACTATTTAATATCCAGAGACCATACCAGTTCTATCCCCAACTAGCAGAGGAAATGATGTACCTTATATTTAGTCACCGTATTAATACGAGTTCCTGAACACTGATTGTTTCATTAACCCTATTTATTAAAGCAGTGGTCATACATATATAACCAGTTCTCTGAAGGTGGTTATAAGAAGAAAGCTATGAGCTGCAGTATGATTTTCCGTACACTACATAGCACTTTAGCAGTGGCACTTTGAGTTTAAAGGGCTAACTTACATGTACTGAATATAGAACATTTCAGATGCTCCTCTACGGCTTTGAATAGGTGAGCATGGTTATTGTCATACCTTTATATCAGAAGGCTCCTTTGTTTAAAAAGTTTATTTTATCTTTATTTAAACAGGGCAGTGCTTGGGGCTTTGGCTTCACTCCCACTTAGCACTTTTACCCTGCCTTCTGCCTACCCCAGGGCTGCCCCAATAGATCATGTAGCTTGGCTATCTGAACTTCTCTCCTTCACTGCTGTCTGTTACTCACAGTACCTGTGAAAGTTACCCGGTTAGTGAGTAACAGACAGAAGTAAAGGAGAGAGTGAGGAACACATGCTCAAGAAGTCGAGAGAGCTAGATGACTTCATCTACTAGGGACAGTGGTGGAGGAGGAAGAAGGCAGAGTAGAAGTGCTATGGGGGAAGGTATAGTCAGATCCTGGAGGGACTCTGGTAATGTACCCCAAATCACTTCTGCCTCATGTACATAAAGATAGAATAAAGTTTTAAAGCAATGGAGGCTGCTGATGTAAAGATATCAATGCAATGTTTTTTTACATAATTGTTTCTGAGTCCACATAAACGGTGTCAGTCATTAGGTCACTGTGATAACACCTTATAGAAATAAGAAGAGGACAGGTAATCAGAATATCTGATGCTGCCTCATACTCTGGGCCTGTGAATTGCAAACAGATCATATTTAAGCTTAGAAGCAAAATATAAAGAAGTATGTTATTTCTCCTTATAGGCCCCATATAAATTAATTGTAAACAGTGTCTATGAACTGTGGAAACACAGAAACATACCAAGAAAGCCACTGTTACTGCATTTGTGAGGATCCTAGCTTAAACTTATGGTTAATTTGGCTGGTATTTACACAGCAAAACATGCTGACACCTATGGTCCTGGGTTATTATATCATTGTGGCATGTTATCTTTTGAACACATTACATTGGTTATCAATTATGCATGCGAAGATCTGTAGCCATTTATTCGTATAACAATAATATTAATTAACAATACATTATAATTTAAGCCAAATCATATTGCATAATTTTTTTTGAATATTAAACATTAATTTGACAAGGAAAAGGGAAAAAAGAATGCCACATGGAACATTTTGGGACTTATTTTGTACACTTTGTCTGAAAAGACAAAGGCAGCATGCACATTAAAATATTCTGGCCATTATTTTCCATCAAAAATATTGAAAATGTGAAGACTTTTACATCATACTTGCCAACTCTCAATGCAAGCAAAGTGGGAATCCAACATATGGCAAATAATGTTTTGCAGTGCCACTCCCCTTTGTCTAAAGTACATGCTTTTCCTTTATTTCAGTATATGGCCTGTTTAAGAAGGACAATCTAAGGGGCTTCAGTGGGTCTTCCCTATTTTGGTAACCTACTAAACATTCTTGGGGACTAATCAAAGCTGCTTTGCATCAAGGCCCTGCAGCAACAGAAGGACCCCTGTCAATCCCAACTTAAAGGAAACCTGTCACCAGGAGACCCATTTTTAGAACTCCCCCAGTCCCCACAGAGCATATTACATACACTGCCAAAGTGTTTCTGTATAAAAAATTGGTTTTACAGAAAAGATATGCTATATTGTACCTTTCATTAGCATCTGCTGTGTGACTAGGCAGTTGCCTTTTGGGAGGAGCTGGGAAGGAGCAGTTCCCCCCACCCTTGAGAAACATGTGACCTTTTCAAATATATGAATAACTCCCCTCACTCGGTATTGGCTGCAGAGGGGCAGGGGGCGTCGCTAAGCCCAGTGATGGGTGTTTTCATATATTTGAAAATGACACATGGAGAAGCTGTTCCCCAAGGGTGGGGGGGGGGGCATCTCCTTTCCAGATCCTCCCAAAAGGCAACTGCCTAGTCACACAGCAGAGGCTAATGAAAGGTACAATATAACATATCTTTTTTTCTGTAAAACCAATTTTTTATACAAAAACACTTTGGCAGTGTATATACTATGATCTGTGGGGACTGGGGGAGTGCTAAACATGGATCTCCTGGTGACAGGTTACCTTTAAGCTCTATCTGCATCCTTATATTGCATATAGAGTTGAGTACAGTTGCAATAACTGTTTATCTGTTCTGCATGTGTCTACTCATGTCCTGCATGTACAGTAGGGTAGAAAGAGCATGGCAGTTTCTGTTTCATTTAAACAACAGAATGAATCTCAAAAAAGTGCTCCCTACCCCATAACTCATTAAAAAATATGAAATTCCCCATTAACTATAACATAAATGGGAACACCCTAATTAATATTCCCATATTAATTTTAAAATAAACAGTGACTATAGTGTCCCCTTAAATTATAATAAAGTGCATCCCATAAATTACACACACGTGTATATATATATATATATATATATATATATATATATATATATATATATATTACAGACAAGGTGACATGGACACTATTGCATAAGGAAAGAAGCAAATCAACCAGAAGGTGCATTAGAACACACTAAAAGCTATTCCCCAAGTGCTGGTCTCTTGGAAGATCTAGTGCAGGAGTCCAGTTGATGGAGTGTAGAGAAAAGTGTGGTCCCCGCTCCACTGGTACAAGCCAAAGATTCCACATTAAGATGGGTTTATCTAAGCATCAGGTGTGGAGAGGAACAGTCAGAAGACAAAACAGAATGCCTGACTGTCATAGCCAAGGGTGAAATTGTTTTTTAAGCTGGAAGAGAGAAGGTACTGGAAAGGCAAGAGTTTATTTTGTTGCTTTATTGTCAGAACCTGTTCAGCAACCGTGCAACCGCAACCAGGCTTGGTGTTAGTTGTCAGAATGGATAAATGGTGGCGAACTCACCCTGCAATGCCCCTGCGGGCTAAGGCCCTGACTGCAGCAGATAAGCTGCCCTAACAAGGGCTAACCCGGCTTCAGGAACCTAACTAAAGTTCCCCGAGTTACCCTACAAGGTGACTGGAAGACTTACTTCGTCTGGCAGCTGCTGGATGGTGGAGCAGACAGGTAACTGGAATACAGAATACACTGGTACACAGAAACCAACACAGGTTGATGAGACAGGAAAGTGGGGTCACACTGGGAGATTAATGGCACTGAGGGACAAACAACAGATACAGATAGACAAGCAGAGTCGAACAAACCGGGTCAAAACCAAGATGGCGGCAAAGCTACAGAATCGTATAGCAAATAGAATGGTCAGTAGGCAAAGCAGAAGTCAATACACAGAATAGCAAACAACAGAATAACAACAGCACTAGGGAACACAGGAGACTGAATAACCAGCACCCAATGAAGGGGCTGGGCAGAATATAAGGGAGTAATGGACACTACCTCCAGTACTGACTGGTTCAGCCGTCCATCACTCAATCCACAGCTGTAGACAAAACAAGTTCAAACACACCCAGATATCCCAGAATCAGAAATGGAGCTGTCAATCACAGGCAGCTCTGGAGAATCCTGAAACCAATTTGCGAGTCCTGACATTTTGGTGCAACCTTTTAAGGGCGCGTTCACACAATGCATTGATCACATGCTAAGGCTACATTGCGTTTCCACTGCATTCGCTAAAATGCTATGTAACCTCAGCATGTGATCAAGGCTGAAGCCTTTGGAATGCGTCAAAAATGCATCAAAAAATGTTAAACAACGCATCATGTGAATGCACCCTAAATAAACCTGTTGACAAGTCAGATAAAACCTACGATGAGTTGGTATGATATTGGATGTGGATGCAGAAACAGTGTTTTTTGTTTCTAAGGTGATCCCAATAAATTGTGAATCTCACAATACATATCCACAACATACCAGAACCAGATTCACTATATAAATAAAGCACCTGAACCAAGCTCAATTCATACACATAATACCAGAACAGAGCTCTGATCAGATATACAGAACCAGGATCCATAAAGAAATATAGCACCAGCACTAGGTTCTGTAAAGAAATACAGCCCCACCAGAAACAGGGTCCACACATACATATACACCGTATATACATTGTACATAAACACAAGCAAGGTAAGTAGCCAACTAAGATGATACTCTTTAGCTAACACCCTAGGAAAGGTGGGTAGGACTCTTATGTTATTGGACCAGAACTCAGACAATACAATACAAATAGTGTGGGGTTAATCACATGGCCAGTTTAAACCCATGTTCACACTGCAGTTCAGAAAGGTACAAAATTACTTACAGCGCCTCCTCAGCCAAAACCAACACAAATGTCACAGTACCCCCCCTCATGAGGGGCCACTGGACCCTCATTAAACCCACTAAGTTTGGAAGGATTATGCTGATTATAAAACCTGTAGAGATGTGGGGCATGAGGATCCTGGTCAGAGACCCATGTCCGCTCCCCAGAACCATATCCCTTTCAATGAACCTGAAATTAGACCGATTTCTGAAATTTTTGCCACATCAAATTCACCCTGAATTACAACTGGAGCCAGCGGATTAGACACTGGTAAGACAAGAGGCACACATTTCAATATAATCTGTAGGATAATGAATTTAAGATTTCATGCCGTAAACTCACCAACAACCCCTGACACCTAACTAACAAGCTTCACAAACCCTTGTAGTCTGGGATTTCTGGTCAACAATCGCTACAATGAATGAGTGCACAGGAAAGATGACAAGACACAAGGATAAACAACAGATAATAGAAAGGGAAGTAAGGTTAAAACAAGCTGGGGAAAATCCAAGATGGGGCTAGGCAAACAATCAAATAACAAGGAAATAGTCAAATATAGCATGGTATACACAGTATAGCAAAGCAATAGCAAAATGGAAGAGAAACGTACAACAGATGACAGAAGACTGAATTAACCAACAACCAGTAATCAGAATTGGGCAGATATATAAAGGGGTTCCTGGACACCGCCACCAGCAGCTGACTGGTTCGACGGTCTATCACTCAATCCACAACTGAACGCAAACAGAACTCAAAATGCCACACCCAGCTTTCCCCAAGGAACTGTTCCTGAAAGGCAACATTCAATCAAAGCAAGCAAGGGAGTGGTTTTCAAGCATAAAATCTTCAAACCTGACAGTATGGCTCAATATTTCTGATCGGAACCTTGAGACGCAGGTACTTGGTGGACAACAACCCATTTCCCCAAAACATACTCAGGACTGGAAGACCTTTATTTGCCTGATGTCATTATCTTTCTGGGACTTCAACTAGATTTGATAAGTTGTTTTGGTGGAAGGGTAAGCAGACTCTAGGTCACTACAGGACAAGAATTTTGGATGAAAGCCATAATTACAAAAGAACAGCGATACTTTAGAGGAGGAATTTACTCTGTTGTTTAAAGCAACTTCCTTGAGTGGTAGGATATGTTTCTATTTTTCTTGAGCATCTGAAACATCTAAACACCTTAAGTCTTTCTTACCCAGACTTCCACAAAACTCTCTCTAGAATTTAAATATAAATTGCACTTCCCTGGGAAGCTTCTTTAGGGGTACTGAATAACATATCTATTACATACCACCCAAATTACTGTTTTATCCATGGATGTATGAGTACCAGGCTTTTTTGGAAGAGGGAGTGGGAGGAGGAGTCCTACTGGTAATCCATGGGGCACTTTGTACCTGGCACATACCTCATATGCTGTAATAAATTCTTGGACATAACGAGACCATAATCGCTACCAGTAAGACCTAAGCAAAATATATTTGGTTGCCCTGTCAGTACAGAACAATGGGCCACATTTGTTAAAACTAGTAAAAATTGCACTCTACAGAGTGCACAGTCTTCATTAATCTGGTGCACCCTGCACAGCTCTGGAAGGGTGCACCATTTTTTTTTGGGCATTTTGTTCATGCTGCAGGATTTTGGCACATACACAATTGTGACACACACCAGTAAAAAATGTGGTGCAAACTCCAAATAAGCCCTAACACGCCTGCACATTTTTTTGTCTTGTCAGCTGCAACACAAAACTGGCGTAGACACTTTATAAATACACTACTGCTTTGGGAGCACCCAGAGAATTTTGTGTTTTCAATGAAAACCCCTACTTTTATTTTCCAAATGAGTTGGAAAATGAATAGAAAATATAGTCCAGACTTTAACAAGGTTTGATATTTTTTTTAATTCATTTGAAATAATAATTTTATCCTTCAAACTTTGCTTTCATGAAAGAATGCTCACTTTGCTGCAATTACTGCATTGCAGATCTTTGGCATTCTAGCTGTTAATTTGTTAAGGAAATTTCACCCCATGCTTTCCGAACCCCCCTTCCCCCACATGAACACACACACACACCACCACCACCCAGAAATTGGATTGGCTCAATGGGCACTTCTTGTGTACCATGTGGTCAAGCTGCTCCCACAACAGTGAGGTAATATGCATTGATGACAATTGCATACATCATTACTATGGTAACAGAGCAAGAAAGTCTGTTAGATCATCACTGGTAGCAGAGCATAAGAGGAAGGAGGAGTTGCTAAAAACTAAATTTTATGGGACTTATAGTTTCCAGCGTTGGCCATCTTGGAGATAACTATGCATACTTTAGAGACGCCATAAAATGTTATTAATCAAATCAAATCAAACAAATCAAATCTGCACACTTCAAAGGGAAACATGGAGATCCCCCCACCTACCCTTCCTCCTCAAATATTAACCTGTTCCCTGGTCCGTGACTGAGCAGCTCTGTATCTGTAACTAACAGCTGACACCCAAGTGTAACACCCGTGGTTGGAGTGGGCTCTGATCACGGGAGTTTAACCTGTTAAATGCCATGGTCAGCGCAACCACGGCATTTAACCTGCCTTCTGGTGGTCTTTCCCCCATGCACCATTTTCGGGGGCGCCGATCATTGATATGGCAGCCCTGGGGTCTGATCAGGATTCCAGAGCTGCCTGAAACATGGCATTGATACATCAGTATTGCAGGATATTATCATGAACAAGCAATCAGATGACCATCCATGTCCCATGGTGGAAACAGTGAAAAGGTAAAAAAAAATCGTAAGCAATAAAAACTAAAGCAATAAAATCAATAAAAATGCCCATAAGCCCAATAACATATAAAGAGACATATAACACAAAATAGTCTAAATCATAACACAAACCTCACATATATAGTATCACTGTGTCCGTAACAACCTGTAGAATAAAAGTAAATCATTATTGAACCCGCACGATGAATGCCGTAAAAAAAAACTGTAAAAAAACATCCAAAATGATACCGTTGCAAAGTACAACATGTGCCACAAAAAACAAGCCATCAACCAGCTCCGTAGCTAAAAAAGTAAAAATGTTATGCCACTTGGAAGATGGTTATGCAAAAATTATAGATTTGTCCCCACATTAGGGTTTAATTTGGCAAATTTAGTAAAATGTAAGAAAAAAATATTCAAGTATGGTATCCCCGTTATCATATCGACCCATAGAATAAATATAACATCATTTATCCTAAATTTTCAACAAAAGGGGATACCAGCCCCAAAATGGTAACACTGGAGAAAGCATCTCATCCTGCAAAACAAAATGCCCCAATAACGAAAAAGTGAAAATTTTATTGGAAAAGGGGCCAATGCGGAAAGTAAAATCCTGGCAGCTGCAGGTCCCTCCTTCCCTTCTGCGACTCGCTGTGCACCCATAAAACAAGTAATGGCCACATGTGGGGGGGGGGTCTCTGTACTTGGGAGAAATTGGATAACACATTGTAAGGTGGGTTTTCTCATTTTATCTTTTGGTAATGTGTAAATTTTAGGGCTAAATGAACGTATAACTGACAAAATATGACTATTCTAAATTTCATCTCCATTTTGATTCAATTACTATGAAGATCTCAAGGGTAACAATCTTCCTAAAAGCTGTTTCTGATAGTTTGTTGGGTGCAGATTTGAAAATGGGTTGATACATATGGGGGTTTTGAAGTTAAATATTTCATTCAAATATTTTCATTCAAAACAGTATTTATCCCCAAAATAGTCAATTCTGAAAATACGGAAAATCGCTATTCGATTTATAAATATAAAAAATAAATTATCCAGACATTTCCAAAATTATGAAAATGTAAAGCAGACATATGGGAAATGTTATTCAGCAACTTATTAAGGTGGTAAATCTATCTGCCTGAAAACGCAATGATTTCGAATTTCTAAAATGGCTAATTTTTTTTTTTTTAATCATCATTTTTTCTTTTTTTTGTAAATAAACGCAAAATTTATCAGCCACAAAATTTACCACAAAAAGGAAGTACAACATGTGAGGAAAAAACTATCTCAGAATCGCTTTGATAAGTAACAGTGTTAAAAAGTTATAACCATATAAAGCGTAGCATGTCAGAATACCAAAAATGGGGCTGAGCCTTAAGCTACAAAATGGCTGCGTCTTTAAGGGGTTAAGGGCTCTTATATAAAACTTCGTCCAATCCTGAAAGACACTTTTAGCTTATTAAGAAATGGTTGGGTCAGGAACCCAAAGCAAATATCAAAAGTAAAAAATAATGTAATTTACAGAAAGGCATGGTTCACATAGGCAGCCTATTCTGAAAGTGGTCCATGTTTCTCTTACCTCCAAGGAAACCAGAATTTACAACTTCTACGTTTCTGTATTATTATGCTCTTCTTTTAGCTGTATTATGACCTTGTTTTTAAGAAAAAGGGCTTTAAAAATTACGCAAAAGTCTCCATTAACACCTATGGAGCCTGGAGCCCCTCAGACACATTTACATAATTTTTAAGCTTCTAAAACAACAGGGCATAAAAAAACTAAAAGAAGAGCAGATACTGGCAGAGGGGCACACACTAGCAAGTAAGTGTGCTTGGTTGACAATTCTTATCCTGGTTGCAGATGTCCTTTAAGCTTTCACTTTAATGTTGGTCCCTGTAAGATCTGCGAATTCATAGCCTTGGAAAGTGTGGTTAGCTGTCTAACTGCTAAAGAGTGCTCATGTCTAGTGGGATAACAAGGTGACAGCTTGAGATGAATGGATGTAAAGTGGGGTACCTATTGGAACCAAGAATTCAGTAGGCTCTATTTGTGTCCAGTGTGATAGGATAGCACACGATTGAGTGAGCTAGTAACCCCTTGCAGTCACATCCAAGTCGTATGAGACACTATACACATATACTGACAACAGTTATGCATTTCAATACATACGTGCATAATATTTAACAAATGATGATATGAATCTCAAAGATACCAAAACACTTTTTAATGCATGTAATGCATTTAAACTGTAAAAAAGATATGCATATTAGATATTACTGCATCTGTAACATTTTTCAAATCGATTATCATTTAATTTAACCCATTAAAACAGGCTAATATTAATAACAATAATTTCTCTTCAGAAAAATGACCCCTACGTTTTTGTGGTTGTTACTGTAGAACCCAGGCAGTAGTAGACCATGAATAAGGCGTGACCGCCGAAACTCGTAGGTCTGTGTATTGGACTCTTTGGATACGTATTCTCAGTTTTATATCGTGTATTCAATAAAAAAAAAATCTTTACTACGAATGTCTTGCAAGTCTGTGGAGCAAGTGCCGGAATAATCTTTCCACCAGGCAGTAGTTCTGAAATAATCAAAATAAATTTTCATCAATAGTTTGCTTTCACTTCCTGTAACAAGCACGCAAGAAATGTGTTGTCAAGGTTTTTTTTACAATAAGCAACCACAATGTTTGGAAGACACTTAACAAAAACAGATGCGATTAGAAAATCAGGAGAAGCATATTAACATGCAGTTTCTTTGGAGCAGATTTTTTAAAACAGGTTTAAGAGAGGTTTTTGAGAACGTTTGTAAGCCTCCTGTCCGTAACCAGGGAACATCAGAACTCAGCAGTGTAATCACTATATGTAATACTATAAATCTATAAAGATGCAACTAAAAGAAAAACTTTCTTGTATCCATAGCAATCATTCACAGAGCAGTTTTAATTTTTTTTTAGAACATTAAAGCTGAGTTGTAAATGGTTGTTATGTGAAGCAAATAAATTTTTCTTTTCTAAATCTCTCCATGCTGACTGCACATTCTGAATTTGTAGGGCTACAGTTAATTTTTGTGCATTTCATTTTGTCTGATCTGGCTGGTCCAGTTTTTTTGTATTACTTTGCACTGAAAAGAACATGCAAACTGCTATTACATGTATGTATAAAGTGTCCGCTCCAGTATTTTGTCGCTGCTGCATTGTGTCCAACAAGACAATGTGCACCTAATGGGGTGTGTTAGTACTTAGCAGGAGTTTGTGCTATATTTATTGCTAAAATGCACCAAAATTCTGTCTGCACCACAATTCTGCTGCATGAACAAAGTGCACCGAAAAAATAATGGTGCACACTTCCAGAGCAGAGCAGGGGGCACCAGATTCATGAAGACCATGCACCACAATTCATGAATCTGGTGCCCTCTGCACAGGGCCGTATCTGCCAGGATCTATCCACCTGATAAATAAATTGCACCTGTCTCTTTAAGACACAGGCGCGATTTATACCCGGAGCGAGGCAGCGCCTATCTGGCAGCTGGCGTCACTCCGTTCTCCACAGGGACACAGGCGGCGGATGAGGACGTCACGCCACCTGTGTCTCTGAGCGAAGCTGCGGAAAGACGATGATGGAAGAGCCGCAGGAAGACTGGAGCCACGCGCCGTGGGGGCACCTGCCTCTAGGTAAGTATAAGTTTTATTATTTTTCATGGACAATTATTATTTAAATCTGGCTAATGAGGCTAATAAGGCTAATACTTCTATAACGGGGTAGATGTGGGGGGCTTCTATATTAATGTATATTCGGCCGGAATCGTTCTTTTATACAGGGGGGAGCTGTATACATTTATATGGGGGCAGATTTGTGTTATACTGGGGGGCTGTATACTTTTATATGGGGGCAGATTCTGATCATAGGGGGGGCTGTATATATTTATATGGGGCAGATTCTGATTATATAGGGGGGAGCTTAATATATTTATATGGGGGCAGATTCTGAATATATAGGGGGAGCTGCATATATTTATATGGGGGCAGATTCAGATTATATAGGGAGGAGCTGTATATATTTATATGGTGGCAGATTCTGATTATATGGGGGGGGGGGGCTGTATATATTTATATGGGGCCAGATTCTTTTTTTTTCTGTGGGGCTGTACATATTTATATAAGTGTGGCTGTATGAAACTGGGGGGCTTCTAAATATAATAAAACTGGGGTGGGGAAATCTAACGTATATATGGGGCATGTAATTAATTAAACCGAATTAAACCAGGGGTTGTGCTATATAGGAGGCTGTATATAGTCAAACTGAGGGGGATCTAAATATGGGGTATATGATATTAATTAAACTGGGAGGAAATATATGGGAGCTGTATATTTAATTAGGGGGTGAATAACAAGGTCTTTAAATATATGAGAGCAGGGCTTTATAAAAATAAATTATTATATATACAGTATATATTCATTAATTAGGGCGGTGCTATAAATTTACATTGGTCAAGGGGGCACTGTATAGAAAATTATATGTAACATAACAGGGTGGGATATATTAGTTAAGGATACGTGAAACCAATGGTATCCCCCCAAAGAAAGTGGAGGGAAGAGAGGAACAACTAATTTATGACAATAGTATAAAAAGTAGAAATTTTATTTATACCAACAAAGAATTACATAAAATATGAAAAATGCATGAAAAAGATACATAGCACACAGTGCGGTGGGTCACAGAAAGATAGCAGTCAAGAACCGGGACAGTACAGGAACCTGGTAGTATAAATTGCACAGGACTGGGTCAATATGTATACCGAGGGGACCTCTAAAGTACATGCTGGAAGTGAATACCGTGCCTGAACAATGAATGAGTAGTATGGAGGTCTACTCAAATAAAGAAACAGTCCTTACCAAGTAGAGGGAGGTTAGGCGTGCAACTGCCCGGGATGGGGGCGTTCCTCTCTTCCCTTCACTTTCTTTGGGGGGATACCATTGGTTTCATTAATTGTCTGAGGTACTAGACTTCATGCGTATACCATATGAGGGGTGCCACTTGGGCACTGAGTGAGGGATCCAGTACTATACACTTATAATTCATTGTTTTTCCCTCTTTCCCTTCCCCTCGATCTGCTCCTTCTCGTTTGGTTTAGTTAAGGATACAATAGATTACTTTGCATCATGTAAACGAAATGTTGGGGGTCTGTATTAATAAATTACCGGTGTTGTATATTGATTAGTGCTGTGCCTGCTATAATTCCAGTAGAATATATACATAATGAACTGATGTTTTATATGTGTGGAGTGTGCAGTCAGTTGTGTTGTGAGGGGTATATATTATTTAGGAACACAGTGTTGTTATCCGGGAGACTTCATACTGTAAGTGACTGTGGTATTTTCAGGGACTCCGGGTGCTGCAGGGAGCTGAAGATATCTGGCCATGAATTCAACATTGATACGTCATGGATTGGAGAACCCGGAATAAAGTCCTCCTGATTCAAGAGATTGTCATCTATAAGGTACTAGATGCCACTAATGACTCTCAGAACCTGTAGCCAGTCACACAGTGTCAGGGAGCTGTCTGTGGGGATGTTAATTGTTAGTTAAGTTTTCAGCATTGACTGAACAGTGAGCGGACAATGAAACAGGAGTGGGGGGGGGGGCAGCATTTTAATATTCGCCTCTGGCAGCAAATATGCTTGAATCGGCCCTGTCTCTGCATACTCCACAGGAAAACTGCACATAGTGCAGTTTGTACTAGTTTTGATAAATCTTGGTCTATGTCTGGTCAAGCCCCATAACAACACAATGGAGTGTGAAGAGTGTGCCAGATTCATCAAAACTGGCACATGGTCATTGATCTGGTGCACCCTACACATTTTATTGAGTGGCTGCTGCTGGGCATATTATTAATCAGGGGAGTCTGATGCTGGGCATTTCATTGAGTGAAGGCTTCTCCTGGACATCTTATTAATGAGTGGGGTTGCAAGACAGAGGCACACATTTATCAAAACTAGTGCAGTCTGTAATACGTGCAGTTTGCTTGTGGAGTGTGCATAGTGCACCAGATTGATCAAAACAAGCGCACAGTCTTCAATTATCTGGTGCACCCTGCACTGCTCTCGAAGTGTGCACCATTTTGTTGTGTTGCATTTACTTTATGCTGCAGAATTTGGGCTCGGACAGAATTGTGGCGCACATCAGTAAAAAATGTGGCACAAACTCTGACTAAGCACTAACGCGCCCTTTTAGGTCCAGATTTTTTCTGTCTTTTCGGACACAGTGCAGCTGCGACACAAAACTGGTGCAGACAAAAAAATTTCATGTGCAATAACTTTGCCTATCCTTTTCCGTGCACATAGAAAACTGGTGGGCCAGTATCTAAATAAGGGAGGCTGCTGCTGGACACTACATATTAGGTGTATGAGTATGTTGCTATAGTATATGTTGTTGTAGCATATATTTGAGACATGGGGGTGGCAGCGCAATTTTAGGTATATGGGTGACCCGATCCAAATTTTGCATCAGGGCCCTTGCTGCACCACTGCAGGAATTCCTTAATAAACCATTGACTCTATTTTTCACCTTAAAAGGGTATTCCCATGACAGCAAAATTACATTCAGAATACAAAAATGACATATTTTGTAATTTGATGTTATTTTAAAAAAATCAAACGTTTCACAGATATATTTATAACCTGTCTCCATTAGTCCTTCTAATGTAATTTGGTTTCCCATGGTTCCGACCATAAACAACGATGTCTTCCTGTCTTTAGGTCTTCCTGTCAGGTCAGATTGAATGTGCATCTCCTGTCTATGATGTGCCGGTACATCAGCTGCACGTCCTGGAATGTCCCATTTCCATCACATTTGGCACCGCACTGCCTCCTTATCCTCCTACACTTCTATGTTGGGTCCGCCCAGCATTGCCACCACCCAATAGCCTAAATGCTCCATGTGTGACATCTATCGAAGAAAGAGCACGTCTGTCCCCGGACTATGTGATCAGCTCTGTCTTATGACCCCCTGAGGTGTTTGCTGAGAAGTAGAACTAACACCATTGTGTGTGTCTGCTCTTCTTCCTCAGTGGCTCTATCCTGAAAGGGACCAGAAGTCTCCGGTCTTGTGTAGAATGAGCCTGCTCCGTTCCCATTTCTGGGAGAGAATGGGAATCTCTCTCCCATCATGCAGAACAAATCACCTGGTCACCGAACGGAGGTTCCCGCACAGTGTGCAGGGCTTAACGCAGAAGCAACATTGTATCGGTGCCCTTGTGACTCTGGAGTAGCCACACAGAACAGTACCGCTCAGGAAACCCAGTGTCTTGGATGTGCTGTTGGTGACCTGTATGTACAGAAACATGGAGCCCTGTTTAGTGCAATGGATATCTTGATGTACGAATAGAAGCAAAAGCAGCAAAAAACTGAGTAAGATTGCAAAATAAGTGTCACGGGTCGCAAGTGCAACCATGCACTTCCGTGCCCCCCCCATCGCGGCCATTGCAGCCTTATTTACCTCTCCTCGCTCCAGCAACAACTCCCGTTGTCCGGTTCTGTCGCCAGGTCTGGGAAATTTAAAGAGTCAGTGCACCGCTAATGGGCGCTGGCTGGCCGCTGCCCTTATAAATAGCGTGCCTCTTCCTGTGACCCCTGCCGCATCTTTGTGTCTCATGGCCTTATAGTGACCTGGTGTTATCCCGCAGAAAGTCCAACCTGCTTTGTGGCTCTGGTGAATACCAGGTGCCACTTAGACTCCCAGATGTTGGTTTACATCATCGCTCGCGGTAGTTCAGTGGGTCCACCGCCGACCCTGACAGTAAGTGATTAAAAGTTATCTTTAACCTGTGAGAATCACTAAGATTTGACAACTTTCTTTCATAGGAAAACCCCTTTAATGACTCAGCATTTCTTTAGGTATTTTACGGTCTTACTTCTATGACCATAAATGTTTCATTTTTCTTGGACATTTTAATCCTAATGATAGGTTCCCACGAAAGTCTTCTTACTGTTCCCATTGAGTTTTTTAGTATAATATCTATAGCTCATATCTTTATTAGATCAATAAAAAAAATAGCTGGCACCTTGCCTCACTAAGCGTATGTTTTCTCTTCAGCCAAGTTGCTATGTGACTGGGCGAATGTCTCCCTCAGCTACCTCATTTCCAACTCCCTTACATGAGGGAACAGAGGGAGACGTTGGCCCAGTCACACAGTGACTATTAGTAATTATTATATATTTTTTAAAGTAATGATTTGACTTTGTGTTGCTACTTGTGCTACTGCTAAGTGGTAGAAGAAATAATTAACCTTTTTTAGCATTTTGTTAAGTGTTCCTCCTATGGATTTTTTTATTTATTGGAGTTGTGGTGATACCAAAAATGATTTTTTTTTAACTTTTTAAATAAACTTTATTTAATGAAATGCATTAGGAAAGGGTTAGTCATCCCTTCCCTTCCAGTTGAGGGCACTACTGACCATAGTAAAATTAGGACATTATGTGGTTTGGCTTGAAAGGATCTCAAATGATTGCTTTGTGCTCACCACTTTGACATTTTTTGACTAGAACAAAACAGATTAGAAAAAATAGGCACTTTATCACATAACCTGCATTACACTGATATATATCAAACACATTTTCATAGCACTTGTCTAACTAGAAAAAATTGAGGAATTGAAAATATGCATATCTGGATCCGGTTGAAAAAGTGAACTAAAATGTTGTTATAATGCTGCCATCTAGTGTTTGATGTTATATATTAGCTTCTATCCCCTTGATGCTTTTGTGTTGCATTAAAAATAAAATGACACTAATTTAACAAATAAAAAATTATGGGGCAGATTTATCAAGCTGTCTGAGAGTCAGAATATTCCTAGTTGCCCATGGCAACCAATTACAGCTAAGCTTTCATTTTAGCATTGCTCATGAATATTTTAAAGGGGAGCTGTGATTGGTTGCCATGGGCAACTAGGAATATTCTGACTTTCAGACAGCTTGATAAATCTGCCCCCTATATTTCTAGGTTTTGTGGCATAAAGGCACAATACGTAAGACAACACGTTGGTGTTGTGTATTGTTATTGTGTCAAAATTGAATTACTGTGATATTATCAACTGTAACTATAACATTTTTTCTCTCTGAGATTCAGTTTTGACTTTTGCCTGGGGTGGACACATTTGTGGTCACTAGCAGGAACTCTTTTAAAATAAATAGTGTCCATCATAATTAGTTCTTTATTCCATTACATTCCTGTGCATTGATTCACAGCTTCATTGATTAACTGCGCAGGTATTGATCTCATCTCTAGATAAGTATAGAGGGTTTTTTTTCAGAGGCAAAGAGAGTTGTAACTGGAACAGTTAAAACACAGGTTGGTTGAGGGTGAGTCCACACGTTCAGTTTTTTTCAGATGTAGTTTTTTAAGCCAAAAGCAGATGTGGATGATAATAGGTTGAGACAAATAATTGAAAGGTGCTGCTCCTCCTCATAATTTTACTCCATTCCTGGTTTGGGCAACAAAAACTGCATCTAAATAACTGAACGTGCGGTCGCACCTTTAGTATCACAAAAAATAATTCTGAAAGATTCTATTTTAAAGCAAACCTGTCACCAGGAATCTTATTTTTAGCTGGTGACAAGTTCCAATAGCCTATGCTATGCCGATTTTAAAAATGCCTTTGTCAGCATTCAGAATCGTTACAGTAGTTTATATAAGCTTAATTCATATTTCCTGGCTCCCTACAAGTAACATGTGGTGAGTCCTGGGAGAGTGGGCAACTACAGCTTTTGTGTGTCTGTGGCTCAGTCTGCTCTCCTCCGCACTCAATTAACTCCCTCCCCCTACCCACTTCCTGTCATGTGTCAAGAGGAATGTATGAGAAAACACAAACATACCCAGATTGCAGCTGCCACCCCACCCCCCTCCCCCGGACTCACCAAATGCTGCTGGCAAGGAGTCAGGAAATGTGATTTGAAGTGATATAAATTACTGAAATGATTCAGAATGCTGACAATAGTATTGGCTATTGGAACCTGACAACAGCTTAAAGTGACATTCCTAATGACAGGTTCACTTTAACCAACTAAAGTGATTTTGAGAATTTTTTTCGTGGAAAATTGTTATGTAACATCTGTGTCGACAACATCCTCGAACTGCATGTTATTGTATTTGTGTGAACACAGACTTAGCTTGCTGTCGACATATAACTGTCGTGACTGATGCTGGAGATTCCAGCGCCATGAATAAAAACTTCTTTTTATTCATGACTAACTCATCGACTAAGGCTCCGTGGACCGCACTATAGTAAGATATTCCAAGGATTTCCACAGGGAAGCAAGGAATTTTGGCATACGCGATCGGATTTTGGCGCATCGGCGCCAGCTTTCATGTGACATAAAACAGGGTGGGCGGGCCATCGGACGATCTGACTGATTCGGACTAAGCACGGGATTTAACATTTAAACTGTGTCGCAAGACATGCACTTACATACATCGGGAAGAAGATGGTGAACTGAGCGGGGAGCGACACATGCAGGATATTGGGCACACAATGTAAGTGAATCGCGGCAGCTGTGCATTCTCGCCAGATAACGCACCTTTGGGAACGCACAGGGACAGGTAAGTAAATGTGCCCCATTGTTACAGATAGATAGGGATACAGACACGGTTTTGCATACACGTTACAACAGGACAACAACTACTGACTATAGCGCTTGTTGCTCACTTGCTTATCTTTCCTAGTTAAGTAGTTAGATACACACAATCTAGACATACACAATTGTAAGACAATACTTGTGGTAAGCTAGCCACATCAATTGAAATTGGGGGAAAAGTAGGTTGAAAAGAGGGTAAAGGAGGGGGAAAGGGGGAAAGTGTTTTTGACAGCATATCCTCTATCCTTGTGTATGGCAGCGAGGTCTGGGTCCCACACAGATACCTAGACTGGTCAAGGTGGGACTTAAGTCCAACAAAAATATTCTACCTGGAGTTCTGCAAATATGTTGTACAGGGCCAATGGAGCACCTCAAACAGCGGCTGGAGAACTGAGTAGATTCCCTTTACATATTGTTAATGGCTCATCTACAGAACAGAAGTCTGCATTCCTTCCACCACAAAGCCTGGCAGCAGCAGGAGGGCCCTGGCAACCATGGAACCAAAACCCAGCCAGATACAAACATGGACCAATCACAGCTGACCAAAGCCAAAATCATGGGGTTGATAAACAAGGCCCAAGAGGAACATGTCAATGACTGGAGGACCTGCCTTACCTCAGAGACCGCCAGATCCTGAGCCACTACAGACTGAGCACCCACAACCTGGCCATGGAATCCAGGTGGCTCAGACAAGGAGGCCACCGAGGATGAGGTCCACTTCCTGCTACACTGCTAAAAATACTCATGGGTAAGGGGCACTCACTGAAGGAGACTCTTAGATCTCTGGCCGGGCTTCTGCTTCATGGAGGAGGGAGAGAAGATCTCCGTCCTGCTGGGGAAGAGGAGATCACAATGGCCATAGTCGCACAATATGTCATTGCCTGCCATAGGCTGAGACGTGTAATATACCATGGACTATAATAACCCCCCAAACCAATGTTCCCCTTCATCCTGTTCCCCATGACCCTGTACCCCACCTTATTTCCCACAATCCCATATTTTATAATGCTTTGGCAATGCCAAATTGTATTTAGACCTGCCAATAATGCTTCACTGAACTAAACTGATAAAGATTATTGCAGGTGTAAACCTCTTACATACCATGGTCAAACATGAAATCCCACATATATTAAAGCACTACTCAAAGTATTCAAAACAACTTTTAGGAAATGTGTTTATGCTTGTTTTTCAGGGCTTAAAAGGAAGTGAAATGTTAGAAAATGTAATTTTTTAGGAATTATTATTAATTTAGCCCAAAAATGTAAACATTTACAAAGGATTAAAATACAAAATTAAATTGCAACACAATTGTGGAAACTACACCTGTCTATCAAGGGTTCATCCTTTTTTTTAAAGTCACCTCAAATTTTTTCTATTCTGCCAAGGGTAAAGGGGGAAACTACACTCCAAAATGTGTTATATAATTTCTTTTGAATTTGAAAATACCCCACATATTGATATTAACGGCCGCAATGGCAGAAAATTAGAGGGAAAGCACAGTTTGGCTTTTGGAGGACAGAATTGGCTGCAATACTTTTCAGATGTTTTGAGACTATTAGAAATCCCCTGAGGCACACAAACAGTGGAAACAGTGGAAAAAGCAGCACCCCTCATGAAAATTAGGTACCCATGGAGGCTTCCCTGGCTTTTGCTTACAGTACTGCACATTGTAGCACATCAGAAAGTGGGGGACTTGAAAAGTGGGATGCAGGTATGATAGTTATCCATGTAAATGCATTCTGGGATTGGGGACTAATCCTTTACATCACAAACTTAGTGTACCCCACAATACTGACACATAGTTTATACATTTTTATTTATAGATTTCGCTCTTCCGAAACAGATATTGACAGAATTTTAGCCTGCCTTTCAAATTTGCAAGTGATTTGTTTCTTTTAAGGGTTGTATGCCTTGGCATTAAAGTTATCAAGGAATGAGCCAATTTTGTCATCTTGAGTTTGGCATTGACTATTATACTTGTAATGCCAGAATTTCCTCAAAGTGTGGCCATGTTATAACTTTGCGGTAAATTGGAGTGTTGTATAACACATAAGCACTCCAACACTGTTTACAATGCCCATTTTTAACACAAGATCTAAAGGGGTATTCCGGGAATATGAACGTCTGACACATAAACCCATGATGATATAAATAAATGAATACAACAATACTCAATGTCATTAGTCACAAAATGGAGCTTAAATAATATGATTTTATGATTTACAAAATTTATGGCCTCTCTAAAGTAGGTGGAGTTATCACCAAGATGGCCGCCACTGGAAACTACAAATTCCTTTAGTTCTCAGTAACTCCTCCTACCACTTATGCTCTGCTAACAGTGATGATCTAACAGGTTTTCTTGCTCTGCTACCATAGTAATGACGTGTAACTGCCATCACCACAACACTGGCCATACTGGATACACAGCAAGCAACCGACAACAGCCAAACGTAGTGGTGATCACATGACCCTGCCCAGGCAGGTACAGAACATGTGATGTGGACATGTGACCAGCAGCCATCTTCTGTCCTGCAACGGACCGCGCGGACGAAATTAAAGGACTGATTTAAATGCCAGTAGCATTTTAATTCTTCATTACAGTCTATGTCACCAGCATTTTCTGCTAAGGGGAGCAAAATTTTAAAAAACAACTAATTACATATTAGCTTATATTTTGAGTGCCCACTTGTATATGAATTATACTGATTCCTGGAATACCCCTTTAAATGAGTTATCCACATTCATCAAATATTTGATATGGTTTATATAAGGAAAAGTTATACAAGTTTCCAATATACTTTCTGTATCAATTCCTCACAGGTTTCTAGATCTCTGTCCTACTATAGGACGCTTTTTGTTTACTTCCAGTGGATAGAAATCTGTCCATGTGATGTGATGGACACGCATGTGCACAAACGGTTGTTATCGCAGAGAGTAATAGGAGCTGTGCGATAATAACAGCTTGTGCACATGCACCCACATGACATCACATGAACAGAAAACGGTGAGGAATTGAAACAGACAGTATATTGAAAAATTTTATAGCTTTTCCTTGCACAAATCATATCAAATATTTGTTGAAAGTGGACAACCCCTTTAATCATCTCTACTGCATCTATGGGGGTCTACCTAGCATATGATGAAGTGGGGTTTTGTGCAAAGAATATAGTGGTGTTCTAGAGAGCACCAATCACATTTCACTCTGCCCGGCTGTGGCAATTCCCATATCATAAAACCTGTTGACCAGACAGTTGAAGGGATTGTGAATTTGTAGGGGGTGTCATGAGAATGTGGGGTTCATGTGGGGAGATGGTTTAATTATCGCCCTTGTAGGTAGTTGGTTGAGGTAATATGTAAACCTTATATTTAGAAAATGTGACAGGTTTGTAATAAGGTGACAAGTGGTCATAGTTCCATGTATTTTGGTACAGTTCCTGTATATGGCATGATTAAATCTGCTAAATGGCTGCAGCCATCACATGCCAGCAGTAGACTGGATTGTACTGCTATGACTGGAGACTGGATTACTTTTTGTTACGCCACTGTGATCTGGGCTTTCTTTAGGCTGCTACTATAGACATTATAGCTTTGAAGGGAAACAGACACATAATCCGTAGTCTGTTGATTACAGTCATGTTGCCCTCTGGTTTTTATGTGTGTTTGTCAGATGTTTTTATCACATACAGAAATACAAGTGCAATCATATTATGAGTAACAAAAGCTTTTATTGACAGTTAGAATGAGTTAACGCAGCAAGTCAATATTTGCAGTGTTGACCCTTCTTCTTCAGGACCTCTGACATCTGGCATGCTCTCAATCAACTTCTGGACCAAATCTGATAGAAGTCCATTCTTGCACAATCAATGCTTATATTTTATCACAATTTGTTGTTTTTTGTTTGTCCACCCGTCTCTTGATGATTGACCACAAGTTCTCAATGGGATTAAGATCTGGGGAGTTTCTAGGCAATGGACCCAAAATCTCTATGTTTTGTTCCCTGAGCCATTTAGTTATCACCTTTGCTTTATGGCAAGGTCCTCCATCATGCTGGAAAAAGGCATTGTTGATCACCAAACTGCTCTTGGACGGTTGGGAGAAGTCTTGGAGGACATTCTGGTACCATTCTTTATTCATGGATGTGTTTTTAGGCAAGACTGAGAGAGCCAATTCCCTTGAATTCCCTGAGAAGCAACCCCACACATGAATGGTTGCAGAATGCTTTACAGTTGGCATGAGACAAGACTGGTGGTATTGCTCACCTTGTCTTCTCCGAACAAGCTGTTTTTCCAGATGTTCCAAACAATGGGAAAGGGGATTCATCAGAGAAAATGACTTTACCCCAGTCCTCGGCAGTCTACTCCCTGTATCAATCTGTCCCTGATGTTTTTTTCTGGAGAGAAGTGGCTTCTTTGATGCCCTCCTTGACACCAGGCCTGCTGCTATTCCTGAGCAAGCTCTGCACTGCTTGTAGCCAGATCCCGAAACATTTTTAAGAGACAGTCCTGGCGCTTGCTGGTCCTTCTTGGGTACCCTGGCACCTTTTTGGCAACAATGGAACCTCGCTCCTTGAATTCCTTGATGATGCGATAGATTGTTGACTGAGGTGCAATCTTTCTAGCTGCGATACTCTTCCCTGTTAGGCCAGTTTTGTGCAGGGCAATGATGACTGCATGTGTTTCTATATAGATAACCATGGTTAATAGAAGAGAAACAATGATGCCAAGCACCAGCCTCCTTTTAACTCCTTAAGGACGCAGGGTTTTTCCGCTCATTTCTCGCTCTCCAACTCCAAAAATCCATAACTTTTTCATTTTTACGTGTACAGTGCTGTGTGAGGGCTTATTTTGTGTGTAACAAATTTTACTTTCCCGTAATGTTATTTATTTTAACATGCCGTGTACTGCGAAGCTGAAAAAAAATTCCAAATGTGGAAAAAATTGAAAAAAAATCACGTTCTTGTGGGCTCAGTTTTTTCGATTTTGACTCACTCAAAATAACACCTCAGCTTTATTATTTGGTTCGGTGCGATCGCGGTGATACCAAATTTATATAGGTTTTATTGTGTTTTAATACATTTTCAAAAATTAAACGAATGTGTACAAAAAAGAAAAAAAAATTTGCCATCTTCTGACGCTAATAACTTTTTCAAACTTTGGTGCACGGAGATGTGTGAGGTGTCATTTTTTGCGAAATGAGCCGACGTTTTCATTGCTACCATTCTGAGGTCTGTGCGACATTTTGATCATTTTTTATTTCATTTTTTATGTGATGTAAAAAGGTGTAAAAGTCGCATTTCGGACATTTGGGCGCCATTTCCCGCCTCGGAGGTCACCGCCGGCCGTAACTGTTTATATAATTGTAAACAAAAAACGGCAGCACTCCCAAGGGATGAAGAAAAAAAGTGAGGTTTTATTCCATCTCTCGCAACGTTTCAGCTGTGGGTCAGCCTTTGTCAAGCAATACAACAAGTGTTCAATCAGTGTTTAAATAGTGGTTACACAGTGACGTTTCACATTCATCAATTAAGTGAAAATACAGTTTTACAAGTCATCAACTTATCTATATCAAACAGTAATATATGTGTTATCAGTATCGGAGTGTTGTCAACGTATACATAGTGACATATTGCATAAGTATAAAACGAGGATATATAAAAAGAGTAATACAGTGTAAATTGATGCCAAAAATCACCTGTGTGATCCTGTGCCCGCGTTGCGCAGGACGCATTCAGCGTCTCCTACCGGTTACTGCGCATAGCCGGAAGGAGGAGAGGAGACAATGCACTGCTACTGCGCATGTCTACCAAGCGAATAATGATGTTACTAATTCTCTGTATCGTGGAGAATAGGAGCAGTGTAATGTGGCGCGTATGCGCCTAGCACCCTATTCTGGTGCATACTAACACATTAGGACGCAGCTGCGCCCAATATATTGTATAGCTCAATATCGACATCTGAGCGAATCAAAAAAAGATATATATATGTACTATTGTATAGGAACTCGTCTCACATTATGGACAATGAGAAATATAACGGGGTTAAAAAACCTCCAAAGAGTATGTCCACAAATAATGAGGGTCATGGTGTATCTTCCATCACCCAATTCGGGCGATCAGGGTACCCATGAAGGGGGCAAACTTCAGTGCGGACAGGGTGAACATATAATATGTCACACTGTCACTCACCAGACGATGTCCCCACCTCTAGTGGACCTAGACTAATGTCCTAGAGACGTGTATAGCTTCCTCATTGGCTATATCGCTATAGCAAAAGAAAGACCATTGTCGGTACATCGCTAATCGAAACAAATCCACTGTCTCCACTCCTCAAAAAAATTAAAATAATGGAATAAATATCATTGACTTCAAAAGAAAAGAAAAAGGAAAAAGCGGGAAAGTACACACAGAAAAATTGATGATTTTGGCGATCTTCTTTCAGTGCATGTGGTGATTATACGTGAAGATAGTGGTCTGAAAAAAACAGATAAAACAAAAATTAGTATCATGGTATCAAGAACACCAATAACCTTATGGGGAGAGGATAACAGGTAAGTCATAGCAGCTGTTAGGAGGAAACTACAGAACTCCGATTTTTCAGAACAAGTCATTTTGCTTATCATGGATTTATTAGAAATGGTTTTGACGTGTAACTATTTTATGTTTCAGGACATTTTTTATGTTCAACTGAGGGGGACGGCCATGGGGGCCAATGTTGCCCCCACATACGCGAACATTTTCATGAGTGACTGTGAGGAGAGGTGCGTCTATGTATCCCACCATTTCTCAAAAGTGGTGAGATGGTGGCGATACATAGATGACATCTTCCTCATCTGGGGTGGCACCCCAGAGGAGTTATTGTCTTTTCAGTCCTTCTTGAATGATATCGACAAAGACGTTCAATTCACCACGGTATGGTCCAAAAATGAGGTACAGTTTCTGGATGTGAATGTGAGTGTTGATGAAGGCAGGATATGTACTAATTTGTACACTAAACCTACAGATAGGAACAACCTACTAGAATATAGTAGTTGCCACCCTAGGAAAATGATTAAATCGTTACCTTATAGTCAATTCATCAAGATTCGACGCATCGTCTCTGATGATTCCTGCCTCGATAACAATTTTGAGCAGCTCACTAAAAAGTTCAAAAATAGGAGATACCCCCCCTCTATCATTACAGAACAGAGAGATAAGGCCCATACACTTGATAGAAATATGTTATTACAATCCCGTACGAAAACCAGAATGGACAAACGGATCCCGTTTGTCTCTACGTACACAGAGTCAAGCAACAACATAAGTAAAATCATTTTAAGAAACTGGCATCTCCTATCAGATGCCTTCCCGAATATTGAAGAATTTTCTAAACCACCTCTTTTATCCTACCGCCGTGCCCCCAATCTGAGAGACAGATTGGTTAAAGCGGATGTTGGATCAGGGAAGACACTTAGGCAAAGTTTTTTAGCCCCTCAGAGAAAAGGCAGTTTTCCGTGCCTAAAATGTGCAAATTGCACGATGATGCTGAAAGGCGACAGCTTTATACATCCTATTACTAAGCAAAAGTATCAGATCAAACATTACCTAACTTGCGACTCTGATTTTGTAATTTATTTACTTCAATCTCCTTGCAATCTTTGGTATATAGGAGAGACTACCTTAGACTTCAAAATTCGTATGAGCCAACATCGGTATACCATCAGGAGTGGTAGGAAGGACCTTCCGGTCCCTAAACACTTCAAGGAGTGTAACCACAGGGAAGGCCAATTGAGGTTCAGGCTGATCGACAGGATCCCCCCTCTAAGAAGAGGTGGGGACAGAACTAAATTATTGAAAAAGAGAGAATTGGAGTGGATTTATAAACTAAATACACTTAAACCAAAATGGCTTGAACGTGGATTTCAAGACCAGTGGGATCTTTTGACGTCTTGCTTGCCCTGTATGTCCTAGGACTTACCTGTTATCCTCTCCCCATAAGGTTATTGGTGTTCTTGATACCATGATACTAATTTTTGTTTTATCTGTTTTTTTCAGACCACTATCTTCACGTATAATCACCACATGCACTGAAAGAAGATCGCCAAAATCATCAATTTTTCTGTGTGTACTTTCCCGCTTTTTCCTTTTTCTTTTCTTTTGAAGTCAATGATATTTATTCCATTATTTTAATTTTTTTGAGGAGTGGAGACAGTGGATTTGTTTCGATTAGCGATGTACCGACAATGGTCTTTCTTTTGCTATAGCGATATAGCCAATGAGGAAGCTATACACGTCTCTAGGACATTAGTCTAGGTCCACTAGAGGTGGGGACATCGTCTGGTGAGTGACAGTGTGACATATTATATGTTCACCCTGTCCGCACTGAAGTTTGCCCCCTTCATGGGTACCCTGATCGCCCGAATTGGGTGATGGAAGATACACCATGACCCTCATTATTTGTGGACATACTCTTTGGAGGTTTTTTAACCCCGTTATATTTCTCATTGTCCATAATGTGAGACGAGTTCCTATACAATAGTACATATATATATCTTTTTTTGATTCGCTCAGATGTCGATATTGAGCTATACAATATATTGGGCGCAGCTGCGTCCTAATGTGTTAGTATGCACCAGAATAGGGTGCTAGGCGCATACGCGCCACATTACACTGCTCCTATTCTCCACGATACAGAGAATTAGTAACATCATTATTCGCTTGGTAGACATGCGCAGTAGCAGTGCATTGTCTCCTCTCCTCCTTCCGGCTATGCGCAGTAACCGGTAGGAGACGCTGAATGCGTCCTGCGCAACGCGGGCACAGGATCACACAGGTGATTTTTGGCATCAATTTACACTGTATTACTCTTTTTATATATCCTCGTTTTATACTTATGCAATATGTCACTATGTATACGTTGACAACACTCCGATACTGATAACACATATATTACTGTTTGATATAGATAAGTTGATGACTTGTAAAACTGTATTTTCACTTAATTGATGAATGTGAAACGTCACTGTGTAACCACTATTTAAACACTGATTGAACACTTGTTGTATTGCTTGACAAAGGCTGACCCACAGCTGAAACGTTGCGAGAGATGGAATAAAACCTCACTTTTTTTCTTCATCCCTTGGGAGTGCTGCCGTTTTTTGTTTACTTATATTCACACTCTTTGGGTAAGAGAACCTGGATAGCACCCGCATTTCTTTTTTTCTCTAAGGCTGTGCTGCTCTACTATTTTTTATCTGTTTATATAATTGGATAGATCGGGCATTTTGGGACGCGGCGATACCTAATATGTTTGTGATTTTTACTGTTTATTATGTTTTATATCAGTTCTAGGGAAAGGGGGGTGATTTGAATTTTTAATATTTTATAATTTTTTTTATTTTTTAAACTTTTTTTTAATTTTTTTTTTTCACTATATCTTAGACCATCTAGGGTACATTAACCCTAGATGGTCAGATAGCTCCTGCCATATACTGCAATACTTCTGTATTGCAATATATGGCATTTTTGCAGCACATTCATTACAATGAGCCACTGGCTCATTGTAACGAATCTCCAGAAGCCATGTAGCCTTGTGTCAAACGAAGACCCGAGGCTACCATGGCAACCGATCGCCGCCCCCCGATGACGTTCGGGGGCGCAACGAACGTAATAAAGATGGCGGCGCCCGCACCGTCTTTTAAAAGCCGCCGGCGACTTTACTGGCGGCAATGAAAAGGTTAATAGCCGCGATCGGTGCAAGCAAGGTTATTAGCGGTGGGGGTTTTCTGCAATATGCAAAAACCCCCACCCTTGTATGAAGAGGACTCAGCCCGTGAGCCCTCTTCATACACTCCTTATAAGAATCACACCACCTGATTAAGTAAGAATCACACCACTGGACACTTTAACCTCTTAACGCTCTGCGCCGTAGCTCTACGGCGCAGAGCGTTAAGAGGTTAAAGTGTCCAGTGGTGTGATTCTTACTTAATCATGACAGATTGAACTCCAGCCCTGTCCTCATCAACACACACACCTGTGTTAATGGAGCAATCACTGAAACTATGTTAACTGCTCCTTTTAAGGCAGGCCTGCAATGAAGTTGAAATGTGTTTTGGGGGAAAAAGTTCATTTTCTAGGCAAATATTGACTTTGCAATTAATTGCTGTTAAGCTGATCACTCTTTCTAACACTCTGGAGTATATGCAAATTGCCATTATAAAACCTGATGCAGTAGACTGTAAAAACTAACATTTGTATAATTCTAAAAACTTCTGGCTATCACTGTACACACAGCTCATGCCACAAAAGGAAAGGGCCCAAGCAGCAACATCTTTGCTTGACCCTTGAGACTTGAGACAAACTCTGCTTCACAGGCAGCCTCAGAATTTCGCTGATTGAAACATGGGAGTCCCTTTGTTACCCTCTTGATAGGCAAAGCAAAAAGGTGTACTGGCAAAATGCTGCCAACATTTTAATGAAGGGACAAATGTGGCAGATCTCTTGCTAGGGCATTACGGGTCCAACATTCTCACACATTCATCCTCAAAATTTCAACATCATCTGGCAGTACTCAACAACTTAATTCAAATATAGCTGCTACTTTTCAAGATTATTATCAGGCACTTTAGGTACATAATCGGAACCTACCTTTCAGACTCAGGCTTTCCTATGTTAACTGAAGAGGAGGCAAAGACACAGGAGACACATGTAGGTAAAGCCCCTAGCCCTGACGGCTTTTCCTTACTGTTCTACAAATAAATTTGCTGGACTTCTTTAACCCAACTGGACGAAAGCTTTCGATGCAGTAGCCTCTTGTTCTACACTCTCAGGGATACTCTTCGGGCCACCATTATGGTTATGACTGGAAAAGATGCGACCCAATGCTCTAACTACCATTTCTATGTTAATCCAAGATCTCAAGTTATTCTTGAAAATTGTAGAGATTAAGCTGGCGCCCCTTCTTTTTACTGACTTTCATTCGGACCAGGCAGGTTTAATTCTATGTAGGGAATCTTGAGACTTTACCACTAAAGCAAATCTATAAAGCCCAGCTAGAACATCTGCAACTCAAGTTGCTTTCCACTGATGTACTGTAGAGAAGGCATTCGATAGGGTTAGTTTGCCTTACATAGCCAACAAGTCCTTCATAAATTCAGACTTTGTAATCAAATGTTTAGGTGTATTATGTCATTATATTTCCACCAATCTGCGTCTGGAAAAGTGAAAAGCACCATTTCTGAAGTTTTTGACATCCAGAATGGTACAAGACAGAGCTGCCCAATCTCCTCCCTGCTCTTTGTTATCTTATTAGAGCCTTTTCTTCGCCACATTCTCAACACTGATATTTCAGGGATTTATGTTAGAGCTTCTACGTAAGATAGCAGCATATGCTGACAACCACTTTTTTTCTGACCAATCCACAAATGTCTCTTTATCATTTGCTACATGAAATCCACTCTTTTTCCCTAACTATCTAACTTCTGCATCAATTGGTCTAAATCTGAGGATCTAAATATCTCTCTTCATAATCGTTTTTTTCAAGCCATTCCAATCAGGTTACCAATGGCTTATTTATGAACACTGAATGCTCTCCAACCCCAATTTGTGTTGGCAGTGTCACGGTTGCCCCTGCGACCCACGTCTCGGGTCACAGGCGTACTCGTGTACCAATGTGTGGCCCGCTGCCGCACTGGGTTTCAGCGGTGTCTCCCGTGTCTCATCGCGCGCGCACGCCAGCTCTGTAAAATTTAAAGGGCCAGCACTGTTAATTGCCGCTGGTCAGCAGCATTCCTTGATAAATTCCCAGCCCTTTCCTATGTCCCTTGATGGATCTTTGTGCTCTACGCTTGATAGAAAGCTTTGTTCCATGCCCTTTCTGATTATCCCGATTTCCTGTTGTGACCTTGATTCTTTTCCTGACCCCGATCCCGTGTTGCCTGTGCTGTCTCTCTCAACATCCTGCCTGTCCCCGACCACGAGCATGCCTTACGATTCTGTACTTCGCCGCCACCGCGGACAAAGAAGCACCTTTCTAACGCTCTGGTGGTACCACGATGCAAGAAGTCCAACCCGCTTTGCGATGGGCTCTGGTGAAAACCGGGTGCCACTTAGACTTCGGTCCCAGGTGTTGGCTTACATCATCATCCGCGGTGATCCAGAGGACCGATTCCTGACAGGCAGGTGCATTACTTTGTTTAGACACAAGCTACCACATGGCCGCTTACCTTTCCGGAGCTCTATTTTGGTGCTGCAACTCCACTCTAAAGGCTTGAGTCCTTCAGTCAAATACCTTTGCAGATTGCACTTTGGTTGAATACTGAAAAGATGCTCCTCCTAAAGAGGTATCCCACAGTTGGCCTGACGGTTAATTTCTGTCAGCTGGACATGGCATAGTACAACGCTACTTGCCTGTGAAAATACCTCTCTCCTCAAACCTTATCTTTAGACAGTAGAAGGGAACTGGTAAGTTTAGAGCTGAGCATTTCATAAAGGACTAAGTGCTTAATTACTCATGGACCTTGTGAATACTCTTCCCCTTGGAGAGTGGAGAAACCAACAATTACAACATTACTTGACATCTGTAGTATGGCAGTATATGGTAGGATCAATCAGACTACCTAGGGTTAAAGTACCCTAGGGGGTCTGAAAAATAATAAGTTAAAATAAAAAAAAGTTTATAAAATAAAAAACCCTAAAAATTCAAACCACCCCTAGAACTGATATAAATATAAATAAACAGTAAAAATGATAAACACATTAGGTATCACCGTGTCCAAATGCCCAATCAAATGGTTTTTCACTGCCCCGTAATGGAAAATAGAGCCTGAAGTTTTGAAGTTTTGCATAGGTGGTTTTCATTTTTGTAAATGTATGAAAACATTATAAAATCTATAAAAATTTGGTATCGCCGTGATCAAGCCAACCCAAAGAATAAAGTAGACATGTCATTTGGGGTACACAGTGAAAGACGTAAAATCTAAGCCCTCAAGAAAACTCTGCCATATAGTTGTATGAGAGGTCCAACGCCTGCTGCAGAAAAAAATTCCCCAAAACATGACATTTTCCTTCACCTTTCACTAACTTTGTAGTTTTGTGCACATTATTTAGCCTTTTAATTATTTCTGCTAATGAGGGTTTGGTCACTGCATAGAGGGCTTTCAGTCCAAATGCTCTTAAACATCAGGACACTACATGATGAGATGGATCCTTAATGTGTTCATTGCTGAAATGGTGAGCAATTCCAGCTGTAGTACTGAAACGATTACCTATGGTGATTCTCTGCTGCATTATCCTTACCTCTCCTACATTTGTCTTCTAACGGCAACAGGCATCAGAGGACTTGAATTAGTTTGTAATGTTGTAAAGATCCAATATTCTAGAAATCACAGACTTGGAACAACCAATTTCCCTTGCTATGGTTGAGAGGGTCACCCATTTGGCCTTCGTCTGGATAACCTGCAGCCATAGGGTTGCAGTCACTTTGGAATGGCACGCCATTTTTGCAAAAGTCTGCGAAAACTTGAAAGTTAGGTGCCAGTTAAATAGGGTTTGTCAGATGTATCAGCAATAGGGTTGCACCGAAACCATAATTTTGAGTGCAATATGATACCCTGAAAAGTATTGCGATAACTGTTACGATACTTTCAAGAAAATGCGGTGCGGTCACATGGAGAATTTACTTTGCATTTAAAAATTAAAAGGGGCCATCTGGGGTGAACATTTCATTAAAGGGGCCATCTGGGGTGGACAGTTCATTAAAGGGGGCCATCTGGGGTGAACATTTCATTAAAGGGGGCCATCTAGGGTGGACATTTCATTAAAGGGGGCATGTGCGGTGGACATTTCAGTAAAGAGGGCATCTGCTGTGGACATTTCAGTGAAGGGGTGCTCTGCAGTGAACATTTCTGTAAGGGGGGCTCTGCTGTGGACTTTTTGAGGTTTGGCTGCTTCTGGATATTTAGTAATGGCTGCATTTCCTATCCTAGGGCTTATACTCACGTATTTAAATATGGGGGGGGGGGGGGCTCAGCTGCAGGATGCACAGAGGCCAGGCCAGGGGTAGCATTAAAACATCTCCTACACTGTCTGGGAGATCTGGTCAGGGAGCTTGTAGGGTTTCATGCAGTTAGAGAATGTATCATAGTACTGTATATAAGGCTGGAAAAAGACGCAAGTCCATCAAGTCCAACCTTTAAGAATTAAATAAATGTTTTATCCCCATAACCCGAGATATTTTTTCTCTCCAGAAAGTCATCCAGGCCTCTCTTGAACATGTACATAGAGTCCGCCATAACAACCTCCTGCGGCAGAGCGTTCCATAGTCTCACTGCTCGTACAGTAAAGAACCTTTGTCTATGTTGATGGTAAAATCGCCTCTCCTCTAGGCGTAGAGGATGAGGTCACAGGCCTAGGTATAAAAAGATCTTTTGAGAGATCCTTGTACTGTCTGTTCAGGTATTTGTACATTGTAATGAGGTCTCCCCTCAGTCGTCTTTTTTCTAAACTGAATAATCCCAAATTTTGTAATCTGTCATTGTATTCTAATCCCCCATTCCCCTAATAATCCTGGTTGCTCTCCTCTGCACCCGTTCCAGCTCTACTATATCCTTTTTATACACTGGTGCCCAAAACTGTACACAATATTCCATGTGTGGTCTGACCAGGGATTTGTATAAGGGCAAAACTATGTCTTTATCATGAGAATCTATTCCTCTCTTGATACATCCCATACTTTTATTTGCTTTAGCAGCAGCCGCCTGGCTCTGGTCACTAAAATTAAGTTTACCATCCACCAATACCCCCAAGTCTTTTTCCGCTCCAGTTTTACCAAGTAATTGACCGTTTAGAACATAATTATACTTTTTGTTTCCATGGCCCAAGTGTATAACTTTACATTTATCTACATTAAACCTCATCAACCATTTCTCTGCCCACTCCTCAAGCTTCCACAAATCCCTCTGTAATGCTTAACTATTGACCTCAGTATTTATTACTTTACACAGCTTAGTATCATCTGCAAATATTGAAACTTGACTATGTAAACCCACTACAAGGTCATTAATAAAAATATTAAAAAGAAGTGGCCCCAATATTGACCCCTGTGGCACTCCACTGGTAACGTCAACCCAATCTGAGAATGTGCCATTAATGACGACCCTCTGTTTTCTATTACTAAGCCAATTACTTACCCAAATACACAGATTTTCTCCTATTCCCAGCAGTCTCATTTTATATACCAACCTTTTATGTGGCACGGTGTCAAATGCCTTTGAAAAGTCCAGATGTACAACATCCACAGCTTCCCCCAGATCCAGTCTTGAACTTACCTCCTCGTAGAAACCAATCAGATTAGTCTGAGAGAACCGATCTCTCATAAACCCATGCTGACGCTGGGTTATAAGGTTGTGCACAGTGAGATACTCCAGGATAGCATCTCTAACAAACCCCTCAAATATTTTCCCCACCACAGCAGTTAGACTCACGGGTTTGTAGTTTCCAGGATCGTTATTTGATCCTTTTTTGTATATTGGTACCACATTTGCTATGCGCCAGTCCTGTGGAACATAACCAGTCCTCAGTGAATCTTCAAATATTAAAAATAACGGTCTGTCTATCACGGTACATAGTTCATGCAGAACCCGGGGGTGTATGCCATCTGGCCCCGGTGATTTATCTATCTTAGTGGTTGCGAGGAGGCGCCGTACCTCTTCTTGGGTGAAACTGTTGACATTCCAAAAATAATTTACATTATTCCTCATTGTGTCTTCTACCAGGGGATTTTCCTGGGTAAAGACAGTTGAGAAGGCGACATTCAGTAGATTGACCCTTTCCTCATCTCCTTCCACCATGACCCCCATGTTATTTCTAAGGGGACCCACACTCTCTGTTTTTAGTTTCTTATCATTTATATACTTGAAAAATAATTTGGGATTATTTTTGCTCTCCCCGGCTTTCCTAAATATATGGGTTTTAAGAGCATGATTGTAGTTCATCATTTAATTATGTTTATGAACAGTAGAAGATTAAGGATATGGAGTATATATAGTGGTACTTAAGTCCTAACATCCAGGCACATGTTGGTTTGGACACTGGGGGCCCTAGTTGTGTGAACAGCCCAGGGCCCATGGGACACTTAATCCGCCACTGAGTGTATATATAGATATAGATCTGATGACAGTTTCCTTCTACCTTACTCATCCCTACACGGTTTTTGGCTATTCTATGAAACTAAATTTTTTTTATTAAATTTGGCTAATTTAGATGTACAAATGAACTTGGAGTGGAACAGCCTCACCAAGTGCTAAGGCTACTTCACATCCCAGTAGCATTTGGAGTGTTGCTTTATTACATGCTCCTGAAGAGGGGAGAGCACAGAGCGCGGATGTTCAAAAAGGTGGCCATAGTAGACTTTCAAGTTAATTTGCATACAACTAAGATGGCAATTTTAATAAAAGGTTTAGTGTAGGGTTGAGACAGGCAGGAGGAAACTACTATAAGATCTGCCTGTATATGTAGATTTACAGTATTAGATTTTCTTTAAAGGGAATTCTTTAAAGGCCATTTAATGGGAACCTGTCACCAGGGACCTCATTTTCACTAAAGACAGATTGTAAAAGCCCATGACACGTGCAGTGCAAATCTTCCTCTCTGCCTTTTCTAAGAATTTGCATTACAATATAATTGTGTGTTATAACTCACTCTTGCATCCTGACAAAATCCTGTGGTAGTCATAGGAGCTGGACTTTGGTTTGGATGCATTTAAAAAAACAACATGTGACTTGTCTGAGCTGCAGGCTTCCTCCATCTTTGTGTTCCAGTACAGATTGTCCCTCCCCCACTGATGTCATCTCACCAGACTGTGACCGGGTGCTGGAGCTGTACAGGAGCACAAAAGTGGGGGCCAAACGCTGAGGAGTGATTAACACAGACAAGTCACATGTTGTTTTTTTAAATGCATCCAAACCAAAGTCCAGCCCCTGTGACTACCCCAGGAATTTTTCAGGATGCAAGGTAAGTTATAAAACACAATTATATTGTAATGCAATTGAAACAGTGTAAGAGACTCTTTATCATAATTTTAAACCTTGCTTTTAGAAGAAAGCAGGTCATGGTAAAAAAAAAATTGAGAATATTACCAGTCATGGGGCCTGTATCTATGAGTAAGTGTCCCTGGTTTATCATGCTTTAATATGATGGTAGATTTCCTTTAAGGGCAGCTTCACACTTGAAACGTTTGGTCCGTGAACGACAGACCAATCATGGTCCTTTACTGAGCATACCTACCCCTCAGGACAGGACTGCCAGCAGCATACTGAGTTTCTATCGCTTCCTAGCTAAAGTTTTGGAATATGGAAAAGAGGAAACTCTGCACATCATATACCTAACTCAACAGGCGTGCAATCCTGTCATCAGTAGCCCTAATCTGACTCTTCCATGACCCCATAGAGAATAGTGTGCACATTGCCAAATAGTTTTTTGTAATAAAACTGGCACTGAAAGAGCCAGTCTGGGACAGTCTATATAGATATAAAATATTTTAATATACATATAAAATATTTTTTGTTAACCCATTTTATTTTGTTGCAGCTAAGAGCAGTTATTTACTATCTCGGGCAACGCCGTGAGCTACAGCTACTTATAGATAAAATTCTGACACCGCAGAGGACATATTAGTTTAGTTCAAGGCCAGGTTGGTCTTAGGCTACATTCACACAAAGTACGGCAGGCATACATCAGCGCTGGGGAGAGGAGGAGGGGGAAAGCGCCTCCTCCATAGAGTAACATAGGACCCGGCACCAGATTCCTTAGAAAGATAGGACATGTCCTATCTTTTTACGGGCTACGGAATGGTACAGTGCCGAACGTGTGCGCCACCGTACCGCTCCGTGAGGCCATTGCGGTGTATGGGGGACGTATATACGCCTTAAGTAGCCTTAAGTTGCTAGACCCTAACACCAAGACCTCATTCATCTACTCCAATCATAGGCCTTAGGCCCTTTCACATTTGCGTTTTTAACGCACGTTTTCTGCGCATGCTTTTGACGCGCAGAACTTGCATTGCACTCTGACCCATTGTAATCAATGGGTCTTTTCAGACTTGGATTTTTTTTCACGCACACACGCACGTTTTTTTTTTAACGTTTTTAACGTTTAAATTTTGACATGCTCTACTTTTGCAAGTCACGCGCGTGAAAAACGCACCATACAAGTCTATGGAGATGCATCAAAAACGCATTGCACTCTGAGATACTTGCAAGTGCAATGCATTTTTCACGCATCAATTGCCATAGAAAAGATAGAGCTCAGTCCTGAGTCCATTTCACACGCATTATCTGCGCATGAAAAACGCATTGAAATTGCATTGAAAACGCGCGTGAAAAACAGAGACACTGAACAAACTCTGACTGAAAACCGATTGCACTCTGATGCAAAATGTGCGTTTTTCACTGACCAAACCCTGATCGCACCCTGATCAGACTTTTATTCTATGGCCGTATTGGGTGAATAAGAAACTGAACCAACTCCAGCATATAAACTGCTACCTAATGAACGCGTAGTCGTTGCGAAAGACGCAAAGCTATCGTTCACCACAAGGTCCCTCCAACTGCGGTCCAAAAGTCTTCCAGCAGAGGGCACACTAGCTCACTGAGCACCTCTCTCCGCCCATCATCCCGCACTGCCTCCCAGCTGACGTCCGCTTGGAACTTTCCCCTCAAACTCACATAAACCACGCTTCAAGGATTTAGGAAAGTAGTCACCCAATCATAGCCCGCGTCCATTCCGCCTGCCACTTATGAGAGACGCCCAGTCATTGGCTGCTTATTCTCTGTGTGCTTATTGGCCGTGTGTGGCTCGGTGGGCGGAGTTCCGCAGGGAAGTGTATTGCAGGGTTACTGTACGGGTGTCGCTTCCGGTACATACGAAGTGGCCGCTTTACCGGGGATGCGTGTACCGGCGCTGTTCCGGCGGAAGAGTCGGGAGTGATGTTCGCCCCTGTGCGCCGGACTGTACACTGACAGGCGTCATGTATTTCCTTAGCGGCTGGCCAAAGAGGCTGCTGTGCCCCTTGAAGAGTGTGGAGAAGCCCTTTCACATCCAACCGGACCCGCAGCGCCTATTCCTGGCAGTGTTGTCCCGCACTCAGCTCAGTATATGGTACAGCAGGGTGAGTGTCCTGTCACGGAGTGACCCTTGTGCTACACGTTCCCAGTGTTTACATATCTGGGAGACAACCCTTCTGGGATGGTCCCTGTTTTCAGGCTTCATCAATATCATGAGTATTTACAGCTCAGGTTTCTGAAGGAAGATCTCTTTAGTTATTAGGACTTCCTCTTGCCACTGATCAGATGGTCTCCAGTTTTACAAGGTGTATATGTAATTACTGTTCCCTGGTCTATGGTTAATGCTGAGATGTTTTATTAGTGCATATATTTATCAATATGTCTATGGGGCCTGTCATATACATATACTAGTCACCCTATACTTTAACAGGTTATCATTCATAGAGGTTACACATAAATGGACTCCCTCTGCTTCACAGTGAATTTCAGATTATTATCTCCGGCTAAATGTGGAGGGGGTTACTGCGGATTTAGACCCCTTTTCCATTCTGTAAACCCAGTTTACTCCAGTGTCCTTCTTTCCGCCATTTGTGGGTGTCTATTAGATATAATGCCTCTAAAATGGTTATGTGTTGCAATGTTTTTATTTGCTTCTGGTTTCTATAAATGTGAATCTTATTCCTTGTCCTGGTCATCCTGTTTTCATGAGATCTGCTACAGTAGATAAGTGTTTTAGATGTGCACAGGGTTTAAACACGGAGCAGGAGAACTAGTATGGTGCATGATGAGTATGTTGTCGAGGAAATGCCTTGGATTTACATGGATTTCACCTCTACAGTCGTTTTGGGGTTGTATGTGCTGTGAATTAGAAGCAACATATATATCTAATTCTCAGTTTGGTGTTGAGATCTGTTGTGGAAAATTCTTTCTAAGAATTGAACCCTGTGGTAGTGTAAGGCTAAATGCACATGACAAATAGCACAGGACTGCACCAATTGCAGTACTTTTTAATGGATCAGTGCCCACAGCTTTTTTTTACAGTTCATTCATGTATCTAGTTTTTTATATCCTCTGAAAAACAGATGGTAGATGCAAATCGGCTTTAAAAAATTTATAAAAAACCTTGCTTGTGCAGATAGCCAATATACCCTCCACCTAGGGCAGATTCTAGCATATTTGCTCCCTGAGAAGAAAACTAAAATGCTGCTCCATTCCTGTTCCATTATCCACACCGGTTTGGTATATGCTGAAGAATTTACAACTGTTAACGTCAACACAGACGCTGTGACTGACTACAAATTCTGAGTCACTAGTAGCATATAGTACCTTATAGATGACAAACTTTTCCATCAGGAGGAGGACTTTATTACAGGTTCTCCCATCCACAACGTATCACAGCTGAATTTACGGCCAAAAGTCTTCAGCTATGTACAGCACTTCTCCACCCGGTGTCCCTAAAAATACCACAGTCACTTAACCCCTTATCACCGACACTAGTTTTCAGCTCAATGACCAGACTCGATTTTTCAAATCTGACATGTCTCACGATAATTGGTTATAACTTCGGAACGCTTTAACATATCCGGGTGATTTTGAGAATGTTTTCTCGTGACACATTGTACTTCATGTTAGTTATAAAATTTAAGTGATAAGTTTTGCGTTTCGTTCTGAAAAAAAGTGAAAATTTGGCAAAAGTTTGTAAAAATTCTTCATTTTCCAAGTTTGAAATGTTCTGGTTTCCAGACAGGAAGTAAAACTACCCAAAAAGTTTGATAATTAACATTTACAGAATATCTGCTTTATGTTGGGATGATATTTTATGCTTCCGGTCATTTTTCTAGGATGTTATGAGGTGCAGAACTTTAGGTGCGATTTTTCTTATTTTCATGAAAATTGCCAAAACTCACATTTTGAGGGACAACTCAGCTTTCAAGTGACTTTGAGAGGCCTAAATAATAGTAAAACCCCATAAATTACCCCACTATAGAAAGTTCACCCCTCAACATATGTAAAACAACTTCTATTAAGTCCATTAACCCTTTAAGTGTTTCACATGGGTTAAAAAATATGGACCTGCGATTTAGAAACTATGGAATTTTTTTGGAAATACATTCATTTAGGCCAAAACTGACATTTTCAGAATAAATTAAATGATGAAGCGCACTGCAACGCTTGATGCCCAATTCCTCCCGAGTGTACTGATACCACATATGTGGTGGTAAACTGCTGTACGGGCGCACGGCCGAGCATAGAATGAATGGAGGCGCCGTCCACAGCAGATTTGTATTGTCACATTGTACGACCTATAAATTTTTATTTTTTTTGGTAATGCGATCATATGAGGGCTTATTTTTTATGGGATGAGATACAATGTATAAATAATTTATTTTGGGAGTCTAAAGCTTATTCATGAGATTTTATTAACTATTTCAAGGGGGACACAAACAAAATCATCAATTTTTATTTTGGATTGTGAGCATTCCCCCCCCCCCCCCCCCGCACACCGTAACGTAAAAATAATATTTTATCTTTATTCTCTGGTTCACTACGATTGCGGTGATACCTCATTTATATAGTTTTTCTTATTTTGCTCAATTTTCCTGAGCAAAACCAATATTGGAGAAAATCGCATTGTTTTTACTATTGACAACTTTTCAGGGCCATAACTTCTGAATTTTTCTGTTGTCAGATCTGGTTGAGGGCTTATTTTTTGCGGAAACAGTTGTTCTTTTCAGTCGTATCATATTAGGTACCGTAACTTTTTTTGATCACTTTTTAGAACATTTTTTGTGATGGTGTTTGATGAAAAATTGTATATTATGGGAAGTTTTTCGAGTTTTTTTTTACGTAGTTCACCGAGCGGGTTCAATATTGATTTAGATTTATTGTACAGATTAATACGGACGCGGTGATACCTCATTTATATAGTTTTTCTTATTTTGCTCAATTTTCCTGAGCAAAACCAATATTGGAGAAAATCGCATTGTTTTTACTATTGACAACTTTTCAGGGCCATAACTTCTGAATTTTTCTGTTGTCAGATCTGGTTGAGGGCTTATTTTTTGCGGAAACAGTTGTTCTTTTCAGTCGTATCATATTAGGTACCGTAACTTTTTTTGATCACTTTTTAGAACATTTTTTGTGATGGTGTTTGATGAAAAATTGTATATTATGGGAAGTTTTTCGAGTTTTTTTTTACGTAGTTCACCGAGCGGGTTCAATATTGATTTAGATTTATTGTACAGATTAATACGGACGCGGTGATACCTCATTTATATAGTTTTTCTTATTTTGCTCAATTTTCCTGAGCAAAACCAATATTGGAGAAAATCGCATTGTTTTTACTATTGACAACTTTCCAGGGCCATAACTTCTGTATTTTTCTGTTGTCAGATCTGGTTGAGGGCTTATTTTTTGCGAAAACAGTTGTTCTTTTCAGTCGTATCATATTAGGTACCGTAACTTTTTTTGATCACTTTTTAGAACATTTTTTGTGATGGTGTTTGATGAAAAATTGTATATTATGGGAAGTTTTTCGAGTTTTTTTTTACGTAGTTCACCGAGCGGGTTCAATATTGATTTAGATTTATTGTACAGATTAATACGGACGCGGTGATACCAAATATGTACGTGTTTTGTGTTTTATATACTTTATTTGCATTTTATGTGTTACTGGGGAGATTATGGGACTTTTATTTTATTTATTTATTTAATTATATTATAAAAAGATTTAATTTTTTTTTTTTTACTTTTTTACATTTTCTACTTCTTGGCTTGAATAAGCGATCATCCGATCGCTTATTCAAGCCTTTACAGTGCAATACACTTGTATTGCAGTGTATAGTGAAAGTAACTGAGCATGCTGCGCATGCTCAGTTACTTACAGCCGGGTCCTGCCAGGAAGGCAGGACCCGGTGAGAAGAGGAGCCGACAGCCCCGGGTCACTCGTCGGAACCCGGGGCAGCGGCAGGAGGGATCGGATCCCCCGGTAAGCACCGGGGGGGTCCGATCCACGGGGGACACACTTGCACGCCGCGGTCATGCTTGACCGCGGCGTGCAAGGGGTTAAACACCCGGGATCGGAGTTTTTCCGATCCCGGGTGTTAGTGCCGGGTCTGGGCTGTGATATCACAGCCCGACACCGGCACCAGCGAGACCCGGTGTCCCAAAAACTTCTTCTGATGCGCCGCCGTAGAAAGGCGTCGCATCAGAAGAAGTACCCTTAATGACCGCCGTAAAAACCCGATAGGGCGGTCATTAAGGGGTTAAAGTCAACTGGATAACAACACTGTACTCCTAAACGATATATATACACCTCACAACACAACTGACTTTACTCTCCCTCACATATAAAACATCCCTTCATTATATCTAAATATTCTACTGAAATTATAGCATGCATAGCACCCCCTTTAATATATTTAAATGCCTCAATATACACCCCTCCATTAAATTATATACAGCTCCCATATACAGACCCTCTCCTTCTTAAATAAAATCTGTCCCCATCTATACAGCCCTCCTAGCCTAGTCATATTATGTACCCTTTAAACACCCCTCCTTTCAATTAAATCCAGCCCCATATACAGGACTCGCTAGTAATAATTATAAACAGTCTCCCATATAACCCACCCCCTCCAGTTTAATTAATAACCTGCCCCCATATAGTACCCTCCAGTTTAATTAATAACCTGCCCCCATATTTAGATCCCCCTCCTCAGTTTTACTATATACAGCCTGCTATATAGTCACCCCTAGTTTAATATTAACCATATATACCTATAGATTCCCCCAACAAGTTTAATTATATACACAGCCTTCAACTAAAAAGAGAGTATCCAGGCCCTCACGTGAGTATATATAGATCACACAAACCCCCCTTCTTCAGTTTAATCCATACTACCAATAAAAATAATAAAACTTTCCTGCAGGCAGTGTGCTCCCATGCCGCGTGGCTTCCTTCTTCTCCCGCCTCTTTTCAGCAGAGGCCCCCTGCAGAGACACAAGCATTGTGACGTCATCACATGCTGCCTGTGTCCCTGCATAGTATGAGCGACCCAGACAGCCGGCATATTGATTGATTTACCAGGTGGGCGCTAAAGGGCACCCAAATCGCCCACCATAGAATTGGAAATTGTTCCACTCCCCAAAGGGCTCTGCATTCTGCCGCCTGAGGCGAGATACTCATCTTGCCTTGTCGCAGATGTGGCCCTACCTCCACCCCAGTGCTCTGCACTCAAGACTTGGTTTTTCATAGATGGAGCTGTGTCTTTGTTTTACCACTTTTTATTTTTTTACTGTTAACTACAGCTGAAGATTTACAGATGGCCTGCAGACAAAGGAAAGGCACTATAGTTTCAAAAAGAAGGAAGATGTATGTCCTCCTATCCTGATAAAAATCTAGGCTAACCTACCCTCTCATAGACGGGTGCATCTAGATGGCCAGGTAGCATATGCATAGCAACAGTAGAGTAGACACACTTGCAAGGTGACCCCCATGGACCATTATTAGGTGCAGTGCAAGTCCATTTTCATGTCATGTGACAAAAGTCACTGTGGTTTCTAAGTCAAAAATGCGTGTGTGGTAAGCAAATTCAAAAGAAAAAGTTTCTGAGGCACAGCAGAGTCACAAAGCAACAGTTCCAATGGCTCCACAAGTAGAAGGCATCAAGGGGCAAAATAGCGACGATAATGATCAATATGTATAGATCCTCGGTGGTGGAAGATGCAAATGCACAAAGTGAAGAAACAAGTAGTGGCACTAAAATACATGTGCTGTTTGGTTGGGTGTTCAAGACGAGGACTGGTGAAACAGATCTGCTATTGTTCTAGTGGATGTTGTTTCAAATTATAATGATGTTTAAAGAACAGTAACATGTGCTCACAATCCCAAATATCTCTTCATACCTGGAGACGGTCCAGGTACAAAATGGACTTTGTAGCTGTATGAAAATCGAGGATTTTGTGCACTCCCAATGTGCAGCTCTGCTAAACCGTGCAGATGGGTAGTCCAAGTTCATGAAATTTATGTCGGCTAATAGGGACTGATATAAAGTGGCAAACTAGCTTGTACTTCCAACCTGGTGGTTCCTGTTACCACTTGTCTCTATTTGACAGCAAGTCTAAATAAGACTGCAGGTCCCCCATGTATCTTAAATTACAGATGGTGAGCTATGTAGTTTACTTTTTTCTTTCAATACATTTCTTTTTCAATGGATTTTAACGTCTTGGCTGGTAATTTGATACTCTTCCTGATTTTAGGTTATTTTAGTTGTGGATGTGAAATTGAAAGTTGCAAAGGTTCACATTAATGTAGCTTGATGTTCTGCAACGTTTTACAATTCTTTGTGTATGTATCTTTTTGGTCTTTCAAATATTTGTTTGTTGCCAGCAATGCAAACACCCCTTTTTTTTTTTTTTTTTTTTTTTTTTTTTTTATATAAAGGAAAACTACCAATACATTTAAAGAGGACCTTTCACCACCTAACTTATATGGAGATTAGTACACCAGTCTGTAGGGGCTGCTACACAGATTTAGGGGCACTTTACATTTTCCTTGTGACTCCCACAGTTGGAGACATATCTGACCATTGCAATCTGTGTTTGGTCAGAGAGGAGCCTGACTACTTCTTGTATACCTGCAGATTTAGCCTTTCTAAGGGTGCATTTAGATGTACACCTGCCCGCTCGGTTACGGCCGCGTGGGCATACGTCCGGCACGATGTTGAGGTGACCCCTCCCCTCTCCGTTGAAATAAATTACGTACGGGCCGTACTACGGGGAAAGATAGGACATGCATTGCTGTTTGTGGCCATTGCCGTCTATGGGGGACGTATGTACAGCCTTGCAAAACTGACAAGTTATGAACTGTTCTGGTGGTCTGTGTAAATACATTAATATTTCAAGATTGTTTGTTTGTGTTGGTAAACTTTTTAAATGTTTTTTTACATTAATAAAAATCTTATTTTAAGAGATTGGCCATGAATAACTATTTATCAGTTTCCCTATAGTGATTGCACGCTGTAGCTACAGCTATGGTTCACTTTCAGTGGGAGCCATGGATGCAGTGACTTTGCCCTACAGGTATACAGAGCCGACTAATTCTGGCTAACAATCCACCCCCACTGCTCCACTATTGATGGCCTATGCCAAGGTTGGTTCACATATGGCGTTTTGGTTGGGTCAAAACGCATGCATTTTCAAATGTTACTATGCATTTGGCTGCTTTGTAAGCGGTTTTCTTTATTGCTGTAAGTGAAAGCAGCTGTGTGAACATTTTGACTGAAAATGCATAGTAACATTTGAAAATGCACCCGTTTCAGTGCAACCAAAACTCCACATGTGACTGTACCCTGAGGATAAGCATTAAGTAGCTATCCCTGACCCACCAAAAACCTCCACTGGGCACTGCTTGTGAGATCAGTTATTTCAATAATGTTTGCCTGTTTTGTAATCAAATTTTTGTCATGTGTTTTTCAGCCCAGTGTATTAATAGCCAGCTACAAGGAGTCCGCAAAGGCTGTGGCCCAGTTTGGAACATACAAGCAGTCGGAATGGAGGCCAGACAGCAGTGTCATTGTCGTTACAGTAAGTATTCTTATATGTGGATTTTCCCTGTCGTATGCTAATGAATGGCATTAAAAATGGACATTTATGGCATGTTCCGACTTAAGGTCTCTGTCCTCCAGAATAGATTCTTCTGTCCTCTGTTCCCTCTGATAATAATGAACGAGGAGTGAGAAGAGGTGTCTGCATACGTGCAAGGCCTGCTTTATTTGTGTCTGTGGAATTTGGGCCATGATTGTTTTCTTTTTGCCACTCTCATGACTCCCAGGGATTTGCGCATATTTGGCTACCATTCTGGTTGCAAGTGACTGTCTCATCTGGCAGGATGAGGTAACAAGACCCTTATAATGGGGATGAAATCAGTCCCATGACCTTCTCTTCTTTTTTTTTTTTTTTTTTTTTTTTTCTTCTTCCCTCTCTCTATGGGAAAGCAACAATTTTAAAAATTAATGTTAATAGTGTTAAGACAGATAGGGCATTGCATTAAAAAAACATACATGGTGGCGAATTTATGGCACAGGGGCCAGGGTTTGTACTTGGAGCCCTCTCTGTGGGCACCAAAACCATCAACCCAGCATAACCCTGCAGTCCCAGGCAACTCAAGATATGCTGCCTTATTTTAAAGTAACACATCATGGCTCTTTGGGACTGCAGGAAGAGTGAGAAGGTGTGGAAAAGGCTGGATTACTTTGAAGGTCTTCCTGCTGGCCCCATGATTCTTCCTGTACAGGGGGATTTGCCCTCCTTCTTTCAACAGTGCTGTTATCCATGGGACACTGATAAAGTTTTAATGTATATTTGGCACTTGGGTCGCTAAAAGGTTCGCCATCACCGGACTAGATTGTGCAGTGTTCTGTTTCATGGGCCTACCACAATGTCCAGGTCAGGACTTTATTCATCATCATGATATATGATGCACGGAGGACCTGCTTTCTGGTGGCATAGTAGGGCTGTGCTATAATCATGATTACAGTGTTGGCACTGCTGGTCTTGCAGGGAAGAAGGGATCTTGCATGGTATTTAACTATGGTGCATAAAATCCAATCCTCTGCACTTTGTGTGGTCCATGTAACAGGACACTGCGTGGTCCATGAATCATGGAACAACCACGGTAGTGTGAAAGAGTACCAAGTAGATGTTACCGGATTGAAAATCTATAGCCCCCAATTGGGTTGTGCAAGGACTTGGCTTGGCTTGGCTTGGCTACATTAAATTATGATTACTTTTTTGAACCTTATTTTGGGGAACGCACATCTTTTATTATTCACATTTGGTATTCATACTATTATTGCCAATTTTGGGGAAAATTACTTATTTTTCTCCTCCACTTATTTTTAAAGAAGTGAATCTCTGCTGTTTCCTCTTTTTTTTTTTTTTTTTTTTTTTTTGTACTTTGTACTGTCATGCTTGGTCCACATTAGATCTACATTTGTATTTGCCATGACTGCAGGAAAAGTTTTTTGACCTGCTTGTTGACTTTAAGTTTCTTTAAAGGGGTTGGCCACTCTTGTAAATAAATAGCCCATGTGCTTTTACTGCCTTAATAATAATTCCTTAATGCTCACCAATTGATTCATCATCCCTGATGCTTCCATTATTGCTGTGTGCAGACTCTCTGTGCACTCTGTATGATGTTTGTTGTGTGAACACTGATAAATAGGAGGGACCTGCAGCAGGAGATTATGACTCCTCCTTCTGCTGCCCCACCTGTGTATGTCACACTGGAGGCTACTGGATGGACTCATGGAGTGAGAAACAGGAAGTTGTGTATATCCAAAGTGCAGCATGAGGATAACAGGGAAAGGCTGAAGCTCTCACAGGAGGCAAAGGTAGATTTATTGAATAGTGGCCAACTCCTTTAAGTTTAGTCACTGGACAGAGGCCACAACCTTGATGATAAATTTTCCCTTTTTGTATCCACCACAATTTTCCTTTGCTGAGACTTCCCATTAAAAATATACCCAACACTTTTTTTTTTTCCATGCATGCCTTATGTCATTTTTCACCTAGTGTGGGGAGGTAGGTGACAACATTTTATGTACAATCCTGCTGTGTTTGTACTTCAAATGCCACATATTTTTGATGTAGTCGATAGGGATAGTTGCTTAGGGTTTGACTTCTAAGACTCCAAGCAATTGAGAAAAAAGAGGAAAGACCCCAGAAGTGTCCCAACTTTCTCCTAACAACCAGCGGACCAACCCCTAGTGGTCAGAAACCTACATTGTAGAGCGGTAGAAGTGTGTTTTTTTTTTTTTTTTTTAGTAAATGATGGGCTTCATTGACTTGTAAGAATTATGGATTCCCCTATTTATGTCTCAGTACAATAAAGATGCATTCCATTTTGAGTAGAAAAATAAAATGTGTTTTGTTTCTTTTTAAATACAGAATGACGGTATAGCAATTTTCAACTATTTTAGGTTAGTAGATCTAGATTGCATTGAATATACTAGCCTTCAATCCTTAAGTCCCAGCAAACTGATCGTGGAGAGCTGAAACTGTAGATCAGGGATCCAAAGCTCATGTTTGTGTGCGGCTGCAGTCACTCTCTGCGTTTGTTGAGGTGTACTTGTTCTTTATTTGTCCAAGTATTAGTAGTTCCTATACTGTCTATGGCTCCTTCTTTTCTTTAGTTAGCTGTTCTTTTTATGTAATATTTAGTATTTGTGTAAGCTCTGACTGACGCATCAATGTAGAAGTGACCTGCCTCTACCTAATAAAACATCAGCAGAAGATATTCAAACTGTCATAGCTTTTTCTCCCAAGTAACAGCTGCATAACTTGAGGAGCTAAGAAATGGAGGGTTTCAGATTTCTTTCCACCAACCGGTTTCCTGTTATTCAATGAAGGAGCCAGGAAAATAATGAAACCTTAAACAGACTAACAGTCTGCTTTAGTGTACTGGATCATAACTACATGATGCTGTTATCCGTTTAGTCAGATCCTTTATGTTCTGATTTGAAATCTCCCCTAGACATAACCCACTATGTCTGGAAAGGCACAGGAAGGTCATGGACTATGTTATATTATGTATGCCACCAGATACATGTGGGCTCCACACAAAACAATGTTTCTTTTACATGGGTGTTTGCAATTCTTGTTAAATTCTTGTTACGTAAGGCAAATATGGCAGTGTAGAAAGAGGAAAATCTATGCAGAGACATGTTTTGTTTGGCTTTGGATTCCTCAAGTCTCTAGTACTAGAAAACATTTCTCATAAACATTACCTGTTTGTCAAGAAGGGGTTAAAGATTGTGAAGTAAGGGGATAAAAAATTATCTTTATTGTGTAAACATGGGCAACCCCCTTTAACCCCTTGCTGCGGGTACATGGAGAGGTCTCACGGGCTGAGCCCTCTCCATAGCCGGTAAGTCTTTGCTGTATATCGCAGCAAAGACTTACTGGTAACATCCGCACATCCCTGCAAGCACCGATCGCATTGATATACTGTATATACTCAAGTATAAGCCAAGGCCCCTAATTTTACCATTAAAAAAACTATCTTTTTTGCTGAAAAACTAAGCTTATACTCGAGTATATATAATAAACTGTAAAAATAAAAAAAAAACACATTCGGTATCGGCGCGTCCAAAAATGCCCGTTCTATCAAAATATAATGGCTGTTTTTCACTGCATTCAACCCCGTAGCGGAAAATGGCACTTATTTGCCATTTTTAAAAATATAAAAAATCAATAAAAAGTGATCAAAAGGTCGTACAATACTAAAAATGTTAACATTGAAAACTTAATTATAAGTTGCAAAAAAAAGATGCCACCCACAGCTCAGTACACCGAAGTATAAAAAACTCTTGAATGACTGATTTGAATTTACCTATAAATGGCTTTATCCATGCTTTTTTGTTTCCTTTTCTTTTAAAACTCCAGGGTTCTCCAGCCTCACATTTTGTAAAGGCCTATGGCTGTGTAAACCTGACTCCCTGCCTCATAGAGACTTATGCTGTAAGGTCCGAAATGGTTGAAACACAGCTGTACTGGTCTCGCATATCACAAGTTATGACAGTGATAAAACTCTAAAGAATGTATAAAATTTTACACAACATTTTAGAAAATGGCAATATGCTTTTAATAGAATCTCTAATTTTCTTCAGTATGTGGAGCACTTATTTCTTATTTAGAGCCTTGATAACATTTAATACTTTGAATAGAAATGTTTTGCCCTGTGCTCTAAGGGTTTTGAAGAGTCCCCTGAGGCCTTTAAGCATGAAGTATGTATGAATGGAATGCTGTAAGAATAGAAAGGGACTGCCTGACAGAAAATAACAGTCTAAGAAGTTTTGTCAGTTAACTCCTTATTACACATTTTGCCTTGGGTTGTTCACTGTTTTTTCTGTTTTTTTTTTTTTCTGTTTTTTTATTAAAGATGACGGGATGGCATACTGTGGGGTTTTAATGGCTAGTTACTTCTGTAAACACATTCCATTGCTCTCCCCATCTCCTCTAACCCATTACCACCAAATAATGCTTTCTAATGTTTCTGCTTTTTTTTTTTTTTTTTTTTTTTATACAAATGACAAAAAAAGAGCATATAAATGAGATGACTTGCTATACTATATTCAGATGTGCCAAACCTATTATGCAAGTACAGCAAATGAGTAAGTTTTGGCACATCTGAATGGGCAGCTGCATGAATCTGAAATCTATGTCAGCTACCAGAGTAAAATATGATACAACCCTGAACTTGCACTTTACCACAAACTCTGGTAAGTTAAATAGCCTCTATTTCATGTCATAAAACTGGTGGCCTATATTTGCCCATTTGCTGCATAGCCAAAGATCCCATCCATAAATATATGGATAACAGTCAAATTACCCTGGAATTTGTGGGTGATGGTCAGGGCTGAGTAGTCGGAGTCGTGATAAAATGGAACTACTTTGACTCCACAAGTATATAATTTATTACGTTTCCTATAAATGTCTATGCTGTTCACCCATGGCCTAAATCCTTCCATCGCCAGAACACAGTGGATATAGAAAGTATTTAGACCACTTTTTCACTCTTTGTTTCATTGCAGCCAAATGGTAAGATCATAAAAGTTCTTTTGTTCATTAAAGGGGTTGTCCGAGTTTAAAAAAAAAAATTATATGTGGCCGGGAGCGGGCTGACTAAAACAATAAAGATGTACTTACCTCCCGGTGCCCTCCCGTATCCAGCGCTGCTGTCGCTCCGGTCCGGGCGCCATGTAAACAAACATGGCCGCCGGAGCAGCGCTGGACTCAGTTCCGGCCGGACCCGACAACCTTCCGGCCCCTATACACAATGCTGTGTATAGGGACGGATAGGCGTACCCGGCCACGGCCGGCCGGAAGCTGAGTACCGGAGGATACTGGATACCGGAGGGCACCGGAGGTAAGTACAGCTTTATTGTTTTAGTCACCCCCCTCCCGGCCACATATATATTTTTTTTTTTTTTAAACTCGGACAACCCCTTTAATGTACACTCTGCACCCTATCTTGACAGAAAAAAACTGAAATGTAGGTGTTTTTGCTAATTTATTAAACAAGAAAAACTGAAATATCACATTGTCATAAGTAGTCAGATCCTTTGCTGTGACACTTATATTTAACTCACATGCTGTCCATTTCTTTCTGATCCTTCTTGAGATGGTTCTACTCCTTCATTGGAGTCCATTGTTTAATTAAACACCATGAGGTCTAAGAAACTGCTAAAGGAGCTCAGAGACAGAATTGTGCCAAGGCACAGATCTGGTCAAGGTTAAAAAAAAGAATTTCTGCAGCACATGAAGTCACAGCAGCCTCCATGGACTTCAACTCCTCTCCATCCTCCATGGATCTCATGTAATCACATACATGGTGTACAGTTTGCTGTTCTTGGAAGTCTGAAGGACCTGCGATGTCACTGGTCACATGTCATGAATGTAACACAAGGCACTGTTACAAAAAATTGACACAATATTTCCCATCTGTACATAAAGCTTTATATGTCTGTAGTTTAATATTAGCAGTCAGTCCCTAAGTACAAGGAGGCAGACCAGTGATTTGAAGAGACACAGAGCTGTCAGTCACAATACTGTTCTGTGATTCACTGGCTCTTCTCCTCTCTCAGGAGTGTCAGCAAAATGGCTGTATTTAAGGTACAGTGCCCCACTGGCAGCTAATTTTAGGTGATATAGGAAGGGCTTGTAACCCTTTATCAGCAGACATTGTAAGTCAGGGGGGCAAAATCTGGTGACAGGTCCTCTTTAAATGGGAGAAGTTCAGGACGACCACAACTCTTTCTCAACCTGGCCGTCCATCCAAACTAAACAAGTGCGGGAGAAGAACCTTGGTGAGAGAGTTAAAGAAGAACCCCATGATCACTGTGGCTGAGCATCATCAATGCTGTAGGGAGATGGGAGAAAGTTCCACAAAATCAACTATCACTGCAGCCCTCCACCAGGTGGGGTTTTATGGCAGTCTGCTGATGGAAGCCTCTCATTAGCGCAAGACCTAGGAAAGCCTGCATATAGTTTGCAAAAAAACTTTTTGGGGATAATTCCATAAGACCCCTCATTGCTCAGTCAGACTAATGGAGCAGACAGCCGCACATGACCAACCTGCTCTATGGAGCTGGCGGAGATCGCTGATCGCAGCGGGGTACATGGGACCCCTCATTTTCTTGATCTGTGGGGGTCTCAGCACTGAGACCCCCACTGATCAGCAAGTTAGTGCTTATCCCGTGGATAGGGCCTAATTTTTGTTCATGGGAAAGCCCCTTTTAAAGGTACAATATACAGTACTATCACTATGGCCCCTAATCCTGACTAACTAATTCTTACTAATTACTAATTCTTTAGGGCAGTGATGGCAAACCTTTTAGAGACCAAGTGCCCAAACTTCAACAAAGACCCACTTATTTATCGCAAAGTGCCAACACAGAAATGTAATTTGTGATTTATACTCCCTTCTTTGTCACAGTTTTCATTGATACCAGCACCCTGAGGCACCAATATAGCAGAAAATAGTCCCAGGTAGAGCTGTCACTTTAAAATAGCTATGTGCACAGCAAGTCCTCGGCTGTCTGGGACTGCAGGAAGATACCTGGAGTCATCTCTGGTGATGGCCTGAGTGCCCACAGAAAGGGCTCTGAGTGCCACCTCTGGCACCAGTGCCATAGGTTAGCCATCACTGCTTTAGGGGATTGTTTTGCAGTTGTCGCCACATATATGATTAACAAGGTTACAGCATAAGATAACTCCTCTATTACATGTCACTTGCAGTGACAACAGATAATGTCAAAACTTTGGTGCAAAGTCCATGTCTACAGGACTCTCCTATAAATCTGAATATGTATTTTTACTTTTCATTAAATATACTCGAGTTTTCCTAAAACTAAGCCTAGTTTTCCAGCACAAAAATTGTGCTGAAAAAAACCTAACACTGTACTCTCCTTTCCAATGCTGGTCCTTTTCTTGCTTTGGGTGCTCCAGTGCCTCTTTGGGTCCCTGTGCTATGCTGGCGGTGCGCAAACAATGACGTAAGCAAGCGGCTGTCTGTGCTGGCTGTGGGTGGGGACCTGAAGAGGCAGCGGAGTATCCGAAGCAAGAAGACCTGTGGGGGACGCTGGAAAGGTGAGTACAGTGTTAAATTTTTTTTTTATTTTATTTTTTTAAATTTAAGGCTTGACATTCTCTGGGCAGGGGCTGGATGGCTTTATAATGGGGGGTGGGGTGAGCAGGCTATATACTGCAGGAGCTGGCAGTCTATATCGTGGCTGGAGGCTGTGACCAATGAACAGCGTACATATTGGCAATTTTAGTGCAAAGTGGAGACACTTTTGGATAGGTTTATTTGAATGGCAGGTTCCCTTCAAGTAATAACTTGTTTTGTTTTTTTTTTCCCTTTTCTTTTTGCCGTTACTTGTATAATGTTGTTGTTTGTTTTATTTTCCAGACTGCCAATGGATACATTCTCTTCTTTGACATTGTTCCTGTTGCCGAGGACAAGTATTTATACGAACCTGTATATCCAAAGTAAGTAGTGTTTTTTTTTTTTTTTGTTTTTTTTACCCTGCAAGCTTTTTAATGTTAACTCCTCTTGGACCACCCGCTGACTTTAGACATCAGCGGGCGCAGGTCCGGAGTCTACAGTGACGTCTTTAGCCTGTATGTCAGGCTTGTAGTGCATAATAAGTCTGTATACTATAATGGTAATTTTATTGATAATTTCTATTAAAGAGGACTTTTTTTTCCATTATTCTACTGATTCTGGCACATCTGGAATATATAGCTGAAGTAATAAATGTAGACATTTTCAGCCCTATATATCAGATGGGAAGTCTCTATTGTTAGCTGGGTAGTCCTGGAGTGAGAGAGACACTGGATACACCCATTTGACAAAAGAGTTTAGGTTGATGTATGTGGTAAAATGTAATTGCCCAAATGCTTCGATGGAAAACAAAGACCAGTACATACTTGTTCTTTGCACTGTCTGTCGCTGTAGCCATGGCAGTCCTCTAACCTCTGTTTGCTTGCTTATGGCACATGACTGTTGCAGTTACTGCTGCCCTTAGGGTGTGATGGCTCTATGGCATGTCACACTTTTTGCTATTCATTGATAAATGGTTGAGACTGCTGGAACCTGTAGTTCTGAATTAAGGATTGGTAGTGTTTGGCAGGGTTTTTTTTTTTGTCTAAACTAACATAGGAGCATTTTTTATTATTCTTTGCAAAACATGAATAACCCCTTCAGTTATCAACACAAGGTTTTTCCACTTCTGCTATTTACTTGGTAAAGAAATCCACTCCGGTTCCTGCATGACAACCTTGAACTTGAACCTTTAAATTTTACTGAAACGCCTCATAATTCTAGCTGAACTGCCTTATTTATGTGTAAGATTAATAAAACAGAACCTATTTGATTGCCAGTTGCTATATATGGTTTATCATTTGGGCTGATTGCTGACCCTGTGTAGCTTAATCCACTATTCAGCGTTCTTGAGCTGGACACTTACAATAGGTGATCACTACTCCAGTATACACGGTCTTGACATTTTCTACCTGCACGCTGTCCTGACTACGGCAAATAAAGGGGGAGGATTATGTTTGGGAAGAGGTGCATACCAAAAGCAGTTATAACCTAAGAATCCTGTAGTTCAGTGTATTGTGAGAATCTGTGCATTGCTGTGTAATTGGAATATTGACAGACCGAATCAAACAAAATGATACATTACCAATGTAAAACATGTTCCTTTTTACAAAATGCATGCATTTTCACATTTTTTTCCCCCTTTTTCTATGACCAGTTCTTGTTGACTAGTTATCGAGAAGTAGCAATCCTATTAACCTTGTTCCCAATAATTGCTGCTAATATAGGGCTGTGTACATGCAATACTGGCAGTCCTCGAGTTATATACAAGATGGGTTATGGGTTTATCAAAAATGATAAATAAATAAAAATTACTCATAGATCAAGGCACAGTGACTGCGGTAATCGTCTTGTATTTTTTCAATTAATTACCTCAACTTTTAAAAGTATGCTAATGAACCAGATGGACTCTAGGGGAGATACCAGAGCTCTCTTTAGTGATCTAGCTTCACAGGCTGTTTACCCTGTGCAGCACTGTATGCTGAAACCTCCTCTGCTGTGGGAGGGACGAAGCACTGCAGGAGCACGGTGAGACGGTTTAATAGTCTGTAAAGCCCCTCAGGCTCATTCGCTTTTAGAAGGAAAAGGCCATGGATAACAAATATAAGATCTATGAGTGAGGGTTTGTTCCCACAATCCGTTTTTCAGATGCAGTTTCTGATGTCCAAACCAGGAGTGCATTGAAAAAAAGAGTAGTAGTACCTGTCAATGATATGTTCTCATCCATTATGATACACAACTGCTTTTGATTTTGTAAACTGTATCTGGAAAACATGTGAAAGAACCCTAAGTGTCCCAGGTTTATCATTCTTGATTTTGATGGTAGATTTACACATCCACAGACTATCACAAATAGTCTAGATGGGGAAACGGCTTTGATAATTGCATTGCACGTAGAGAATCTACAGCAAAGGTTGAATGCCGCCCCAAGCGCAGGTTAGATGTTGAGTTACCTAAATATTCCATTTGTGCATGAGAAATATCGACCAAGCACACTTACATGCTGGTGTGTACCCTCTCTGGTAGGATCTGCTCTTCCTTTACAAAAAAAGGCTTCTAAAATTATGTAAATGAGACTGTGGGGCCCATGCTACTTAGGTGTTAATAAAGTTTTGAGCCCCTTAGGCTCATTTGCATGATACTTAAAGCCTTTTTTTTCTTAAAAACAAAGTCAAAGGAAGCTTAAACAAGAGTTGATCCTTCCTTAGGGGGCACACAGCAGTATGTCTGTGCGTTTGGTTTACAATCTTTGATCCTGGGGTTAGATGTCCTTTAATGGACCCTACATAGTATAATGCCCCCCCTGTGGCCAACCCTCCTGTGGACCATAAAATACCCCCTACTGCAAATCGCCAACATATAAGGACAACTCTTTAATTTTATCCTCCCTTTACAATTTGTCCCCCAGTTTTATTTACCCCCCCCCTTATACTTTTGATGCCCAAGATTTCTGTATTCCTACCCCCTCCCATCTCCCTCTCATATTGTGACCCCCTCTCAGCAACTAGTTCTTTTCCTCCTCTTCCCATTGTGGATCCTGTGTTCAATCGCCCTCATACTGTGGCCTGCTGTCCTCCCCCATCCTCCCTCATACTGTGGCCCCCTGTCTTCTTGTTGCTGGTATTTAAACAAACAAAACTTGTTACTTACCTTCCCTCATTCCCCTGCAGCAGTCCCACTCCCTCTTCTGTCAAGGATCTGAATGTGACTTTGAGGGGGCTAATACCTCCTCCTCCTGACCCCGATGTCTCCACAGCTCTGCAGTTGTAATGTACGAGATGTATGGGCAGTGAGGGGCAGCTCCAGGGCAATCTTCCAATCGCCCGGGACAGCGGTTGAAAACATGGACTGTCCCGCTGAATGCAAGAATGTTAGGTGCTGGGTGACAACATATATGCTTACATGTTAATTACTTGCTTTACTATTAATGTCATACTGCTCCTCAGCTAAAAAATGTTCCTCAAAATACCAACATGAGTACTTTTACTCTGCCAGAAGACAATCAAATGCGACCTCTGGAACATACGAAACCATTTGAATATTTAATTCTCTTTTATCTTTCATGAGTTATTTTGTGAATGTGTGCTTCCTCAGTTAGACTTTATAAGAGTGTATAGCAACAGTTAAAAACATTCTAACATGTTTTGCACAGCTCTCAGATTTGTCTGTGCATGTCAGATAGTTTCTTCTGTTCACTGTAATTGCACAAACATTTTATGTTTGCTGAATAGTCTACAACCGCTTTCTTCACATCCCAGCAGGAATCTTGTTGGACAGATTTAGTAGCATCATTTTTGTATGTCTAGGGTGCTGTGTGGTTTTGTTTTTTAAAGTCTTGCATGTGAGGTGCAACATATTACAGAGGTAAATAGTTTTTAAATTCATTTTTCTGAAGACCTGTCAACAGATTTTTTTTTTTCAGTGACCGGTTCCCAAAGAGCCCTCTTAACTAAATGCCAGCCTTCTTTTAGTTAAATATTGTTTCCCTCACCAAATCCTTGGTTAGCTTACCTGTCATACATTCAGATCCTCAGCGAGTCAGAGAGGGGATGTGTCTTCTCTTGTTTCTAATCCTCCCTGTGCCCCATTCAGCACTTTGTTATGTGACTAGAGTTATGTCATCTAAGGTCCTTAACCCACTAACACTTGCAAAATCTACCCCATGTATGTATCTGATCATATGAAATCACAGTATGCCTGCATGAACTTCTACTCCTCATCCACCATGTAGCATACTGCCTGTGTATGTGGTAGAACTAGAGGAATAGTTGTCTGGTGAATGACTGTGCTTTCTAATGCATAGGGCAATGTTTTGATCGAGTCCACCCTCGATAACTAGTATTGATTTTCTAGATGCTGCCACATTAGATAAAATGTTGTTATTAGTGCAGGGTAGCTGCTAATTCAACACTTCCCATTGACTTGAAGAACCCTGCAGAGACAAGATATGGAACAATTCATCTTCTAATACCTGCTTTATGATTTAAGAAGATAAGCTGCATAGATGTGCCTTGGTCACCTTGTCAGGTTTACATTAAATCCCATCCTGGATTCTGTAGCTAGGGGTTGCTCCAAAATAATTCTTTGTTTTTCTAAGGGCCTTCTGACGTACTTTCCATAGAACTGACAAGCCTGTCACACAAGTTCTACTTATACTCATTTCATAGTGGGGAAGGAATGACTTTCCTATTTGCTTGTGATATATTAGCAAACAACCTGACAGTGTTTCCTAGAACAACAGTATTGGTATATGAAGCCTCGGTGCTGCTGGTGCACTTCAGATAAGTAGAGCTGGAGCGCAGCTGCTGCTGATGTGGCAGTGCCGGCCGGCATTCCTCCCTGCCTCTGCTGGCAACACATATTTGTTGTTTAAAGGTCATAGCAATTCACACTGAAAGAGAGAGAGAGACTGAAAATGTGTTTGGTTTACGAGTATGAGAACTTTCCCATAGTTTTTTTTACAAAGCCTGTATATGTACTATGTTGCTTGTGAGTTTTATATCTACATTTAAAGTGTCCTGTTCCCTTTTCCTGTGCCTTTTGAGATGTGTTGAAATGTTGTTTATTTGTTGCAGAAATTTCTCAAAACTCTCAACAGTTTCATGGGATTGTTCCTGTAACTAATGTGGGTCTTAACCATCCCCATTCAGATCCATAGAACAGTTGCAGAGATTTCTGCAACAAACCTGTTGACAAGTGATTGAAGGGGTATTCCCACTTCGGAAAATGAATGTTATTGTTTGTATGATGAAAAATAATATAATTTTTCAGATTGCTTTACTGGTGTAGCCTGGTCTTAAATGGCACTTCTTCATATGTTTATGAAGAAAATTACTGTATTTACAGATGGTGCCATTGATCACTATTGTAAGGTTATTTAATCCCATGTTGAGGCTGAACCTAAAATTTGTCTGTAGCTTGGTGGAAACCAGAAATGTGGTGGAATAGTTGCATCACAGCTATCCTCTAATGGGATTTGTAGCCTAGCTTTAACTTAAAAATTAATGTGATTCTACTTGAAATGCCACTTTGTATAATAAAGTATATTTATATTTGTTTTGATTAATCTACATTCTATTTTAATCTTCTTTTTTTTCCCTTGGTAGAGGAAGTTCACATGTTAAGTCTATTCCTCATTACAAGGAGGAACAGTGTGCTCCAGCATTAAACTTGGAGACCAAGAAGGTTCTGGATCTGCAGGCCCCAATAACAAGGCATGTTTAAATGCTTACACAATATATTATTCAAACTATACAAAACATTGAGTTTATTTCTCTTTTTAACTACTTTTTAAACATCAGTGTATTTTATTTTCTGTTCTCTAGCATCCAGTCCATGGTGGATGACCTTCTTGTGGCAACAGAGGATTGCCTGCTTCATCTCATTCACTGGGAAGGCATGACAAATGGAAGGAAAGCTATCAACTTGGCTACCATTCCTTTTTCAGTTGACTTGCAGCCATCCAGAGGTACTATGACCCTTTAGATTTTTAAGACCTTTTTAAAGGAAAAAATGTAAAACCATAATACAGTAACTGCTACAGAAATATTGTCAATGTACATGGCATTGGCAAAGAACAAGGTTTCTCATCTGAAGTCAAGCCTCTCACTAGCCCCCTATTTTAAAGTGTATCTAAAATGTTTGATAACTACTTTACAGATTTTTGAATCCGAGGCAAAAATGAAAAAGGGCTTTGTCATTACGGGGTTAAAGAACTTAATTTTAAGAAATTATATAGCTAATTGGGTTGTCTATATTTTGGATATCTAACTTGTTGGAGGATTTATGTAGACAAGCGCCTATTTGCCTTCTTATTCTAATTTTAATAGGCAAAGTGTAGGAGGTGACAGATAAGCTTTGAGTGAGCACCAGAGCTAGGAGAGAAGAATTTAGTATAAAGCCGCCATCCTGCATAGGTGGGCGGGTTTTATGTACTAAATTGTAAGGTTTCGTAGTGTAGGTGCCCCCAGTGGCGTGACCTGAGAGCGGGGGTTCGTCACACAGTGGAAATGCTTTATCTCAACCAACGGAGTAGTTGTCTCAAAGGCATATCTTTGCCACTCTTGAATTGCAGCAGATTGAAAGACCAAACCTATTTAAGGAGAGTGAAGAGATGAGTAGGGGATTAGGGAGCATTTTCCTGTGATCACATATAGTATAGCATCTCTTATATTTGCCTGTTTACACTTGTTGCTTCAAGATTGTCATGGGTGGCGATGTTCATATTTTTTTTCTTTTGGCATAACTGGGAACCTTATTAAGTTCCCTACACAATGTTTTTACTTGTGTGGAGCATTTAGGATCTCGTGGATTCCCTTTAAAGGAAACCTTTGATGCGCTACTACATGAGTACATCACGACCCCCATTACTACATAAATACATCCAAAAATAATATATATTTTTTTTAACATGGAGAACAGAATCTGCCTCCCTTTAGATTTTGTGTTCTAGGAATAGACTGTCTTTGTTGTTCCTTAGTTCTAATTTCTGATGTTTGAAAATGATTAAAACATCTGGTATGGAGACAAGTCTGCCAGATGAAAGATGTCCGTGTTTGGGCAGCTTTCCAGCATATGCTGTATAAAGTTGCTATTTTTACCTGTTTGGTTTGTCAACATGTGAAAATGCAAGAAATCTGCAATGCCATATTTTACAAATAAGTTATTGTGGAGCATTGATAATGCACTACATACATTTTTTTGTAAATTTTTCCCTGTAAAATTCTGTTGCAAATGTGTGTATCTTTTTTTCCACACCATATGTTAATTGAAAAATTATGCTGTCAACCAGGCTGTCCCAAGCTGCCCACTGGAGCCCAGGGATGCCCACTTGACAGTAGCAAGTCTATTTGGTACATTGGGTATGGGAATAGTGTGAAAAGGAAAAGAAATTCCAAGTGCAGTGGAAAAGGGCTGCAAAATGTGAGATGAATGGCGGTGTAAAAGTCAACAAAGATGTATGAATTACAATAAGACTATGCAGGCAGTGTTCATTTTAACAGAGTTAGATGTGCTGTGTATCAGTATTCTATTTTCTCCCCAGCAGGTTCATTCTTAGATTTCGAAGGTGTCCACATCCGAGATATGGAGCACTGTCTAACTCTCGATGGGTTTGCTGTTGTTTTTAATGATGGGCGCATTGGATTTATTACACCTGTGTCGAGTAAAGCTGATGTAAGTGCCTTTTTAGGATCTGTACTCGTTACTTATGCCACAAAGAAAACTGTTAATACCATGGGTTTGGATAGTATTCAAATTGAGTGCTGCAGAAATTCTTTAGTAAACTTGGCAAGATCTGTGGCTTGCCGCAATTCTGTTTCTGAGCTACTTGGGCAGTTCCTTAGACCTTGTGATTCTCATGTGCTCTGATTTGCATGGTGAGCTATGAGGTCTTATATAGACAGGTGTGTGCCTTTGCTAATAAAGTCCAATCTGTTTAATTAAACACTGGACTCCAATGAATGAGTAGAACCATCTCAAGGAGGACCAGATGGAAATGGAGAGCATGTGAGTTAAATATGAGTGTCGCAGCAAAGGGTCTGAATACTTATGACCATGTGATATTTCAGTCCTCAGTACACCAATACAATATAAAGCCGGAAACATTTGGATTGAAGCTTCCCTCCTGGGTCCCCTAAAGAGGAAGATTGAGGGGACCCAAAGCAGGAGCGCCAACGATAATCCATCTCTGTCCTCATCTTCTCACTCCTCCTGTAGTCTTGGCAGTCAAGTAAGTCTCACCTTAAAATAGCACTGAGTGTGGCGCTTCCTAGGATGTCTTGGACTGCAGGAGGAAGCCTTGGTAAATTCTCTGCTGGGTGCCCACAGAAAGGGCTCCGAGTGCCACCTCTGGCACCCGTGCCATAAGTTCGCCACCACTGCTCTAGGGGATGGCAATGTCTTTATTATCTTCGGGAACCTCAGTAAAAGTGTAAAATGTGTAAGGTCTTTATAAATATATGCATGTGAGGCGCTCCGGTGATGTCACCTCCTCTCGACTACGCCAAGCAGGTGAGTTTGGACATCTACAATCAGTACAAGTTGATTGTAGATGTACTTTAAAGAAAAATCTACCAACATGCTTAAGGATTTTTAAACCAAGCACACTGATATACTGGTGTGTGCCCATTCTGGCAGGATCTGCTCTTTTTTTAGCTCCTTATGACCTTGTTTTTCCAAATAAGGCTTTAAATATGATGCAAATGAGCCTCGGGAACTCCAGCCTCAATTAATAACTTTGTAACACCTCATTTGTGTAATTTTTAAAGCTTTTTTTTTAGTTCATAAAAGAGGATATAAGGAGCTAAAATGTGAGCACTAGCTTGTAAGTGTGCTTGATTTACCATCCTTAATACTGTATGTAGATTTCCTTTAGGTGGTAACGTTTTTTTGTTTCAGAAGTCAGTATGTCCAATTTAAAGTGTAACTGTAACGTTACTGACATAAAATAGTTTTAGCACAGCTGGAGAGAGCCTGTGATAACAATTCCAACGATTCCATGCCGCTGGCTTCTTTCTATCTGGTATATATGAAATTAGATTCAGGATCAATCAACGATGAAGCAGCACTCCAATAAATATAAAAGGAACAATTTATTCCACCATAACAATGCATTGTTATGGTGGAAACCTTTATTCCACCATAACATTTATTACAGGTTTTTCCAGTTTTTTTTTTTGTGTTAAAATTGGGGGTCTCAGCTTATGAGGTCAGCTTATGCTCAAGTATATAAGGTAATCCTTTAAAAGTGAAGTTGTGCATTATTTGACTGTAGAGTTTCTCTATCTTTGGCAAATTACTGAAATCTAGCCTTTTCGTATCCACACGTTTGTGCAATATAAATAAAAACGAACTCCATTTGTTATCTGCATTTACTATTGGAAGGCTGCAAGTATTACTAGTCTCTATTACAAGCCTGAAACAGAAATGGTAGAGCTGAAGAGCCGCGCACAATGAGCTCTCAGACATAGGTTTTGGTAATGTGCATAACATAAAGACTCTCTTGTACAGTAGAAAGTGCATAACGATTTCCCTGTATTCTTGCAATAGCCTTTTTGTACACTGGGAGATTGTTTCACAATATCAGATTGATGAATTGCTGTGCATGTTTCATTGTATCCCTGCATGATATCATTTTTTGAGTCTCATTCACTTTCTGGCAAAAAGGAAAATTACGGTGCTACCACATCAGTTTAGAGAAAAAATGTTTAGCCAGCTTTGTTTTGTTTAACCCTGTAATGTTTATTGGAAAAGGCCCCTTGGTAACTTTTTTGTTATAAACTGCTAAATTACTTGAGTTAGATGCAGGTATTTTTGTATGTGTTGTTCTTGTTAATGTTCAGTTGTTCATATAATTTTTTAGCTTTTGGCATAAGAATGCTTTTTTGGTAAAACCCCCAGCTATTTTTTTATTTTATTTTTTTTCATGTACTCAGCAGTGTTTGTGTTTAAGTTACTTTATTTGTAGTCAGGGTTGCTAGTGCAGGGGCTGGTGGTGGATCATGCCGTGTGAGCATGTTATAAGTATTTTGGAGGGAGTGATAAAGCCATAACATCTTTGCATGTCCTTCTGAGGACAGTATACACTGTGAGCTAATTGCTGAAGGGGCTGTGATAATATGATATTGGGAGGAAGCACTGCTCATTTTTCAGTCTCTTGGCAAACTTCTTATACAAATAAAGAGTAGAGCTTGTGAGTCACAAAAATCTAGAGAATTGGACAGTACATCATCTAAAAGAACCAGAGCCGTGCGGAAGTGTTGTTTCATTTGTCCAAGAAACTTAGAGAGGGAAAACTGAAGGATTCGGAACCTTTGTGGGGAAAATGTTTTTAAAGAACATTCTTCAGAAAACCTAAGATGTGAAAATTGTTTGGAAGATCAATAAAATTGAAAGGAAAAAGTTAGAATAAATGTAGCTGCAGCTAGTTTACTCCAACTTTTCATGCTTTTGAGTATTTTCCATATCTTTGTTTGAAATTTGGAAAAAAAAGTTAAAATTAAAATGTTGTGCATTAGTCATGTCTTATTAAGCAATTTTGAAATAATCTTGTAAAAGTTACTTTATGTGAGTTTGTCCATATGATGTGCACGGAGGCCGAAAAGGCCCCCATTACGTAAAAGTTTAGATTGTGACGTCACACATTCTAGTGTTAAGAATCGGTGTAGGTTACTAACTTTTACAATCTGTTTTGCTTTCCAAGTTACTTTGTTGTGTAGTAAATTCATATTTTTTTTTATGCCAACAGCAGATCCATGGGGTTTGGGCACAGGATGTTGTCGATGGAACCTGTGTGGCAGTAAACAATAAATACAGGTTAATGGCTTTTGGATGTGCCAAGTAAGTATTCAGCTTGTGTTAATAAAATATGTTTTCATAGGTATAACCTCAATTTGCATGCATAACTAATAGTTATCACAGAATGTATTCTAAAATTTCCAGCGCAGAAATAAATGGGACTTGTCATGTGACTTAGAAAGTAAAACTAACCGGATGCTTCCATTGCTTCTTGGTCACTGAACTTTTAACCCTTGGTTTAGCTATTCCACCTTTTTTAAAAGTGATCTGTCTGTAGTTTTGTCCATACAAAATTGCAGAAAGTGTTATAAAGCTGCCCTGGAGAGCTCTTGAACTATATCATTATGTGTGATATTCATGGCTGTGGTATTCCAAAATAATTTTAGCTGTATTTAGAGCACTTTGGGGCATTGGTGCGTGTGATCTCTACATAGAACACAGCACAACCCCTCCCACCTGAGTAACTGTAGTGTTCAAAAACAGGCCTGCTACATCAGGGAGAGGGGCGGCGTGCTGTTGGTTAGAGAACATTACGCCTGATTCCCTAGTCTCAGTGGAAAAAAACTGACCTGTCATGAGACTGATTGACTTGTATTGCCTTCCATAAATATGCATCAGTAAAATAAATGGAACACGTTCGTAAAAAAAAAAAATTCACAGGCAATATAACAATGGTAAAAAACTGAAATTTGAAAATGCCCTTAGAAAACTATTGCTCAGTAAGGCTTCTATTAAAACGCTGAATCACAGATGAGAAAAACGGGGCCAATGTGAAAGAGCCTTAAGGGTGTCCTTAGAAGATGATCTCCTGATGGCAGCCTTTTTAGCAGGGAAAATTGGAGAATTCAAAGTTGGTAAGGGAAAAAGCACAACTTCGAGCTCATGATAACAACGGAGTTTGTGCTTCCAGTCGTCGATTCTGAACACGGGCTGTATGAGTCTTTTTCAGAAGCGATGCTGATCTTGGAAGATGGCATAAATCTACAGAAGCCACTTTGAAACGGTTTGTCCTAATTGGTCATTAGATAATTGTTTTAGGATGATGAGTTATTTGATCATCCCTCCTGTGCAGAAGGTCCAGTCACTATGGCGGTTAAAAAAAAAAAAACAATCTTGAAGATGCGGAACAACTGAAGGATCCTACGAATCAGCATGAAAAATCTAATGTCTAATATAGCTGCTACTTCTATAGCATTTTACACTGTTCTATGGGTTAGGAGAAAACTCCCTATTTCAAGGTCAGAAACTGGTCTTTTAGTGGATGCATATGTGGAAAGCATCAGATTTTCCGCCAAAGAATGCCGCTTAACTAATTCTGTCCGCCATGCACCATGGTTAACAATGGAACGGAAATTTTAAATCTAAAATAAAGCTGTGTAGCATCCCCTTCCAAGGTAAATTACTTTTTGGTCCCAATTATTGAAAAAGCCTTAGCTAAAATGTAACAACATTTTCACCTCTTAGAGAAAATAAAGACTTGCAGGAAAAAACAAAGTAAGTTGAAGAAGTTGAAGTGTAAGAGGGTTCTTTTCAAGCTGAAAAGATACCAAGCAGTGACATAAGTGTGGGGGGTGACTTCAGTCATTTGTAACTAGTTGGGAGGAGATTAACTAAAATTCATGCGTTTAAATAGAAGAGAAAGTTGCAATATAGAATTTTCAAGAAAACCACCATAAAGGTTTAACAAAGCAGCTATGGGCCAACATCCAGGAGTCTAATACAGATAGGCCTGAATGTTCCTGTACACAGAGAGAGCGGTTTTAACTTGTTTTAAAGTACCGTATATACTCGAGTATAAGCCGACCCGAGTATAAGCCGAGACCCCTAATTTTACCACCGAAAACTGGGAAAACCTATTGACTCGAGTATACAGCCTGGCCCCCAGCAGTATACAGCCTGGCCCCCAGCAGTATACAGCCTGGCCCCCAGCAGTATACAGCTTGGACCTATACAGATAAAGAAATAAACTTAATACTCACCCTCCGTTGTCCCGATGTTCGTCGCGTCTCCCGGCGGCTTCCGATCCCCATTGCGGCTCCCGGCTGCTTCTTCACTCTTCTCTGGCCGGGAGATTGCGCTGGCCGTCGCATACTGTGATGCTGCGCTGTCGCCGCTGATGACGCCATTTAGGTTTATAATAAATTTCAAGATTTCTTAGTACGTATTATTGAGATCAATGGTACACAATCGCATACCAATACACAAGTCAAGTCAGCCATTCCTCTGATTTGCAAAAAAAGACCCTGCAAACGAGAATTCAATAATTTGGAGCTCTTCTATTCAGGATTTCATCCATGCCAGGAACCTTCACCAAGGTGATCATAGAACTGGAGGACAAATTAAGGGAAGAGAATATTTGTGTTGCTCCTTATCTGGGTGATTTGTTGCCAGTAGCTCAATGCAAGAAAGAGGTGAAGGAAAACAAAGAACGGATCATAAAATGGATGGACAGTGAACACTTGGAAATGGGACTTAAAGCCAGAAAAAAAACATTTTAGGAGTACTCCTAGACTCAGAGAAACGGAGCTCCTTTTTCCCCCAGACAAAATGCAGAAAAATATACTGACAGTAAAATAGTTCAAGCAAAAGAAAACCTATGCAGTATTCGGGCAGCCATGAAACTTCTGGAAACACTTGCATCATTCAGAGTGTCATGTGGTGTCAGAATCGCACAAGGCTTCTCCCAGACCTGGAATACAGAACTGGCACTTGCCTTTTCCCCAGTTCCAATAGCAAGAGTCCTCCGGAAGATGGGTCTGAAAAAAAATATTCCTTTTTTATGACCAGATCTTCTGTCACAGGGGCAAAATCCCCACCCAGATGTACAAAATCTAAATTTAGCACCCTAAATCCTGAAGCGAAAAACTAGTCATAAATTCTATATAACTCAAGGTATGGAAAAGGTGTTGATCCTGGTGCAATGACAAGCCCCCAGATCAGCATTAACCCAACATTGCCTAGATATTTAATGGACTTTTTACAAACAGAAAAACAGAAGTGTTTTTTTTTTTTTTTTTTGCTTCCTCTCAACATCCACGGATGAAGAGATTTATGGAAGAGTGTATTCAACTTAAACCCACAATTAGAAATCCTGTCCCCCCACATTTCCTAGTTTTAAATTCATTAACTTATTAAACCTCACTTTGAGCCAGTTGAATATATTGATATTAAACATCTTTCCTTCAAAACTACATTCCTCATAGCTATCACAACAGTTCGTAGAATTGGGTATACAACCCTTCCTCTGCATTGAAGATGACTGGATTATCCTGAAGTTAGATCATCTCATTTTACCAAAAGAACAAGAACCATAATAATTTTACCTTCCTTTTGTGCAAATTAAAAAAAAAAGCGAATGGAACTCATTAGATGTACAGAGAACTGTCATTCAGCGCTAACCGATAAAAAATTTTAACAAAATTATGAAAAGGCCATACAGTCCTCCAAAATGGTGTCTTTTTTATGACTTCAGATGACGATTTAAATTCTACCACTCGTTGCTTCATACACTGAAGTATGAAAGTTACATGGGAGGCATGTCTTTTGGGGCGCACAGTGAAAGCCATAAAATCCAAGGCCACAAGAAAGTGGTGCAAATGTGTTTTTTTTTTTTTTTTTCACTGCATTTGAAGTATTACCCCCTCTCCCCCAGCTTCCCAGTTCACTGAATGGAATATTAAATACCTTCAGTAAGTAGCGCACTCTGTTACATAGAAAACAAGCCCTCACACACCTCTTGGATGGAAAAATGAAAAAGTTATGGATTTTTGAAGGTGGGCAGTCAAAAATAAAAACTGAAAAATGGGAGCCTCAGCGTTAATAGGTTAAGCAATAAATTTACTGTTGTGACAATTGATTTTTAGGTGACCTTATGTATCCATTCACAGAAAATCTGTATTTTTGTGATCATTTTATAGGATAACAAAAGACATATAAATTGTAGCCAGTATATTAACACTAGAAGATGTCTTTACCATTAGAGGGTTAATAAAGGGTTTTCAGGAATAGAAAAATTTTGACTGCTTCTTTTGAAGCATATACCCCTGTATATGGGTCGGCTCTGAACAAGCACAACGGTGAAGTGAATGGTGCTGATCTGCAATACTACTTGCAACCTGTGCACTGTCTGTCTTCTGCTTTATTTAAATTAAAAAAAAATTAAAGTTGCATGTGTTTCAATTTGCATGTAATAATAGACACTGCATCTTTTCCAGCACAAGATTTTCACACTGTGTTGCCTTGGTGTCTCCCAGATGTCTGCTGTTCATTTTATATTTGCCACGCTGGCTGATTAATAATCCAATAGGCAGATCTTTTTATGGGTTATTACTGCATTTCACTGCTGTATTCATTGCAATTTGTTACACATAAGTTTAAGGCATGGGTTTTGCATATAACTTGCTTTTTAGTCCCAGCGTTTTATAACGCTTCAGTTATCATTGATGGGTTCAAAAGGAAAGGTATACTTTTATGTATCTAGTTGTAATTAAGGAACATGGTGAAATCTTTCTTTTTTCTTTTTTTTTTTTTTTTGGGGGGGGGGGTTATTAAATCTTTATCCAGGGTAAGCAGATGAAGATTAACATGACAACAACCATCTCGCTATAATAGATATGAGTGGAGTGCCCACCAAAACACACTGGCGGTCACAGTTAGTTAAATAATGCTGTGTACTTTGGCTGGAGCTCAGAGTTTCTTAAATCTGTAGGCTACACTGTAGTTAAGGGAAGGCTCACTATAGATGTCACATTAGACCATACACTTCTATTTATGGTTGCCTGAATTTACCTTTTATCTGTGGCTAACTTTAAAGGACTTCTAGCATCAGATTGACTGATGGTAGACAAGTCCTACTTGCATGCTCCTTAGGACTTTATCTTATAGGAACTTTTTATTATAACCCTGGACTGCGCAATTTTGCAGAATTTTTTTTTTAAAAATTATGCAAATTTAGTCTGAGGTGCTTAGGCATCTGAGCGCCTCACTTGTCTTGTCCCACTAGGTCACTGACTTCACCGGTTTTGGGGACGGGGAGTGAATGATTAAATGCCTAACACTTTGGTGACTTAAGCCTGAGCACCTCAGACTAATTTGGATCATTCTTAAAACCCCTTTTTCTGATAATCACACTGTTGAGGATTACAATAAACAAAGTTCCTAGCAGATGAAGTCCCAAGGAGCATGTGAGTAGGACTATTCTACCATCAGCCTATCTGATGGCAGATGTCATTTAATGTTGATCCTTTTATGTACAAATGCATAACCAATTGTGTCTCTTGTTTTCTCTAGTGGTTCAGTGCTTGTATACACTATAGATAATACAACAGGTGCTATGCAGCTTTCTCATAAATTGGAGCTCACTCCTAAGCAATACCCAGGTAACGTGTTCTATAATTTAAGACACAATTGGGATTAAAAAAAATACTTTGTATGTTTTAAATTTTTTTTATTATACGTTGAATGCTGTGTTTAACAATGCCATTGTCTTTTTCTGTTGTCCATTTTGAGTTTTACTTTGTTCCTTCAGGGATCAGTTTTTAGTACGCAAACTCTTTGCAGACTTCTATTTCGTTTACATTTAAAGTATCGGATACCAAGCAACGGATACCATGTACAGTCTTCTGTTTGTGTCTAGTTAAAGGGAACCTGTCACCACAACCCCCATTTTTCACCACGTACGCATTCCAAAAGCCCATAACCTGACAATTCCAAAGTTGTACAGATACACCATAATGATGTAGTATATTTTACCTGGCTCCCTGGCATGCTTCCACACAGAGTCTGGAAGCTTGGCATTGAACCAGGGGCAGGAATTCAAAATCAAACTGAAGTCTGCTCCTGGAACAAAGGCAACTATGCAATTGTCATGCTATGGGCTGTTAGAACATGTGCGTGATGAAAAATGGGGGTTGTGGTGACGGTTCCCTTTGAAAGGGATTCTTTTTTGTTTTGGTTTCTTTTTTAATTTTTGCTATTTATTTGACAAACAATAAACATGCTGTAGCATTTTTAAACACGCACATAATCGTAATGCGCAAAACAAAAAGTTGTGTGAAGGAAGTCTTGGCAAATTGTATCATTTGTAAACTGTGAAAATGCCGCAATGTATGTTAAAGCAAATGCTTATAAGAGTTATGATAAACCTTTTTATCAAGGGAAACCGGAAAATTCATGCTATTTACTTGTTTTATCTGGTTATATTAGATATCTGGAACAAGACTGGATCAGTGAAACTCATCCGGTGGTCACCAGATAACAGCGTTGTCATGGTGACTTGGGAATGTGGAGGACTTTCCCTGTGGAGTGTATTTGGGGCACATCTCATTTGTACTCTTGGAGGAGACTTTGCGTAAGTGTTCACATGCTTATTTCTATGCTGCCACTTACCTAAGCTCACCTATTATATTTGCCTCTACAAGTACTTATTAAATGATATGGAAATCAACAAATGTCTGCTGTTCTCTAGTTGCAAAAAGGCCAAGCATCTGCTTTAGGAGGACCTTGCATCTCTTTTAGCAACACCAACTCTATGAATGGTTTCTCTTCTAAGAATGTGATTAAATCTCCACTGTTGAATAGGCAGAGCCAGGCTGTTTGCTCCCGTCCAAAACCACCCATCTAACAATAGAGTGCTTAATTAGCTTAGTTTTAGCATCCAGAATGATGCATTGTCTCAGTATAAGTTTACCCGGCTCCCTGCCAGCAGCATGTGGTGAGTCCAGGGAGGAGGCAGCTGCAGGGTGTGTCCGTCTTCTCTTTTCCAAACTCGTGTAGCTCCCCCTTGTGTGCATTCAACGAGCGGGGGGGATGGTGTGGAGAAGTGGAAGAATGCATGAAAAGATATAGGCACACTGCCACATCCCCCGGTACTCGCCACATGCTGCTGGCAGGGAGCTAGGTGATGTAAATCATACAATTATAAGCTTCTGAAATGATTCAGAATGCTGACAAAGGCATTTTTTAATGCACATAGCATAGACTTTTGGAACCTGTCACCAGCTAAAAATAACATTCCCGGTGACAGGTTTACTTTTAAGTTGAATTAGTATAAATTTGTTAAATTAGTATGCAATTTGGGACAGTTTTGTAAATTTATCTCCGGGCTGGATTACATTTAATTATTAAATTCCTGTATTTTTAGTTACAGAGCAGATGGCACAAAGAAAGAGACTTTGAAAATCAGCTCAATGGTTAGTAAGCATCATTTATTAGTTTGCATCTCACTTCTGTGTTTTTTTTGTTTGTTTTTTTTTTCCCTTTGGTGAACGAGCCTTAATGTTATTTAGTTCAGAATTGCTTTATGTTCATACAATGTTTGAGTTTATTAATTATTTTCTCTGTTTCTGTGTATTAAAAACATAACCAATGCAAAGCCATATATTTCTAAAGGTACTGACATGAAATTCTCACCAGATGTCTGTAACAACAACCTATCCAAACCACCCTCGCAAAGAAATTGAGCCTTTTATATGTCAATAAATTATGTATAATTATGATAAATGAAAAGAGAGGAGGGGGTATTGAACAGATGAATGGGGTGAGGGGTAAAAAGCTATAGCCATTTAGAAAACAATTCGGCCACATGATAAGTATCAGCTGGTTCTACTTGTCTAATAAAAAGGTTTCCATTACCAAGGTGCTATTGACAGAAGTTTGTAACAACCCAGCTAATGCTTCATTTGTGACACACAAAAGAAGCATTAGCTGGGTTGTTACAAACTTCTGTCAATAGCACCTTTATAAATATATCCACTTAGAAAATTGGTCACATATTCAATACTTCTCTCAGCCACTGCATAAATGCAAACAAAACCGGTACACTTTAGCCCCTTTTCACTGCATACTACTGGGTTGGCTTTCCACTTCATAAAGTACCATATATACTCGAGTATAAGCCTTGTTTTTCAGCACAAAAAAATGTGCTGAAAACCCAAACTCTGCTTACACTCGAGTAAAAAAAAATATAAGTTTTACCAGGTTTTTGTGGTAAAATTAGGGGCCTCGGCTTATACTCGAGTATATACGGTACCTGTTTCTCCATATTACACAGCTAGTGATTACTACTCACAGCCTGGAAGTTTAGATGATATGTAATAGTATTGTACTGCTTCCGATCTCTTTGTACCAAGTGTAAACAGAAATTTCTCTCTTTGTTTAAGAGCTGGGGACCTGAAGGCTACCACTTATGGGCAATTGCATCAGAGAGCACTGGACATGCTGCAAGTGACATAACTGTACCTAAGCAGTCTGGAATACTCCAATTTCAGTTTATTAAGAGTGCGCTCACCGTGAATCCATGTATGGTAAGTGATCTGAGTGACATGCCACAAAAATTAATTTTTCTGCAATGTATTGTATTAAATTATATTGTGCTCAACTTACTAAAGTTGTTCTTTGTTCTCTCATTCACAATATAATCTCTCGATTTGCTTCATTGCCTACCTAACTGATGTTTTATCCTTGGCCATTGCGTGGATTTTGTACAAACAATATATAAAAGTATACAAGTGTTCCTATAACTAAAAATCTCAAGGAGCAGCAGGGTTCACTTTTAGCCTGATTCGCTGTGACATAGACTGGGGTTATCTGTCAGGATCACTTCAGTAGCCTCTAATTCACTTTTTATGCCCAGAGAAGAAGGGGAAGATAAGGAAGGAAGCTCTATCAAATGACCCAGTGTTACACCCAGACTATATACATTAATAAGAAGTAGTTCTTAGTTTTTACAGGGGTCCAATGCTAAAACTAAACTTTTACATGTGTAGAAGCGGCACATTTTGTACTGAATACTTTTTATGAATGATTATAAGAAAATGGGGATTAACAAAAATCTGTATTATTTTCCTGCAGAGCAACCAAGAGCAAGTATTGCTTCAAGGAGAAGATCGCTTGTACTTGAACTGCGGGGATGCAACTCAGCATGTTAGAGGCTCTTCATCACATCCAGAGCACAAGTCTATACGTGACAGAAGTCAGTTCCCCGCAGGAAATCTAGGTTCTCAGGGCTTAAGCACTTTACTGGGACACAGACACTGGCACGTTGTACAGGTATTCTGCTTTAATAAGGATAATAAGAGAGCTGATCTCTTGGACACATGCTGTACCGTAGCTAAATATACACCATTTGAACCTACCCCAGATTAAGAGGAACCTGTTTTGAGAAAAGTGTAACATGGTGTTGGACATTTCAGTGATGTGTCAGCAGTTTTTCAGAGCTTCCTTCTTAATGTTTTGCAGTGCTGTTTATAGGTAGTTTGCAGTTTTCCAGCATCACCACAGGGTCTTTTCATGACTCATGACTATGCTTTTAGTGTGATAAAAAGCCTTTTTCTAGAACTGAAAGCTTGTTATAAAAGAGTTTGCATTGCACTGGGGTTTTTTAGTGCTGTTGTTGCCATTTAATAGCGGTTGCGTCAGAACATTGTATTAGGCTAAAACTTTATAAAACCAGTTGAATGGGACGAATGCAAAAATTCAGCCATAGAATTGAGATTCAAGCAAACTGATGATGTGTATTTACATAGAGATATCTTTGCTATTTTTATCTTTTGAACATTTGCCCAACACGTTATGATTGTTCAGAAGCTCTTTCTTCCCGGGAATACGGCGCTGTGTTCCATGTTTCTCTGTGGAGAGGGACGGGGTGCGTGGCGCTCACCCCCTCCTCCTCTCCCCAGCGCCGCCGTGTACCCACCGTGCTACAGTACGGCGGGCACATGTGTGTCTGAATTTGGCCTAACTCTATATTTATTCCTTCATGAGCGATCACAATACTTACTGCCCAGGTGCTAGTTCTGTTGATGGTTTATTTGGTCATCTGCATAGAATGTGTCTTCCCATGCATCTGTGGCATAGCCCTCCATTAGCCTGTACAGGGACAAAGGAACTGTAGGGTGGTACAAAACTTGTCCAATTTTATGAACAATTTGGCATTTAGTATTGTTTCGCTTACTTTTCTTTTTTTTTTTTTTTTTTAAATTGGGCCCTTGTCAGCGCAAAATTTTGAAAACCCAATTGTCACTGGGACATTTTTTTTTTTTGTCTAGTTGAATTTGTATGCAAGTCAAAACATGTATATTTTATAATTGCAACTTTAAAGTACAAAGCTTAACCCCTTAAGGACGCTGTTTTTTTTTTTTTTTTTTGCTTATTTCTCACTCTCCACCTTCAAAAATCCATAACTTTTTCCTTTTTTCCGTGTACAGAGCTGTGTGAGGGCTTATTTTGGGTGTAACAAATTTTACTTTCCCGTAATGTTATTTATTTATTTATATGCCGTATACTAGGAAGCAGGAAAAAAATTCCCAATGTGGAAAAATTGAAAAATAAAACGCATGTGCATCACGTCACGTTCTTGTGGGCTCAGTTTTTACGACTTTCACTCTGCGCTCCAAATAACACCTCTAATTTATTCTTTGGTTCGGTACGATTGCAAAAAAGGGGGAAAAAATTTTACCATCTTCTCAAGCTAATAACTTTTCCATACTTTGGTGTACGGATGTTTTCATTGCTAACATTTTGAGGACTGTGCGACATTTTGATCACTTTTCATTACATTCTTTATGTCATGTAAAAAGGTGTAAAAGTCGCATTTCGGACATTTGGCCAGCATTTCCTGTCTCGGAGTTCACCGCCGGTTGTAACCTTTTTATATTTTGATAGATCGGGCATTTTGGGATGTGGCAATACCTAATGTGTTTTTTATTTCTACTGTTTATTATATTTTATATCAGTTCTAGGGAAAAGGGGGGTGATTTGAATTTTTTATATTTTATTAATTTTTTAAACTTTTTTTTTTTTTTTTTTTTTTCTTTCTTCACAATTTCTTAGACCCTCTAGGGTCAGATCCTTCCTACCATATACTGCAATACAACTGTATTGCAGTGTATGGAATTTTTGCATGTGATTCATTACAATGAGCCACTGGATCATTGTAACAAATATGCAGAAACCATTCAGCCTTGGGTCTAACAAAGCCTTCATTCAGCCTTGGGTCATGGCAACCGAGGGTCATGGCAACCGATGACGTTCGGAGGATCGACGATTGGAGGTAACCAGGGGGGCGCCACGTTTTAAGTCCCGGCTGCGACTTTGCCGGCGGCAAAGAAGAGGTTAACACCTGCTATCGGTGCAAGCACCGACCGCGGGTGATAACGATGGTTCTTTGCTGCAATATGCAGCAAAGCCCATCTCTGTATGAAGAGGGCTCAGCCCGTGAGCCCTCTTCACACACCCTTCATAGCTATACAGGGGGATATATCTGTCGCAGAGCGTGAAGGGGTTTAGAACCTATCTTGTAAGTAACCCAGGGACTGTCTGTATTTGGGTAATTCTAGTTACAATGTAATGTGGGATGCAGGCCACAGGCTCTCACAAACCAAATTGTACTCTAAAAGGAAACCATAAACTATAGGGAACTTGAAATATCTCTGAACATGAGTGCTCCTCTCCTATTCAAAAGGTTTATGCAATTATGCAATCATACACATCATTTAGATGCACCTTGTCCCAGGGTCAATATTAAGAAAACTTTTCTTCCTAACCGGCAGCATCAACAGGTTTAAGGACCTTACATTGATGAAGCATGTGATCAGTCACTTGCTCATGACATCACTCTACAGTCCTAGATGTATTAATCATGTCAGGACTGAAGAAGCCTCAAAAATGTATTTTAGTTGACTCTATAATTTCTTGAAAAATAGCATAATAGGGGTCTTTTTGAGTGATAATTGTGTTAAAACATATCTTTTATTCCAAAACACACAAAACCGCACTAAAGTGTCATGTGCAAAAAAATACGTGTGTGTCTCAGTAATGAATGTCACATAAATTACCTTGCAGAAGTAAGTACTCTGGAGGTGTAACGCCTGATTTTTCGTTAGGCGAACATAATGCCAGCCTGTATATCTACGATCTCCTAGTCCACCCCCAGGACTGGAGACATTATGCTTATCACATTAGCTTATATTTTGAGTACCCATTTGTATAGTAATTATGCTGATCCCTGGAATACCCCTTCTGCTTACGTCGCAGAAAAAAGATCTATCATTTTTTATGCCATTTTAAACGTGTCTATTGTTTGCATTCCCTGACTGTCATTTTTCAGTAGCCTACGAATATTATAATAATAATTCTTTATATAGCGCACACAGATTATGCAGCGCTGCACAAAGCTAGCCAAATTGGTCCCTGTCCCCATGGGGCTCACAATCTAACTCAAAAGTATTGGGCTTCAAAGCTTTTATGTTAAGCTATTCTTTACAAATCTCCCCATTTTTTTTTTTTTAATATACGGAATTAAATCACAAATTACCAGTGGAGTATCATGGCTGGAGTCTTGGCCATGCTTTGTACATTACTATATCTCCACCTCTCAGATGACTGCTGCATGCCTTGAATTATTAATGCCATTGACCTCTGTAATCTCTACTCTGAAGTGAAACCTTTCCACTATAAATAAGTAAACAGACAAATATCACTTACAGGTAGGAATGTAACTTGCTACAGATCCCTCTGTGTATATATATTTTAAAAAAGACTAATTAATTGCATTGCTGTCTTTTTCAAATGATGTAGTAGTTTATTTTCATAAATTTATTGTTACATTATGTTTTGCCATTTTTTACAACAATCGTAGTTGCCCGTGTTGCCCTTACTTATTACACAGGTGATTTTACATGTATACGTGTAACATGTTTATGTCATGTGGATGGATCTCTGTTTAATTGCAATATCGTAATATCTTTTTCTTTTGTCTTTTTCTTTTTCCTTTAGATACAGAGCACATACCTTGAGAGCAATTGGCCCATTAGGGTAAGTCATTTATTTGCTAAGACATTAGTTGTAAAATTTTTAAACTTTGTGTTCCCGATTTCTTAAAAGATTCTATAAAGATTTTCCCTACCATTTGATGCAATAAAGTTTCAATGTGCACACCAAATGGTAAACGTAACGTATACTTGACTGTTTTCCTTGGGGCATTCCTATATACTTTGAAAGCTAGGAGAAAACAAAAGGCTTGTGAAATGTGGCAGGCTTTATAAAGGTCATTTAAAGAGACAGGAGAGATCTGCGAGCAAACAGGTTTTTACAGATGTTAAAAAACCGCCATGCTCCCAGATCCCTCATGTGGCCACCTGTCTGTTTAAAGGATAGAAATAAAGGAAGATTGTGAGTAACATTGTTTCTTTTCTTACTGTGACTTACCGCAATGTAGATTGATATATTTGGGCGCCACCTGGTTCTCTTGTCATAGACTTTCCATCCCCATTTGGGGGTGGTGCATTAAAGTTGAGTACTGCCCCTCTTTTCTTCTATAAGATATTTTGGAATATTGCTTTCCTTACCTTTTTCATCTCGTACGTACAGGGTGGCACCTATATAGCCAAGGATGTATGAGATCCTTCCTCTATTCCAGGATCCATAGTTTTGGATACCTGGCACCTAGGCTTGGGATTTTTTTCTCTGAAAGAGAATCTAATAAATTAATCTAAAATTGTGTTTCTAGGTGCCAGGGATCCAGAGAAATTTGCATTCAAAGGACATCTATCACCAGATCAAGGATTGTAAACCAAGCACACTGACATACTGGTGTGTGCCCTCTCTGGCAGGATCTGCTCTTCGGCTTCTTATGCTTTGGTTTTTACAAAAAACAGACTTTTAAAATGATGCAAATGAGCATGAGGGGCTCCAGGCTCCATAGGAGTTAAAAACAAGGGCATAAGAACATAAATTCAGTCAGTAACTATACTACCTAATCGTTGGTACAATTCCACAGTTCTAAACTACCCAGATACATAATCCAGCATGACTTATCTGGCGCAAAATACTGTGAAGTCTAAACACCAACATTTTTTTTTTTTTTTTAAATCTTCCCCTCCTGAAACCAGGAGGTGGCAGGTTTGTTCAAAAACTTACACCAACCCATGCAAGCAGAACATTTTCTATGTTTGGCATTATGTCCATTATGTAGTTGAATTATTGTTTTATTTTTACTAGTAATGTACATTTTGAGAGTGAAAACAGCTTCTTTGACAGAAGCTCTTTGTATTGAACTGGTATCTCTTACCTATGCCCATGCCATGAGACCCCTCAACCATGATTGGAGTGGAGGGGTTGGTGAGCAGCACACTTCAAAGAGAGCTCCAGTTTAAAGGGAACCTGTCACCAGGGACCTTATTTTCATTAAAGACCATTTACAGAAGCCCATCACACCTGAATTGCAAATCTGATTTTCTGCTTTCTCTGAGCATTTGCATTACAATATAATTGTGTGCTATAACAAACCTTACAAAATCCTCTGTGTAGTCCTATGGGTTGGGCTTTGGTTTGGATGCATTTAAAAAAAAACATGTGACTTGTCTATGCTGCAGGATGCTCTGCTCTTTGCAGGAGCACAAAGGTGGGAGCCAAGAGCTGAACAGTCTTCAGCACAGACAAGTCACTTGTTTTTGTCACTTAGAGATTTGAAAAATTGCAGTGTGGAATAACTTTTATCCTCTGTTTTCTAATAAAAGCTAATGGATGTATTTTATTCAATTTTACAGTATTCAGCTATTGACAAGATTGGCCAAAACGTTGCAGTTTCTGGAAAATGTGGATTTGCTCACTACTCTTTGCTAACCAAGAAATGGAAGTTGTTTGGAAACATTACTCAAGTAAGTAATCGGCACACTTCTTTAATAAATAAACGAACATTTGGTGAAACAAGCTGTGTCAATGTGTATATGCGCTTTCTATCAGTAGGGATCACTATTTCAGGAGCTCACCCTTCTACATGGCTGCTCAAAAATTTGTTTTTATTTTGACTCTTGGCTGCTCAGATGACAAATGACATAATGCAGCATGATGTAGAGAAAGGGTAAATACTTCAGAAACAGTAGCTAACATAGTCTTTAGCTTTGGTCTGCATTGGATTTGTGGGGGGGGGGTGAACAGCTAATTGGGGGTACAATGAGGAAAATGGAAAATGTTACTCTTACTATGCTGGAAGACGGGGAAGGTGAGCAAGCTGGTTAACAACATAGCAAAGTACAACACTTTTTCCCAACATCACACTCTTCTCCTACGGCTATTCTAGAAGTCATCATGGGAATTATAGTCTAAGCATCTGTGCTAGGCAGCAGGTGGTTTTCATCATTTTTAAGTGGTAAATCTGATAGCAATACCTTATCCTATATGTTTTTAGGAACAGAACATGATGGTAACGGGAGGCCTAGCTTGGTGGAATGACTTCATTGTCCTAGCATGTTATAATTTAAACGATCGCCAAGAGGAGGTAAGTACGTTTTACAAATCTGCAGGTTAATTGCTTCATATGTCTATTTTTCTTTTTCATTGTGAAAATGTTTGCATAGCAACATTTTTAACTTGCTGTTCCGTTTTCCCTTTCAGCTAAGGCTTTATCTTCGTACATCCAACCTAGACAATGCATTTGCACATGTGACTAAAGTGCAGCCAGAGACACTGCTTCTTAGTGTATTCAGAGACATGATGATTATTTTTCGGGCCGACTGTTCTTTCTGCCTCTACAGTATTGAAAGGAAATCTGAAGGGTGAGTTATTTAAAGAGAATCAACCACTTTTACTGAGCATTTGTGAGCTAAGCTCACTTACTGTTAGGCGTTTTCTCACTGAAACTTTTCAGTTTGGTACTTCTGGTACTTTTTCTTTTGTACAGGCCACAATCTCTTTTCTTAGGAAAAGGAGTTTTAAACGAGTAAGGCTTGGGCACGCCGCTGCTCTCCATAAAAAAAGAGCACCACTGCTATGGCGCTCAGCGCTGTGTTTTTGCATAATTCTTCACACCTCCTGTGTGCATAAGCATATACTCTTCCTTGTCCTGGCAGCCAATGACATCAGCAAATTTATTAGCAACATCATGCTGCTGGAAGGGAGGAGTATATGCTTATGTACACAAGAGGTGTGCAGAATTATGTAAAGACCGAGCGCCATAACAGTGGTGCTTGCACTCTGTGTTATGGAAAGCAGCGGCGCGCCCAAGGCTGACTGGAGCGCTGAGAAAAGGGATTGTGGCCTATAAAGAGAAAAGTATCGTCAGTTTCAGTGAGAATACGCAGAACGGTAAGTGAGCTTGGCTCACAAATGCTCAGTATAAGTGATTTGATTTCCTTTATATTTTCTGTCTTTGTCTTTTGCCAGATTGTTAGCTTCGTAGGATAATAAATGGTCTTACTTTTTAGTACAATATGTAAATATTGTATAAAAAAATTTGGATGTAAAAGAAAATTGGCTGTATCATTAAGGGTTAAGGCAAAGTGATGAACTGTTGTAATACTACAAATAATATGCAAGAATATTAATATATGTTTATGCCATGGTTAATCTTAATTCTTTTTTTTAGCACAATTAAAGCGGTTGCCCACTTTACCTCATGTCATGGAGCGTTGTGTGATCTCTATCTGTCCATGAACAACTGCCCTGCCAGGACCTTATGAATAGTTTTCAGTATACTATCATAAGGCTCTGGCATGGCAGATAGAGATCACGTGACCCTCCACTTGTAGCCATTTTATAGTTAGATATGTCTGGCTGATGAGGTATAAGACAGAAGGGTTCACTTTAAATAGATGTATAATGTTTAAATTGACAAATATCCTGCCCCCCACACTTACACACATTACAAAAAGTTGAGGTAAAGTGGCCAACCCCTTTAATTCTTTCACTTCTTTCCTGCAGTCCACATCCTTCAGTCTGTTTACAAGTGCTTCAGGAAGTGTCCATGTCTCGGTACATTCCTCATCCTTCACTTGTTGTATCCGTCACTCTAACGTCTGTGAGGACAGAGACTGGCATCTCGCTCAAAATGCCACAACAGGTGCAGTATTACCATCGCCAAAATAAGCTCTATGCTTCATGCGCTTTTGTTAGTTTTTGAAAGTGTAGAGGTTTTTGTGGTGCTAAGACTAATCTCTAAATAACTGTTTTGAAATAGTTTATATATCTTTTTTTTTTTCTTTTTAGGCGTGTGATGCAGAAAGCATTATGTTGAACCTAGCAGGTCAGCTAATAATGTTACAGAGGGATCGGTCAGGTCCTCAAATCCGTGATAAAGAAGCCAACTCCCAACAGCGAAAACTGGTGAGAGGGCAACTTTAAGTGCACCTAACCTCCCTACAGACTTCTGCATAAATTGATAGTACAGAAAGGACAATCAGGACATTTTTATTTGTTGACTGCATTTACCTCTGCAGCTTCTTTCTGTAATACGTAATGGTTTTAGAGCTGGCCAGTGAAGACATAGGTTTTGTGACTTGCTTGCCCCCCCCCCCCCCAACAGACCTTAGAGCACTTGTCATCTTCTGAACAGGACGGAAAAATTTAGAAAAGATTGCAGAGTGAGAGCTGTTTCATACGAACGATTACGGCATAAATGTGGTTTTTTTGCCAATTTCACTGCATTTGGAATTTTTTTCCTGCTTCCCAGCACACGGCATGGAATATTAAATACCACAGCTCTGTACATGGAAAAATAAAAAAGTTACAGATTTTTGAATGTGGAGAGTGAAAAATGAAAACACAAAAATGAAAAAGGGCTGCGGCGGGAAGGGGTTAAATAATAACTACCCAAGTGGTGGTTTTCCTTTTAAGTTTTAAGGAATACTTTTCCATAGTGTAAATAAGAGTTACAGATTGTTTCTTTTATCATTCATCAAATGAAGGCCTTCTGGCAGCAGTTCCTATTTTAAATTATTTTTTTTCTCCCACAATATTAAATGTAAATTTGTTTGCTAAAATATCAGCAGACTTGTCCTAAATTAAAGACTTACATGTTCTTAATGATTTGTGCTTTATTTAAGCTGCCGTTTTGTGCTCCGGTGGTCCTTGCACAGTCAGTGGAAAATGTCTGGAGTACCTGTCGGGCCAACAAGCAAAAACGCCATCTGCTGGAGGCACTATGGCTTAGCTGTGGCGGAGCAGGCATGAAGGTTTGGCTTCCCCTGTTTCCCAGGGATCATCGTAAACCACATTCCTTCCTATCCAGACGGATAATGCTGCCTTTTCACATCAACATCTACCCACTTGCAGTCCTGTTTGAAGATGCTCTGGTTCTTGGAGCTATTAATGAAACTGTGGCTTATGACTGCTTGAACAACCTTGGATCTCCTGGTGAACATTTGGAGGTCCAGTTCCCTTACTGTATTGTAGAGAGGACCTCACAGATCTACCTCCACCATATCCTAAGACAACTGTTAGTCAGGAACTTAGGAGAGCAAGCGTTGCTCTTAGCCCACTCGTGTGCCTCTTTACCTTATTTCCCACATGTGCTAGAACTCATGCTTCATGAAGTATTGGAAGAAGAAGCTACCTCACGGGAACCCATTCCTGACCCACTGCTTCCTACCGTAGCTAAATTCATCACAGAATTCCCGCTCTTTCTTCAGACAGTTGTGCATTGTGCTCGGAAGACAGAGTATGCTCTTTGGAATTACCTGTTTGCTGCTGTAGGCAACCCAAAGGACTTGTTTGAAGAGTGCCTAATGGCTCAGGACCTTGACACAGCTGCCTCTTATCTCATCATCCTCCAGGTAGGTCTGCGTGCCACACTACCTGCATATTTATAATTATTTTTATTCCGCATATATAAATGAAATTCTATAGAAATTGGGTCTTATATTTCCTTTTTTTCCCTTTTTAGTCTTTTTTTTTTTTTTTTTTTTTTTATTTTAGATACACAAATAATCAAATTGCATTACATCAAGATATCATCATTGTTGCAACCTAACCCCAGCCCTCCCCTTCAGGGACATCTACCACCAAATTTACTAGTTGTAGACTGTCGATCCCTTACGGGGTCATCTGCATCGGTTTTCTGATCCTTTTGTAAGGTCCTTTTGTCCAAGAAAACGACTTTATAAAAATATGGTAATGAGCCAGAGATGCTCAGGAATAAGTCCGCCAAGCGCTTCCTGCCGCAAACAGATTATGCATGCTCTGTAATAAAAATTCATATGTCCCTCCCTCAAGCGCAGCAGGCAGCCAGTAATGTCACCCGGCTGTCCGGAAGTTTGGCACAAGCGCGATAGCACTTTTTGTGGCCAGCTGACCGAAGACCAGTGCAGCTGTGCAAGGAAACCCGGCGGGTCTCCAGCCGGCTCTGCAAGAAAAGTGCTACTGCATATGCGCGAGACTTGCAGACTTCACCGGCTGTCTGTTATGCTTGCGGTAGGGATAATATATGAATTTTTATTAAGTGGGCATGCATAATTTATTACCTCCGGCTCATTACCATATTTTTATGAACTTGTTTTCTTGTACAAACCGACCTTGCAAAGGAGTAGAAAACCAATGCAGAAGTCCCCCAAGGTAACAAGCATGACAGTGGGACAGTCTACCACAAGTAAATCTGGTGGTAGATGTCGTCAGGAAGGTAATTTTTACATGATGACTGGTTCCAATAGCTTCCGGCAGGTTGCAAGACAAAGGCATTTTGTAAATAATCTGAATTATTCCACAGATTTTAATCGTTTCTTTAACATCACCTGGCTCCCTGCCAGCAATGAGGGGTAAGTCCTGGGGAGGGGAGGGGTTGCAGTACATATGAGAATTACTTGTGGAAGTGAGGCTGAGGAGGCTGTAAGTGAGGGAGGGGGTGAGCAATGAGTGAGGATGATGGGAGGAGAAGACGACTTGTGCCATATAAACTCACACACTCACACACTCTCTGGCAGGGAGCCAGGTAATGTTAAAGAAACCATTAAAAAGCCCTGCAATTATTCAGACGCACCACAAAGGAATATTTGAAATCAGTATACCAGAGGCTATTGGTACCTGTCATCATGTAAAAATGACTTTTCTGTCGTTTACTTTTAACTCCTTCCCCCCTTTTAAGCATTGGAGCACTGTCTATGTCTTGTTACAGAACATGGAGGCAGCAGCAGTAAGCAGACAGCATGCAACTCTATTGTTCAACACTGCCCTGGAGCAGGGCAAGTGGGATCTTTGCCGACACATGATACGCTTTCTGAAGGCAATTGGATCTGGAGAATGTGAGACACCTCCAGCTACTCCTACTTCGCAGGTATGTACAATAATTCCCTGGAAACCAAAGTACTTATTTGTCACACCTAAATCCATGAAAGAGAATATACGCTTACAGTTTAAATCTCCCCAACAATGTAACTCCTTCACGACCTATTTGCACATGCTCTGGGTATATAGGACATGTGTATATATACGTCATGACAGTGTCTTACTTTAAACGATCACATCTCCTGAACTGTGACACCTACAAACACAAGGAAAATCCCCTTTAATATCCTATCAGGGATGTATTTATAGGGGAAACAGAATCTGAGATATCTACTGTTTACTTAAAGTTGAAGTTAAAAAGTGATTTTTAAATATAGCTCTCAATTCCCAACTATAACTTTACGGTGGATATCTCCAGTTCTATGTCATGAAGACTCTTTAAAAGGACAATTGTGTTTCTAGGTGCCATGATGTGTAAAGCTGAAAGATATTTTCATTTAAAGGAAAGCTGCCATTTTATTTCATACATTATGAACCAAACATACCTTGAGAATGCTGTAGCTGCACTGAGAAAATATGCAAAGTTTTCCAGGATGGGATAAGGAAAACACCTCTTCTAGCTACCTTGTAAGGCAGCTCCTTTGACATCAAGCATGACCTACAAGATGCCATCTGGTAAGGACTGGTTTGGTTTTATTCCTGCATCATGTCAGAAGGCCTCTTGTAGGTCATGCTTGATGTCAGGCTAGCTGCCTTACAAGGTAGCTAGAAGACGCGTGGTTTTCCTTATCCCATCCAGAAAAACTTTGCATATTTTCCCAGAATCCCCCTAGTGGAGCATCAATGGCTATATGACTCCTCACGCCTACATGGTGGCGTTAATTGATAGTCTCCGTAAGGAGAACTCTTACTTTCCGACCGTAGCTACACTGATGCAGAAACATGTCTTGTTAAAAAAACTGTTAAAATTATAATAATGAGGCTTTGTCGCTCCTGTGGCAGGCTTGGTGCTTCTCCTCAACTGTATATATTGACCTGGACATTCAGGCAGGTTGAAGTGTTCCTTAGCATTTTGTGATCATTAGCAGCTGCAGTCTCCCAGTAAGGCCTCTTTAACACAAACATATGATTTATGCAGCCCTGTATTTTTGCCGTATGAATCTGTATGTGTGATATTTTTCAACCGTGTGTCACTGTATCTGTATAAAATACAGTGGTCTGGCAAATGGTAGCTGGCTAGCAGAATGCACCTCCCACTGGTTCTGGTCTCCCTGGATACTGCAACTATATACAGCATCATACGGTTCACAACTGTATGCGCCAGTATGCAACACAGATTTTAAACATCCCCATAGACTTCTTTGGGGCATATGGAATGAAATACTTTAAAAAAAAAATTTATAGATAGATCATGTCCTATTTATGGCTGTATTGCCCATTGATTGAACGTGTCTGAATGCTACCCATATGAACCGAATGGTACGGCTGGTATTTTGAGTTATTGGCTAGTCTATATATTTATTGAAATGCAGGGTTTTTGTTTTTTTTTCCTCATGTTGTATTTGTGTATTGTACAGGAGCCAAGCTCTACTGGTGGTTTTGAATTCTTTAGAAACCGCAGCATAAGTTTGTCGCAATGTGCTGAGAATGTTCCTGTTGGAAAGTTTAATCTTCAGAAAACTCTTAGCATGCCTTCTGGCCCTGGTGGCAAACGGTGAGAATAACCTTTTAAAAACTTGCTCTACATTGATAACTGATCCATAAACGAAGAGGGATAATAGCAAATGACTTAAAGGGAACCTGTCACCAGGGACCTCGTTTTTACTAAAGACAGAGAAAGCAGAAAGGCAGATTTGCAATGCAGCTGTAATGAGCTTCTGCAACCTAAGTGTTTGCATTACAATATTATTGTGTGTTAGAACTTACCTTGCACACTAACAGAAGCCTCTGTTTAGTCTGAGTAGTTGGGCTTTGGTTTAGATGCATTTCAGAAAACAAAATGTGACTTGTCTGTGCTGCAGACTGCTCCGCTCTTGGCTCCCACCTTTGTGCTTCTGTACAGCCTGGTGAGCTGACATCAGTCTGAGAGGAAAGAGCTGTACAGGAGCACAAAGGTGGGGACCAAGAGCTGAACAATCTCCAGCACAGACAAGTCTAATGTTGTCTTTTGAAATGCATCCAAACCAAACCCATCCCCTGGGACTACACAGAGAACACAATAATATTGTAATGTAAATGCTTAGAAAAAGCAGAAAGGCATATTTGCAATGCCGGGTCCCTTTAAGGACCCCCCACCCCCAATAACACATGAGATATCTCCCTCCTGCATATTGCAAGCCAGCATTTCCAAAACCAGGGTTTCCTTGAGCTTTGACCAGGGTTTCCACCAGACGTGCCGATAGCAGGACCTGTCAATTTAACAGTGAAAGAGAAAAACTTATTTTAATCAGCTCAAAGATTCTTAAAATAAAATTACCATATTTTTGCATTACAAATCGTGGATGCTTTACCAGCCTCCTAACCTGTCAGGAATGACCACACATTCCCCTGCAGTAAATACATTTTTGAGGAGGTGAGATACACTTTGCAGTAATATGACCTTGGAGCATTCTGAAAAGGATGTATAGCATTGAGGATATGCTTAACTGTCAGGTTGCTTTGATGATTTGCAAGGAGGTTGGGTTGGGTTGGGTTTTGTGAGTAACTTCTGTGCATTGTTTTAGGTGGAGTAAAGATAGTGATTGTGCAGAGAACATGTACATAGACATGATGTTGTGGAGACATGCCCGGAGACTGCTGGAGGAAATCCGACTAAAAGACCTTGGCTGTTTCTCTGCACAGCTAGGGTTTGAGCTTATAGGCTGGCTATGCAAAGAGCGCACACGGGCTGCACGTGTTGAAGATTTTGTGACTGCCTTGAAGAAGCTTCATAAAGATTTTCTTTGGCCTTTTCCTGTTATACCAGCCTCTTCCATCAGCTCTCCATTTAAGAATGGCAAATTTAGGACAGGTATGTTGGGTGTATTTGATTTCAAAACCTTGCTATACAAAAATCCTTGAAAATTTGGCTGACATTTTTTCATAGTGAAATGTCAAATTATTCTTGCAGACAATAACTGATTTGCTTGAGGTAAAGCGTATATAAAGTTATTTTTAATATTTAATTTTTATATAACAAAATAATTTGGACTATTTTCAGCAATTGGAGATCAGATCTTAAAATCCCAATCTACTGATAACTTTCTGGATGTGGATAGTGGGGTTCCGAGCATTCCTCGAAGTCACACTTGGATGGGAAGTATTGGAGCTGCCCATCGAGAAATGGACACTGTCTCGTCACACAGCCCACACGCACAGGATGCACTCCTTTCTCCTTTACTAAATAAAGGTATACATAGAAGTGTTATTTTATATATTCTTTCCTTACAGGAATCCAGCCTCGAAACCTGTTGACAGAAATCTCAGAATTTGAGAAAACAATAAGGCCGCACAGCCATATGTTGCACATCATTTGGTAGGAAAAAAGGCAGAGGTTTTCTGGTGGATTTATGATCATCTATTATGGATAGTCAGACTAGTATTACTAGACACGGGTGTGTTTAGACCTTAGGTGTTGCTGCAACCTCTGTTTTATTGTTCATTAGTAGGGGACCTGCAAACCGCAAGGAGTGAGGCAAGTATAAAAAAGAAAGGATGCTGATTGTCTTCTTCCCAACACATTAATTACCTCCGTTTTTTACACAGTAACCAGTTGACATAAAATTCTAAGAAGAGATAATTTTAAAAAATTGGCTACAAGAAACTCTTAGCTCTCTTGATACGTCTAGGGTGGGATATGTGCTCATTCTTTGAGACATGACAATTGAGAGATTCTTAAATGTGATCTCTGCCTTAAATTGATCTTTGGAAACTGTATTAATATATTTTGAGAAGAAATCGGTGTGTTCAAATGCTGCATACTCTATACTATCAGAGTCAAACTTTGTTGGAACACAGTTCCTTCCACAAGTATGGCAAAAAAAACCCAGAAACTATACTCCAGAATTATTTAGTGGGTAATACAAATATTCACTAAAATAGACATGTTGGCAGTGGTAGGTACATTTTTCACTCTTGGATCTTACCAAAGTGTTGGTGCTTGCACCGATCATGGGCTTTAACATTTTCTTTGCTACCGGCAAAGTTGCCAGCGGCACTTTAAATGTGGCGGAGCATGGGCGCCGGCATGTTTCCTCCAATCGTCGCTTCCCCCGAACGTCATTGGGGGGGCAGCAATCTGTTGCCCTAACAGCCTCGGGCCTGAATGGTTTCTGCATATTTGTTACAATGAGCCAGTGGCTGTTATAACCGGCGGTGACCTCAGACGAGAAATGGCGCCCAAATGTCCGAAATGCAACTTTTACACCTTTTCATATGACATAAAAAAGTGTAAAGAAAAGTGATCAAAATGTTGCGCAGTGCTCAAAATGGTAGCAATGAAACCATCGGCTCAAAAATTACACCTCACACAGCTCCGTACACCAAAGTATGAAAAAGTTATTAGCGTCAGAAGATGCCAAATTTTTTTTTCTCCTTTTTCGTACACATTCGTTTAATTTTTGAAAATGTATTAAAACGCAATAAGACCTGTATAAATTTGGTATTACCGCCATCGTACCAAACCAAAGAATAAAGTAGAGGTGTTATTTGGAGCGCAGAGTGAAAGTCGTAAAAACTGACCCCACAAGAACGTGACGCAATTTTTCCACATTTGGAATTTTTCTCCTGCTTCCCACGGGAAACTAAATTTGTTATGCACAAAATAAGCCCTCACACAGCTCTGTACACGGAAAAATGAAAAAGTTATGGATTTTTGAAGGTGGAGAGCGAGAAATGAACGACAAAAACCCTGCGTCCTTAAGGGGATCAGCCCTATGTGCGGCTACATGTGAGGCGAGGTCCCTCTTTATGTGGCTATCACAATTGGAGGAAGAAATTGCTTTCAGATGTTACCACAGAAAGAAGGACTTCCCTGGAGGTCAAGGGTTCGGAAGTACTCCTTTCCATTCTCAAGAGGTTTGTGGCCAATCAAAAGCCTAGGGATAGAAAAGAGAGTGGCTGGAAATCTTCTAGGAGACAAAGATGCTTCATATTTAATAATCCCCTAGATCATGCTAAAAAAATCTAATCAACAATGACGCCAGGTCCGAGTGTGGGGGGGTATTCTCTCCTGCTTCTAGTCTGAGTGGGAGAAGATATCCAATGTTAAGTGGGTGCAAGGGGTCACCCGTGAGGGACTGTAGCTTCCATTCCTTTCCCACCACGAAGGTTTAAAATTACTTGCATGGCTATTTCCCAGGCCCATTTGGCGCGAGAGATGGAAGTCAAAGTTCTTCTAAAGGCAGTCCTAATAAAGGTCCAGTGGCGTCAATCCATTTATCTGACGCATATTATCCCATCCCTATTCATCCTTTTCGAAAAGAGGGTAGCAGTACTTTTGAATGGATATGTGACACACCTACAGTTCAGGGATATGCAATTTGGAGTAGCCATCGCTCCTAGGGTATTCACTAAAATAAAAGTAGAAATTTCTTTTTTTATACGATTACACCATAGTTTTTGTCCCCCTATCTTGCAGATTTTTTTTTTTTTGTTGGAAAACATTTTTTTTAAGGAAATTCAGAAGAATCTGTGTCATCCAAATTGAGTACAGGAGATTCTGGGTCAGTTGGGTTGGTTAATAAATTTACAAAAGTGTTCCCTCAACCTGTCGCAGTTAAATATTTTTTGGAGGTATCTTCCTATATTCTGTCAAATTTTTTTCTTGCCCGTGAGAAAGTTCTGAAGATTCAGGGGGTGATGCCGGAGTTATTAAATAATAATTTACCCTATATCAGAAAGTTGATTTCAGTCTTGAGTCTTTTTACTGCAGCTTTTCTGGCAGTTCCATGGGCTCAACTACATTCTCGCCTCCTCCAGCTTCATATGCTAAGTTGCTGGGACGGTAGGGATGCTAGTCTTGCTTGGTGGTTGACAACCATGAATCTGAATTGTGGTCTAGCTCTAAAGCGAAAGTATCCCATAGTATTACCTGCAGATGCTTGTACCTGGGGTTGCGGTGCTTATCTAAAAGATTCCATATATTCCAGGTTCCCTAGGCTAATTCCATGATGTGTAGATCTTAAAATTTTAGGCAATTGGCATCAGTTAGGCCTTTGAAAGCATCCCTTCCTAGTACATCTTGGTCCAATTTAAAGATACTGTCAGATAACTCCACTACGGTAGCCTATTTTCATCAAGTAGGAACCAGGAGCCAAGGTCTACTGTACCTAACGTTCGCCATCTTACTTCTATCTCGGCAGTGCTTATAAAAAGGAAATCTGCCACTCTGTTTTCTGAACTGATTCCGGCCAAGGGGATTGGTGCCTCAACAGAAACGTTATCTTGCAGATCACCAGATTCTACTGTCACGAGAGGTGAATAGGTCCACATCTGGATTTCCCCAAACAAGTGCCAAGATTCTGTTCTCTAAACCCTCAGGATGTGCCTTGGGCTCTGGGTGGGAAGTGGTAGTTCAGACTAGCCTATGCCTTCCCTCCACTGTTATTATTGCCAAGAGTTCTGAGAAAGATCACACAGGACCGATCTAAAGTAATACTGATAACTCCCTTCTGACCAAAGAGAGCCTGGTTCTCGGTCCTGAGAACTGTCAATTTTGGATCTTTCCCAACATTCCAGTCCTCCTATCTCAGGGCCAAGTCTTTCATCTTTCAAAGTTATTTCAACTTTACAAAAAAGTAGAAAGGCAATTACTTCTAAAATATACTACATTTTTGGGAAATCTTTTTTTTCTTTTTGTCAGGATCCTAATCTTGATTTGGAACACCCAAATATTGCTAAAATTCTAGACTCTGCCTTGGGAATCTTTATTTAACAGTTCCCTGTTTTTTTTGTTTTGGGGCACTATCTCGTATATGTCCAACTTCAAAATATTCAGTTCCTCCCTGAGATTTAACAGTAGTATTAAATTATTTTAAACAACATCTGTTTGAACCTATAAATGATGTTTCCATCAGAACCCTTACACTTAAGGTAGTGTTAGTGGCAGTAACCTTAGCCAGACTGGTGGGCCAATTGTCAACTTTGTCCTTTAAGCCTGCTTACACAAAAATTTTAGAAGACTGGGTAATTCTGCTAACAGATGCAGCTTTTCTTCCTAAAGTGGTATAAGAGTTCCCCCTCCCAAGAGGTAGTCCTTCCCTCCATTTGTGCCAATCCCTTTTCAGAAGGAGAAATGGAATTTCACAATGTAGATGTTAGGTGGGCTCTCTTACAGTATCTAGATAGAATTGCCCCTTGGAGGAAGTCAGATTAGCCTCTTTGTTCTGTATGGTGGAAAGAATAAAGGTGGGAAAGCCTCTTATAATACAATAGCGAGATGGACTAGATTAGCCATTTCAGCAGCATACGCTGCAGCTACTTTGGCGGTTCCCCTAAACCAGTGGTGGCGAACCTGTGGCACGGGTGCCAGAGGCGGCACTCCAAGCTCTTTCAGTGGGCACCCGGGCCATTGCCCAAGCACACCAGACAGGACTCAAAGAATTTTCCTGCAGTTCCAAACTACTTAAAAGAAGCTACTTTCAGTGATATTTTAAAGTGATGCATACTTGGTTACATGGGACTGTAGGAAGTGGGGAATGTGTAGACAGGGCTGAATTATCTTTGGAGGACCTCCTGCTGGCCCCATGATTCTCTGTGTACAGAGGGACACTGGAAAGAAGCTACAATGTTGCAAATATTCCATCTTTTTTTCTACTATGTTGGTGTCAGGAGGCAAATATGATTGAACGTTGTTGAAGAACAGGGAGCAATAAGTTACTGCTTTATTTTTGGTTGGCAACTCTCGATAAACAAGGGGGCTTTGGGGCTTCAGTTTGGGCACTCGGTCCCTAAATGGTTCGCCATCACTGCCCTAAACCTTAAAGATCATTCCACCAGAGCTGTAGCTGTAGATCTTGGACAGAGTTTAGAGAGGTTTCAATAGAACAGATCTGTACATGGTCCTTTCCCCACACTTTCTATTGTCACGATCGGTTGAATGTGGGAGGATCTCCCCTTTGGTCGCAGAGTTCTATCTTCTGTTGTCTTTCCCTTAGTGGTGTTTCCTATTTTACTCTTTGGTGGTGCTGTTGTGGTGAGGGAGTAATTAGTAATTATGTACTGGAAATTTTCTTTCCCTAAACCACAACAGCACCGTTTAGTTCCCTCCCGTATATTGCTTTTCTTTCTAAAACTTCTCACGAGGTAAAAAAGGAATGGGAGAGTCCCCTTATTTTTAAAGTTCCTTGGTGTTTTATGGTAGTGTTTGTAAGTCTCAAAGTCCTCTGAAACACATTGAGGCAGACAAGGAGGCGTGAAGATTTAAAGTCTGGGGGCGGACCCCTCTCTACTCTCCGGTGGTGCTGTTGTGCTTTTGTTATTATAGCTTTGTGCTTCGAGTCATTGTCTTGCTGGAATGTGAACCTTCGCCCCAGCCTCAGGTCCAGAGCACTCTGGAAGAGGTTTTCATCCCGAATATCTCTGAACTTGGCCGCATAAATCTTTCCTTTAATTTCAACCAATCGTCCTGTCCCTGCAGCTAATAAAAACGCCCTCGTAGCTCGATGCTGCCACCATTTTCCACTGTTGGAATTATATTTGGCAGGTGATGAGCAGTGCCTGGTTTTCTCCACACATAACGCTTAGAACTCACACCAAAAAGTTCAATCTTCACCTCATCTGACAGAAGAATCTTATTTCTCATAGTCTGGGAGTTTTTTTATGTGTTTTGTTTTGCAAACTGTATGCGGCTTTCATATGTCTTGCCCTGAGGAGAGGCTTCTGTCGATGAAAGAATAAAGTTGGCGCTCGCCATCAGAATGCTGATAGGCAAGATGAAGGGCTAGGGATTGCGCAACTCGTAGATGTGCTTCCTGCAGTGTACCCTCTCCTTGTGAAAATCACGTGTTTTTTAACGACGTGAAATAAAGGAGAAGACATTTAAGTATTCTGATGGTGAGTGCCAACTTTATTCTTTTTCTACTGGTTTTATGCTCGTGAAGATTTCAACATATGGCTGTTTATCATTAGAGCACCACCACAGAGGACATATAGTCACACTGTTATGTGTATGGACTTATTTATTGAACTAAGACTGTCAATGTTGCCCCCACAAGTCTCTTTTCTTATAAAAAAAAAGAAATAAAAGCAAACTGTATTAAGCTCCATTTTTTAATTGACACTGAGTTTTTTTTTTTATTCATTTATTTATAGCATTATGGGTTTTGTATTGGATGTTCATATTCTAGGAATACTGCTTTATGTCTCCAAGAATGAAATGTTGGATCAAATTCCATTACCCCACTCGGTTTGACATTTGTTTTCTTTCTTTGAATTGCTGTGCTTGTAGGAGATGAATGTAGCATTGGTTCAGCCACCGACCTCACTGAAACAAGTTCCATGTTAGATGGAGACTGGACAATGGTGGATGAGAACTTTTCCACCCTGAGTCTGACACAGTCAGAACTAGAACACATTTCAATGGAGTTGGCCAACAAAGGACCTCACAAATCTCAAGTCCAACTTCGGTAAGTAAAATAAGTGACTGTAGAAGTACTAGAAATTCCATAGTAAATTTTTCTGATATGTTTTGTATACAGGTATTTCGTATAACTACTGTTTTTAGACGTCTGATTCAAAGATTTTAATAAGCAGGTTATTTCTTCTACCTACAGTTACCTGTTGCATGTTTTCATGGAGGCAGGCTGCCTGGAGTGGTGCATGATCATTGGTCTTATACTTAGGGATTCTTCAATCATTAACCAAGTGCTGAACTTTTTGCAATGTCCTGAGGTTGCAGAGGAGATGTTACAGGGCATTCAGAATGGAATACAAGCTGTAGATACCTGGGCCCTCAATGACTGGTAAGTGTAAACATTCACCTATTGCCCCCCACCCTCTGTTCAAAATCTTAAGGGAATTGCAGTATATCAAGTGTTCTAGTCTTTGCACTACAAGTCGATGAGATAGTTTGATAAATGTTATAATCTTACACTGCACCCTGGCTGGCCTGTTGGTTTTGTGTACAGTTTTCCTGTAGCAGTAACTTAATTTACCCTTTTATCATGTTTTTTATATGATCCATACTTATTTATATAGCGCCATCAAATTCTACAGCAGTGTACAGGTCAAACTTTACTTTTATAGGTTTTCTAGTCGTCCTTTTGCCTCATCTTGTCTGACCGTAATTTTATATATATATATTCTGCAGTCCTGGATACAAGCCATTCCTCAATATAATAAAACCTCAGCTTCAGAAACTGAGTGAAGTGACAGTGGAGCAAGTGCAACCAGAAGTTTTTCAGCCCATAGTGATATCAAAGGTCACAGAGCAATCCAGCCCCAGAGCTGAGGACAGCCGCAGCTCCACCAGCCATAGTGCCAGCCCTCAAAGTGACACGAGCAGCTGTAACGTCAGCAGACATGAGGAGAATGTGTCAAGACAAGAGCAAGAGGAGTCTCTCCAAGAGGAAGGTTATGACTGTATTATCTCTTAAGGCCTGGTGAGCGCCTAGGTCTGCAAACACAACAGTATTATAGACTGAATTCATTGCAGCGGCTGGTCACTTAGCTGACTGTTTTAATGAGAGTTAAAACAATCTCTTGTTCTCCATGGTTTCCAAGAAACCATAATTCATTAAATGTAAAGCCTTATGTTTTGGTTATATATTTTTTTTTTCTTAAATGTATTTTTATTCTTAATAAGAACTCAAAGCAATGTACATCTGGAATCAATGTCTCCTAAATCCTGGATACAATGCTGTGCTCAGCTGTATAGTAAAAGGATAAATGTGTATTTTGTGTGTGTGAAAAGGCAACGGAAAGGAAAACATGGAGGGAAAAAAAAGCCCATTGGTGTGAAAGAGTAATTCCTGTTTTAGTTCTACGTATTATGTGGTTCAGCCTGCTATTTCACATTTGGAGCTGTTACACAGTATCTGCTTCAACCACCTATTTATAATTTCTTCTTGATAAATGTTTGGGTCTCCTCCATTTTGGCGAGGAGTAACAGAAGGAGTACATGCAGGCTGTTGGAATACATAGGCTGACTCATTGGAGAAAATTTGGGTGCTATGATCTTTCTTTCATACATCTGAGAAGTTTGGTATGACAGTGTAAATAATGTGTATTTTTGTGAATATTTCTCTTTAAACATTATAAAGATAACACGTTTATTATGAATTTGTAAGGTGAAGTTGCAGGTCTGTCAGCGCCAGCCTGCAACTAGCTGGAAAGCCATGTTTTGCACTTTGCAATGGACACGACTCTACAATGTCTCTTCATAAAGTACACTGTGCTTCTACAGAAACTTTATTTTAACTGCTGTGACTGACCCCAGAACAAATCCTTCTGTTGTGTAGATTTTTAAATAAGGTACACAAAGGTTTTTATTACCTTTGTACTATTATTCACTTGAACAGTTTTTTTTTCTTTTTTTTTGTAAATAAAGTCTGCGTGTAAGTTCCACAATATCAGCAAACTTAATTTCTAAAATGTATTTTTGACCATTTTCTTATCTTATCATATTTTACCTGCTATAAATTATGTGTTTTGAATGGAAAATCTCTTCTAATTGTTGATGTCCTCAGAACCAGAGAAAGCTAAGGCTGATATCCATGCATTACAGTATTAACATACAAAAGTCAGTCTATTTTCTTTTTTCTCTACTCCGCATTCAAATTGCACAGTACAAAAAGTAAATGTGTTATTTTATAGAAGACATACATGTTTATTTTTATAATAGATCTATTTGATAATTATGTGGACCAATTGTTTTTAGTAACACATCTGAATATGATGAAAGATGGAGGGGGATCGTAACTACATGAGCATTGTTCAATTCTGACATGAACATGTCCAGCTTCAGAATCGTGAATCTACTCCACTCTGGAGTGTACCTAAAATGTAACAGTTGCTTAAAATAACTGTATCTCATTTGGAAAATAAAGACTACAAACAACATAGTAGACCCCTGCAATAATAATAATAGTAATAAACTGGCATTATAACCTGGGCAGGCACAGTTGGGAGATTCTGTATCCATCGTCATATCCTATTGTGCCGTTAATGCAATATTTAGAAGTCATGCACTTGCATTGGTTGGCCTGCTTACAAAAATAATTTGTAAAATGGTTTGAATGTACTTATATTTTTACACTGTCTCCCTCCTATCTTAAGACTTCTTACTGCAACAATGATATCCTTACACAGGCATGTGATACTCACTAGCTGTAGTACATGTACAGGGAAATACAATGTATAGTATCTGATGGAGATGTAAACTACACTTGTTTACACCTGCCATTATTCAGCAGAGGCATGACCATTCTCCCTCCAGTGAATGCTGAGCCCATTTAGTAGTTAGACCTGTATGGCCAGAGGAGTAAAAAGCCAACGATATTCCCCAAACGGGGAAAGCGAGGAAAGACGCCAACAAACAAATCATAGAAATGCAATAAGTCTTTAATGAATAAGAATGTATAAAAAACATACAAAAATGTGTGATGAATGTAAAAACATGAGATGCAGACAACTATACAGGATGGTGAAACAGAAAAATTGCAATCGGCAGCAGCAGCATAGGCACAGCAGCAACGTCGGCACAGTTATTGGTAACACCACACCTGATCTAACGGTAAGGACTGGCATTTACAGCATTCTGGATGCCCTATTATGTTCCCAATGTGCCAACTTGGCATGTCTTTGCACCTCAGTACTTTTAATAGACATCCTTAGTATCATATGTCATTTCCAGTCCCGGTATACACTTACACCAAGTAGAATTCTCTACTGTGTTCCCTATGCTGCTGCTGCCGATTGCAATTTTTCTGTGTTTCACCATCCTGTATAGTTGTCTGCATCTCATGTTTTTACATTCATCACACATTTTTGTATGTTTTTTATACATTCTTATTCATTAAAGACTTATTGCATTTCTATGATTTGTTTGTTGGCGTCTTTCCTCTCTTTCCCCGTTTGGGGAATATCGTTGGCTTTTTAGTAATTATATGAGGTTATTTGACCACATTTGCGTATACCGAAGGGGTGCCACTAGGCTTTTAGGTGGGGGTTCGGACACCCACACCTATAATACATTCTGTTTTTCCCCTCTATTCTGTTCCTTTTTGTTTGCTTTTGGCCAGAGGAGTAAACAGAATCTAGATAACCCCTCTAGTGTTCCCAGATTATTCAGGAGTAGTCTGTAGTAATTACGTATTTGAGAATTAGAATGGCATCACTGCATTCAGTTTTGTAGAGTTTGAGTTGCGGTTTCTTAATTTAAAAGATGAAACCCATTTATTTTACCTGCAAAATTAAATACTGCAGAAAAAGCATTGGAGAATCTGAATGCAGAATATTTGAACACAATATGAAGATTTTCAAATTATTTACAGTTATTTTGAGAAACTAGGTAAATATAATGTGAAGACAAACTATACTATTCTGAAATTTGGGGGTGTGTTTTTTTTTTTTTTTGTTTTTGTAATCCCCCTCCCTTTTCTCCCCATTACTTATTTGAATACCAGTTTTGGTTTTCTTATCCCAGACGCACTTCATTATTCTCCTACAGCTTACAGACAAACATCTGGAGTTTGTTACATTGCTCAATGCACAATTCTGTCAGACACTAATTCAAATAAGTGCAATAAATTATTTAAGTAATAAAACTATCATAACTTGCTTTTCCATACATTTGGCTTGTGGTTTTTATAGTTAGAGCTTTTTGGCAATATTCTCCTCTACAGGTGCTTTCACATTATGCACATTTTAGTGTCAGAACATTTCTGAAATATAATATAAATAAAATAATAAAGGTCCGCATCGCATTGAAAATGCATTCTCCAGTCACATGTTATAGATCCGGATTTGCTGAGAAGTTTCATATAGTTGGAAAAGATTTATAACTTGCAATTTATCCATTAAATTGCACAAATGGTTAGAAACAGACTCCATGCCAATGGAATAAGGCCCCGAAATCCACAGATGGTGGTTGTGCTCACAGCCCAACACCATACACGAGGATTGGCAAAATCCCTGCGCTCTTCACACTGAGCACGTGTCAGATGTGACTGGAGATGCCGTGAAGAGTGATTTGCTGCCTGCAATATCCTTCAGCATGACCAGTTTCATTTACTCAGATCTAGAATGTGTTATTTGAGTGTATATAACTCACACAAGATGTTCAAAAATACAAATGCAAAAAAAGTCCTCTTAACTTTCCCATATACATACATGTGTGGCTTTTCTGTGGCAAAATCTTTTGCTTTAACAAAATCTGCTATTGTGCAAGAATCTGATTCTTTCCCCCAGTATATATTAACATACAAAACCTCAAGCTGCTTACTGTAGATCTACTCCAACTGTACATATTCTCATACTGTATAGATACAGTAACACAAAAGCTTACTGTTTAGATTTGGTAACATATACAAACCTCTTCTATAGGAACAGGGTGGGGTGCTGCTAAATTGTATGACCATCCATGCAGACTTCAACGAAGTGCACCAAGCATCCTGTCAGCCTCATTGATCAATGCTGATAGCCACATCCAATCTCCACATGCACAACACTTACATATCATTGCTGGGGTGGAATCTCAGTTGCGACAGCTATCGGCCATGTCGCAGCCAGGCCGTGACAGATTAACCCCTTGCCCCAAAGCCACTTTATACTTTCCTCACATGGTCTATTTTTTCAAATCTGACATGTATGTGTCACTATAAGCGTGCTTTATTCCAACCAAATGCAACGTTTCGATTGCGATCTTTGTCAAGCATGTGTACATATAACAAAATATATATAGTGTCTCCACACAATGTTCTCATTTCCTGTGTACAAAGTTAATAAAAAAAAACATTGTTTACATCATAGTCATTGATGCATACTAATGCATATACATGTGTCCACATCCCAAATAAATAATTTGTGAGAAATAACATCTACAGCACAATTGCTCAGGTATATCCAAATGGACAGAGATCACATGATTCCATGTAACCAATTATACATGATATTAGATCTACATGATCTACGGTAGTACAAAGAGCTCCAGACCTTGGAGGAATAATACTAGCTGTCTAGATACTGCATGAAAGGCCCCCTGCAAACGAACATGCATGTTCAGATCCCAGTGCAGTGGACTGGAGTACTTGCATCACTGAATCATAATGCAAGGGCTCCCTGTTTGCGGGTTAAACAGCAGAGGATGCAACACACACACATTCCTTCATTATCCTTCATTTCCTTCATTCAAAAGTGGTCAAGTTAGTTTAAATGGGGTAGAAAAAGCATTGAAAACGACCCCCGTGCCATGAAATTTGTTGAGAAACTTGTACTCGAAAATGCCCATATAAAGGTCCAACTGTTAGCAGAAATTACTCAGCTATCCTTGGGTACCATTCATACTATCCTTCATAACCACCTTAACCTGTCATAGGTCAGTGCAAGATGGGTGGCGTGAATGCTCACTGCACCTCTCAAAAAAGTGTGAGTCGATTGCAGTAGGGAGTTTTTGGAGCTCTGTGGTGAAAATCAGCATATTTTTGACCTGATTGTTACCGGAGATGAAACATGGGTTCATCATTATAATCCTGAGAGCAAGCAGGAGTCCAGGTAGTGGCCTAAAAAAGGATCACCGGCATTGAAGAAGTTCAAAGTCACTGCCGTATAATGCGCAAACACTCTGTGTAATTTGAGGGAAGCAATTTAAGAGAAAAGACGTAAAAAATTGTCTGCAGGTGTTGCTTCTCCATAACAACACAGCGTCTCACACAGGGCGTGCTGCCAAGGCTGCTTTGCAATACGGTGGTTTTGAAGAAATTAACCAGCCACCCGACAGCCCGGACTTGACCCCCAGTGATTACTTTCTGTTCCCCAGCCTCAAGAAAGATCTTTGTTAAAAGCGTTTCACCAATGACAAAGAGCTGAAAGCGGCAATTAATGCACATATTTTGGACAAAGAGGAAAATAATTTTTTACAGGGTATTGAAAAGTTAGTTTCCCGATCAAGTGTATTGAGGTTATGGGGGATATAATTCTTATGCCCATACTGAGAATACATTGAACTTCCCTCGTACATACTGTGTTTTTAAAAGGCTTAGTTGGCTTAACCTTTTATAACAAGCATGAATATGACGTCATATTGAAGTGTGTCACGATAATGAGCACCTCGGAGAATCAAACACACAGAGACCAGTAGTGCTCTCAAAGAGTTACTCCAGTTTGGCTCGAAGGTCAGTGTCTTGGGAAAAATCTCCACTTCTGCTGTTCCTGATGTCTTACTAAGTATCAAATAAAGCATTATATGTGAGAATGTAATAATTATGCTTTTAAGTAATAAATAGAGATGAGCGAGCACTAAAATGCTCGGGTACTCGTTATTCGAGACGAACTTTTCCCGATGCTCGAGTGCTCGTTTCGAGTAACGAGCCCCATTGAAGTCAATGGGAGACTCGAGCATTTTTCAAGGGGACCAAGGCTCTGCACAGGGAAGCTTGGCCAAACTCCTGGGAACCTCAGAAAAGGATGGAAACACCACGGAAATGGACAGGAAACAGCAGGGGCAGCATGCATGGATGCCTCTGAGGCTGCTTAATCGCACCATTATGCCAAAATTATGGGCAACAGCATGGCCATGACAGAGTGACCGAATGAGGCTAGATAGCATCTAAAACATCCAATAATTGACCCTGACACTATAGGGGATGGCATGCAGAGGCAGCGGCAGCGGCAGGCTAGAGAGTGTCATGGCAACATACCCTAAATGGACTCAGGCTTCAAACCAATGGGAACCAAAGGAACCAAAGGAACCAAAGGAGGTGAGCAAGAAGCGCTCAAATAATATCGGTACATGATAAAAGTTTGCCAGTATATTTTGTGGATTACACAGCAGGGTGGCGACAAAGTTAACATGGAAGCCATGAAAACAATCCAAAATTCTGCCTGACACAGCTCGTTTGATAAGGGGACGATGTATGGAGGCAGTGAACTAGTAGTAGATTAAAGGTGCTGCAGTTAAAACTATGTTAGTTGGACCTTGGCATGGAGCTGGCGCTCCGCTGCCAGGCAAGCTTTCGCCAATCCAAGCCCCTGTCTCTAGGCTACTCCCCAAACAGCACTTCTAAGAACCTTTTGTATAAGATCAAGTGTAGTAGCGTTCTTATAAGTTTGGGATATGGCGGGTGAGGGGAATGTAAACAGATGCGCAAGAAGCGCTGAAATAATATCCGTAAATGATAAAAGTTTGCCAGTATATTTTGTGGATTACACAGCAGGGTGGCGACAAAGTTAACAAGTTTGATGTGGAATGCCCTGTAATAGCTCTTGGGCGGTGTGCCTTTTATCGCCTAGGCTCAGCAGTTTGAGCACCGCCTGCTGTCGCTTAGCGACGGCACTGCTGCTGTGCCTAGAGCTACCGACTGATGGCGCCATGCCCACGGATGGTAATTCGGAGGAGGAGGTGGAGGAGGGGTCTTTGGAGGAAGAGGTATAGTAGGCCTTTTTTAGACCTGGACCGAGGTAGGCCCCGCAATCCTCTGCGTCGGCAGTATATGACCAGCCCCAGGGTCAGACTCGGTCCCAGCCTGCACCAAGTTAAGTGTAGTAGCGTTCTTATAAGTTTGGGATATGGCGGGTGAAGGGAATGTAAACAGATGCGCAAGAAGCGCATGATGCGCATGGAGCTGGCGCTCCGCTGCCAGGCGAGCTTTCGCCAATCCAAGCCCCTGTCTCTAGGCTACTCCCCAAACAGCACTTCTAAGAACCTTTTGTATAAGATCAAGTGTAGTAGCGTTCTTATAAGTTTGGGATATGGCGGGTGAGGGGAATGTAAACAGATGCGCAAGAAGCGCATGATGCGCATGGAGCTGGCGCTCCGCTGCCAGGCGAGCTTTCGCCAATCCAAGCCCCTGTCTCTAGGCTACTCCCCAAACAGCACTTCTAAGAACCTTTTGTATAAGATCAAGTGTAGTAGCGTTCTTATAAGTTTAGGATATGGCGGGTGAGGGGAATGTAAACAGATGCGCAAGAAGCGCTGAAATAATATCCGTAAATGATAAAAGTTTGCCAGTATATTTTGTGGATTACACAGCAGGGTGGCGACAAAGTTAACAAGTTTGATGTGGAATGCCCTGTAATAGCTCTTGGGCGGTGTGCCTTTTATCGCCTAGGCTCAGCAGTTTGAGCACCGCCTGCTGTCGCTTAGCGACGGCACTGCTGCTGTGCCTAGAGCTACCGACTGATGGCGCCATGCCCACGGATGGTAATTCGGAGGAGGAGGTGGAGGAGGGGTGGGAGGAGGAAGAGGTATAGTAGGCCTTTTTTAGACCTGGACCGAGGTAGGCCCCGCAATCCTCTGCGTCGGCAGTATATGACCAGCCCCAGGGTCAGACTCGGTCCCAGCCTGCACCAAGTTAAGTGTAGTAGCGTTCTTATAAGTTTGGGATATGGCGGGTGAAGGGAATGTAAACAGATGCGCAAGAAGCGCATGATGCGCATGGAGCTGGCGCTCCGCTGCCAGGCGAGCTTTCGCCAATCCAAGCCCCTGTCTCTAGGCTACTCCCCAAACAGCACTTCTAAGAACCTTTTGTATAAGATCAAGTGTAGTAGCGTTCTTATAAGTTTGGGATATGGCGGGTGAGGGGAATGTAAACAGATGCGCAAGAAGCGCAAGAAGCGCATGATGCGCATGGAGCTGGCGCTCCGCTGCCAGGCGAGCTTTCGCCAATCCAAGCCCCTGTCTCTAGGCTACTCCCCAAACAGCACTTCTAAGAACCTTTTGTATAAGATCAAGTGTAGTAGCGTTCTTATAAGTTTAGGATATGGCGGGTGAGGGGAATGTAAACAGATGCGCAAGAAGCGCTGAAATAATATCCGTAAATGGTAAAAGTTTGCCAGTGTATTTTGTGGATAACACAGCAGGGTGGCGACAAGGTTAACAACTTTGATGTGGAATCCATGAAAACAACCCAAATTTCGGCCTGACACACCTCGTTTGATAAAGGGACGATGTATGGAGGCAGCTATATAAACGACTTTTGGAGGTAGCAATGGAGACAACGTGTGGAGGCTGCTATGGAGACAATTCAATTTGGATAGTGCCTGTATGTGGCAGTCCAAAAAAGTTTTCAAACCAGAGGAGCAGGTAGGTGGCCCTCCAGAAAAATGGAATAGATTGAGTGCCTGTATGTGGCAGTCCAAAAAAGTTTTCAAACCAGAGGAGCAGGTAGGTGGCCCTCCAGAAAAATGGAATAGATTGAGTGCCTGTATGTGGCAGTCCAAAAAAGTTTTCAAACCAGAGGAGCAGGTAGGTGGCCCTCCAGAAAAATGGAATAGATTGAGTGCCTGTATGTGGCACTCCCAAAAATTGTTGAAAACAGAGGACCGGGTCGGTGGCCCTCCAGAAAAATTACATGCATAAAGTACTATAGCTAGAGCCAGTGGGCCCTGTCAAAAAATAGCCAGTTTCCTCTGCTTTACTGTACAAAGAGGAGGAGAAGGAGGAAAATGAGGAGGAGGAGGAGTGGATAAATTATTCAGGTTGAGCTTCCTTCACCTGGTGGAGATTGGAAATTATGAGAAATCCAGGCTTTATTCATTTTGATAAGCGTCAGCCTGTCAGCGCTGTCAGTCGACAGGCGTGTACGCTTATCGGTGATGATGCCACCAGCTGCACTGAAAACCCGCTCGGACAAGACGCTAGCGGCAGGGCAGGCAAGAACCTCCAAGGCGTACAGCGCCAGTTCGTGCCACATGTCCAGCTTTGAAATCCAGTAGTTGTAGGGAGCTGTGTGATCATTTAGGACGATGGTATGGTCAGCTACGTACTCCCTCACCATCTTTCTGTAAAGATCAGCCCTACTCTGCCGAGACTGGGGACAGGTGACAGTGTCTTGCTGGGGTGACATAAAGCTGGCAAAAGCCTTGTAAAGCGTACCCTTGCCAGTGCTGGACAAGCTGCCTGCTCGCCTACTCTCCCTCGCTACTTGTCCCGCAGAACTACGCACTCTGCCGCTAGCGCTGTCAGAAGGGAAATACTGTTTCAGCTTGTGCACCAGGGCCTGCTGGTATTCATGCATTCTCACACTCCTTTCCTCTCCAGGGATGAGAGTGGAAAGATTTTGCTTGTACCGTGGGTCCAGGAGAGTGAACACCCAGTAATCGGTGCTGGAATAAATTCTTTGAACGCGAGGGTCACGGGATAGGCAGCCTAGCATGAAATCTGCCATATGCGCCAGAGTCCCAACTCTCAAGAATTCACTCCCCTCACTGGCCTGACTGTCCATCTCCTCCTCCTCCAACTCCTCCAACTCCTCTTCTTCTGCCCATACACGCTGAACAGTGAAGGTCTGAGCAATGGTCCCCTCTTGTGTCTCGCCAACATTCTCCTCCTCTTCCTCCTCATCCTCCTCCACCTCCTCCGATATGCGCTGAGAAACAGACCTAAGGGTGCTTTGGCTATCAACAAGGGAATCTTCTTCCCCCGTCTCTTGTGAGGAGCGCAAAGCTTCCGACTTCATGCTGACCAGAGAGTTTTTCAACAGGCCAAGCAGCGGGATGGTGAGGCTGATGATGGCGGCATCGCCACTGACCATCTGTGTTGACTCCTCAAAGTTACTCAGCACCTGACAGATATCAGACATCCACGTCCACTCCTCATTGTAGACTTGAGGAAGCTGACTGACCTGACTACCAGTTCTGGTGGAAGTTGACATCTGGCAGTCTACAATCGCTCGGCGCTGCTGGTAAACTCTGGATAACATGGTCAGTGTTGAATTCCACCTCGTGGGCACGTCGCACAACAGTCGGTGAGCGGGCAGTTGGAGGCGGCGCTGCGCTGCCCTGAGAGTGGCAGCATCTGTGCTGGACTTCCTGAAATGCGCACAGATGCGGCGCACCTTCGTGAGCAAATCAGACAGATTGGGGTATGTCTTGAGGAAACGCTGAACTATCAGATTTAACACATGGGCCAGGCATGGCACATGTGTCAGTCTGCCGAGTTGCAGAGCCGCCACCAGGTTACGGCCGTTGTCACACACAACCATGCCTGGCTTCAGGTTCAGCGGTGCCAGCCACAGATCAGTCTGCGCCGTGATGCCCTGTAATAGTTCTTGGGCGGTGTGCCTTTTATCGCCTAGGCTCAGCAGTTTCAGCACCGCCTGCTGTCGCTTAGCGACGGCACTGCTGCTGTGCCTAGAGCTAGCGACTGATGGCGCCATGCCCACGGATGGTCGTTCGGAGGAGGAGGTGGAGGAGGGGTGGGAGGAGGAGGAGGCATAGTAGGCCTGAAACACCTGGACCGAGGTAGGCCCCGCAATCCTCGGCGTCGGCAGTATATGACCAGCCGCAGGGTCAGACTCGGTCCCAGCCTCCACCAAGTTAACCCAATGTGCCGTCAGCGATATATAGTGGCCCTGCCCGGCAGCACTCGTCCACGTGTCCGTGGTCAGGTGGACCTTGTCAGAAACGGCGTTGGTCAGGGCACGGATTATGTTGTCTGACACGTGCTGGTGCAGGGCTGGGACGGCACATCGGGAAAAGTAGTGGCGGCTGGGGACCGAATACCGAGGGGCGGCCGCCGCCATGAGGCTGCGAAAGGCCTCGGTCTCTACTAGCCTATAGGGCAGCATCTCCAGGCTTAGCAATCTTGAGATGTGCACATTAAGGGCTTGGGCGTGCGGGTGGGTTGCACTATATTTGCGTTTCCGCTCCAGCGTCTGGGGTATGGAGAGCTGAACGCTGGTGGATGCTGTGGAGGATCGTGGAGGCGACGATGGGGTTTTTGTGGCAGGGTCCTGGGCAGGGGGCTGACTATCAGCTGACACAGGGGAAGGAGCAGTGGTGTGCACGGCCGGAGGTGAACGCGCTTGTTGCCACTGAGTGGGGTGTTTAGCATTCATATGCCTGCGCATACTGGTGGTAGTTAAGCTATTAGTGGTGGAACCCCTGCTGATCCTGGTTTGGCAAATTTGGCACACCACAGTCCGTCGGTCATCCGGTGTTTCCTTAAAGAACCTCCAGACTTCTGAAAATCTAGCCCTCGCCGCAGGAGCCCTCGCCACGGGAGCTTCACTAGTTGACACATTTGGCGCTGATGCACCAGCTCTGGCCCTGCCTCTCCGTCTGGCCCCACCACTGCCTCTTCCAACCTGTTCTGGTCGAGGACTCTCCTCCGTCTCAGAAGCACTGTGTTCACCCGGCCTCTCAACCCAGCTTGGGTCTGTCACCTCATCATCCTCCGATCCCTCAGTCTGCTCCCCCCTCGGACTTCCTGCCCTGACAACAACTTCCCCACTGTCTGACAACCGTGTCTCATCATCGTCGGACACCTCTTTACACACTTCTTCCACTACGTCAAGAAGGTCATCATCACCCACAGACTGCGACTGGTGGAAAACCTGGGCATCGGAAAATTGCTCAGCAGCAGCAGGACAAGTGGTTTGTGACTGTGGGAAGGGTCCAGAAAACAGTTCCTCAGAGTATGCCGGTTCAAATGGCAAATTTTGCTGGGAGGGGGCAGACTGGGGGGGAGGAGGCTGAGGTGCAGGAGCTGGAGGAGTGCCGATTTCGGTGACATGGGTGGACTGCGTGGAAGACTGACTGGTGGACAAATTGCTCGAAGCATTGTCGGCAATCCACGACATCACCTGTTCGCACTGTTCTGGCCTCAACAGTGCTCTACCACGAGTCCCAGTAACTTCAGACATGAACCTAGGGAGTGTAGCTCTGCGGCGTTCCCCTGCTCCTTCATCATCAGCAGGTGGTGTCTCACCCCGCCCAGGACCACGGCCTCTGACCCCTGCAGTAGTTGGACGCCCACGTCCCCGCCCTCGTCCTCTACCCCTAGCCCTCGGGTTAAACATTTTGAAAATGAGAGTTATAACTTTAATTTTTTTTTTAACGTTTTTTTGTTTTTGTTTTTTTTTATTTGTGTGTTTTTTAGTTTTTAAAACCAAACGATGCTATCCTATTGCTATGGCTATTTTCTAGCCAAGTATAAAAGCACACTGCTATGCCAGATGAGATGACGCTGAGTTATGAAAAAAATAAACGTAAAATAAAAAAGGAAATGGCAGACTGTGCCTAATTGAAATCCAACCCCGGGCCCTAATAAATTTTCCCACTTCGGTCTTTGCGATGGATATGTGCGTCACTAAGCGCAAAACACAGTGGTCGCAAGTCTCACTCCAAATTGCTCACAATTTGCTAGTAGATGCACTGCAACAACTACAGCCACCAGCAGATCAACCAGAAATCAAATATATGTAACGCTATTGTAGACGTAAGTAAGCCTTTTGGATTCTCCTATGGCTATTTTCTAGCCAAGTATGAAAGCACACTACTATGCCAGATGAGATGACGCTGAGTTATGAAAAAAATAAACGTAAAATAAAAAAGGAAATGGCAGACTGTGCCTAATTGAAATCCAACCCCGGGCCCTAATAAATTTTCCCACTTCGGTCTTTGCGATGGATATGTGCGTCACTAAGCGCAAAACACAGTGGTCGCAAGTCTCACTCCAAATTGCTCACAATTTGCTAGTAGATGCACTGCAACAACTACAGCCACCAGCAGATCAACCAGAAATCAAATATATGTAACGCTATTGTAGACGTAAGTAAGCCTTTTGGATTCTCCTATGGCTATTTTCTAGCCAAGTATGAAAGCACACTACTATGCCAGATGAGATGACGCTGAGTTATGAAAAAAATAAACGTAAAATAAAAAAGGAAATGGCAGACTGTGCCTAATTGAAATACAACCCCGGGCCCTAATAAACTTTCCCACTTCGGTCTTTGCGATGGATATGTGCGTCACTAAGCGCAAAACACAGTGGTCGCAAGTCTCACTCCAAATTGCTCACAATTTGCTAGTAGATGCACTGCAACAACTACAGCCACCAGCAGATCAACCAGAAATCAAATATATGTAACGCTATTGTAGACGTAAGTAAGCCTTTTGGATTCTCCTATGGCTATTTTCTAGCCAAGTATGAAAGCACACTACTATGCCAGATGAGATGACGCTGAGTTATGAAAAAAATAAACGTAAAATAAAAAAGGAAATGGCAGACTGTGCCTAATTGAAATACAACCCCGGGCCCTAATAAATTTTCCCACTTCGGTCTTTGCGATGGATATGTGCGTCACTAAGCGCAAAACACAGTGGTCGCAAGTCTCACTCCAAATTGCTCACAATTTGCTAGTAGATGCACTGCAACAACTACAGCCACCAGCAGATCAACCAGAAATCAAATATATGTAACGCTATTGTAGACGTAAGTAAGCCTTTTGGATTCTCCTATGGCTATTTTCTAGCCAAGTATGAAAGCACACTACTATGCCAGATGAGATGACGCTGAGTTATGAAAAAAATAAACGTAAAATAAAAAAGGAAATGGCAGACTGTGCCTAATTGAAATACAACCCCGGGCCCTAATAAATTTTCCCACTTCGGTCTTTGCGATGGATATGTGCGTCACTAAGCGCAAAACACAGTGGTCGCAAGTCTCACTCCAAATTGCTCACAATTTGCTAGTAGATGCACTGCAACAACTACAGCCACCAGCAGATCAACCAGAAATCAAATATATGTAACGCTATTGTAGACGTAAGTAAGCCTTTTGGATTCTCCTATGGCTATTTTCTAGCCAAGTATGAAAGCACACTACTATGCCAGATGAGATGACGCTGAGTTATGAAAAAAATAAACGTAAAATAAAAAAGGAAATGGCAGACTGTGCCTAATTGAAATACAACCCCGGGCCCTAATAAATTTTCCCACTTCGGTCTTTGCGATGGATATGTGCGTCACTAAGCGCAAAACACAGTGGTCGCAAGTCTCACTCCAAATTGCTCACAATTTGCTAGTAGATGCACTGCAACAACTACAGCCACCAGCAGATCAACCAGAAATCAAATATATGTAACGCTATTGTAGACGTAAGTAAGCCTTTTGGATTCTCCTATGGCTATTTTCTAGCCAAGTATGAAAGCACACTACTATGCCAGATGAGATGACGCTGAGTTATGAAAAAAATAAACGTAAAATAAAAAAGGAAATGGCAGACTGTGCCTAATTGAAATACAACCCCGGGCCCTAATAAATTTTCCCACTTCGGTCTTTGCGATGGATATGTGCGTCACTAAGCGCAAAACACAGTGGTCGCAAGTCTCACTCCAAATTGCTCACAATTTGCTAGTAGATGCACTGCAACAACTACAGCCACCAGCAGATCAACCAGAAATCAAATATATGTAACGTTATTGTAGACGTAAGTAAGCCTTTTGGATTCTCCTATGGCTATTTTCTAGCCAAGTATGAAAGCACACTACTATGCCAGATGAGATGACGCTGAGTTATGAAAAAAATAAACGTAAAATAAAAAAGGAAATGGCAGACTGTGCCTAATTGAAATACAACCCCGGGCCCTAATAAACTTTCCCACTTCGGTCTTTGCGATGGATATGTGCGTCACTAAGCGCAAAACACAGTGGTCGCAAGTCTCACTCCAAATTGCTCACAATTTGCTAGTAGATGCACTGCAACAACTACAGCCACCAGCAGATCAACCAGAAATCAAATATATGTAACGCTATTGTAGACGTAAGTAAGCCTTTTGGATTCTCCTATGGCTATTTTCTAGCCAAGTATGAAAGCACACTACTATGCCAGATGAGATGACGCTGAGTTATTAAAAAAATAAACGTAAAATAAAAAAGGAAATGGCAGACTGTGCCTAATTGAAATACAACCCCGGGCCCTAATAAATTTTCCCACTTCGGTCTTTGCGATGGATATGTGCGTCACTAAGCGCAAAACACAGTGGTCGCAAGTCTCACTCCAAATTGCTCACAATTTGCTAGTAGATGCACTGCAACAACTACAGCCACCAGCAGATCAACCAGAAATCAAATATATGTAACGCTATTGTAGACGTAAGTAAGCCTTTTGGATTCTCCTATGGCTATTTTCTAGCCAAGTATGAAAGCACACTACTATGCCAGATGAGATGACGCTGAGTTATGAAAAAAATAAACGTAAAATAAAAAAGGAAATGGCAGACTGTGCCTAATTGAAATACAACCCCGGGCCCTAATAAATTTTCCCACTTCGGTCTTTGCGATGGATATGTGCGTCACTAAGCGCAAAACACAGTGGTCGCAAGTCTCACTCCAAATTGCTCACAATTTGCTAGTAGATGCACTGCAACAACTACAGCCACCAGCAGATCAACCAGAAATCAAATATATGTAACGCTATTGTAGACGTAAGTAAGCCTTTTGGATTCTCCTATGGCTATTTTCTAGCCAAGTATGAAAGCACACTACTATGCCAGATGAGATGACGCTGAGTTATGAAAAAAATAAACGTAAAATAAAAAAGGAAATGGCAGACTGTGCCTAATTGAAATACAACCCCGGGCCCTAATAAATTTTCCCACTTCGGTCTTTGCGATGGATATGTGCGTCACTAAGCGCAAAACACAGTGGTCGCAAGTCTCACTCCAAATTGCTCACAATTTGCTAGTAGATGCACTGCAACAACTACAGCCACCAGCAGATCAACCAGAAATCAAATATATATAACGCTATTGTAGACGTAAGTAAGCCTTTTGGATTCTCCTATGGCTATTTTCTAGCCAAGTATGAAAGCACACTACTATGCCAGATGAGATGACGCTGAGTTATGAAAAAATAAATGTAAAATAAAAAGAAACTGCCAGACTGTGCCTAATTGAAATCAAACCCCTAATAAATTTTCCCACTTTGGTGTTTGAGGTGGATATGTGTGTCACTAAGAGCTAAACACAACGGTAGCAAGTCCCCCTGCTAATTCCTCACAATATGGTACTAGCTGCACTACCAGTGCCAGCAAGCCCAGCCACAAGCAAATAAAAAAAAAAGGATAACGTTATTGTAGCCCTAAGAAGGGCTGTTGGGTTGTTGTAGAATCACTCCTGCCTAACAGTAAGCTAATAGAACACCCTAACGCTTTCCCTGACCAGCAGCAGCTCTCTCCCTAGCGGCATCCAGACAGAGAATGATCCGAGCAGCGCGGGCAGCGGCTAGTCTATCCCAGGGTCACCTGATCTGGCCAGCCAACCACTGCTATCGACGTGTGAGGGTACCACGTCATGCTGGGTGGAGTGCAGAGTCTCCTGGCTTGTGATTGGCTCTGTTTCTGGCCGCCAAAAAGCAAAACGGCGGGAGCTGCCATTTTCTCGAGCAGGCGAAATACTCGTCCGAGCAACGAGCAGTTTCGAGTACGCTAATGCTCGAACGAGCATCAAGCTCGGACGAGTATGTTCGCTCATCTCTAGTAATAAAGTCTTTTGAGGAAAACTCTACATTGGAATAGGACCACTAAGCCTCTAGCCTGAATACAATATAAGATACAGTTAGATACAGAAGCAGTAGCGGATTAAGTGCCCCATGGGCCCCCAGCATCCAAACCAACATGTGCCTGGATGATAGGACTTAAGTACTACTCTATATCCTTAATCTTGTACTGTTCATAAAAGTAGAAACAAATGTGGGTTTTGTATATTGCGCTCCTCCAATATGATATAGGGTTATGAAATTATGATGGTCGGGGCTATTAAATTTCCTAAATTTTTTTGCCTTTTTAAAAAAGTTTTTAGGAAATTTAATAGCGCCGACCATCAAGAATAAAAAGGTGTTACCAAAAATACAAACAAAACCATTTTGGATATGCAAACGCTAAATTAATTTTTCCTGTGCAAAAGGTGTTCTATGTGTAAAACCTTGAAATTAAAAGATCCAGTCCATGCAGTAAATACGTGCGGGTCCCATGTTTCTTTTGCAATTAAAAATAAATTGTCATACCAAAGGGGTGATATATGGACTAAAATGTAAGTGTGAAAAAATTATACGTAGGAAGAACAATACGCCCCTTTTATAAGAAAATAAATGAACACGTACGGATCATAAGGAAAAAGAACAAGGGGCACCCGCTGTCCCGACATTTCATGGAGAAACACTCAGGACAAATACCCGGAATCTCCATCTTCGGTAATGAAATCATCCCCCCTAATCAAAGGGGGGGAAACTTCATTAATAAAATGTCGAGAGCTGAAAGCAGATGGATCTACAATCTAAATACTCTTGATCCGATAGGACTAAACAGTGAAATAGAAATATTTGCTTTTTAGAGACTTACCTTTGATGGATTCACTCAGTAGCAGCTGTGAGAAGTTCAAAGGTGAGGCCAAGTAGCTATATAAGGATACCTCTGAATGAGTGTAACGATCCCTGACGAAGGAGACCGTTCCTGTGTCCAAAACGCGTAGGAAATTTGTCCCTCATTTCTTTCCGTAGCTCCAATGGTAGCGTCACCGAAGCAGACACCGTAGAACTTCGAATAGCGTCCACGCACATCCAAACACAGTCACCAGCCGGGGCTGCTCCGGATCCGTGGCAGAAGAAAGAGTGCACCTATCCCTCACCTCCCCTCCAGGTTGTTGGACGGGAATAGAACACCGCAGCAAAAGGTAAAAACTATTAAAACCCTATATCATATTGGAGGAGCGCGATATACAAAACCCACATTTGTTTCCATTTTTCTGTTAATACCATGATAGGAGGGATTTAGTATATTGCAGCACCAGTTGGAATCAGTTGCACCAGTAAGTACTTTTCTGTATAAGTGTTCATAAAAGTAGTTTAACGAGAAACTTCAAATGCACTCTTATAACCCATCTATTTAGGAAAGCCTATCACATAACTGCATGAAACCATCCACCCCGACTACCATCCAGACCAGATCTCTCAGACACTGTAAGAGATCTGGACTGCTGCACCTAGTTGTCCCAGACTTGTGCGCCCTGCAGCTAAAAAATTGTCCTTTTCCCCCGAAATTGTGCTCTGAGGCCTAATCTCCTCTGCCCAATGACACCACCACAGCCGTACTGGTTTTTTTTTTTTTTTACAGGAATTGGGTCATGTAACCCTCTTACAGTGGTTCCTTGGAAAAAAAAAAAAACGAATAACCTATATCTAACCCCAACCCATATAATGTGCCATTTCCAGCAGCCACCGTTCTAAAATGCCCCCCTTCCCTGCAGCTCCTCATTTTTCTGTAGTCCCTCCTGTTGTGTGTCTATATAAGAAGGGGGAAAAGAGGACACTATAATACGCCTATTTCTATAGCCCCTTTTCTTTCATGTTTTCACTATGCGGAAAAAAAAATTCATACAGTTACTACTGGCGTATAAGCCAAGGCTTAAATAATAATGTGCATAGTGTCTAATAAAATGTCCAGCAGCAGCTGTGCCTCATTAATGAAATGTCCCCAGCAGAGCCCTCCTTTAATAAAATGTCCACACCAGAGCTCTCCTTTCAGAAATGTACACAGCAGAGCCCTCCTTTACAGAAATGTCCACAGCAGAGCCCCCCTATTAAGAAATGTCCACAGCAAAGCTCCCTTTAAAGAAATGTTCACAGCAGAGCCTCTCTTTAAAGTAATGAGATGGCCACATCAGAGCCACCCTCTAATAAAATGCCCACAGCAGAGCCCCCTTTAATCCCTTCTGTAATAGTACGGCACACACCAGCTGCGGGTGCTTGGAGACAGCTCTCCATAGCCGGTAAGTTTTTGCTGCATATTGCAGAAAACACTTACTGGTAACACTCGTGATTGAATCTAGCACAGATCGCAGGTGTTAACCCGTCCATCGCCGCTGGCAAAGCTGCCGCATGGGCGCCGCCATCTTGGTGAAGATTGTTGGTTCCCGTGACATCATTGGGGTCTTCCGAAGATTCAGAGACAAACTGTCAGACACAGAGACATTTGGAGACAGAGACAGTCAGAAACCGAGACAGAGAAAACGAGTTAAAGACAGACAGAGACATACAAATTCAACTTAAGAACAAACCTACAGACCCTATCTTGTATGTAACCCGGGGACTGCCTGTATCCCCGAAACGCATCAACAAAGGACATTTTTATAAGCTTTTATATGATTTTATAAGGCAGTTTTTCTGAAACTTACATTAAATAAAATCCAGACTCCACCTCAGACTGAAATAAGAAGGTGGTCATTATCACCTCTGGTTTGGGCGGTGGGATCACCTGCAGATGTTCCCAGATCTCATTATTTTTGGTGTCATTATAGATACCTCAGAATAAGTCCAGATTGCACTGAAGCTTGAAACTGATATCAAATATCCTGCTAGAGGGAAAATGGATAAGGGCAAAGATCTCACATGCCTCAAACCCCATAAAGTCCTTCAGTAGATCTCTTCCAATATAGAGTCTGGAGGGGATGTCCTGTTCTGGGCCTGTGTATCTAATCGTTACAGCGTTCAGTGCCAGTGGCCAATTAAGTGTCCCATGGGCCCCAGGCAGTTCACACGACTAGGGCACTCCAGCGTCCAAACCCACATGTGCCTGGATGTTAGGACTTAAGTGCTACTCTATAAACTCTACATCCTCTATATCCTTAATCTTATACTGTTCATAAAAGTAATTTAATGATGAACTTCCTACCTGCTCTTATAACTCATCTATATAGGAAATCCGATCACATTCCCTAACTGCATTAAATTCTCCACCCTGACTACTGTCCAAACCAGATCTCCCAGTCAGTGTACAGTCATGGCCATGAGTTTTGAGAATGACACAAATACAATATTTTCACATGAGGTGTCGCTCTCTGGCTTTTATGTGTGTTTTTATCAGATGTGTCAGATGTTTTTATCACATACAGAAATACAAGTGCAATCATATTATGAGTAACAAAAGCTTTTATTGACAGAATGAGTTAATGCAGCAAGTCAATATCTTCAGGACCTCTGCAATTCTCCCTGGCATGCTCTCAATCAACTTCTGGACCAAATCCTGACTGATAGCAGTCCATTCTTGCACAATCAATGCTTGCATTTTGTCACAATTTTTGTTTGTCCACCCGTCTCTTGATGATTGACCATAAGTTCTCAATGGGATTAAGATCTGGGGAGTTTCCAGGCCATGGAAACGTATGATCGCCCCGCCGCTGCGAATTCGCAGCCCGATACATCAAGAGGCTTCTGCCTCTTGATGTATCTGGCTGCCAGTTGCGCAGCGTGTAGAAAAGAACGCAGCCGGCGACTTTTCACCTTTTCACCCACTCCCGTCCGGCCGCGCCCCCCGCTCGGCCGGCCGCGCCCTCCCCCTTCACACCCCACTGGCGTGAAGGTGGCGGATTGGGGAAAATAATCGCAAAAGCTAGCAATAAGCTAGCATTTGCGATTATTTCAGGGCCTCTGCGCCACTGGCGGTGCGCAGAGGTCCTGATAAATATGCCCCAAATCTCTATGTTTTGTTTCCTGAGCCATTTATTTATCACCTTTGCTTTACGGCAAGGTGCTCCATTATGCTGGAAAAGGCATTGTTGATCACCAAACTGCTCTTGGATGGTTGGGAGAAGTCTTGGAGTACCATTCTTTATTCATGGATGTGTTTTTAGGCAAGACTGTGAGAGAGCCGATTCCCTTGGCTGAGAAGCAACCCCACACAGGAATGGTTGCAGAATGCTTTACAGGTGGCATGAGACAAGACTGGTGGTATTGCTCACCTTGTCTTCTCCGAACAAGCCGTTTTCCAGATGTTCCAAACAATGGGAAAGGGGATTAATCAGAGAAAATGACTTTACCCCAGTCCTCAGCAGTCCACTCCCTGTACCTTTTGCAGAATATCAGTCTGTCTCTGATGTTTTTTCTGGAAATAAGTGGCTTCTTTGCTGCCCTCCTTGACACCAGGCTTTGCCCCAAGAGTCTCCGCCTCACAGTGTGTGCAGATGCAGTCACACCTGCCTGCTGCTATTCCTGAGCAAGCTCTGCACTGCTGGTGGCCCGATCCCGAAGCTGAAACACTTTTAAGAAACCGTCCTGGCGCTTGTTGGTCCTTCTTGGGCACCATGGAGCCTTTTTGGCAACAATGGAACCTCTCTCCTTGAATTCCTTGATGATGCGATAGATTGTTGACTGAGGTGCCATCTTTCTAGCTGCGATACTGTTAGGCCAGTTTAGTGCAGTGCAATGATGATTGCACAAGTTTCTTTAGAGATAACCATGGTTAAGAGAAGAGAAACAATGATGCCAAGTACCAGCCTCCTCGTAAAGTGTCCAGTGATGTGATTCTTACTTAAGAACACCCACACCTGTGTTACTGGAGCAATCACTGAAACAATGTTAGCTGCTCCTTTTAACCCCTTAGCGCTCTGCACCGTAGCTGTACTGCGCAGCTTCCCACTATTGGCACTCAGCGCAGTACAGCTACTGCGCAGAGACGATGCCGATTCAGCGCTGCATAGCAGCCGAACCGGCATCGTTAGCCGCGGGATTTCAACAGTAATCTACCGTTGACATCCCCGGCTAACACCCGCGGTCGGAGTGTTTAACATGCCTTCCGGGGGTCTTTACCCCACGATCGTCCCCCCCCCTGCGCCATTTTCGGGGGGGCTGATCGGTGCTATGGCACCTCTGGGGTCCGATCTATTGAACCCATATGATGAACGCCGTAAAAAAAAAAAGTTAAAAACCCGCCCAAAATTATGATTTTTACCTATTATATCCCACTTAAAATGCAATAAAAAGTGATCAACAAAACATATGTACTCCAGAATGATACGGTTGCAAAGAACAACATGTTCCGCAAAAAACAAGCCATCAACCAGCTCTGTAGCCAAAAACGTAACAATGTTATGCCACTTGGAAGACGGTGATGCAAAAATGATAGATTTTTCCCTACATTAGGGTTTTATTTGGCAAATTTAGTAAAACATAAGAAAAAATATTCATGTCTGGTATCCCCGTAATCGTATCGACCCATAGAATAAAGATAACAGGATTATTGGGATATACGGTGAACACGGAAAAAAAAAATGCAGTACAGAATTGATGCTTTTCTACTCATGACCTCAAAAAAAGTTCCTAAATTTTCAACAATAGGTGATACCAACCCCAAAAGGGTAACACTGGAAAAAGCATCTCATTGAGCAAAAAAAATGCCGTCAAATGACCCAAATAACGGAAAAGCGAAAATTTTATAGCCTTCAAAAGGGGGCAACGAGAAAACTAAAATCCTGGCAGCTGCAGGTCCCTCCTCCCCTTCTGCGCCTCGCTGTGCCCCCATAACACAAGTAATGTCCACATGTGGGGGGTCGGTCGCTGCACTCAGGAAAAATTGTAGAACAAATTTTATGGTGGGTTTTCTCTTTTTATCTTTTGGAAATGTGTAAATTTTAGGGCTAAATGAACGTATAACCGACAAAATTTGACCATTCTAAATTTCACCGCCATTTAGATTCAATTACTATGAAGATCTCAAGGGGTTAACAATCTTTGTAAATGCTGTTTCTGATAGTTTGTGGGGTGCAGATTTGAAAATGGGTTGGTTATATGGGGGTTTTTTGATGCTAAATATGTAAAATTTAATTTCAAACAGTATTTATCCCCAAAATAGTCAATTCTGAAAATACGGAAAATCGCTATTCGATTTGTAGGCCGCGTGACGTCAAAATAAATTATCCAAACATTTCAAAAATTATGAAAATGTAAAGTAGACAAATGGGAAATGTTATTCGGCAAGTTATTTAGGTGGTAAATCGATCTGCCTGAAAACGCTGTGATTTTGAATTTCGAAAATGGCAAATTTTTCTAAAAAATCATCATTTTTTCCCTTTTTTTGTAAATAAACGCAAAACTTATCAGCCAAAATTTACCACTAAAATGAAGTACAACATGTGGGGAAAAAACAATCTCAGAATCGCTTTGATAAGTAAAAGTGTTCAAAAGTTATAACCATATAAAGAGACGCAGGTCAGAATCCAAAAAATGGGACTGAGCCTTAAGCTGTAAAATGGCTGCGTCCTTAAGGGGTTAAGGAAGGCCTGCAATGAAGTTGAAATGTGTTTTGGGGGAAAAAATTCATTTTCTAGGCAAATATTGACTTTGCAATTAATTGCTGTTAAGCTGATCACTCTTTATTAAATTCTGGAGTATATGCAAATTGCCATTATAAAATCTGATGCAGTAGACTTTGTAAAAATTTACATTTGTATAATTCTCAAAATTTATGGCCATGACTGTAGGAGATATGGATGCTGCCCCGCGGCCACTGTGCTCTGCAGCTGAACTCCCCTCTCATACTGTAAATACTTGCGTATAAAGCAGAGTATTATCACTACTAAAAACTGGGAAATGTGAGTGACTATATTACTGACTATTATTGAGTATAAGTCCCTAGGGTAGGAAATGTAGCCACTACTCTAATATCATGTCCAGCAGCAACCATACCTTATTAATGAAATGTCTTTCAGCAGCAGGTGCCCCCTTTACAGAAAATGTCCACTGCAAAGCCCCCCCCTTTACTGAAATGTCCGCTGCAGAGCCCCCCTTTACTGAAATGTCCACAGCACATGCCCCCTTTAATGAAGTGTCCACAGCCAACTCCCCCTTTAATGTCCACCCCAGATGCCACCTATTAATGATAACTGCTTTAGATGCCCCTTCTTAATGAAATGTCCACCCCAGATGCCCCCATCCCCCTTTAAATAAACCCCTCCAGTCGCTTAAAAAAAAATCTATACTCACCTTACGGCTTCTTCTCCTCAGCCCCGTGGCTAAGTGTTTCCGTCTTCCGGCCCGGGTGCATCACTATGACGCAGCGGTGTTGCGGCCGTCTGACGACATATAAACTATGACCTCACGTGGCCGCAACACCGCCGTGTCATAGTAATATTCTCAGAAGACAGAGAACACGGAGCCGCAGAGCTGGGAAGAAAAGGTGAGTATAGATTTTTATTTTTTAAGACTGATAGGGGATCTTCATGTGGGACCTGGGTACGCCTATATGAAGATCCGCCATTGTTCAGTGCTGAGCCTCTCTTCGGATGAGTGAGCTGCAGATGCACCTGGTGCTGAGGGTTCTGTACAGTGTCTGTTTCTGATTGCTGTGCCACCTGCTCTCCACTGACTGAAGCTGTGCACAGCTGAGGGTTTGGTACAGTGTTCACTACAGTTTGCTGCAGCTAGTAAGAGGAGGCATTGTGGAAAACATATTTGCTTATTTCCCAGAATCCCCCAGTGGAGCCTTAATGGCTTTAAGTCTCTACATGCTCATAAGGCGGCCTTAATTGGCAAACTCTCCATGAGGAGAACTCTAACTTCCTGACCCAAGGTACATGATGGTGATTTATCTTATTTTACAGCCACTGTTACTGAAAAAGTCCTCCCAAAAGAGAAGGTGATTGGTTCCATAAGATGAGGAATTGTGAGGCTTACTGATTACAAGATATTCTAGGGGCCTTAATAATAGGACTGGTTTAATGTATATTTATTAACCATAAGATGTAAATATTGTAAATTATGTCTTTTGTGTTATTCTGCTACACAGATATTGTATGTGCATGGCTCCTGTTTGTCTCCTCTTTTTTCCTCCTCCCCTACGATGTCACATAATGATTATTATGCCAATCTGTGTTTTATAACACTCTAATGTGTAAAGAGCTAAATATTACAGCTTGAAACGAATAGGTCCTTTGTAGTGAGTTTTGTCCCCATGGATGTACATCCTTTTTTTATCATGTACTCATAAAGGAACCACGTTTTTAACTTCTTAGAGTGTTGGAGACCGCTTTGCTGTTTTTATAAAATATCTGGAAAAGATTGGTAGGAAGCCGATAACCTCGCTCTGACGATGACTGGAGTATTGCTCAGAAGTCACACATGTTGTTTTTTTTCTGCAGCCAATAATAATGATATTAATCTTTTACTATTCATAGATAATATTCATAAATAAATAAAAAGTTAGATTAAAAAAAGCTAATCACCTCCCTTTCCCTCGAACTGATATAAATATAAATAAACAGTAACAATCATAAACATGTTAGGTATCACCGCGTCCCAAAATGTTCGATTTATCAAAATATAAAATCAGTTATTACCGGCGTTTAATCCTGTAACGAAAAAATACCACTTTTTTTTGCCATTTTGAAAAATATAAAAAATTCTATAAAAACTGATCAAATGTCGTACAGTCCTACAAATCATAGCAATTAAAACATCAAACATCGGAAAAAATTACACCACACACAGCTCTGTACCGAAGTATTAAAAAGTTATTAGTGCCAGAAGATGGCAAAATGAAGAATTTTTTTTTGTACATGAGGTTTAAATTTTTGTAAATTATGAAAACATTATAAAAAATTAATACAAATTTGGTATCCCCTCACACAGCTCTGTACATGGAAATATAAAAAAGTTTGGGATTTCTGAATGCTGGGAGTGAAAAATGAAAACAAAAAAAATAGGGCCTAGGTGGGAAGGGGTTAAAAGACAATGGCGCATTGGCTCCGACATCTTTGTTGAGAACCTCTTTCCCCATGACGTCCTCAACAAGAAGCCGCAATTGGTTGCCATGACAAGCTGTATGGCTTCTACAGATTTGTTACAATGTGCCTCTGGCACATTGCAATGAATATTATGTTAGAAAAAAAAATGGAAAAAAAAAGACAGCAACCAAAAAGTTACCAATTATTAGATATGAGATGCACACAGGCCAGGGTCCTGGTGTGTAGGATCGGAGGTCCGATATTTGTGTCAATCAAGACAGTGTCTTCTCCAAGTTGTTAGGTGAGCATGAATCGTTATTTCTGTTATCTTGGTGACGGAAGTCCGATCACCTATCTATTGATTTATTCATGTGACCACTAATACTGGTTGCGGTCACCGTTACTACGATTCATTCACAAGGCTCAAAGGTAATACTAGAAAAAAATAAGGTATAAGGGACACATAAAAAGAATTGAAAAATTAATTAAAGGGAACCTGTCACCAGGAGACCCATTTTTAGCACTCCCCCAGTTCCCACAGAGCATATTACATACACTGCCAAAGTGTTTTTGTATTAAAAATAGGTTTTACAGAAAAAAAGATATGTTATATTGTACCTTTCATTAGCATCTGCTGTGTGACTAGGCAGTTGCCTTTTGGGAGGAGCTGGAAAGGAGCAGTTCCCCCCCACCCTTGGGAAACATGTGACCTTTTCAAATATATGAATAACTCCCCACACTCGGGATTGGCTGTAGAAGAGCAGGGGGCGTCGCTAAGCCCAGTGATGGGGGTTTTCATATATTTGAAAAGGTCACATGGAGAAGCTGTTCCCCAAGGGTGGGGGGAAACTGCTTCTTTCCAGACCCTCCCAAAAGGCAACTGCCTAGTCACATAGCACATGCTAATGAAAGGTACAATATAACATATCTTTTTTTCTGTAAAACCAATTTTTAATACAAAAACACTTTGGCAGTGTATGTACTATGCTCTGTGGGGACTGGGGGAGTGCTAAAAATGGGTCTCCTGGTGACAGGTTTCCTTTAAGGAAGGAGCTGTAACAAAACTCCCTTGAGGCAGATTGGGGTGCAGGTATAAAAATATGAAGAAAAAATATATATTTATTGAGGGGAACCAAGCAAAATATCATGCATACTAAGCCTCATTTACTGCTTAGAGAAAAAGGATAGCAAACCTCCCATATAACAAAATGACTGGGACGGTTATTACCATTTTCTCCAATCGCACAACATTTGGGCCAACCAACTGAACATGCTTAGTGACCAATTGTTTCTTACGGTTAAGTCTCAGCTGGGACACTCTGTTGCACAAAGAATGGTTACACGTATTTATTGGAGAATATAGCAATTCATACATCTATGCATTGTTGCAAGGCACTCAACATTATGTGGCAGTGTCGTTCTTTATATCATATTTAATCAGACAATCACCCCTATAGTCCAAAAAGCCTAAAGATTAAAATACCTGCAAGTCCAGAACTGTCACAAATGGAGCAATGCTTCCAGTAACTACGTTAAGTAGAGAAGAACACCATCATGATATAAGTGATAAATGTGAATTTTTCTGTGAAGATAAAATAATAATATTAGAATCACAGTAATATTACTGGGTACAAGTCTTGTGGATAATAAATTAAAAAAAAACCTAAAAACTAAACATATACATGACAAGCAGAGAGAACCTGACAATTCTGAAGTCCATACTAAGCCCCTTCGGTTCTAGGCTATCAAGTTCATGGATCCAACGTTTTCAATGCTTTCTCTCTATCACCACCCCTTCTATGCCTCTGTCCTCCATTAATAATTCTAAATCGGAGTTGGGAAATGCGGTGATCTGCTTTCACAAAATGGTCTGGAAGAGGTAAATCAGTTTTATTGGTTCTGATCGTGGACTTATGTTGACACTCCTGTGTTGTTTCCCCTACGTATAAATAGCCACAAGGGCACTGAATCAAGTATATTACATAATCTGATGTACATGTAAAAAACTGTCTAATGTTGTATCTATTTCCCGTTCTAGGATGAGAAAAAGTTTCGCCCTTTATCATATTTCTGCAAATGCAGCAGCCAAGACAGGGATAACAACCCACATTGTTTACTGTCATTTTCTCTTTTGGTTGTATATCAGCATGGACCAAGCGATCACGTAAATTCTTGGCCCTTGTATATGCCATCATAGGCGGTTTTTGAAATTCTGGAACTTCAGGGAAGGAACTGTAAGAATAGTACAAGGTTCATTGAGAATCTTAGCAATTTTGGCACTGATTGGGCAAAAGGTGGATACAAAGGTATTCTCCTGTTTTTTTCTTTAACCCTCCTAGGTTATAAGAGGGTTTTTCTATCAAAGTCCTTTACCTCATTTTTAATGCGTGCAAGTAGTTTTTGGAGTATCCTCTTTGTAAGAATTTTTGACACGTTGGGGCAGATTTATCAAGCTGTCTGAAAGTCAGAATGTTTCTAGTTGCCGATGGCAAACAAATCACAGCTCCCCTTTAAAATATTCATGAGCACTGGTAAAGTGAAAGCTGAGCTGTGATTGGTTGCCATGGGCAACTACAAATATTCTGACTTTCAGACAACTTGATAAATCTGCCCCATAATATTTGGTTGGGAATCCACTTTTTCTTCTACAGCAACAATTCTCCTCACTCTCAATAATTGACTAATAGGGAGGGAATCTGGCATATACTTTTGAAGATTACTGCTGAAATGGCTATTCTTATCTGTTTCCTTTATATGTAAGTCAGTGACTAACCTGCCATTGTGGATACTGACCTTAGTATCCAAAAATTGTAACACCTCTCAAGAATCAACCCTCGTAAACTGTAACTCCAATATATGTGAATTGATTTCTTTTGTAAATTGTAGTAAATCTTTATGGCTGCCTCTCCATATAAAGAAGATATCGTCTATGTACCTCATCCAGCCAATCACATTGTGAAAATGGCTGGATGGGTACACAAACACCTCCTCAAATGTGGGGGCTACGTTTGAGCCCATAGCGACTCCTCGTTTTTGTATATAGAAGTCAGATTGGAAGAGATAGTAGTTGCATTATAAAACAATCTCAAGAAGGGAAATGATAAATTCCTTACATCTATCTTCCATATCCCAAACCCAGATAACTTCCACTATAGCTCCAATACCTCTCTCATGTTCAATACTTGTATACAAGCTAAGAAGATCACCTTCATGCACATCTAATGCCGACAATCTGTTAATAAAATCTGTGGTATCCTGTACATATGACTGTTTTATGAATCTTCGGTAACAAGTATAGAACCGGAGTAACAGGATGTCGCATCAATAGAAAATTGTGTAATTTTTGATCAATGATGTCATTAGCAAACACATTGTCCACTATCATTTTCATTTTCTTACAAATATCAAATTTTGGGTCATCAGAACATTTTCTATATACATTATCATCATTCAGTTGTATCAAGTCTTCCTTGACATACTGGGTGGGGTCCATGACCACGATCGCCCAGCTTGAGCCAGTGCCTCCTCTGATGTAAAATTGGGGTGATGAAGAGTATTGGAAGTGCCATTTCTAAGTTGTGCAATCTTGGTTTTAACAATTTTTATATACCGGTAGATGTTTCTATCGCCTTATATGTTTGTGGACGTTGAAAATCACTTGGGATAAAAAGACCTATTTCTTTAGCCTTAAAGGTATTACAATTCGTAACATTGGGCATATTATCTAAATCCATAGAATCACAACTCGCATCTGCAAAGAAAGCTTTGAGTCTTTCTTGTCTTAAAAATTTAAACAAATCACACTCATAAGAGAACCGATCTACCTTTGTCTGAGGGGAGAAAGATAATCCCTTATTCAGTACACTTAATTCATTTTTCGTTAGCTGAACTGAGGAAATATTGATAACTGGTTCATTTTCTGTGTTGGATTATTGGATAACTTCTTCCCGGTTGGTTGTAACTTGGGACGGGTCGTATACCCTTTTGTTGGTTCTCTTGTGCTTCCTCCCTCCACGTTTGTACTTTTTGTCTCTTTGTCCTAAAAAAGTGGAGGATTGGACACTAGATGATTCATCTGATGACTCAGTTTCACCCATACCTTGTCCATGCCGTCTGCGTTATCGCTTGTAGATGTTCCAAGATGGAATTGTATCCATATGTTGCCATTCGTATATATTTCCCTCTCTATAATCTTCAAGATTGCGATGCCTGACGTTTATTCGGTTCTTGTTCAATTCTAAAAAGTGCAGGTTTACCATATTTATCCACAAAATCTTTATGTTCTTGAGCTGAAAGCATAATTTTTAATCCAGCATCATATTTATCACACTTTTCTTCGCAGTCTTTGATGTTGATGTCATGCATAGATGTATGAATTGCTTTATTCTCCAACAAATACGTGTAACCATTCTTTGTGCAACGGAGTATCCCAGCTGAGACTTAACTGTAAGAAACAATTGGTCACTTAGCACGTTCAGTTGGTTGGCCCAAATGTTGTGCAGTTTGAGAAATGGTAATAATTGTCCCGGTCATTTTGTGATATGGGAGGTTTGCTATCCTTTTTCTCTAAGCATACTAAGGGGGGCTTAGTATGCATGAAATTTTGCTTGGTTCCCCTCAATAAGTCCTTATTTATTTATAAAAATATTTTTTTTTCTTCATATTTTTATACCTGCACCCCAAACTGCCTCTGCTTTGTTACAGCTCCTTTTTATGTGCCCCATGATCTTATGCCTTATTTTTTTCTAGTATTACCTTTGAGCCTTGAGAATGAATCGTAGTAACGGTGACCGCAACCAGTATTAGTGGTCACATGAATAAATCAATAGATAGGTGATCGGACTTCCGTCACCAAGATAACAGAAATAACGATTCATGCTCACCTAACAACTTGGAGAAGACACTGTCTTGATTGACACAAATACAGAGATCACATGATTGGACTTTTGGACACGTAATCAGATTGGTGCTCTCAGGATAATGAATGAAGCAGTTCATGCGCGTCTGAACGATTGAAAGAAAAGGAAGCTACTTTGGTGGCCATAGTAACAAGGACTTTGCGTATGCGCAGTGGCTGCACACATGGACACGGGACCTGCTGGTACAGGTGTATATGATGGATGCATTATATTTCTCTTTTGTAGAGCGGTTGGGATTATTTATTTTTATATGTTTTTCACTATATTGCATTAATTTGTATGTAATCCATGTATACTGTTACATACTATGTAAATTTGATAAAGATATTTATTAACTAATGTTTAAACAGGAAATTATGTCACCAGTGGGTGTATATATATGTATGTGCATGTGCACAATTGTTTGTATGCTTGACAAAGATTCATGGCGAATCGAAACGTTGCAGTTTTTTCATGCCTGTGTGAATAAAGGTTTATCACCTTTTTCATTAAATCAGATGCTGTCGCCTTTTCCTTTCTCTATTGGATCTTATGTAAAAACACCATATACTGCTATACAGTATAACAATAAAACACAATAAAGCCTACATAAATTCGGTATCACCATGATCGTATCAAACCAAAGAATAAAGGAGATGTAATGAGTTTTTTTTGTCAATCTCAACACATTTTTGTTGGAATTTTTTTCCAGCTTCCCCGTACACAGCATACAATACACAATACAATACAATAAAGCTTTTTTTTGATCCCTTAAGAAATTGTGTTGTACATGGCTCCAGCATTTAGAGTACACAAAATAAAAAAAATCATAGTCAGAAACACAGAAGATAACACGGTAAATAGTGGTACAATATGGCTTGGGGGGTTTTCGTTGGAGGGGAAAGCTGTGTTATTAAGTTGGTTTGGCTGCTCCTAGAGTCCACTTATTGTAGAAATCATTGGCTATTGGTCTAAAGGAGTTTTGAAACCTTGTTGTTCGGCAGCTGATCTAACTGTACCGGTCACTACTTGTGCTCCGTTGTTGGTACTAGTGCAATAGTACTTGGTGCAATGGGTGTGCTGCATTTCCTGCAATGGAAATAAGCCTACTAACCTGCCAAATGCTATTGATAGGGCTCAGGCTATCGCCTTCTGGTGATTTTGGCCAGCCTATTATATCCTTCTTTTTAAATAACCCTCCCCAGCAGACAACTATCGCAAGCATTTTATGCTAGGCCATTGATTCCTAAAACATCTTTAGGATTTTATTACAGATGTTTCCCATTTCAGGAAATAAAATGTTATTGTTTGTAAAATGAAAAGTTATACAATTTTTCAATATACTTTCTGTATCAATTCCTCACAGTTTTCTAGATCTCTGCTTGCTGTCCTTCTATAGAAAGCTTTTATGTTTACTGCACGGCTCATTAGTATCACAGAGAGTTAATCAGAGCTGTGTGTTATAACAAGCCGTTCACCTGTGTGACCATGGTCAAATTTCTGTCCACTGGAAGCAAACATAGAAGCTTTCTATAGAATGTCAGCAAGCAGAGATCTAGAAAACCATGAGAAATTGATATAGGAGGTATATTGGAAAAATATATAATTTCATCAATGTTCGCTGTCCATTCTAGCTTATCATCAATTACAACACAAAGATACTTATAGGTATGGACCTGGTTGATTAAGATAGGAGCAAGGGCTGTTTTTTTTCCTCCGTAGGTCTATGACCATTTTTTTAGTTTAGGCATGTAATAATAAAGAAACGTCACTGAGAAGTAAAATTTGTTACGGAGAAAATAAGCCTTCACACAGCTTTGTACACAGAAAAATGAAAAAGTTATAGATTTTTGAAGGTGGGGAGAGAAGAAATAAAAAACCACCGTGTCCTTAAGGGGTTAAGCAGTCAGTCTTTGATCACCCGACAGGTTTTATATTTATAATTTTCCCATGGGGCCACATGAGAAATGGTTTGGAAGGCTGGACTTATATACTTAGTTTTACCCAATACCTAATGCCACATATCAATGTGTCCCGCTTCTTATTATGCCCCCATTCATAATTTCACTATGCCCCCTCCATTATGACCCCATTTATAGTGCCTCTTTTAGAATGCATCCTCTCCTTATGCTCCTTGCATTATGCCCCTATATATAGTGCCCTTTCTCCTTGTGTGCCCTCTCCTTATGCCCTCTTTTATACTGTCCACATATAAATAGTGCCACCTCTCCTTATACTCCTTTTATAATGCACCTTCCATTATTCCCCCCCATATATATATATATATATATATATATATATATATATATATATATATATATATAGGCCCCTTTCCTTATGCCCCCTTTTATAATGTGCCTAACAGGGACCAGGTATTTGGTGCATCTCAACAAATATCTGGAAAACAGGTAAATCCCTTTCCTGAAGTGCCATTACTGTCAGTTCTCCCTGGGCCCATGGGTGCTCAAAAAAAGATATCTTGAGATGCTGCTTGGTAGCCTCCTGAGCGGTGATACCACGCCACTGGGGCTCTGATGATTGTCCTTCACTATCAGTATGGGCTCTGGAAATGTCCCATCTTTTCCTTATGGAGGAGTTGTCCGTTGTAAAGCCAGACACCCATGAGAGATTTCTGCGGGTATGGGAGCCTTGGATGCACTACCGGGAGTCCGAGACCCTCTTTGGAGGATAGACTCACCAACCCGATCTCGCCCTGCCAGTCTTTCCTTTCCTCTCCCTTACCTAACTCTTGAGTTCCCCCGTTACCTTGTCTACCTACCCCTACTTTTTCTGTGTGCCCCTCTGTGGTGTCTGTTAAGTATGTCGGTTGCTTTGCATCACATCTCGAGGGTTTACCCACTGGTATTTGCAGTCTCCTTCACTGCCTCCTAGAGAGCGGGGTAGGAGGAAAGGGGGTGTACCAATGTGATAGGCCTAATAAGGGACTAAGCTGCAATAGCTCGAAACGCGTCAGCTGAAACCTTGTTCTGCTTATCATGTTTTAATCTCTAAACTAATAAAGAAGCAAGATTTTAAGGAAGTGCCGTGTTCACCTTGATTGAAAACAAAACTGATTGTCACCATGTACCAGCCAGCCCCCATTACCTCAGGGTCCAGCTTATATAATAACATGCAATGGAGATGGCAGAGACTATAATAGATAAGTGACTGTGTATCTACATAGGAATTTGAGGGGCAGTGGTAAATAGTGAATCAAGCCATTTGTCCCAGATAGCATGGAATTTATTTTCCTTTTTTCGCTGGATAAATATCCACTGTTCAGGTGAAGCAAAAACTTAATCAGTCACTGTACTAAGTTACAGGCATGAAACTGTTTTGGTCAGGGCCAGTGATTGACAGGAGTTAACTCGGTGCACCAAAACATTGGTTAAGATTTTGACATCAACCTGAAGCAATGTTATTGGCCTGTAAGATTTTCAGAGGGTAGGGTCCTTTCCCGGCTTGGGGATTACTACTATACGTGCCTCAGCCATGGAGTGAGGCATATATTTTGCTCAACAAGGGGGCCAAATAGTCAGCATGTTGCTAACAGAATTCAGGCAACAGCCCGTTAGTGCCAGGGGGTTTAAAGTTAGGCAAAACCGTGACAGCCTCAGCAATTTCCAGTTCAGTAATGGAGGCCGCCAGGGCTGTGCAGTCCTCAGGAGACGGAGTGGATGGCAGGGGTAGAAAGGTATTCAACCGTTTCTTAGGCCATTACAGCATACGTAGATTAGTACAAGGTAGTGTAAAATCTCCCTCTATGGTTCTGTAGGACAATGTTGGCATCCCTCTGATCACAAACCTCAGTGACAACTGCAGGAGCCATGTCATCCCTAACCAGACAGAGGGACTTTGTCTCTAATCAATATATATTGTTCAGCAGTATATATATTAAGTAAAGTAGAAAACAAAAGTGATATTAAACAACTTCTGTCCTGTCCCCAGAATCCCTCGCTATCACACATAGGAACATGGGGGAACAACAACGATGCCAAAAGATTCACACACTTGGGACCAGCGGGCGGTCCTAACCAGGTGAATTTAATCATACATTATCAGGAGGAATAAATGATGAAAAGCACAATCCAGGGGTCCAAGTAAAGATACTCCAGTGTAATTTAGTAGGAAATACAGTTTTTACTATAGGAGATATGCCATTTTTTTCAATAAGGCTGCTGCAAAATTCCTGTCATCACACAGCCAAGTACAAAATAGCATTTTGTTCTAGGTACTGCCACTAGGGCGGATTTTAAAATGATTTTATGAAGAAGAGTCTTTTTAAAGATAAGCAAACTCCTACTTTTCATGTTTTAGGGCACATATGCCATTGCTGAAAACAACAATAGAACTATCTGTTCCAGAGTAAGTATAATGCATGTTATCACAAAGACAGTACAAGTAACATTAGTTTAGACCAAATTGATGTTATGTAAACAGGGTTAATCCAGTGTGAAAAATATTAAAACATCCATGTATGAGGTTCTTCTTTGCATGAAATTAATCCACAATACACAAATATATATCAAGTTCTAAGTATCTCCATGATTTTTTTCCCATGTTTCTTTATAAAATTCAGTGCAGTTTTGATGTTATGAATTCAGTCAATTCCCTAAACATCAGAAATAAAGCAGCGGTCCAGTTGTCATGACAGGTTTTCAACAATTCTTTTGCTTTGGAGTTGTTGCTATGGTACATGCATACACAGCACTATGGTGATGCCTGTACAGAATGGTGTCAGTACACATACTGCTTATATGAACTGACCCAGCTGGATGGAAAGCTCCACTTTGGGAACCTCTGCAGTAAAGAGTCAAGCTCAGGTGAATGCTGATTCTCTCCAAAAAAATAATGCGAAGCAGCTGCAATGGTGAGTACGCCATCAAGGTGTCCATCTGAACACTGGAAGAGAACAAAAAGTCAGTGTCTTTATGATATACAGGAGATATTGGGGGGGGGGGGGGGCAAACTGTGCTTCTGTATTATTGCACTTTAATTAAAGCATGAGTCTCAAAGCAACTCTTTGCAGTGCCAGCACTTCAGTTCAGATGGCAGACAGGGACTCCTTGCATTATATCTATGATACAAAGACTCCCAACACAGGTAGCCTTAGACTGTGTATGGACACACCCCTATGACAAAGTAAAATAATAACAAATAGTTGGCAAATATCACTTTAAATATCTACATACTTGTGAGGAGAATCGCTTGTAAGATTAAAATTTAGAATATTTATATATACATATATGTTTGTTTGTTTTTTTCTTTTCCTGCTGACTGGGAGGGGTGGGGAGGGAAGAAAAAGGAATAAGAAAAGAAAGAAAGAGAAAGGAAGAGGGAATGATAGGGTAAAGAAAAGTACTATGATATCAAGATATTCATTGTTGTAGTTATATGTCTATAATTGAATCGTATAAGTGAAATTGGCATGTTTATGCTAGATATTTGAGATACTCATGTAATAATATACAGTGGTTTGTTGATGATGTAAAGACTATCTCAATTGTACTGAAAAAGTTTATTGACAATGAACATCTTGTTGATGCTTTTGCTTGTTAAATTCTTCCTTGCTTTTCTTATGGGTTTTTGTAATATTTTAAATATTTGAAGAAAGAAAATACACATAGGAGATCCAGAACAGGCTAAAGAACGAGTGGCAAACACACAGCCTACAGGTCAAGTCAACCCAGGTCTTGTGTTATCTGACCCCTCACCTTTCTCACCTTTCTCCCCCCAAAGAAGCAGCAGTCTTATAATTTACTCTTTTCCCACATTGATTGTACGCGCCAGCTCTAATGCCGGCAGATGTGATGGATGTGATCACATCATGTCTGCCGGCTTCAGAGCAGGCGCGTACAGCCAACGCACACAGGAGTATTGAAGAAGACTGCTGATTCTTTGGGAATCCAGGCCTAAAAGGTTATCTGACAAAAATCAAATCTTATTCCCAAAAGTAACCAAGAAATTAAGTTACTATAGCACAGACCAATGAGGCTTGACTGATGTGACTGATCATTTTATAGGTCTTCCTTTAATAAAGTTTGGCTATATTCACTAAAAAGAGCGACTCAAAACAAGGCAATGTTTGCTTTGTAGTGCAAAAAAAATATATAATTTAAAATGTTCAATTTGTATTTACAAGAATACAAAGATCACTGAAGCCAACTAAATTCAGACCAGCAAAAAAAGATGTGAAAAAGAGAGAGTTAAAAAATGAAAGGATTTGGAATGCAGTTCTGGGTGTGAATTGGGTGGAAGACATTGTTATTTCAAATCAGAACCAGCAAGCACAAAACAACTCTAAAATATGGGAACTATATACAAAGCATTCTTCACATGGGTGTATTATGAGCCATGCAGAAGCTGAATATTAAGTTCCAGAGATAGAACAGGACTCTATCAGAGGAAAACTGTTTCTAAAGGTTACTTTCCATGACAGAAACAGGACACTGCTTACCTTAACTTCAACCCAAAATTTCCATGCTGGAGCATGAAGACCATGGGAATAATATATAAAATAGTCTCCTCCATTACTAGATGCCGGTATGCCATCGCCCAAGGACCAGCTGGACAGCACACAAGTTTCAAGTGGATGGATGTACACTGTGATATGACTGGGTCCTGCCAGAAGGGAAAGATACTTAGAAAGTTAGAATGCTGAAATTTCAGCAAAGAATAGAAAATATAACTTAACGCTGTTAGGTTATAAATAATGTTAAGCATCATGTATTAATAGATCAGGGTACTTACCTTTAACCTCAAAGTTTAGACGCAAAGCACCCCAGGGCATTTCTTCTTTGGATTCTAGTTTAAAATCCATGTCCTCTTTTACAGGAGGATGTGGAGCAGGAATGTACCAATTTTTTCTGTTATTTAGAGAAAAAAAATAGAATATAAAAATTGAGCTGCTGTATTCAATTCTTCATACAGTGAGTGCGTACATCATCCATACTACATATAAAGCATTTATTATCCTAGACTACTGCCCTCATTCAATTTAAAGTGAGGTAACAATTGTAACTAACCAGAACAGAAAACATTCACTTTAGATACAATCTATAATCGTACAATTCGTATAAGCAGATATCGCAGAATGGTAATACGTACTAAATATTAACATTAATATGAAACAGATAATACTAACCTGATTAAGCGGTGCACAGGGAAATACCAAGGAAACCCACAGAAGGGTTCAACATCACACGGGGCCCTTACAGAGTCATTTAATTCCAGTATATGAGGTGTGATGTGTGTTACTCCATTGTAATCAAAGCCATTTACCCATATGCCGGAGTCTTGCTTTACCACATCTCCATTCAAGTTGTGAAAGACCCGGGATGTGTGCTAGGGAAGTAGAAAATAAATGTTAATAGATATTTCAAAAGAAGGTTTATATATGTGTGCTCACCCTTCAGTATAATGGATGAAAAAAAATGGGTGCAAAGAATCTGCCCTTGGTATCTAAAGACAGGTTAGATACAAATGTGAATATAAACCTACTACACCATTTCTCAGAACTCAGACGGAAATTGTGTTTTCAAATGGCAACAAAATGTATTGACACATATGCTTATACTAGTAAAACCATTGAATAAAAGCAAAATCTAAAAACATGTGAATAACAGTCAATGTGGAAGCCAGTCCTAGTCACAGATATAGTTCCACAGTGCAGGGTCCTCACAGTGACGTTTTTACAAATCTGTTTAAATAACTGCTCTCAATTCACATGTGTTCTGCTTGGTAATGGTTAGCGGGCGTCCTATTTACAACACACCATGTTAAACATATATAATAACTATTGATGACAGACTATATTGAAAAGCTATGGCTACAACTTGGATACAAAATAAGATATAGGTGGGCCCACAACCAATGAACATATATAGTGGATACGGAAAGTATTCAGACCTCTTTACATTTTTTACTCTTCGTTTTATTGCAGCCAATTGGCAAGATCATTTTTTTGCTCACTAATGTACACTCTGAACCCCATCTTGACAGATAAAAAACAGAAATGTAGATATTTTTGCTAATTTATTAAACAACAAAAACTGAAATATCACATGGTCATAAGTATCCAGGCCATTGCTGTAACACTGATATTCAACTCTCATGCTGTCCATTTCCTTCTGATCCTCCTTGACATGGTTCTACTCCTTCATTGGAGTCCAGCTGTGTTTAACTAAACTGACTGGACTTGATTAGGAAAGGATCTGCAAGGAAGAATGGCAGAGGATCCCCAAATCCAGGTGTGTAAAACTTTTTGCATCATTCCCAAAACGATTCATGGCTCAAAAAGGTGCTTTTACTCAATACTGAGCAAATGGTCTTACTGAATACTTATGGCCATATGATAATTTATTCAACAAGGAAAACTGAAGTATCAAAAATATCTACATTAGTTTTTTTTTTATGTCAAGATCTCCTGGGAGAAAAGTGTACATTAATGAGCAAATAAAAACTTTTTTGATCTTGCCAATTAGCTGCAATGAAAGAGTAAATATTTTCTTTACCCACTGTAGATAGAACCTAGGCTATTGCTTAACATTACTGCTATGTTCCAAATAAATGTATGCACTAGGTAAATCTACAAGAAATATAATACATCTGCACTACAATAAAAGTCCATAAGGAGAGTATGTATGATATAGGTATAGTATAGGTATAATTACCTGTAAGAAGATTCGCTTTGGCTTGGGGCTGTCCATATCGCCACTGTAAGGAAAAAACATCCCAGAACACACAAGGATAAATGTGACACCAGACAGAACAGCCAGAAGCAGCATTATTGTTTTGGTACTCTTGACCAGATAAATGAATTTGATCTAAAAGAGAACAAACCACATCCAAAAACTATACATTTAATAATAGCATTTCAGTATGCACTCCAAATTCATATTTTTCTAATATTATTTTCTATAATCATTCTCAATGTTAAAAATAAAAAAAATATATATAATATATCACTTTAATGACCAGACCATTTAGCTAAAATATTTACTTAAACTTTTAAAAACATTTTTGTAATAAAAATATGACCCAACCAAGAAGTTTGGTTCAATCAAACAGACAAAGGAGAGCAATTTTTCCATTTTATATATTCACACACAGAATTGGTTTATATTAAATTAAAATTGTACTACTGGGTACAAAACAGCTTTATCTAACATGTGATTCATAAGTATAACAAAAGATAACCTCCAAATGTACTTACAAAACATGTCACTAAAATGACAGTACAAATGACGAGGAAAGAAGCCATTACAACGTCTGGTGGGATTTCTGTACCACTACGGCCCAATATAGGAGTAAACATTTCAAAAACGGCCCATACATGATAGGTTGTGTGCAAATAAGGGTAAAACAATCCAAGAAGATACACCGCTATGTATCTGAAAGAAGAACCTGTTAACAAAAAGAATACATATTATAAACTGGAAAATCTAGGTGACAACATTTAATGAGCAGAGAGCTTTGTGTGACGTACACAGAGTGCCTCTTATGACTAGCTATAGGAATATTTAGTACGATTTCAGCAAAGTAACATACCGTATATACGGTATATACGGTAGGTCACAGCCTCTCAAGAATGTAGCCAGCCAGCCCCTGCCCCAGTGTATATAGCTTGCCAGCCCCTGCCCCAGTGTATATAGCCTGCCAGCCCCTGCCCCAGTGTATATAGCTTGCCAGCCCCTGCCCCAGTGTATATAGCCTGCCAGCCCCTGCCCCGTCGTTCAGCACAACAATACCGGATGGATCGCACAGAAGATCTACGGGTGCCACCCAAAGGTGAGTTTTGATTTATTTATTTTTTTGACTCGAGTATAAGCCGAGTTTGGGTTTTTCAGCACTTTTTTTTTGCTGAAAAACTAGGCTTATATAAGGTAGGTCTTTGTGAATATTAGAAAATCTTGTTACTGGCAAAAACCAAACTAACAACCTAACCCTAACCACAATACAATAAAATAAAATTTCTGAAAATTGCAAGACTAATATGTCTGACAATCAAGACCATTTTATAATATAGCACTAACTTTATTCTTGGAAGAGCTACTGAAAGGCTTTATATACTTTATTATGTACAAGACATATTCCAGTAAAGGGGATGTTAAAGGATAATTCTAAAAACACATTTTTCCCTTCCCCTTGATTGCATTGTGGGTAATAAAACTGTTGCAATACATTCAGTTCACTACAATACAGCCTGGCTTATCAAACCCCATCAGGACTGTGTTGTCTTACTGGTTACTCAAAATGCATCAAAAGAGCATAAAATGGCCAGCTAGACACTGAACCATCTATGCCTGGGAAGTTAGTATGATAATCCTTCTCCCAATATTCTCCTACAGAATCCTTTGTGATACTGTCCATGCAATTACATCATCAAGAAGTGAGAGAGACCTTTGGTCAGATATACAAATACATGTAATACTGAGCAGGTCTTCAGGAGATCACATGAGTCTTCAGATAGAAAGTGGTAATTGAATAAAATAATACTCACAGACTTACTGGGGGGTAGCAATGCATTGATATAATGAAAGAGGTGGGGGTATCACTGGAATGTGTTTTTAAGCAGTTTAGCAAAATCAAGCATGGTCTGCACAGATTACATCAGTACCTTGATGAACAGATTCTTTTTCCGCAATTAGCTTTGTGACCAATGGGAAAATCACCCACATGGCGAAGAAGTAGGCAGAGCACAGGCCTTGCTGCGTAAGAAGCATCATTGGAATGCCCCAAGATAGTAAGGAGACATCGAAGAACAAGTCTCCTAAATACTGCGTGCTTGTATTCTGAGGAATATAAAAAATAGGTTCTGTCAATAAATATGGGAGATGACACATTCCATGTATAAACGGGTGAAATACAGTAAACATATGGTGCAGTTATGCTGCGGCTGGCCACATCCAATTAACAGATTGTGCTGATAATTAATAGTAACAGTATTAAGTTGCCATTTAATTTACAGTACCATGAATAAGAAACAATTATTAAATCATTTTCTTATGAATTATCAGTAATCTGTATATTGGATGGCATCACCATATAGTTGCACATTTAGGCAGTCCTGGGTCATCTGCTCTAGTCCAAGAGGAGGGTCAGTAGAGCGCTTAAATAACATCCAGGAGCTTAGGGACTTGTACAATGGAAAACCTCCATAAAATCCTCACTTAAAAAGTACTCTTCCCATCACCACCCACCTCTGTTGCTATTAGCCTGCAGTACTTGTTAAAAACAGTACTAAGGACATCTTCTAGAGGCAGCTTGTTAGACTGGAGGTAAGGGCCAAAGGAAGATTTAAGTCTTCATTTATTTATTAAAAATAATACTTAATGGAAACCCCTTTAGGGATTAAAAGAAAAAAAATTAGTACTACCCTAATTCCTGCCTCAGGTAAAGTTTTGTAAACCTCTTTAACCCACTGTATCTAGCATGTGCTGTTTATTTTTTCTATGAGCAATTAATTAACAAATATATGTCCCAATACCTTTCTTGAAACATTTTTGGAACAAGGTTAAAGTTTCCAAATACTGATATGGAATTAACATAGGCTTCTTAAGCAAAAATTAATTAATTACAGCCCCACATGGAATGGAAGATTACAAATGATATAAACTTACAGTAAAGTAGAAGGCTTTAGCCATGGTGTGCATTAGAATGAGTTTCGCAAGAGCAGCAGCCCCATACAAAGTCACAGCAACATAGAAGTGTGTATACCAGGACAAGGAATTGCCAGTGAGAGAAACCAGCACAGCTAGAATGAGGACAGTAACAAGTGCCGAAATCCAACTTGTTACATTGATGAACAGTCCCACCATGAGGTCTCGGGCATAGTTTTTACCTAAAGCAATATGACGAAACAAAAGTCATTTTTAATGGAAGAACATCAACAAATACATACAGATAAACATATCATCTTGTAGTTAAATGAAACATTATTGCCTCCATATACATTTGTAAAGCATACCTCCTCTTCTGTACTTAATGGTCTTCTTGCTAAGGTAAAATAGTGCAGCTGCTGCTATAACATAGTTTATAATAGTTCCAATGCGCGCTGGATAGGACACCACAAACATGCCACTGACATCAAAAAAGACTAAATTGCCATGGCGGTACTCTGAAGAATCAGCAAGCAGGGGAGAGGATGCCAAATACCGCAAGACACCCAGTATATTGTCACCTAGGAAAACACAGACATGTTATTCATGATAAACACTGAGAAAAGTATGAATGTTGGTTGTAGACATCAGACTACTTATTTATTTGTTCATTCTATCAGAATGAGCAAGCACTAATTACTGATTTCCTTGGTTAATTGAGGCTGTGCTCCTGATCAAGTATGGTACTCAGCATTTTCTGCTTAGCCACCGGTAAAACCTCCACCAAATGTTATAATATGCTGGCAGCATAATGTACACAAATTATTATTTCTATATATTAAACTATTAACAGGATTTTCCCATTTAAATCTGTATTCTAATGAACTAGTTTGTGCACCAAGGTCATGTCCTCACAGAGAACTGCCGTTCTTGCCTAAATCACCTACCTCTTCCTCCAGTGTAACCCTGTTTTACGCCTTACAAGAAAGATCACCTACTTATATGAGAGAGTGGCCAAGGTAGGAATAGCAGTGCTGTGGGTGCTAACCTTGGTACAACAACTGCTTCATTAGTTTATGGATGAAAATGGGACATTCTCAGAAACTGCAGAAATATGATGACATGGTGAGGGAAGAGAGAGGGAAGAGAGAGGGAAGAGAGAGGGAAGAGAGAGGGAAGAGAGAGGGAAGAGAGAGGGAAGAGAGAGGGAAGAGAGAGGGAAGAGAGAGGACCATAGGAGTGAGGGCCCTGCTCGCAAGAGCTTACATATGATGTGCATTTCCTCCATAAATGCTGCCAACAGACTAGAATGCTTGTGTAGGTGGTAGACTCCAAAAATAATACTGACACATTGCTCCATAATGGTGGATGGTAAGGATAACAGCAAATGTATATTTTTTATGTAACCCTGACAACATTACCATAAGTAATGAAAACTGGAATGGAAAAGCTAAATGGAAAGCATCACTTACCTGCCCTCTGGATAGTGTCCGTATGAATCCGGTCTGCTGTGTCATACTTTGTGTGATAAATGTAGCCATTTTCAATAAAAGCCAAATCAATGCCTGCAAACAAGGGGATATGAGAGTAACAGTTATATGAATAATATGTGTCACAGAAACTAAATTATACAGTGTATACGAAGCATGGCAGTGGTATCTTTTTTTTTCTTTTTTTTTATCAGAGACCGGCAGTATGCAATAATATTTTTTCACAGTTGGGAGGGGGGAAAGGCACTGTCCATTTTAGAATGAACCAATGAAAACCAACAAAGTTATTCAAAATTATCTGAGGAATAGGGAATCCTGGTATGTGATCTAATACATTTATTAAAACAGATTTAAAACATAATAAGCTACTCATTTTAGAAATGAATCAGAACAGACCTGGTATATTGCCAAAATCCCTGTAAATACGGAAATCTGTATCTGAGGGAATAATGCCGCTCTGGAATACTTCTTGGGCTACCACAGATGCAAACGGGTGAATAGCAGCTGCTGAATAGGCTTGTACAAGCCATGGATTTTCCGGCCCTGCAATGATTATAAGAAGCAGAATATAGAAATGGTCTTCCCTACAGAACATGCAATAGTTAAGCAATTTAAAAACACATTTTTCCATTAAGGGATTCCTAGCGAGCACTTTTTTCTTCACCGAGAAAACATCAGAACAATTTTTACTATGTAGTTATGTAATGTCTAAAGCAGAGATCGCGATAACGCCTCTACAAGCGTCTATGACGCTTGTAGAGGCTGATTTACTCCTCCAAAAAACCTCCAAGCGTATAAATACGCTTGGTGGTTATCTGCCTGCTGGGTGCTTGGCTGCCGGCGCTTGCTGCCCAGGATCTCAGCTCACGCCCGCAACACTCGGCAACACCCACAATATAGTGCTGCCCCCTCCTCTCCTGCCGAGCTATTTTGCGGCTCCGATGGAAAGTCATGTGACCGGAGCACAGGTCACATGACGTTCTACATCTGCCGCGGGCTGAAGCAGTGAGTAGCTCCGCCCACCCCCCCATGGCTGTGTGCGACCGTGCACACAGAGCTATGAACAAGATCGGGCTGTCTATGTGACAGACCAATCTTGTAGCCAGAGCAGCCCCTGTATACAGTGAGAGGCTGCAGGGAAGGTGCTATATGCATCCTCCCTGCATGACTCTGTATACAGATCACTGATAACAGTGATCCAATAGACTGTTACCATTAGGTCACTGTTATCTGTGATCTATATATAAGTTTAGCAGGGAACACATGTGACCTTGTAAAAAAAAAATGTAATTAAAAATCCTAAAAAATGACAGTAAAAGTAAAAATTAAACAGTTTAAAAAAAGCGTTATGCCCCCAATCCCCCCCCCCAAAAAAAAAAATTGAATAAGTTTAGCGGTGTCAGGCATCAGCCAGGTCTATGTGGGAGGGGGTCCTGGGGGTGGAGTGCGGTGGCCAGCATCAGCTCTGGCCCGCTCTGTGGGTGGGGTCTGGGGCTCAGCGTCAGCCCTGGCCCGCTCTGTGGGTGGTGGTGTGAGTCTGGGGCCAGCGTCAGCCCTGGCCCACTTTGTGGGTGGTGGGGTCTTGGGCTGGTGTGGGCTCTGGCCCTCTCTGTGGGTGGGGTCTGGGGCTCAGTGTCAGCGCAGGGCCGCTCTTTGGGTGGTGGTGGGGGGTCTGGGGCCAGCGTCAGCCCTGGCCCGCTCTGTGGGTGGAGGGTTATTGGGCCGGCGTCAGCTCTGGCCTGCTCTGTGGGTGGAGAGTTATTGGGCCGGCGTCAGCTCTGGCCCGCTCTGTGGGTGATGGTAGGGGTCTGGGGCTCAACATCAGCCCTGGCCCACTCTGTGGGTGGTGGTGGGGGTCTGGGGCCAGCGTCAGCTCTGGCTCACTTTATGGGTGGAGGGGTCTTGGGGGGGGCGTCAGCTCTGGCCCTCTCTGTGGGTGGGGTCTGGGGCGCAGCGTCAGCCTTGGGCAACTCTGTGGGTGGTTGGTGGTCTGGGGCCAGCGTCGGCCCCAAATAGTACTATAATTGTCCCAAGAAGCTACAAAAACATGGGCTGTAACAAATTTTCTTCTATAAATAGACATCTATAATAATAATAATCTTTATTTATATAGCGCCATCATATTCCGTAGCGCTTTACAAATCATAGGGGACAAATTTTACAAATAAAATAAGACAGTACAGGGTAAAAACATAGTCATATGGAACAAAAGTCTATTAACACTATATACGACTAGGAGTTATATATTTGTATTACTGAAAATTTCATACTCCTCCTCGGCTGAGATTACTCCTCAAAAATGGTGAGAGGAGTATTATTACCCTTATGGAAAAATGTTAGTGCGACCTCTGGTCTAAAGTAACTTATGTGACCAGGTTACATACCAGTCTGAAATACTAGCTCCTTCCCTCCTACTCCTGCAGCCTCCAGGTTGATGAAAGCCCGAACCAGCTTTGCCCACTGGTGCTGAGTGATGAATCCATGACTGCCCTGTACAAAGAGAATCCAAGTGATCTGTTACCTTCCTGACAGGGCCATTATTTTACAACCATTGCCATTCTGCTTTACCAATGCAACAAGCCAGTTTCAACCAGGGCCGTACATAAATGTGATGTATATGGAGTGTTCATCTTCCATGCATGGGGGAGTATTGCAAGGGAAATTTACGCCTTTAAAAGATGAAGGTCTTTATGCCTTTGATCACATACACCAGCAGCCTGAGGGACCTTCCAGGTTGTCTAAGGGTATCTGAACAAGTACATGTGCACACATAATCCTGCAGCATAATAAAATAGCATTGTAGTGTATGGTATTTATGACAATCCCATGCACACGTTGCTAAAAAAACGAGGAAATGAGTGGTAGCTGATGCATGTGGTATTGCAGCGGGATTACTGTTACAATAAATTTCACAACGCGTACAGATACCCTTAGTATTCCTAGCAACAATAATCAAGATGTGACAACATATGCTAGTGAAATATTATCACTTAAAGGAAACCTACCACTTCTGATGGTAGGTATGAGATGTAGACACCGGGCACCAGCTCAGGGTGAGCTGGTGCCGGAGCTTATCTTAGCGAGTGTTTTAAACCGCTATATTGCGGTTTAAACACATTTTGATTTACCTCTCCGAGGTAGCTTCGGCGGTGCGCGCGGCCGTGCACGCGCGCGCCTCCATACCGAGTGCCGGAGGCGTCACGCGCGCATGGCGGCGCGCAGCGCCGAAGCTACCTCGGAGAGGTAAATCAAAATGAAGTGGTAGGTTTCCTTTAAGAGTATGCCAATATTTGTTAATTTCTTAAAGTATGCCACAAGCACAATATCTATTACCTGCAAAATATTTTCTTCTGCTCCATTGAAAAGGAATACGATTCCATGTTTTAAAGGGACAGATGCGCTTGACAAGGAACTCAGGGTTTCAAGCATGACAGCACAGCTCACTGCATCATCACTGGCACCTGCGGTAATAGTACACACCAAGAATCAATGGTTATGGATTGAGTTTGTGAAAGGGAAAAACTATGACAGTGATAACAAAACAATGTGAACAGCAAAGAAGTGGGTCTCATTGGTGAATGACAGAAAAGTAAAGTGCTAAGGAATTTGATGTCGCTATATAAGATTATTATTAATAATAATAATAATAATAATAATAATAATAATAATAATAATAATAATAATGTGCACCCCAGCAACCAAACTTTGAAAGCTACGTATAAGGCCGTATTCACATGACCGTAGGGGGACATATGAACAGACCCAAGATGGTGGGCATACATACATCCCCCATAGACCGGCAATGGCCACATGTGCAGCACTGTACCGCTCTGTACACGGGAAAAAGATAGGACATCCCCCTATCTTTCCCCGTGCTATGAGCCGTGTGGGCATATGTCAGTGAGAATGCGCCCTAAGAAGAATGTTTAAAAAATAGGAAGTCTATACAATGTAGATTTTATTAAAGCAAACCAAAAAATATTAAAAACACTTAAAAGCGCAACATCATGTGTACAAAACAGTACAATAAATCCCTCATATCAAAAAGATGGTACAATAAAGATAAGGAGCATTAAGACATGTAAATGTCCTACACAATAAATATATCAATAATAATATGGAATGGATCAGGGAAAAAGAGTCATGGACAGTTCTAAAAGACAACAATCTAGTCAGCGAATAATATACATAAACAAACCTATTTGTCCCCATGTCCAAAGTGTATAATTACCTATAACAAAACACCATGTCGGGATGTCATTACTGACATGGGAGAGGCAGTACACATAAAACATGACTGACAGGCACTGACAGTATGCACTGATAAAACGGTCAAAGGGTAAAGAGAGAAAGGTTATTCTGCCACCTGTCCAACATGAGAAATGTCAGTACTATACAGTGATTAATCAGTAGCATATGTCAGGACAATATTTGTTTATACTTTACATTTTTCCTAGCAGAAACCGTCATATAAAACATGCAAAGGCTTTGACCCTTGTCCTTATTTAAGGGTATCAATACCATCCTTACCAGGGGTGTTGGCTACAGAGTCAAAGTGGCAATTTGCTAGCACAGCATGCTGTGCCCCCCGAGCTGGCTCCAGTTTTACAGCAATGTTAGTTATATTATCATAGTAGCTGGTAAATCCTCCAAGAAAGTCTATGCTGAATGATCCGGTAGGTCTTTGGATATCAACAGTGATTTTGTGGAGCTTGCTGCTCTTTTTTTCTATTTCCTTGATCTTGTCCAATAAGTAGTTGACTGCAAGAACTTCATTTGCAGGGCTCCCTACTGTCCTGGAGTCAATAGAGGTAATGTGTTTCAAGTAAACCCTGCAAAAGAAAAATTAAAAAAAGAATTTGACAGCACCAAACCCAAAAAGATCACATTTCAATGATTCCTTATACACCTTAACTATACTAATGAAATTAGCAGGATTGAAATGTACAAATGTAAAGATCCTTACCAGACTAGTGGAAAACGGAGTGCCCAGGATGCAAAAACAAGCAGGAATAGTACCTGTTCTGTTTTTTGCGTCTCATGAAGTTGGCTCATGCACGGGGCTGTGAAATTCAGAGCTGAGTGCATGAGCCTACAGAAGCAAATGAGGATGTGTGGTAGCTGTAGAATATATATGGCTGTCCTCATTTCCTTGTCTTGTGCAGGTAGCCTAATAGTGTCAGGCAACACACCAAAAAATAAATTGATCATTTATAATAAAAGATCATGAGTATTATCCAGGACGCTACCTCTACGATTTAGCTAATGTTTGTGTGACTTCTTCTTAGTGGTTATACATACCATAGGAGTAGTAACAGGATGCCCTGTGTAGAGTCTATTAGCTGGCAGAGCCAACCACAACTGGCCACATCACATAGTTGTGATAAAATACATGAAAAAAACAGTCTAAAGCCTAAAGTACAACTATAAAGTATTAAAACTTTTGCCTAGCTCTTCACTAAGCTAAAATAAGCAATTAATTTACACTCATTAGCGATCTGCAGCCATTTGTCAGCTAGCAGTTACCTTGTCCTACTGGCACTCTTTGTTTATTTGGTTGCCATAGGAAACCGTAGCTAGACAAAGGAAAGGATAGAAGGGTGGGTGGATGTTGTTGGGAGATCACATGCATACTCCTGATCAGTAGCTTCTGTAAAAAACTCCAGGATCTGGAGAGATGTCATAAGCACGTGACTGATCACATGATTCAGGTCATCCAATTACATACCAGGAATAGGATGTAGCAGAGATGTTTGTGTTTGAAAGTTTGAATATAGTAGAAATGTGTTTTGTGAAAGTTTAAATGCACCAATAAAGCTGGAGCTCAGGCTCCCCATCAGTTCTAATGAATGGCTATCAGATCCTGCAAACACAGCACAGTGTATATACAGCGAAACCTCTGTGAGCAAATTACATTGTTCAGGAAAGTGGTGGCCTGCAGATAGAGTTTAATGGCAAAAAGAAAACCAGTGATTGAATTTAAAAAAGTGTCTGAAATCCACAGTCTCATTGTGATGAACTTTTGTGTAGTCGCCACTGAAATCCAAATTTCATTAAAGACAGTTTACAAAGGTCCATTGCAGCTGCATTGCAGAATCCTCTGTGTAGTCCTAAAGGTTGGGCTTTGGTTTGGATGCATTTCAAAAAACAACGTATGACTTGTCTGTGCTGCAGAGTCCTCAGCTCTTGGCCCCCACCTTTGTGCTCATGTACAGCTCCTCCCTCTCCCACTGAAGGAGCAGGAGGGAGGAGCTGTGCTGGAGCACAAAGGTGGGGGCCAATAGTAGAGCAGTCAATAGCACATACAAGTCACATGTTGTTTTTTGAAATGTTTCTAAACCAAAGCCCAACCTCTAGGACTACACAGAGGATTCGGTCAGGGTGCAAGGTAAGTTCTAACACACAATTATATTGTTATGCAAATGTTCAGAGAAAGCAAAACGGCATATTTGCAATGCAGCTGTAATGGGCCATTGTAACCGGTCTTTTGTGAAAATGAGGTCCCCGGTGACAGGTTCCCTTTAAGCAGTATTGTCCATGTTTTTCTCTTCTATGAAACAATTATAAAATATACCTGTTTTGACTTACATACAACCTAAAGTTAAGAACCAACCTAGAGAACAAATCTTGTATGTAACCCAGGGACTGCATGTATACTGAAAATAATTATCCAAAACAACACCCTTTATATAAAGTTATACTTTATCATGTAGCACGGGTGTGTCTCCCTCATAAAATCTGATAGTTACCTGACGAGCAAACAGCAACTAAATATGTAAATAACTTTTAGCCATATTTGGAGGAGATATTCTGTCTTGTAAGAACAAGTGAAAATACAGAGTGGTAAGGAAACCATGAACAGACATGTGCTCATAACTAAAAGGATGGGAGGATGTCACTTCTATCCTTCAAGTAGATGAGGTGTTACACTCCGAGTTAGACAAGTCCTGAACAGGAATCTGGAAAATAATATGCATGGGAAATGGGTGGAGGTGATGGTTATCATGTAGGCACAGTGAAACTGAGAACACCAAGAGATTAACAGCAATCAATATAGCGAGAGGACAAGGTCACCTCATGCACCATACCAAATAACCTGACAGCAAAAGACTTGTTTACTCTACATACAATGTCATCTGTGTCTAGTCATTTCAGAGGAGGCATTTTTACCCTAATTATTGGCCACATTGCTGTTCTGACATTGACTTCTGAACACAAGATCTGGGGTCCCACTCCCCATTATTGATGACACGAGGGATTGTCATAAATCCCATACACAACAATGCTACTTTAAATTTACCACGCTGCAAATCTGCATGTGATCCGCACTGTGCTTGGCCATCCCCAACTATTTCTGGCACTGTAGGCATTATAAGGGGCACCAGGATACATGCTTGACCTGTCACCCCTTCAATAAAGGGGAACAGGACCCTGCACCTATCACATTGCGGGAAAGGGACAACTACTGAACATGGGACAAGGTCTTTCATGCATTTGGAGGGAGAATTGGGGCTACAATGCAGAACTGCTGCAATGTGTGGAATCATGGGGAGTGTGGGATAGACAACACGGGTAAATGAGGGTGTGCACATTACAGGCCAGACCAGTCTTACAGGCTTCCCTGCAGTGTATACTTGCACATACATGAACACCCCACAGCAGGGTACAATGGTAATCTATGCACCCTGCATGATGTGCCTGGCCATACATACACTGCATCCCCATCAACCTGCAGATGCCCCCCTCAGTTACCTGGCAGAGGTGGCATTGAAGCCGGTGTCGCGGGTACCCGGTGTCACCAGTTGCCGCAATGATAAGTGCACCAGCCCTCTCATCCCGAGCACATAGAGCAGCAGAACAGCCGGGACTGCAGCTCCAAACACCAGGCTACGGCTCCGCGCCTTCCGGTTATTACCACCGTTATCTTCCCGTCGGTTCCCATGACCGGATCCTGCCCCAGAATGTAGCACATTGTGCCGGGACCTACGGACCGCATACCCCGTTCTATCCATGCCTGAAGCACTGTAGCTCCGCCTGCCGCTGCCATGGAAACCTCCAGCCAACCAGAAGACGCGCTGTCATTGATTCGTCCAATCATCGTGCTGTGGGAAGCGGAGAGTTCCAGGTCGTCCTTGCCGGCAAATTACAGGAGGCGGAGAGGGTCAAATTGATCAACTGAATTGATCATAAGCGTAGACTAAGCGCTAAAACTGCCCAGATCTGTACTTTCATTGTAGAGATCACATCTAGCCATATACTGGTCCGGTTATTCTGAGGATAATTTCCTAGTTTTTACCATTAAAGTGGTTTCCGAAATTGGCTCCTCTTCTTGGCTCCGGGCGGTTGAATAAAAAGAAGTTGCTTAGGGCTGATGTACACTACAGGGTTTTACAGACGTGTGCTAGCTTTATTTTTACAGCTATTGGACACAGCCTGCATCTTCTACCAGACTGAGAGTAACCTTCCTGCAGACCAGCTACCTTACACCAGCTTGCAGAATCTACTGCTGTTACGTTTGCCTGTTGTCTGCTGTTCAAAAAAGAACTGTAAGTTGATTTGCACAACGTTGCCTCCTACAGACACCTCAGGGGCTGTCCCAGGGAGAAACCATTGCATCAGCCTCTCTCTCATCTAATTTCTTGCACACACCACCTGCTGGAGACCTGCCAGGCTGTAGAACAGTCCTCCGGTCACCATACCAAGCCCATGCCCCAACTGCCAGCCACTCTGGTATTCTGGGCCCAGCTGCCTCCAGGCCACAAGAAAAGGCTGGGCCCCGGGGGAATGTTGAAATATCTATCTTGCAATGTTCTATCTCTCTTCTACTGTATTTATCTCTCATATATATCTACTGTATATATAATCTACTTTATAGTTTTGCATCTAGAAATCTCTATCATCTTTCATATTTATCTTCTATCATAATAATAATTCCTTTAATCATATACCACACACAGATTAAGCAGTGATGCACAGAGCATGCCAAATCAGTCCCTGTCCACAATGGGGCTCACAATCTAATCAACATACCATTACGTTTTGGAGTGTGAGAGGAAACTGGAGGACCCGGAGGAAACCCACGTAAACACGGAGAGAACATACAAACTCTTTACAGATATTGACTTGAACCCATGTCCACAGCGCTGCAAGGCTAAAATGCTAACCACTGAGGCACTGTGCTGCCGATCATCTATCTCCTATATTCTCCCATATTACAGATTGTTTTACCATACTAAAAAGCCTCTTAATGACTGTGACTGGTCATAGAAAGTTTGGGGCCCTAATTTTAGTTTTGCCCAGGACCCCACTTTGTCTAAAACTGGCCCTGCCTCCTGGTCGGGTCATCACTAAATTTAGCTTCAGTTAGTTTCTTCGTTGGCTGGAGAGGGTCTGGCCAGCTCTCCCATTCTACCTTTAAACTTCCTTACACTTTAAGACTGGCCTTGTCTTGCAAAAGTTTACAAATAGAAATTCAATCCAAGGCTCTGGGTCTTAGTACCTGTCAGTCAGTGTTCTTTGTGTGTGTCTCTGTGTAATGATACCATAGAGACTGCCATCTTGCTGCCCAAGCAACAGAGACAATCTGGCTCCTACCAGCCAGCCCGCTTACCAAACGACTAGGGCTGAGGCACTCTCAAATTCTTGCTCCAGAGCCAACCAATCCACTGCCTTGTTTGTGCCTGCAGGAAGGATCATTTACAGGATCGTGAATGGAGGTTTGTTTGGGAAGTTTAGTAAAGGAGGATGGCCCAACTGACTAACTGTGCTGTAAAGGTTTCACATACTCTTGAGCCCTGAACAACCAGTAAGTTCTTCCATCTGTTATGCACTAATTGTGCCGCCCCCCTCTCTACACTGAGCTCCTCCCCTTGCAGTCCCAAGCCTGGCTGCCTACATACCAACCCACAAGATGCCGTCCCAGCCTTAAGCAGCAGGGGGTGCCGCCCGAGGAGATTTCCTGAACTTGCCTCATGGGTGGTATGCTCCTGAGAACGGGCAGCACAGAAACTAAGTCAGAGACAAGTTAGGGTCCACTGCACTTAGAAGTAGGAGTTAAAATCGCAAAATCGGAAGTAAGGTGAAGCCAAGTACACAGCAAAAAATCATTATTTGGGAAATCAGTAACCCTTGTAGGAACTAGTACATGAAGAACATTTATTGCTCAGGCAATCCCCATGGGGATTAGGTACACTGCTGCTCAGACCGGCACTTTAGACCACCACTTGGACCAGCATATATCTCCAGAATGGGGATCCAAAGACCCCTTTTCTCAGACAGCCAAATTGAGACTAGGCATTTTGGAATGCAGGCATTTTTAACATTATTTATGCTGGCATTATTTGTTTATCTTCTTTATATATGCATTCTGGAGGAAATGGGGTAATTAAAATACTAAAGTCTTAAATTTATGTATTTACTAAATAGCATTACTTACAATTTCTTTTACTATTTACTGCTATTTTCTTTTACCATTGGGTAATATCGCTTCTGCAATATACTGCCTCCAAAAGGATAAAAATTGCCAAATAATCACCATGTCATGCCAACTGATCTGCACCAATGGGCATAGCACTGATTAAGGAAGTTAACAGTAGATGTCTGCTGTAGTATTATTATTATTATTATTATTATTATACAGCAGACATCTAGTGTTAACTTCCTCAATCAGTGCTATGCCCATTGATGCAGATCAGTTACCATGACATGGCTATCATTTGGCATGTTTTATTCTTTTGGAGGCAGTATATTGAAGAAGCGATATAACCTAATGGTAAAATGGTGTAAGCCAAAAGACAGATAACGTGTATGTAGAGAATTTAGTACATGAACACTCTCCATACATCATTATGACATACACTCATCGGCCACTTTATTAGGTACACCATGCTAGTAACGGGTTGGACCCCCTTTTGCCTTCAGAACTGCCTCAATTCTTCTTGGCATAGATTCAACAAGGTGCTGGAAGCATTCCTCAGAGATTTTGGTCCATATTGACATGATGGCATCACACAGTTGCCGCAGATTTGTCGGCTGCACATCCATGATGCGAATCTCCCGTTCCACCACATCCCAAAGATGCTCTATTGGATTGAGATCTGGTGACTGTGGAGGCCATTTGAGTACAGTGAACTCATTGTCATGTTCAAGAAACCAGTCTGAGATGATTCCAGCTTTATGACATAGCACATTATCCTGCTGAAAGTAGCCATCAGATGTTGGGTACATTGTGGTCATAAAGGGATGGACATGGTCAGCAACAATAATCAGGTAGGCTGTGGCGTTGCAACGATGCTCAATTGGTACCAAGGGGCCCAAAGAGTGCCAAGAAAATATTACCCACACCATGACACCACCACCACCAGCCTGAACCGTTGATACAAGGCAGGATGGATCCATGCTTTCATGTTGTTGACGCCAAATTCTGACCCTACCATCCGAATGTCGCAGCAAAAATCGAGACTCATCAGACCAGGTAACGTTTTTCCAATCTTCTACTGTCCAATTTCGATGAGCTTGTGCAAATTGTAGCCTCAGTTTCCTGTTCTTAGCTGAAAGGAGTGGCACCCGGAGTGGTCTTCTGCTGCTGTAGCCCATCTGTCTCAAAGTTCGACATACTGTGCGTTCAGAGATGCTCTTCTGCCTACCTTGGTTGTAACGGGTGGCGATTTGAGTCACTGTTGCCTTTCTATCAGCTCGAACCAGTCTGCCCATTCTCCTCTGGCATCAACAAGACATTTCCGCCCACAGAACTGCCGCTCACTGGATGTTTTTTCTTTTTCGGACCATTCTCTGTAAACCCTAGAGATGGTTGTGCATGAAAATCCCAGTAGATCAGCAGTTTCTGAAATACTCAGACCAGCCCTTCTGGCACCAACAACCATGCCACGTTCAAAGGCACTCAAATCACCTTTCTTCCCCATACTGATGCTCGGTTTGAACTGCAGGAGATTGTCTTGACCATGTCTACATGCCTAATTACACTGAGTTGCCGCCATGTGATTGGCTGATTAGAAATTAAGTGTTAACGAGCAGTTGGACAGGTGTACCTAATAAAGTGGCCGGTGAGTGTATATTTAAGGTAACTGGTCAGGTTAAGTGTTTAAGCACTTTTAATTCCACAGTCTCTCTTAGGATCATTTGGAATACATAATACAATCACATTATGTAAAGCTCAAAATACACCACATAATATACCTAATGTTGAACGCTCATCCTTTATTACTCATTAGCTGGTAAAAAAACAACACATCAAAGGTAACACATAACATTAACATCACACATCTAGATCTAAAACTTCCCTCACAAAAAAATACTTAATTTTGTTAAGTACTGGCAGTCCCCTACTTAAGGACACCCGACTTATAGACGACCCCTAGTTAAAGACGGACCCCTCTGCCCACTGTGGCCTCTGGATGCTTTACTATCGTCCCAGACTGCAATGATTAGCTGTAAGGTGTCTGTAATGAAGCTTTATTGATAATCCTTGGTCCCATAAAACTAAAAATTTTGAAAATCCGATTGTCACTGGGGCAAAAAAAATTTTTGGGCTGGATCTACAATTATGAAATATACAGTTTTGACTTGCATAATTTCAACTTAAGAACAAACCTATGGACCCTATCTTGTATGTAACCCGGGGACTGCCTGTACTGTAAATATACCCTAATGTTCTACTTAGATAGTATTCTATTAATCTTAAAACTGTTCCCTAAGTGACATATTTTCACTTTAACAGAGCCTGTAATTGTTGAAAAGGAATGTTTGAGGCTAAAACTCATGACCATCATGAGAATGCAAAAAAATCAGCTGAGAAAACGGTATGCTAAGTAGAGTTCATTTACAGAATCCAAACTATTAAAGGTAAAACCGACAAGAGTGGCTGGTCTCTTGTTTCATGGAATGACTACAGTGTTCAAGACAGAACTCATCATAGTGATTTACACTGGAGATCAAAATGAGAGAACAACACCTATAAATGTCAAGGTCATTATGTAGTCCTATGTGAATTTATCTCAACATGAGTAAAATAGCAGTATTTTAAGTTTATTTCATAAATTGTACATATTCAGAAGGGTAAAATAAAAATGTGAATGAAATAATTATAAAAGAATTAAATTAGAAAACACAAGTTATTTGTGTTGATCTGACACCTGGTGCTGATTTCCTTCATAATCTGAGAAACCCTATTTAAGTGGCAGCCTATCTTTTCAGATTTCAATGACTTTGCAAAAATGTTTTGTGAAGTGTCCAGAGCACCAAGATTTAGCACATCTAAATGCTGCTATATTCTTACAGATGTATACATTCAAGTGAGGATAATATGAATTATTTGTTTATTAAATGAAAAATAATAAATAATAATACTAAAAATAAATAAAAATAAAAAATATACCTAACAATATGACACTTAATAAAACTACCGTACATTAGTGTTCATGGTTTATAGATGAAAAATTAATAAATAATTTATGAGACAGTTCCAACTTTAAGAATCCATGTAGTAGTTAATACTTAAACAACTTTTCACACATTTCACACATATCACACGTTAATTCGTAATTCAAGTGCTGAAGACTATCCACAAAAGCAGTGTCCAAAATTGAATGTTATATCTCTAGTTCACACTTTAGTACGACCAGCATATGGCTCTAGTTCACACTTTGGTAAAACCAGCATGTGGTGCGTCTGTGTATTGGACTTGTATCCAGTGCTGCAACCTTAGTTGTAGGTTAAGACTTAGTGTTATTGTAGGGAGATATTGAAAACAAGTGCACCTTTAGTTGTAGAGTCATATTTGATATTTTCACAAGGCGATATTGTGATGTTATATTTTATCTTTTGAAACAAATGTTGCCCATCAGTGTTCTTAATTGGCAAATTGCAACAATGTATCGTCTTGATGATTACCCATCTAGCGCTATAGATCTAAGTGACCGTGCACAGTCACAGAACTGTTTTTCAACACTATTAGTTTATCATGTGCCAGTAATTGTTTCTTTTTCAGTGGCAGCAGATAAACCTATAAAAAATCGTTAGTGGAAATAGTGGAAAAAATAGTAAAAAGAGTGGTAACGTTACGCACGACCCATACAGTGCTCGACAAACGTGTCTCATTCGGCGAGTCTTTCTCTGGTTGCTACTAAGCCGGAAGAGTCTTCCTGATTTGTAATGGAGACTTTTAGATTTATGTTGGAGACATCAAGGTGTTTTCTTTTTTCTTTTTTCAATGAAAACACAAATTTTGCACGTAGGGAAAATAAACTCTATGTAGAGACGTATATCGCTAAACGCGTTTCGGAGGTTCTACCTCCTTTCTCAATAGCTAGTCAACTAGCTATTGAGAAAGGAGGGAGAACCTCTGAAACGCTTTTAGAGATATACATCTCTACATAGAGTTTATTTTCCCTATGTGCAAAATTTGGCTCTTAAAAGACATCCATCAAACATTGATCAATGGAGATGACTTTATTTCTGAAAAAATGAAGTGATCATACATTTCAATCTCCATTATATGTTGCATGGTGTTTCTGCTTAACAACAGTGCCAAATTGTATTAATTGACACTATATATACTATACCCAATAGATCTTATATATAACATGCCCAACCTATTTTATCCCAGAGATCTGCAGAGTACATGTTAATTTGTAGGGTGGGTGTGGGCAGGGCCGATTCTAGCATATTTGCTGCCTGAGGGGAATATTAGAATGCTGCCCCCGCTCACTGTTCAGTAAAGAATTTTTTTATAAAGCCCTGCTCTCATATAAATTAAAGGCCTCATTATTCAGCCCCCAATTAAATGATATACAGCTCCCATATACAGATCCCCTCCAGCTTAGTAATATACTGTATCCCATATACAGCTCCCCATCTTAGTAATATACTGTATCCCATATACAGCCCCCCAGCTTAGTAATATACTGTATCCCATATACAGCCCCCCATCTTAGTAATATACTGTATTCCATATGCAGCCCCGGCAGCTTAGTAATATACTGTATCCCATAAACAGCCCCCCCAGCTAAGCAATATACTGTATTCCATAAACAGCCCCCCCCCCAGCTTAGCAATATACTGTACCCCATATACTGCCCCCTAGCTTAGTAATATACTGTACCCCATATACACCCCCCCAGCTTAGTAATATACTGTACCCCTATACAGCCCCCCAACTTAGTAATGTACTGTATCCCATATACTGCCCCCAGCTTAGTAATATATTGTATCCCATACACAGCCCCCCCTAGTATAAGAAGAATCTGGCCCAACTATAAATATACACAGCCCCTCCTCCAGTATAAAACTAATCTGGCCCCATATAAATATAAACAGCCCCCCCCACAGTATACAAATAATGTGGCCCCATATAAATATATACAGCCCCCCCACCCCCAGTATAAGGATAATGTGGCCCCATATAAATATATACAGCCCCCCAGCCCCAGTATAAAAAATAATGTGACCCCATATAAATATATACAGCCCCCCCACCCCAGTATAAGAATAATGTGGCCCCATATAAATATATACAGCCCCCCCCCACACAGTATAAGAATAATGTGGCCCCATATAAATGTATACAGCCCTCCTACCCCCAGTATAAGAATAATGTGGCCCCATATAAATGTATACAGCCCTCCCACCCCCAGTATAAGTATAAGCATGACCCCGGTGTGTAAGGGTGTTTCCGCTATGACAGCTGACACCGCGCTGTAACACCCGGGATCGAAGCCGACTCCGATCGCGGGTGTTAACCCCTTACATGCCGTGGTTAAGCATGACCCTGGCGTGTAAGGGTGTTTCCGCTATGGATCGGATCCCCCGTGCCGCTTACCAGGGGATCCGATCCACTTCTGGGCAGCTCCGAGGACTGCCATGTGCCCCGGAGCTGCCAGATGTCCGAGGCAGACCCCTTCAGTTTACACTGCTCTACAATAATATAGTATTGTAGAGCAGTGTGTTGAACTTGAACCAGCGATCAGAGCATCGCTGGTTCAAATTCAAGTAAGTATAAGTAAAAACATGTAACAACAATTAACACTACACATTAGAATAAATAAAAAATAAATACTTAAAAATATAAGCCCCTAAAATGTCACTTTCCCATAAAAACACTTAATAAAGTATAAAAAACACAAAACCACAAAAAAACCCTGCATATTTGGTATTGTCGTCCACAACAATCTGTATAATAAAACAGAATCGTTACTGGACCCGCACGGTAAACGCCGGAGGAAAAAAACCGCAAAAAATGTTCTGAAAAAAGATAATTTTTAATTAATACCCTATAAAAAAAAATGCTCTAAAAAGTTATTTAGAAAATGTTATGCACTCTAAAATAAGCCCACTAAAAAGAACAACTGTTTTGCAAAAAATAAGCCCCTAACCAGATTTGTCAGCCGAGTTTTTATTCAGTACAATTGAATAAAACACACAAAACCCCCACATATTTGGTATCGCTGCATCCGTATCGATCTGCATAATAAAACAGAATCGTTATTAGATCCGCAAGGTGAACCCCGTAAAAAAAAAAAAACTATAATTTTTAATTAATACCCTATAAAAAAATGCTCTAAAAAGTGATTTAAAAAATGTTATGCACTTCTCGCAAAAAAATAATCCCTTAAACAGATTTGTGAGGCGAAAAATAAAAAAGTTATGCATATGAAAGACAGCGATGCTAAAATTAACAACATTTTTGCCAAATTACTTTTTATTCAGTAAAAATAGAAAAAAAAATAATCTATATAAATGAGGTATTTTCGTAATCGTGGCGACCCATACTATTTTATGGTTAAAAAAAAAAACACATAAAAATTTTCCTAAAAATTGATGATTTTAATTTCCTCCACAACAAAGAGTTAATAAAATCTCACCAATTAGCTATAGATGCCCCAAAATTACGTACCAGAAAAGTGCATCTCATGTGGAAAAAGAAATAAGCCTATATAGGTCCACATTAAAAAAAGAAAAAAATTATAGCCTGTACAATGTGACATAGCAAATCTGATCTGGATGGCGCCTCCTTCCCTTCTATGCCCGGTAGTGCGCCCATACAGCAGGTTACCACCACATATAGGGTATCAGTGTACTCGGGAGAAATTGGGTATCAAACTTTGTGGAGCCTTTTTAAATTTAATCCAATGTAAATGTTTAATTTTCCACCCAAAATGAGTGTATTGTGAAAAAGTATTACAATTTGCAGATTGCACCTCCATTTTGTTTTAGCCCCTATAAAACACCTAAAGGGTTAACAAACTTCTTAAAAGTGGTTTTTCAATAAACAACAGGATGACTCAATTATACTTCACCCAACAGGCCTACCTAACACCCGTACGCATGGCAAAGATGGGACGAGTTCCGTCGACCGCCTGTCCAAGATGTGGTGAGCTCGGGGCAGATTTCTGGCACATGAGCTGGACCTGTTCCCCAATTCAGAAGTTCTGGAAGGACATCACTAGCTTTTTGTCCTCCCTATTACACGTTCCCATCCCCATGTCCCCTGGGGCTTGTCTTTTGGGTCTTCTTTCTGAAGAAGATTGGTCCCATTACCAAATTATTTTCCTGAGGGAAACTCTATTCATGGCCCGAAAGAGCATAGCACTCAGATGGTATGATCCTAATACCCCAAATTTAAACATGTGGAAAGCACAAATTAACCAAATTCTGCCATACGAGAGACTGGTGTATAAACATCGCAAATGTCCTGACAAGTTTGAACGTGTGTGGGGAGGCTGGTGTGAGTCGAGAGACACAAATTATTCAACGCGCAGATTAAGACAGGGATTGAGAGACCTGACTTCGACAATATAAAGCAGCAGAACACCAGGAAAGACGGTTCATATTCTGTTTTCGGGGGGACAATCCACCGGACATGGAGGCAGGCAGACCCTGGGTGGGATGAGGGATGGTGAAAGGCATTGGAGCTGAGGGTGCATCAGAGATATTGAGTGGAAGATTAAGGAACGGAAAAGGGGCTGACACATCAAGTACCTGTATTGTTTCATAGTTGAGACTAGAAGAGTTGAGTTCAAACTCTAGTCTGTTGCGTATTATGTTATGTTTTCTTTTTTTTTACGTCTATTTTATTATGATTATTATCATATGTCATGGCACAAGTGTACAGCCGAACAAATAGAGACACGATAGAAAACACTCCTTTTTCGTTAAAAGAGATATGATTTATTCATTGTCATATATTAGACTGATAGGCTATGCATCATTGTATTCATACAACTTTGTATTATTCTATACAGATGTTAATGTCTCATTGCACTGAACGATTGCTGTGAACATGTTTAATAATAAAAACAGTTTAAAAAAAAAAAAGTGGTTTTTCATACGTTGAGGGGTGTAGTTTCCATAATGGGGTAATTTACGAGTCTAGCTATTATTTAGGCCTCTCAGTGTCAATTAGAAGTTGAGCAGGTCCACCTAAATACGGGTTTTGGTGATTTTACAAAAAATGTGAAAAATGATACCTAAATTCTGAGCCTCATAACATTCTAGTAAAATATGTGGAATCTTAAAAAACCATCCAACATAAAGCAGACATTTGGGAAATGGAAGTTATGAATTTATTTGGGTGCTATGACTATCTGCATCAAAAGAAAAGAATTTAGAACGATGAAAATAAAAAAAAATTCCAAATTTTTGCCAAATTTTGTTTTTTTTCATAACTAAATGCAAAAGATTTCATCCAAATTTTTAAACTAATTTGAAGTACAATGTGTCACGAGAAAACAATCTCAAAATCCCCTGGATATCTCACAGCGTTCCAAAGCTCGGAAGCCATGTCCCTTTATTGTATGAAAAGTGTCAAACCAGGGTTGAGCAAGGTGTTTGGTGTTCTTATGGAAATATTACATTTTAATTGATGTAAGCTTTTATAGCTCTGTGATTATTTACAGTGGGTACAGAAAGTATTCAGGCCTCCTTCAATTTTTCACTCTTTGTTTCATTGCAGCCATTTGGTAAGATCTAAAAAGTTTTTCTTTGCTTCTTTTTTTATGCATACTCTGCATCCCATCTAGACAGGAAAAAAACTGACATGTAGATAATTTTGCTAATTTTTTAAACAAGACTGAAATATCACATGGTCATAAGTATTCAGACCCTTTGCTTAGTATTGAGTAGAAGCACTGTTTTACCTAGTACAAACATCAGTCTTCTTGGGAATGATGCAACAAGTTTTTCACACCTGGATTTTGGGATCCTCTGCCATTCTTCCTTGCAGATGCTCTCTCAAGTAGGATGGATTGGAGAGTTGTTCTGAAGCCACTGCTTTGTTATTTTAGCTTTGTGATTAGGGTCATTCTCTTGTTAGAAGGTGAACCTTTTGTCCAGTCTGAGGTCCAGAGCACTCTGGAAGAGGTTTTCAGCCAGGATATCTCTGTATTTGTCCGCATTCATATTTCCTTCAATTGCAACCAGTCGCTATGTCCCTGAATCTGAAAAACACCCCCATAGCATGATGCTGCCACCACATTTCACTGTTGGGATTGTATTTGACATGTGATAAGCAGTTTCCACGCATACCGCTTTGAATTAACACCAAAACATCAATCTTCGTCCTTCATGTGCTTTTTTGGCAAACTGAATAGGGCTTTCATATGTTTTGCACTAAGGAGAAGCTTCATCGGCAAACTCTTCCATAAAGCCCTGACTGGTGGAGGGCTGCAGTGATAGTTTACTTTGTGGAATTTTCTCCCATCTTCCTACTGCACATCTAGATCTCAGCCACAGTGATCTTGGGGTACTTCTTTACCTCTCTCACCAAGGCTCTTCTCAAAGGATTGCTTAGTTTGTCTGGAAGGCCAAATCGAGCAAGAGTTGTGGTAATCCAAACTTTTATAGAGGATTATAGAGGCCATTGTGCTTTTAGGAAACTTGAGTGCTGCTGAAATTCGTTTGTTACCTTGGCCAGATCTGTGTCTTGCCACAAGTCTGTCTCTTGGGAAGTTCCTTAGACCTCATGATGCTCTGACAAGGTCTTATACACAAAGGTGTTTTCTTTTCCTAATGAAGTCGAAACTGTTTAATTAAACAAAGCTGGAAGGAGGAGTACCGTCTTAAGGAGGATTATAAGGAAATGGACAGCATATGAGTTAAATGTGAGTGTTACAGCAAAGGGTCTGAGTACTTATGACCATGTGATGTTTCAGTTGGAAAAAAATTCCAAATGTGAAAAAAATGGAAAAAATATGTATTTGCGTCACTTTCTTGTGAGCTCAGTTTTTAAGAATTTCACTGTGCACTCCAAATAACACCTATGCTTTATTCTTTGGTTCAGTACGATTAGGATGATACCAAATTTATATAGGTTTTATTGCGTTTTAATACATTTTCATAAATTAAACAAATGTGTACGAAAAAGAAGAAAACATTTTCGCCATCTTCTGACGCTAATAACCTTTTCATACTTCAATGTACGGAGCTGTGTGAGGCGTCATTTTTTGCAAAATGAGACAATGTTTTCCTTGCTACTATTTTGAGGACTGTGCAACCTTTTGATCACTTTTTATTACATTTTTTATGTGATGTAAAAAGTTGTAAAAGTCGCGTTTCGGACATTTCAGCGCTATGAGCCCTCTTCATACACCCTTCATAACTCTCCGGCGGATACAGCGTCGGACTGGCCCACCGGAGTACCGGAGAATCCTCCGGTGGGCCCCCGACGCCTGCTGGGTCCCTCTGCTCCTAAACCTCCGATGCCTGCGAGGCCCCGGCGCTCCGATGCCTGCGGGGCCCCGGCGCTCCGATGACAGCGCGGCCCCGGCGCTCCGATGTCTGCGCGGCCCCGGCGCTCCGATGTCTGCGCGGCCCCGCACACCCGATGTCTGCGCGGCCCCGCGAGCCCGATGTCGGCTGCTGGTGTGGTGGGTCCCGACATCCTGCATCCGCGCCAACACTCAGTGCGGCCTGTGTCTCATTGAGAAGGCGAGTTCCCGCAGCTGCTGCATGGTAAGGCCCTCTGTGTGTGTCTGTCTATCCTGGGGTGGGGGGTGAGGCCCTATTTCTATCCTGGGTTGGGGGGGGAGGCCCTATTTCTATCCTGGGGTGGGGAGGTGAGGCCCTATTTCTATCCTGGGGTGGGGGGGGCCCTATTTCTATCCTGGGGTGGGGGGGGAGGCCCTATTTCTATCCTGGGGTGGGGGGCCCTATTTCTATCCTGGGGTGGGGGGTGAGGCCCTATTTCTATCCTGGGGTAAGGCCCTATTTCTATCTTGGGGTGGGGGGTGAGGCCCTATTTCTATCCTGTGGTGGGGGGTGAAGCCCTATTTCTATCCTGGGATGGGGGGAGGCCCTGTCTCTATACTGAGGTGGGGGTGAGGCCCTGTCTCTATACTGGCTACTGGAGGGACTGGGAATAACCCCTAAACTCACAATGCTGCAGCATTTCTCCTGTGCTGTGACTGTCCTGAGGAGAAAATAAACTCTTTTACTTAAAGAGCTACAGCCGCAGTACACATACATACTTACATGGAGCTACAGCCGCAGTACACATACATACATACATGGAGCTACAGCCGCAGTACACATACATACATGATGCTACAGCCGCAGTACACATACATACATACATACATAGATGGAGCTACAGCCGCAGTACACATACATACATACATTGAGCTACAGCCGCAGTACACAGCCATACATGGAGCTACAGCCACAGTACACAGCCATACATGGAGCTACAGCCACAGTACACAGTCATACATGGAGCTACGGTCGCAGTACACAGCCATACATGGAGCTACAGCCGCAGTACACAGCTATACATGGAGCTACAGCCACAGTACACAGCTATACATGGAGCTACAGCCACAGTACACAGCCATACATGGAGCTACAGGGGAAGTACACAGCCATACATGGAGCTACATTAGCAGTACACAGCCATACATGGAGCTACAGCCGCAGTACACATACATACATACATGGAGCTACAGCCGCAGTACACAGCCATACATGGAGCTACAGCCACAGTACACAGCCATACATGGAGCTACAGCCACATTACACAGTCATACATGGAGCTACAGGAGCAGTACACAGCCATACATGGAGCTACGGTCGCAGTACACAGCCATACATGGAGCTACAGCCGCAGTACACAGCTATACATGGAGCTACAGCCGCAGTACACAGCAATACATGGAGCTACAGCTGCAGTACACAGCTATACATGGAGCTACAGCAGCAGTACACAGCTATACATGGATCTACAGCCGCAATACACAGCTATACATGGAGCTACAGCCGCAGTACACAGCCATACATGAAGCTACAGCAGCAGTACACAGCCATACATGGAGCTACAGCCACAGTACACAGCCATACATGGAGCTACAGCCACAGTACACAGCCATACATGGAGCTACAGCTGCAGTACACAGCCATACATGGAGCTACAGGGGCAGTACACAGCCATACATGGAGCTACAGGGGCAGTACACAGCCATACATGGAGCTACTGGAGCAGTACACAGCCATACATGGAGCTACAGCCCCAGTACACTGTAATTTAATAAGATTTTTTCCCAGCGATGATTGGACACAGTTAGTGTGCATTCACACTGCGGTGGGCCCCCTCCCCAAATTTTCTCTGGTGGGCCCAAGGTACACCAGTCCGACACTGGGCGGATATATCCATCGCAGGGCGTGAAGGGGTTAATACATTAGCAAAACATCTATATTTCTGTATGGGGTGCAGAGGGTACATTAATGAGCAAAAAAAGAGGACTTTTTTGGTCTTACCAATTGGCTGCAATGAAACCAAGAGTAAAAAATTGAAAGGGGTCTGAATACCTTCCATATCCACTATACAAAAAAACACTTTAAACTTTATACTCGAGTGGTGTGCACTAAGCATTCCATTTAAGAACTACAGGCGGTCCTCTACTTAAGAACACCTGACTTACAGACAACCCCTAGTTACAAACGGACCTCTGGATGACAGTAATTTACTGTACTTTAGCCTAAGGCTACAATAAACAGTTGTAACAGCTATCACAGGGGTCTGTAATGAAGCTTTATTGTTAATCGTGGTTCTTATTACAACCAAACATTTTTAAAATTCAATTGTTTCAGAGACCAAACAAAATTTGGCTGGGGTTACAATTATAAAGTATATGGTTACGACTTACATACAAATTCAACTTAAGAACAAACCTACAGAACCTATCCTGTACATAACACGGGGACTGCCTGTATTGTAGACTTTCAACAGATCGTGTCTGTGGTTGAGCACCCTCATCATAAAGTTTGCCGTTGACCTCCTGACGCTGTACTCGCTTTGGGCATTCTTACCTACCGTATTTCCTTTGTTACCCTCCAGCACTCCATTTATGAGGAAGATCATAATATGACTGAGATGTCAATTTAAATGTGGATTGCTAACCTTGACATTATACACTACTCAAAAAAATAGATACCAAGCACTTTGACTACAGCGTGCCCAGGGCCGCACTAGTGGGGGATGTTGCAGTTTGCTGTATCTATCATCATAGTGTCCAGAGGCTGAATGCGCTACCAGGAAACAGACCACTAGTACACCAGGAGATGTGTAGGTGGCCATAGGAGGGCAACAATCCAGCAGCAGAACCTCTACCTCTGCCTTTGTGCGATTTCAACAGATCGTGTCTGTGGTTGAGCACCCTCATCATAAAGTTTGCCGTTGACCTCCTGACGCTGTACTCGCTTTGGGCATTCTTACCTACCGTATTTCCTTTGTTACCCTCCAGCACTCCATTTATGAGGAAGATCATAATATGACTGAGATGTCAATTTAAATGTGGATTGCTAACCTTGACATTATACACTACTCAAAAAAATAGATACCAAGCACTTTGACTACAGCGTGCCCAGGGCCGCACTAGTGGGGGATGTTGCAGTTTGCTGTATCTATCATCATAGTGTCCAGAGGCTGAGTGCGCTACCAGGAAACAGACCACTAGTACACCAGGAGATGTGTAGGTGGCCATAGGAGGGCAACAATCCAGCAGCAGAACCTCTACCTCTGCCTTTGTGCGAGGAGGAACAGGAGGAGCACTGCCAGAGCACAGCAAAATTACCTCCAGCAGGCCACAAATGTGCATGTGTCTGCACAAATGCTTAGAAAATTACTCCAAGAGAATGGTATGAAGGCCAACGTCCACAGATGGTGGCTGTGCTTCCAGCCCAACGCCGTGCAGGACACTTGGCATTTGCCGGAGAGCCTCAGGATTGGCAAATTCGTCACTGGCATCCTGTGCTCTTCACATATGAAAGCAGGTTCACACTGAGAACATATGACCGACGTGGCAGTCTGGAGACGCGGTAGATTTTGATCTGCTGCCTGCAACATCCTTCAGCATGACCGGTTTGGCAGTGGGTCAGTAATGGCATGGGGTGGCATTTATTTGGAGGGCCGTACAACTATCCATGTGCTTGCCAGAGGCAGCCTGACTGCCATTAGGTATAATTAGGGATAAGATCCCCTTGTAAGACCATATGCAGGTGCGGTTGGCCCTGGGTTCCTCCTAATGCAGGAAAATATTTGACCTCATGTGGCTGGAGTGTATCAGCTCCATATATCTCACTCCATTCACCAATGTCACTTTGCACCACAGATTGTCCAGGAGATGGAAGATGCTTTAATACAGATCTGGCAGAAGATTCCTCAGTAGATCATCTTCAACCTCTTTAGGAGCATGCCAATGCATCATAGGGAGGCCATACATGAACATGGAGGCCTCACACAATACTGAGCATCATTTTCACTTGTTTTAAGGACATTTTATCAAAGTTCGATTTGCCTGTAGTGTGTTTTTCCACTACATGTGTAGTGTCATGGGCTTTTACAATCTGTCTTTAGTTAAAATGAGGTCCCTAGTGACAGGTTCCCTTTAACTGGAAAAGGGGTGTATGCCAAACTTATGCATATATTCCTGATTTAGGAACATTTTTCTGCCGCAAATTAAGTCAACTAATATCAGGTACAAAGTTAAATTTGACAGCCTTAGGCCAATTACACATGGATGTTCGCAGCCTGTGTATATGTGCCGTATGGTGGCACGATCCGACAGGCTGCACACAATGCAGTGGACGGGAGTTCCTGCATTATTTAGAACTTTTAGGGTTATTTTATTTTTTTTAATTCTTTTTACTGTATTAAGTATTGCAGTATAGTGCGATTTTTCTATTGATCTGTAAGAGTGTGCTTTTGCACATTGTTACTGATCTTGCAGAATGACAGTTCCTTAACTATCATAAAGACTCCAGGCTGTCATGGGGATTACATCACTGGGAGCGACAATCAGCATTTAACAGTTGCAATCAGTGAACAGAGGGGTATGGAGTTGGCTGTTCCCTGGACTTTTAGGGTGCACTAGCACATTAGCTATAGTATGCATCTGTTTCTGCCAATTAATTAAACTGGTATATCCAGTGCTACCAAAGGGATTCGGGATAGCAACAAGCATTGGCACATGATACACCAGTGCTTGATAAATCCTCCACCACCACCACCATTGTGCAATAAGGGCACCATTTTGCCAAATGTTTGCTTAAGAATTTGTATGGGCAAAGCAGTGTATGCATCTGAAAAATTATCTGTATATTTGCCAAAAGTACACTACAGAAATAGCATAGAACTAACATAAAGTTGTATATTATAGATATTTTATTTCATATATAGTAGATATTTAGGAGAATTGCATATCTAGAGGGCATTTAGAAGGAATGGACAGATTCAGCTTTCACGCTCATTAAACATATCAAAAGGTTTTTTTCAGAGTTCAACACATGACCGTCACAAGATTCAAAGTGAAAAGATTAAGAGAGGAAAGCAGTATCTGTGACCAGAAACAAATATCTACTGCAAGAGGTAAGTCTAAGCTCATGCCTCTATTTTCCTTTAAAATTTGATTCTTTTTTATGCTTGATGAATAATCTTAAAGCCTCATGAACTTTGAGGCAACTTCAAATATTTTTTAACTGCAGATTTTACCAATAAAGTAATTTGGTCATTAGGTCATTAAGATATTACCACATATTTTACAAATAACTGGACCTAATTTCACAGCAGGGAGTTTTAACTAGATTTGACACAAAACTGCCATAGGCAGAAAGAGGTTACCCGTATCCCGACAGCAAATGTGATCATTTAAAACATCACTTTTATTATTCAAAAATATAAAATGACAGTAGCATTGCTACTGAGTGCTAATCTGAGATTTTTAAACACTTCTCAGTTGAGCACTCAGGAGCAATGCTAGTGTCATTTTATATTTTTGAATAATAAAAATGACGTTTTAAATTATCACATTTACTATCCGGATATGGGTAACCTCTTTCTGCCTATGGCAGTTTTATGTCAAATTAAGATAATACCAGTTACACATATTGCATGTTAAGAACTTGTGCAGCTAATCTAATTTTATTGTTTTTATTTAGATTTACCATGCAACCTCAAGTCTTTACAACTGAGCATAGAATACAAGAGATTCATTGAGTAATCTTCCTGACTAGTTATATTCTCATTTGTTCAGCATGTAGCTGAATAATATGGATATTTAAGTACTAATGTACAATGCATACATGTTCATGTACATTTAGTGGAAACACATGAAAAAGATATAGTAGAAGACACAAAGAATTTTCTATTTGAGTATAATTAATCGTTCACACATTGCGCTTTGGTTGGGTTTTCATTGCGTTTTAAAACGCATTACAACAGCTGAGATGAGGTGATTTGCCTAATTACATTACTGTTAACACATAGCGTTAACACATGTAAATAGTGATGTAATTAGGCAAATCTAGCAAATTTTAGCAAATGCAATGGAAACGCAATGTTACTTCATGTGATCAAGGTTGGAGCCTTTGGAATGCGTCAAAAACACATAAAAAAGCAACATAACGCATCGCGTGAATGCGCCCTGAGGATGTGTTTCCGTGTTCAGGTTTTCTGGTGCAGTTTGGCCACGGTCACACGTACCGCTAGGCGTCCGTTCATAACGTGGCGCTAGCGCACAGGGGGAGGTCCTCGGCCCGAACGCACATAAGTTTCCAGAGAAACGCATGCAATCGGCTTAACAATCGCATGCGTTTCCCTGGAAACGCATGTGCGTTCGGGCCGAGGACCTCCCCCTGTGCGCTAGCGTTGCGTTATGATGGGCACCTAGCGGTACGTGTGACCGCGGCCTTTATGAAACCAAAAGCAGGTGTGAATATCACCTCCCTCTTTTTTTTATTTTACTCCACTCCTTGTTTGGATATCAAAAACTGCACCAGAAAATCTGAATGTGGGAATGCACCTTCCTATACTTAGCACATTGCAGGTTAATGAAGGGGTTAATGTTCCTCTCAGTTACTAATTGGATAGCTGGGAGGGTATTTAGGTATGTTCTTGAAGGTAGTTCATAGATGTTATTCAAAACTGCAGTGATGATTTTAAACAATTCTTTTTTTCTCTTTAGTAAAAGCTGGTTCTGTGAACCTTGGAGAATGCCTCGTCCAGATTCATCTCGTGCACTAGGAGCATACAGTGCTAGCAGGGGTCGGCCACACTTGGGGCTCAGTGCTGAAGAGTAAGTGGAATTGCTTTTGTCTAAATAGTCAGTGTTTTGGGAAAATGCTGCTGATGTATGAATACACAAATGGGTGTTAGCTTACTGCCCTCCTTTAGTTCTGTTTATAACATTTTTAATGCATTTTGTAATGGTGTCTGTTCATATTCATTGAACTCACTTTTGTCATTTTAATGAAAATAATAAGGCAGGCTGCTGCATTATTTTTGTAACTCCTTTTTGCACTCCTTGCATTGCACCTCTGTTTTCTTTCAATAAATGTAAAAATAAGAACCTAAAAACCAGATGATAAAATAGTAACTAATTAAAAGCGAAGTGTTAGACACAGGGCGCAGTCACACGTTGCGTTTTGAAACTCATTACTACAGCTGAGGAGCGGTGATGTGCCTAGTTACATTACTGATAACATTTGCATTTAGAAAAAGCAATGTTAATGCATGCGTTAACAAAATCCACATGTTGACGCATGTTAGCATCATGTTTACATTGCATTTTACAAACCTGTGCATTTATAAAATTATATAAGTTCACTAGGGAAGTAAAAGCACCAATGTAGAATAATCTTTAGGCCAGCTGCACACATGGTGTTTTTGGGCCATTTTACCCTTGGTAATGGATACAGAAGTTCAGTGTGTGGTGTGTTTTTTTTTTTGTTTTTTTTTTAAGTACTTGGGCTGGAAATGCATAGCTGGTTCCCTGTGGTCCACTAGTGAGTGACTCCCCAGTACCTGTAGGCAAATCTGCACTTCAGCTGTTTAAAAACACAACATGTGACCGCTCCTAACCTGCAGCAATTTGCATTGCTAGCAGCATAAAATGAACTACACTGCAGGTTAAACATTATGCAGCATGTCAATCACTACAGTAGATGCAGAATTTAACTTTGGGCACAGAGGAAAATTGCGACTGAAACTGGCTGTTCTCTGCTGCCAAATTGCTGTACAATATGACTTCGGGTCATAAGATAACTGTCTTTGTACCAGCCAATTAACAGTGTTGGCAATGGTGTTTCATAAATGTATCCTAAAACTCTTGGGCCCTATTTGGCTGGTATAGGGGAGCAGCATAGTTAAAGCTAATAATGGCTGCAAAAATTGTTGCTGTTGAAAACCCAAGACCCTGGTGTGAATGCCTCAGTACTTTGTCTTGACATTTGATCAGACTACACACCTCATTCATTGCATCATATAAATCTAGGAGTCAGGCCGGCGGGCACACGTGGCGCTTTGAACCCGTTTTTGGACCATTTTTAAGCAGTCCGTGAAAAACGCATGCATTTTTTACCTGTTTTAATTAAGAAAATTGGTAAAACCGGACTGCTTAAATGGCCCAAAAACGGGTTCAAAATGCCACGTGTGCCGCCGGCCTTAGGCTACATTCACACTGCCGTATGGAGGACGTATATACGGCCGACGTATATAGGGCCGATATACGTCCTCCATAGACGGCAATGGGCGCACGGCGCCCTACGGGAGCGGTACGGTGCAGCACACGTGCGGCTCCGTACGCGGAAAAAGATAGGACCTGTCCTATCTTTTACCGTAATACGGCGCCGTGCGCCATTACTTCCTATGGAGAGGGGCGGGGGTGAGCTGCGCTCACCTCCTCCTCCTCTCCCCGTGCACTGCCGTTGCCCGCTACGGTACGGTACGGGCGGGCAACGGCAGTGTGAATATAGCCTTAGAGTTCTTGCTCCCCCTATTATACAGCAAAACTGGAATGTAATGGACTACAGTATTGGCACTGCAATGAAGCAGGGTTTCCTTGCATTTTAGATCGACAGGATTCCTTCCATGTGGTCAGCCTATGACGCTGGATTCTACAGTCTGTGGTCATTAACTGTGAAAAAGCTCTAAGGGTTTATTCACACAACGCCAACAACTGTCCTAAGGGCCCCGAGCAAAGTGATATCTAGGGGGACCCTTCATAAACAATACTCCTTTTACTGTAAATATTAACTGTCCAGTTTGCTACATCTGTATATCGTGAAGGTGACTTCTTGGATAGAGGCTTAGATTGCTTGGACCATTAAGAGGTGACCCATATTCCGAATTTTATCACCCGTAAACCACCACCAGGAATAGTATGAGTGGAATGTATGACACTGACAGAAGTAAATGTCCTTCTTGGTCTTTAATGTTGACGATAGAATCATACTGTTAAAGTATAATCTGTATCAAAATTTAACTACAGTATTTCATGATCTTCATTGAATCCATTTCTAAAGGTTGACTTGACAGAATTGTTAAGTTGAAATTCTTGCCCCTATTTTCCTTTTTTTTTTTTTTTTTTTGCTTCAATTAACAAGGTGACCTGAAAATACTATTTGTCATTATGGTGGTACTTTGACATTAAACACATTGAAAGCTCTACCTTATATTTTGCTAGGACTGCTGGCATTGCCATTCTTGCCATCATAGCTGCCCTTGTCATGATCATTGGATGTTGGTATTTCAAACGGCGAAATGGCTACAAAGTATTTGGGGTAAGAATATTTAATGTGAGACATAATGTATAGATAAGGTTTGCTTCATAATATACCTTTGCCGACACATTATTTATTATGATCTGATTTCCTTTAAAGAGAACCCGTCAGGCAAATTAACCCCCTAAACTAAATATATTTTCATAAACTGCCCATAGAAAGCATTGCCTCTATCCCTTCATTGTCCCTCTACATGCCTGTAAACTTGAGCAATGAGGTCCTAAAGCTGTATGCAAATTACCTGTGAAATGTCCAATGAGTCCTTATCATATTCAAGCTGTCTGGCTTATTCATGAGTGGGAGGTACAGCCACACCCCCAGTGCTTGACTGACAGCCTGTATAATGGTGTATGGCTCCTCCATGTGCTCCCTGGTGCTGGCGCCCCCTGCAGCCTGTGTGTGTATAGGAGAGATGCAACCGCTCCAGGCAGCCATGATATAGCAGAACATGTCAGGTACTTGTGTAGCTGATGTCTGTCTCACACATGTGTATTAGGATGGAGAGCATGTCAGCAGATAAAGCACAGACACTAGCAATGCTTTACTATACATTACACACAGACATGAGGGGAGGGGTAACAAGGGTGATAATAAAGGAAATATGATTTTAATCATTAATGTATGAATTAACTAGATAAAGGCTGGGATGAAATCCTTGTGAGCTGCTCCAACAGGTAGTGGTGACAGTTAGCTGCAGAGACTGACTGACTGTTTTTTAAAGAGAACATGTCAAGGTGATTTGGTTAAAGAAACCACTTTTTAGTTTAGTGTCCCACATCTTCCTATAACAGCTTGGTGCTATAAAATATTAGATTTTGGATATTACAGAAGGGAGTGTTGAGCAGATAGAATACAGAGATCAACGAACATAACAGTTTGATTAGACTCGCCTTGTGCTCCAAGGTTCAGCTACAATCCTGGAATATAAATGCCACTGCAAATGACACCTACAAAAGTTATATATGTCTAGCACTGCTAGCTAATGCTACCAGCAGTTTTTGCCATACAAAGACTCAGAAAGGATCCCTTTAATGGAGTTTTGCAGTAATCCTTTAAAACCCATTGGGGGCCAAAGCAAGGGTTCTCTCCTCTATAGTGAACGCGGTCATTGGGGCAGATTTACAGAGCTTGTACACAAGTTTCCTGAAATATTTACATTTTCTGGTGCACAGCCAGGTATTACAACCAATCCCCATTATGCCACATCACTGAGTGTTCTTTCCTACTGCCTATGCACTAGCTATAGCCTGGCGTAGAATGGTATACTGGCCACTGGACCTATCATGAAGCCAGAGCCTCTAGATATATTGGCATAGCAGAAGGGGCAGGACTTGCATTATGCGCTGCTACACCATACCTTGAATGTTGTAAATCTGTCATTGCATCCACTATTGAAAAAAGATGGCACAGTTTAAAGGGGTTGTCCGATATGAATAAAAACTTTACTGGGGGAGGGGGGCTATGGGAAAAAAATAAACCTATACTTGTCTCCCTCTGCACTCCTGGTGTCCCTAACCGTTGTCCGTCACTGTCATACCTGTTTGTTTACAGGGCCATGGCACCTCTGCTCCAACAATGCCACTCACCTTGCACGACTACCTGTTTCCAGTCCCAGTGACAGTGGGTGTGCCAGGCTGACAGAAGTTGTCAGAGCAGAAGTGCTGTAAACAAACAGGGAAGCAACAGTCTCTGGCTCAGGACCTTGGGAGCGCTGATGGAGGAAAGTATAGGTTTTTTGATAGGGTTGGTTTTTTTTTTAGTTTTTTTTTTTCACTCTCAACCCCCAGTAAAATCTTTACTAATGTTGGACAACCCCTTTAATTCACCAACTATCTGCCCAAAGATACTAGAGCTTAGGCAGGATGATTGCCACCATAAATCCTAGATGGAGATGGAGAGAGAAGGGGGGGGGGAGCAATGTGTAATTTTTTTTTTTCTTCATCTGCTTTGAATAGTTGAAAAAGAAAACTGTTTCAGTCCCTAAACCTGTGGTTTGGAATATTTTCATCTAAGTAAGAGGCAACTATATGTACCACTGCTACTTAAATAATAACTACAACCATGCCAATGTTGTGTATAATAAAGGAAGAAAAAAGAGTAAATTGAGAACTAAAAAGTTTCTTTTTTCCAGACCTACCCATTTAGTCCAAACTCAATCCGCTCTATGATGGGCGCATCACGCGAGACAGGAGAATGTAAAGTCCCATTACAAGATTACAACACTCTGAACAACGTGGTAAACTAAATCTATTGTTTTTGTTCTTTAAAATGAACCTTTTATACCACTGAACTAACTGACCACTCAGTTAGCTTCTCACCTCATATGACTTTCAACACTAGAAATAGCACTATTTATTGCCTGGGATGAGTCCCTTGCAGAGGCCAGAGTGGGCATCCCTACACATGCCCCCATCCTGGTCTCCAAAACAGATGGATTCATAACTTCATTAGAAGGGTGTGGATCTCATATTTCAAGACACCAGGGCTGTGATTCTGTGTCCTACTGATCTGGAGATGTGGGGTTAAAGACCTATTTGGGAATTTAACCTTTTCAAGATTGTGTGTGTGTGTGTGTAGGAGCTACCTTAGGCTAAGGAGTTTAGGCAGTTTAGGCACGTTGCAGATTGTCGTGCAGGAAAACGCCATCCAATACAGTTTTTTTCCACCACGTTCCATGACGGCCCCCACCTGGAGGATGCTCCTATATCCTGTAGGGACAGGAAGCGCAAGAGATTAAAAGCTCCTCCCTAGCACCCAACACCAGTGTCTTCCTGTCCCTTCGGGATATAGGATGCAAGAGAGTCTCCCTAGGGAGACACGAGATTTCTTTTACTTTTTACTTTTTACCTTTTCTTTTTACTTTTTACTTTAATGGTTCCGCCTCACAACCGAGTGGGGGGAACACCAAAATGTACCTCCTCCCCGCCCCCCGTTCTGCCAGCCCAACCAACGGTCCCGGGAGACCAATGCTGGGTGGTTGCGGGGGGGACATGCAGCGGTACCTGTGCTGGGGCCCTTTTCTCTGCTGGAGGACCGGTGTGTGAGGGGCATCGGTCCTCGGCGGTGAGGGGTTCCGGCTCCGGTAGGATGTTTACGTGCGCGCGCACGTGCTGCTTGTGTGCGTGGTCCGGGATGGCCGCGTACCGGAAGTCGGCCGCAGACGCGACTTCCGGTATACACGTCAGAGCGACAGGGTCGCGTCATTGGGGGCGGACCCGAAAGCCGGCTCCGTGGACGCATGCGCAGTCCAGGAGCCCGATCGCTTCCGGTTTGAACCGGAAGGGGGAGGAGGGACGAGCCTCTCCAGAACGCGGGAAAAAATCAAATTTAAGCGTTCCTGGAAGGAAAACCTAGTCGGTGGCTCTGGTGCTTCCAGCAAAATGGCTGATGACGCATCCAACCTGTTCCAGGTCCTGGTACCCGTAAGTACAAGCCCTGGGCTGTCCTCTTCTCTCTCACCATACATTTCATACCTGTTATTAACTGTTATCATGTATGCTTCTCTTAGGGAAAAGAGCAGAAAGAACCTAAAGAGAAAGAACAGAGAGAGAGAGATAAACCCCTTAAAAAACCCTCTAAAAGATGTGGCTTATGTAGTTCTAAATTACCAGAGGACTATAGGAAAAGCCTGTGTTCAGATTGTCTGACCAAAATTTTAAAAGAGGAAAGGTCGTCATTAATGGACGAAATAAGGTCCGCAATAAAGGAAGAAGTTTCCTCCTCTATTGCTGCTCATTTACCCGAACCACCTAGGAAAAAACCTAGATACGTTCAGTCTTCCTCTTCTGATCAAGACTCAGATTTTCCTTCCTGTTCTTTAGATGATAGACCGGAAGAAAGTCTAGAGGGGGGACATTCAAAAGATCAGGGGCACACAAAGTATTTGTTTGCGTCCGAGGATCTAGACAGCTTATTAAAAGCCTTGAGAAACACACTAGAAATAGAGGATGTGTCTGAACCAACCTCTGTACAGAGTGATCTCTTTGGGGGACTCAAATACAGAAAGAAAAGTTTCTTTCCTGTAATTGACACACTAAAAGACTTAGTGTTATCTGAATGGAAGGAGCCAGAAAAAAGAATTTCTATCCCCAAAGAATTCCGAAATAGATTACAATTTGAGGACAATACTTTATGGGAGGAAATACCTAAAGTCGACATTCAAGTGGCTAAAGTAGTAAAAAAGACGGATCTCCCATTTGAAGATAGTGCCCAATTAAAAGACCCCCTTGACCGTAAATCTGATGCCTTACTTAAAAGGGCTTGGGAGACGTCTTCTTTAAATATTAAGACCAACATTGCCTCCACTTCTGTCGCCAGGACTTTATATTTTTGGTTGTCAGAATTGGAATCACACCTGGTAAATAAAACCTCTAGGGATTCCATTATAGAGTCTTTACCCCTCCTCAAATCTGCCACAGCCTTTTTAGCAGATGCTTCTGCTGAAGCTTTAAGGTTTTCGGCCAAAGAGGCGGCCTTAACCAATTCTGTCCGGAGATCTCTCTGGCTAAAACAGTGGGGTGGGGATACGAAATCTAAGTCTATGCTCTGCGGTATCCCATTCCAAGGTGAATTTTTGTTTGGCAGCGAATTAGATTCTATACTAGAAAATGCTGCAGACAGAAAAAAGGGGTTTCCGATTAATAGAATTCCCCCTAAAAAACCTTCCTTTCCCTTTCCCTTTCGTTCCTCCAGGGAAGAGAAACCTCCCTTTAGGGGCAAAGGAAAGACAGGTAGATGGAGCTACACAAAAGGAGGCGCAGGTCGAGGGTTTTTCTCTAACCCCGACCACAAGCAGAGGAAACAATGACGTACAGGTGGGGGGGAGACTTTCCCATTTCAGGCCTGAATGGGAAAAAATCTGCCAAAACCCTTGGATTCTCCAGACCATCCAGTCAGGTTACAGGGTAGAATTTCTCCATATTCCCCCACAACATTTTCAGAACCCAAATCTACCAGAAAGTCAAACTCTCCATCTCTGGACCAACATCCAACAATTGCTTCGGATGGATGTGATTGTTCCAGTCCAGGAGATAGAAAAAGGGGAAGGATTTTATTCCCCTCTTTTTTTTATAAAAAAACCCAATGGGTCTTACCGTCTAATTATAAATCTAAAAAAACTAAACAAATTTATAAAGTACAAACACTTCAAGATGGAGTCGATAAAGTCAGCGACCCCCTTGATAGGAAAAAATTATTTTCTTTGTACGATCGATCTAAAAGACGCGTACTATCACGTCCCTATTTGCCAGGATCACCAAAAATACCTAAGATTCACAGTTCGTTCCCCGGGGGGAAAAATACTTCATTTTCAGTTCAAAGCCCTACCATTCGGGATCTCTTCGGCACCCCGTATTTTTACAAAAATTATGGCAGAGGTAGTGGCCCACCTAAGATTGAAGGGCATAATTATAGTTCCTTACCTAGACGACCTTCTTCTAGTTGCAAAGACCAAATCAGACCTAAAGACCCACCTTCAGTTAGTCATAGGTCTCCTCCAGGACTTAGGTTGGGTCATAAACAGGAAAAAATCAGATTTAAAACCAGAGATGGTGAAAAAATTTCTAGGGGTAAAACTAGATTCCGTGAAGCAGAGTTCTTTCCTACCGTTAGAAAAGATCCAAAAAATAAAGGAAAACATAAGTCTCTTCCAGAGGAAAGAGTCGTGCAGCATTCGAGCAGCTCTGAGTCTTCTGGGCCTTCTGACGTCCTGTATCCAGTGCGTGTCTTGGGCTCAAAACCACACAAGGACTATGCAGGCTTGGACTATCCGGGTGTGGGACAAAAACCCTCTACATCTAGACCACAAGGTAAAGATTCCCCTTTTAGTCAAACATTCACTATCATGGTGGAAGAGTCCCATAAACTTAAAGAAGGGAGTTTGGTGGAATCCAAACCCAATCTTAACAATTCAAACAGACGCAAGCCTGTCAGGTTGGGGGGCTGCGTTGGCAGGCCACTATTTTCAGGGTCAGTGGGACAGCCAGACTTGTTCTAGGTCCTCAAACTTTCGGGAGTTAAAGGCAGTCCTAGAAACATTCAAAAAGGGCCACTTGCATATAAAAAATCAACACATAAGAATCCTCTCTGATAACACTACTACAGTAGCTTATTTTCGCAGGCAAGGGGGCACAAAGTCTAAATCTTTGTCTGAGTTATCACATCAAATTTTTAGGTGGGCAGAAACACACTTTCTATCCCTCTCAGCTATCCATCTCAAAGGTACAGAAAATATAGAAGCAGACTTCTTAAGCCGGGTTACATTAGATCCTCATGAATGGTCTTTAAACCCACAAACTTTCGGGGAAATCTGTCATATCTGGGGGACCCCAACCTTAGATCTTTTCGCAACCTATCTAAATAATAAATCCCCTAAATACTTTTCTTTAGACCATAGGGGCTCTCCTACGGGGTTAGATGCCTTCAGTCATACATGGGGGTCGGGGTTAGTCTATGCCTTCCCTCCCATACCTCTAATTCCCAAAATCTTGCAGAAACTAAGATCAGAACGGGCATTATTAATCCTTATTGCTCCATTCTGGCCAAAAAGAAGTTGGTTCCCGGTTATTCAGGAACTAGCTATAGATAATCCTGTTCATCTTCCTTATCGTCAGGATCTTCTTCTACAGGGTCCACTGTTTCATCAGGACGTGCGACATCTAAAGCTTACGGCCTGGATCCTGAGAGGGCATACCTAATGACCAAAGGCCTTTCTACCGGAGTGATCGACACTATTCAAGCAAGCAGGAAACCAGTGACTAACGCTATTTATGCCAAGATCTGGAAAAAATTCTGTACTTGGTGTGGGGATTATCCTCCTTCTCCAGAAAATCCAAACTTAGGCCAAATTTTAGATTTCTTACAGGCCGGGTTTTCTCTAGGTCTTAAACCAAGCACCCTTAAGGTCCAGATTTCGGCTTTAAGTATATATTTTGACCTTCCCTTAGCAGATCACAGATGGATCAGGAGATTCATTAAGGGCTGTTCCCGTATTAAACCACGTATACACAACCCAGTCCCTTCTTGGGATCTCTCTCTGGTCCTGAATATTCTCACAGAGCCCCCCTTTGAGCCTCTGGATTCTGCAAACATAAAAATCCTCACATTTAAAACTATCTTCCTGATAGCAATTACCACAGCACGCAGATTGGGTGAAATCCAGGCCCTCTCTCGCAGAGAACCCTTTTTAAATATCTTAGATGACAAAATAATTCTCAAACTAGATCCCCTCTTCCTCCCTAAAGTTGTGTCTGAATTCCACCGTAAACAGGAAATTATTCTTCCCTCCTTCTGTGCTAATCCTAAATCTGAACGGGAAAGGAAGTGGCAAACCTTAGATGTTAGGAGATGTGTTCTCTTTTACTTAGAAGCAACAAAAGAGTGGTGTAAAGATTCCAGTTTACTAGTTAACTTTGGGGGAAAGAATAGAGGGTTGAAAGCCTCAAAGGCAACCTTAGCCAGATGGATAAAATCCACTATATCTCTCTGCTACAAGACCACAAACACTTCCCTTCCGGGGGATATTAAAGCCCATTCCACTAGGGCCATGGCGACATCCTGGGCCGAAAAAAGGGGTGCATCTCTGGACCAAATATGCCGAGCAGCAACGTGGTCAAGTTCCTCGACATTTGCAAAGCACTATCGGTTGGATATTGCCTCCCAGGAGGACCTGGCATTCGGCAGGAAAATCCTGCAGGCGGTGGTCCCTCCCAAATAATGGGGTAATCTGGTAAGTCTCCAGGTGGGGGCCGTCATGGAACGTGGTGGAAATATGGAATTAGACTTACCGGTAATTCGGTTTCCACTAGTGACCATGACGGCCCCCCATTATTTCCCTCCCTTTCTTCCTTCTTGGAGATGGTTCTATGTGAAATTCCTTGCACTTGCATCCTTCCGGGTGGTACTTTGGTAGACACTGGTGTTGGGTGCTAGGGAGGAGCTTTTAATCTCTTGCGCTTCCTGTCCCTACAGGATATAGGAGCATCCTCCAGGTGGGGGCCGTCATGGTCACTAGTGGAAACCGAATTACCGGTAAGTCTAATTCCATATTTTTGTGAGGTGTGTGTTTGTTTTTTTTTTTTTTTTCCCATGGCAAATTGTCTAGTTTTTTTTTTTTTGTATTCAGATTTTCTGCATGTTGCCCCCCCCTTCCCTTTAGACTGAGGGATTTCTGCACAAAAAGGCACTTTTATGCAGTTTTGAATCAGATTTTTCTTCTCCCATAGACTTCAATGTAAGAGAAAAAAATACATGCACAAGAAAAGTAACCTGATGCTCTGTGTAGTAAATAAATCAGCAATTTCAGTGCAGAAAAAACATGCATAGTCTACTATTACTTTTTTCCAAATCACATTCTCTTTGATGCTAGTGTATTGTGATGTAGATTTTCTGCTCCAAAAATGTGCAACTTGTGTAAATTTTTTTTTTTTTTTTTTTTAGCCATTATGCTATAACACACCTACAGACACAACCACCTTTGCCTCACTAACTACATACCCCCCCCCTGTAGTGTATATACAGCAGCTGAGATTTTGTATGATAAGGTTGTGAGCAGCTGATGTGCATCAGAAGGTTCTGCAGCATGGCAGAGCGGCCATAGACTCGGGGGAGATATATCGGAAGTGTCTTGAGCAAAATGTTCTGAAGCTGAAGATATCAGGGAAAGCTAGAAAGAATAGTTTATACCCTATCTGATGGGGCTGGTAATTTAGTGGTGTAACAGCTGGTGACTGAATAATTTTAAATTGTACTATAGAGGCATACTGTGTGTACGGTTTAGCATCTTCTGAAAGTCAAACTAAAGGGAACCTGTCACCAAGGACCTAATTTTCACTAAAGACAGGTTGCAGAAGCCCATTGCAAATATGCTTCTGATTTCTGAGCATTTGGATTACAATATAATTGTGTGTTATAACTTGCCTTGCACCCTGACAGAATACTCTGTGTAGTCCTAGGGGTTGGGCTATGGTTTGGCTGCATTTAAAAAAAAATGTGACTTGTCTGTGCTCTTGGCCCTCACCTTTGTGCTCCTGTACAGCTCCTCCCTTCTGCTCCTTCACAGATCACACAGCCTGGTGAGCTGAGTGTGAGAGAGGAGCTATAAAAGAGCACAAAGGTGGGGACCGAGAGCAGAGGTGTCTGCAGCACAGACAAGTCACGTGTTGTTTTTTTAACCCCTTAAGGACGCAGCCATTTTACAGCTTAAGGCTCAGCCCGATTTTTTTGGATTCTGACTTGCTTCGCTTTATATGGTTATAACTTTTGAACACTGTTACTTATCAAAACGATTCTGAGATTGTTTTTTCCCCACATGTTGTACTTCATTTTAGTGGTAAATTTTGGCAGATAAGTTTTGCGTTTATTTACAAAAAAAAGAAAATATGATAAATTTTTTGAAAAATTTGCCATTTTCGAAATTCTAAATCATTGCGTTTCCAGGCAGATAGATGTACCACCTAAATAAGTTGCTGAATAAGATTTCCCATTTGTCTACTTTACATTTTCATAATTTCTGAAATGTCTGGATAATTTATTTTGATGTCACGCGGCTTACAAATAGAATAGCGCTTTTCCGGATTTTCAGAATTGACTATTTTGGGGATAAATACAGTTTTGAATGAAATTTTACACATTTAGCATCAAAACCTCCTATATAATCTACCCATTTTCAAATCTGCACCCCTCAAGCTATCAGAAACAGCTTTTACGAAGATTGTTAACCCCTTGAGATCTTCATAGTAATTGAATCAAAATGGAGGTGAAATTTAGAATGGTCATACTGTTCCCTTATACGTTCATTTAGCACTAAAATTTACACATTTCCAAAATATAAAAAGAGAAAACCCACCATACAATTTGTTCTGCAATTTCTCCTGAGTACAAAGACCCCCCACATGTGGCTGTGACTTGTTTTATGGGCGCACAGCGAGACGCAGAAGGGAAGGAGAGCCCTGCAGCTGCCAGGATTTTAGTTTCCTCATTGGCCCCTTTTGAAGGCTATAAAATTTTCGCTTTTTCGTTATTGGGGCCATGTGACGGCATTTTTTTTGCGGGATGAGATGCTTTTTCCATTGTTACCATTTTGGGGTTGGTATCACCTATTGTTGAAAATTTAGGAACTTTTTTTGAGGGCAGGAGTAGAAAAGCATCAATTCTGTACTGGATTTTTGACTTTTTTTTTTTTGGTGTTCACCGTATAGACTAATAATCCTGTTATCTTTATTCTATGGGTTGATACGATTACGGGGATACCAGACATGAATATATTTTCTTACGTTTTACTAAATTTGTCAAACAAAACCCTAATGTGGGGAAAAATCTATAATTTTTGTATTGCCATCTTCCAAGTGGCATAACTTTGTTACGTTTTTGGCTACGGAGCTGGTTGATGGCTTGTTTTTTGCGGAACATGTTGTACTTTGCCCCAGTATCATGTCTAAGTACATATGGTTTTTTGGTCGCATTTTATAGCATTTTTTGTGGGATTGAAAAGGTAAAAATCATAATTTTTGGAGGGTTTATAACAGTTTTTTTTTACGGCGTTTATCGTGGGGGTTCAATAATGATTTACTTTTATTCTACGGGTTGTTACGAACGCGGTGATACTATATATGTGGGGTTTGTGTTATGATTTAGACTTTTTTTTTGAGTTATATGTCTCTTTATATGTTTTGGGGGTTTGGGGCATTTTTAGTGATTTATGACTTTATTTTTTTATTGAATAACTTTTTTTTTTACTTTTTTACTTTTATACCATGGGACATGAAGAAGCAATCATCTGATTGCTTCTTCATGATAATATTCTGCAATACTCATGTATTGCAGAGTATTATCAGTGTCAGCCTATACACTTGCATAGGCTGGCACTGTGCCAGTAAGATGACGTCACAGACGCCATCTTACTGGCAATTCTTGCAGGTAACTCTGGGGTCCAGATCGGACCCCAGAGTTACTATAGCAACGATCGGCGCCCCCCGAAAACGGTTCGGGGGGGCCGATCGTGGGGGAAAGACACCCCAGATGCTTGTTAGATGCCGCGGTCGCGCTGACCGCGGCATCTAAAGGGTTAAGCACCCGCGATCGGAGACAACTCCGATCGCGGGTGTTACACTGGGGTGCCGGCTATTAGTTACAGCCGGCACCCCGTGTTTCCCGATGCCGGTTCGGCTCTGATCCAGAGCCGAGCCGGCATAAGCGCCGTGGCGGATATATCCGCCACTGAGCGCTAAGTCACTGCGCTCCGTGGCGGATATATCCGCCGCGGAGCGTGAAGGGGTTAAATGCATCCAAAACAAAGCCCAACCCCTGGGACTACACATAGTATTCTATCTGGGTGCAAGGTAAGTTATAACACACTTATATTGTAATGAAAATGCTTGGAGAAAGCAGAAAGGCATATGTGCAATGCAGGTGTAATAGGCTTTTGCATCCTGTCTTCAGTGAAAATGAGGTCCCTGGTGACCAGTTCCCTTTTAAATGCAGACCATACTTATCATGGAATGAAATGGTGACTAAAGAGTTATGGTATAGAGGATACTAATCTAATTTCCCCTTCTTTTGATGACAGGTACCTGGCGCGCCTCCTTCGTATGAGAAGGTTGCTGGAGATACTCAGCCACCACCTTACACTCCATGAGAACCCAAACTTTCTCATCACTTTGAGTGGACACAGATTAAACTGTATTGATAAAATGTGTACACAAAAAATCTTGCTAAATTTTGCGTCACTTGACTATAAAAGGAGACCATAAGCTTGGCTCTGGGTGTATTGGTTTAATCATCAACTATGGAACAGTTTGTAAAATGACTTTATATTCTGAAATTTGCACACAGATACACTTTCAAATAAATATATAAATGAAAAGCATGGCGCATACAATTATTGCTGGAAATTGTTGCAAACTTTTATCAAACTTCTTTGTGTCCTTTTTAGTCTAATTGTGGCAAATTTTGTGACTTTTACATCTGTTTTGCATTGTTGCGCCTGATTCATCTTAAAAATCCAGATGTGAACGTCTGGAAAAAGTCAAAAATTTTAGTGAAATTTGCACAAATAAACTCCAGTCCACAGCAGGCGTATTTATAATAAAGTAGATGCTCGGCCCACCTTCCAGATTGCAAGGCCCAAAGGAGATCCACTTTTTCACCTATTGTGAACTGTTAGAAGCAATAAAATGGTCTGCGCTGCCACCCTTTTGTGAAACTGATAATCCTTTATTTCTTAATCAGTGAAAACCATAAAATCAGCATGAGTTGGAAGCAGTTCAAACAGATCTTAGCTGGATCTTTAGTCATAGACCTAAGCTTGTGGCTGACATCATGGTGCCTGCGAAGGACCGCGCGGGGACACTGAGCTGATTCAAGGGCCCCGATGGATAGAAGAGGCCCACCTGGGGGAGGGGGGGGGGATGGTGCGTCAGAAGGTGAATACACTTTTTTTTTCTTTTTTTTTTCTCCTTGAGTATAAGCCCTATGAGTTAGGGTTTATCAGCACATTTTTGTGCTGATAAACTCTGCTTATAATCGAGTATATACCGTAACCCTCCCCTCACATGGCTTGTGTTCACTTTTGTCCATGTGGATTTGGACATTTGAAACAAAGTCTCAAAAAGAGGCCAAAAGTTGCACCTGCCAGGACAGGAAAATCTAAATATGTATCACAAGAAAAAAGACAGGATCATACATAGGGTGCAGAAAAGACATTCCTAATGTCTCAATTATACACCAAAGAAAAGAAACTGATGCATGTCCCCCACTAAGTTCAATCCCTAGCATAGTGATCAGTCACAAAATGGAGCTTAAGTAGTTTGATTTTATGATTCACTTAATTTTATAGCCTCTCAAGTATGTGGAGTTATCACCAAGATGGCTGCCACTGGAAACTACAAGTCTCAAGATCCTTTAGTTCTCAGTAACTCCTCCTACCTCTTGTGCTCTGACCCCAGTGATAATCTAACCGGTTTTCTTCCTCTGTTACCATAGTAATGAGCTGTAACTTCCATCACCACAACACTGACCATACTGGATGCACTGCAACCAACCGACTACAGCCAAACGTAGTGATGATCACATGACCTGCCCAGGCATATGCAGAACATGCGATGTGGACATGTGACCAGCGACCATCTTCTGCCCCGTGTCTTCTCCGCGCCGAGGATATTAACGGATTGATTAAATGGCTTAAGGCTCAGCCCTATTTATTTATTTTTTTTCCCCACATGTTGTACTTCATATTAGTGGTAAATTTTGGCAGATAAGTTTTGAGTTTATTTACAACAAAAATAAAAAATGGTGAATTTTTTGAAAAATTTGCCATTTTCGAAATCATTGCGTTTTCAGGCAGATTTACCACCTAAATTGCTGAATAACATTTCCCATATGTCTTCTTTACATTTTCATAATTTTTGAAATGTCTGGATAATTTATTTTGATGGCACACGGCTTACAAATCGAATATCGCTTTTCCGGATTTTCAGAATTGACTATTTTGGGGATAAATACATTTTACATATTTGGCATCAAAACCCATCAATCAGCCCATTTTCAAATCTGCACCCCTCAAGCTATCAGAAACCGTTTTTACGAAGATTGTTAACCCCTTGAGATCTTCATAGTGATTGAATTAAATTGGAGGTGAAATTTAGACTGGTCAAATTGTGCCCTTATACGTTCATTTAGAACTAAAATTTACACATTTCCAAAATTTAAAAAGAGAAAACCCACCATACAATTTGTTCTATAATTCCTCCCAAGTACAGAAACCCCCCATATGTGGCCATTACTTATGTTATGGAGGCGCAGAGGGGAAGGAGCGCCCTGCAGCTGCCAGGATTTTCATTATCTCCTTTTGTAGGCTATAAAATTTTCGTTTTTTTCGTTATTGGGGCCATGAGATGCTTTTTCCAGTGTTACCATTTTGCGGTTGTTGTTGTATTTTTATTGTTGTATTTTTTGTGTTCACCGTATAGCCTAATAATCATGTTATCTTTATTCTATGGGTCGATAAGATTACGGGGATACCAGACATGAATATTTTTTCTTACGTTTTACTAAATTTGTCAAATAAAACCCTAATGTGGGGTTTTGTATTGCCGTCTTCCAAGAGGCATAACATTGATACTTTTTTGGCTACAGAGCTGGTTGATGGCTTGTTTTTTGCGGGACGTGTTTTTCACTTTTTATAGCATTTTTTGTGGGATTAAATGGGTAAAAATCATAATTTTTGGAGGGTTTATAACAGGTTTTTTTTACGGCGTTTATCGTACGGGTTCAATAATTATTTACTGTTATTCTACGAGTTGTTACGGACGCGGTGATACTATATATGTGGGGTTTGTGTTATGATTTAGACTTTTTTTTTTTTTTTAGTTATACGTCTCTTTATGTTTTGGGATTTTTGGGCATATTGCTTTATTTTTTTATTGAATAACTTTTTTTTTACTTTTTCACTTTTTTTTTACCATGGGACATGAACAAGCAATCATCTGATTGATTGTTCATGATAATATTCTGCAATACAGAAGTATTGCAGGGTATTAGCAGTGTCAGCCTATGCACTTGCATAGGCTGGCACTCTGCTAATAAGATGACGTCACAGACCCCAGAGTTGCTATAGCAAAGATCGGCGCCCCCTAAAAACGGTTCGGGGGGAGATCGTGGGGGGGGGGAGACCCCCCCCAAAGCCAAGTTAAATGCCGCGGTCGTGCATTTAACGGGTTGAGCACCCGTGTAACACTGGGGTGCCGACTATCAGTCACAGCCGGCACCCCGTGTTTCCTGATGCCGGTGCGGCTCAGATCTTGAGGCACTGAGCTCAGCGTCCGATATATCGGATGCTGAGCGTTAAGCGGTTAAAGGACTCAATTGTATATGAATTATGCCGTTTCCTCGAATATCCCTTTAAGTTCCAGGCTGCAATGAAGTCTGTAATTAAGCTAATCCTTTGTTTCTACAGCACAAAATGTAGAAAATTCAATTGTCACAGGGACAAAAGTAAGTTTGTCTTGAGCTACGAGTATAAAATATACCAGTTCCGAATTACGTATAAATTCAACTTCAGTACAGCCTCTACTTCTCTTTACAAATCATAACAACCAAAAACATCCAACTAACCCTGATCAAAAGTTTATATACCCCAGTTTTTAATAGAGTTAATTGCCCCCTCTAATATCAATGACAGATTAACGTCTTTTGTGGTAGTTGTGGATGGTGCGCTTTATTTTCTCAGACGGTAAAGCTGCCATTCTTCTTGGTAAAAAGCCTCCAGTTCCTGTAAATTCCTGGGTTGTCTTGTATTAAATGCGTGCTTGAGATTTCCGCAGAGTGGCTCAATGATATTGGGGTCAGGAGACTGAAAGGGGCACTCCAGAACCTTAACTTCTTTCTGCTGTAGCCAATGACAGGTCGATTTGGCCTTGTGTTTTGGATCGTTGTCATGTTGGAATGTCCAAGTACAAATCTGACTCCAGTATTTGCTGATGAGGTGCCGAAACGGAAGCGGGTTTCTTGGTGGTAGGAGACACAGGTGATATCTGTACTAACCGAACTGTGGTCAATCTTACTAACGTTTCTCTGGACACTGATGTATTGTCGTTGTTGTCGAAAGGTTTGAATTATGCCATGTCTAGACAGTTTGATTTCACAACTTTTGAAATAGATTTGTTTAAAGCATCACGCAAATTTAATCTACATAGGTTCTTTTATGATAGAGCGGGACCCGATAGAGAACGAAGATCGGGTGAGGTCCCAAGCATCATTGGTCCTCTAGGTTTCAGCCCCCTAGATAGAACAGATGGAGTTGAGCTGACAGACATTTAATTATTACACGACTTACGCCTGCCACAAGACATAGAGACGCCTGACATTGGTCCCTCTTCCATCCAGATTGAGGACTTTAGGGGAGTTCAATCCACTTTCTGCCCACCCTTGCTGGCCGGTCATCCTATTGAAGTTTTTGTCTCGCGCGTCACTGAGGATGTGACTGAGGAACTTCCTCAGGGCACACGATGACTTAATTATAAAACCGTCCGACAAGGGTGGGAATGTGGTGATCATGACGCGTGACTACTACGCACTGGAGGCCGGACGACAACTTGGGGATAGGGACACCTACCTACTTTTGGATCATAATCCCACCAAGAAATATTTATCGCGTTTGCAGACTTTACTAAGACGCAGTGTAGAAAATGGGATTTTATCTAAAAAAACAGCCGAACGCCTTTACCCAAAAAACCCCACGTACCCGGTATGGTATTTTCTTCGGAAGATACACAAGACCCTCCATGATCCACCAGGCCGCCCGATTGTGGCTGGCATCGGGTGAGTTACTGAGCCCATATCCCAATATGTGGATTGGCTGTTACGCCCCCTCCTACCCGATATCCCGTCTTATTTGAAAGACATAACTTCATTCTTAACTGCGATAAAAGATGTGACATGGCAGGACACTTTTAGCCTTACCTCCATAGATGTGGAGAGCCTGTATACCCGCATCCCCCAGGACCTTGGAGTGGACGATGTCCACCGGGTCCTGGAGGGTGCGGATAATGATGCAGGCTATATCTCATTTGTCTGTGAAGCTCTGGAATTTATCCTCTCCCATAACGCCTTTATGTTTGGGCGATAGGTGGTTTATACAGAGAGTGGGCACGGCGATGGCCACTCCCGTCGCCTGTACATTGGCCAACATCTTTTTGGCAGTTTTTGAATCTCGTTTTGTCCACTCTCTTCACAACCCCTTCGCCAAACATATCCGTTTATTTTTGCGTTATGTGGATGATGTTTTTATTATATGGGATGGCTCCGAAGAGGAATTTTCTCAGTTTGTCCATTACTTAAATACTTCCAATGATATGAATATGAAATTTACAGCTAATTTTGGGGGTAAGTCCCTGGATTTCCTAGATGTACAGGGTACAGAAAACCCACAGCGACAAATTCGCTTTTACATTATAAAAGCTTCCACCCAGCACACGTAAAATCCAGTGTCCCGTACAGCCAGTTTCTCCGTCTAAGGAGGCTAAACAGCGAGATCTCAAATTTCTACAGTTAGGCAGATGAACTGGCTACACTGTTTATCGAACATGGGTACCCAAAAGATATCATACAGGGTGCTTTGGAGAGAGCCGCAAGGGTTTCCCAGACGCAACCTTCTCTCGAGCGTCAAATCTAAGAAACAGAGCAATGATAGAAGATTTGCCTTTTCATTTGACTTTAGCTCCAACGAAAATGTTATTCGTTGGGCCATTAATAGACATTGGAACATATTACGTCAGGAATCAAAATTAGCGGAGCTTGTGTCCTGTAGACCCCTGGTTACATTCAGACGCTGTCCCACTCTAAAAACTGAGCTTGTCCGGAGTAGGTACTCTGTTCCACAATTGGCTCAGCACAGGGATTCCGAAAGGAAATTTTAAGTGTGGGCACTTTATTAGGTACAACTGCTCGTTAACACTTAATTTCTAATCAGCCAATCACATGGCGGCAACTCAGTGCATTTAGGCATGTAGACATGGTCAAGACAATCTCCTGCAGTTCAAACCGAGCATCAGTATGGGGAAGAAAGGTGATTTGAGTGCCTTTGAACATGGCATGGTTGTTGGTGCCAGAAGGGCTGGTCTGAGTATTTCAGAAACTGCTGATCTCTAGGGTTTACAGAGAATGGTCCGAAAAAGAAAAAACCTCCAGTGAGCAGCAGTTCTGTGGGCGGAAATGCCTTGTTGATGCCAGAGGTCAGAGGAGAATGGGTAGACTGGTTCGAGCTGATAGAAAGGCAACAGTGACTCAAATCGCCACCCGTTACAACCAAGATAGGCAGAAGAGCATCTCTGAACGCACAGTACATCAAACTTTGAGGGAGATGGGCTACAGCAGCAGAAGACCACACCGGGTGCCACTCCTTTCAGCTAAGAACAGGAAATTGAGGCTACAATTTGCACAAGCTCATCAAAATTGGACAGTAGAAGATTGGAAAAACGTTGCCTGGTCTGATGAGTCTCGATTTCTGCTGCGACATTCGGATGGTAGGGTCAGAATTTGGCGTCAACAACATGAAAGCATGGATCCATCTTGCCTTGTATCAACGGTTCAGGCTGGTGGTGGTGGTGTCATGGTGTGGGGAATATTTTCTTGGCACTCTTTGGGCCCCTTGGTACCAATTGAGCATCGTTGCAACGCCACAGCCTACCTGAGTATTGTTGCTGACCATGTCCATCCCTTTATGACCACAATGTACCCAACATCTGATGGCTACTTTCAGCAGGATAATGCGCCATGTCATAAAGCTGGAATCATCTCAGACTGGTTTCTTTAACATGACAATGAGTTCACTGTACTCAAATGGCCTCCACAGTGACCAGATCTCAATCCAATAGAGCATCTTTGGGATGTGGTGGAACGGGAGATCCGCATCATGGATGTGCAGCCGACAAATCTGCGGCAACTGTGTGATGCCATTATGTCAATATGGACCAAAATCTCTGAGGAATGGTTCCAGCACCTTGTTGAATCTATGCCACGAAGAATTGAGGCAGTTCTGAAGGCAAAAGGGGGTCCAACCCATTACTAGCATGGTGTACCTAATAAAGTGGCCGGTGAGCGTATTTGTTGGTGATCAAAAGTAAATTTCAAATTGTAGGCATTTGTGTTGAGAAACTGTATAAAATCGACAACTGCTTCCTCACCACCTGACCAGATGAGGAGGCAGTCGTCGATGTACCTTCCGTACCAGGAGATGCATGTGGTGAAGGGGTTGTTCTCAGAGAAGAGAAAATCCTCTTCCCACATGGCCATGTAAAGATTGGCCAACGTGGGTGAGAAACAAGCACCCATAGGGCAACCCATCTTCTGTAAAATATAAAGTGGTTATTGAAGATGAAAAAAATTGTTACTTAATAGGAAACGCAATACATCAGTGATATAACATTGTAAAGCAATAGAAAAGGTACTAAATTTGTGTAAGTGTGATGCGACGGCCCTGCAGGCCCCATCATGAGGGATGGAGGTGTACAGGGCCGCCACATCACAAGTTAACCAGCTGTTTTGTTTTAACCAGGGAACATCTTTTAATGCATCAAGGACCGTTTTACTGTCCCGGATATAACCTGGCAGTCTTATCACAAAAGGTTGCAGTAGATGATCAAGCCATGATCCCATCTTCTCAAAAGGCGATCCTATTCCGGACACAATGGGTCGAAATTTTGGTGGGAAGGTTCCTTTGTGCGTCTTCGGTAGAAGATAAAAATTAGGGCAAACAGGGTTAGTGGGTACAAGAAAGTCAGCAGTCGGTTGATCGAAAATGCCCAAAGAAACTCCTTCATTTACCAGTTTCTTGAGTTCATTGGTGATGTGGTCAGTAGGATCCCCTTTCAATTTCATATACGTTGATTGGTCGTTCAGCATCTTCATGGCTTCAGCGAGGTAAAGATCCTTGTCTAGGATTACCACTGATCCCCCTTATCTGAAGGATGTACTTCAATGAATGGATTTCATTTTAGAGCTATCATAGCTTGTTTTTCTAGAGAAGTGAGGTTGGAGGGGGATTGGGAGCCGTGGTTATGTTTCTCCGATAAGGCTTTAAGATCTCTTTCTATCAGTTGTTGGTATTTCTGTCCATTTCTGACGTTCTAGATTCCATGGGATAGAAGGGAGGGTTTCTTTTGTGGACATATGCAGTTGTATTATGTATTTTTGGAGTAGATTCAGAATCTGTATGAGATATGCTTTGTAAATTGATTAGTTGACATATATTCTGTTGTACTTTGAAGTCCATTTTGAGATTAAAAATGTTATTACCCAATTCATTGAAAAAATTGTCTTGATGATCAATGTCAGCGGTATTACAATCCGTATTCTCTTTGTTTTTTAGAAAGTGTCTTTTTACGGTCAAAAGTCTTACAAATTTATTCACATCACAAAGGGGTTTGAATAAATCGAAATTTTTAATGGGCGCGTATCCCAATCCTTTGGCTAGGACCTTAATTTGATGGTTGGTTAGGATGCAAGCTGAGAGATTTATGACATCACAATTTGTGTCTTCAGAAGCTTTAGTTACTTTCTGTTTGTTTGTCTGGTCGTGTATGATGTGGTTTCGTTTACGATGTTTTTTCCCCGCCCTCCTTGTTTTTTTGTGGTGTTTTTTAGGATGGTCGGGGGCTGGTCGTTTTTTGAAGTAGATGGAGTAGATTGAGTGATGTCTTCTGAGACGGTATTAGTAGAATCTGTGTTGTTGTCTGATTCATAGTCTGACGATGAAAAGGTTACATGGCTTGTGGTATTGTGTCTGCGTCTCCGGGTTCCAGATGCGGACCTATAATTTCTTTTGTTGCCTCTGGTTTGACTGTAAACAGTATTAGTGGAGTAATCATAGGCATCACGACTAAATTTAGATTTTTTTGTGTTCATAATTTCTGTTTCCAGTTTATCCAGGTTATCTTGTATTTTAGCAGTGATTTCCTGAAATGTATCCAGGGGTACCGTTTCCATGAGTATAGTTTTAGTTTTTTCAATGTTAATCTCTGCCTCCTTTAAGAGATTTTTTTCTTGATTTACTACGAGTGCCATTAGTTTAAGCGAGCATTCAGACAGTATGTCATTCCAAGCATTCATGAAAGTTGGTCCATAGTCTGCTGTGGGAAATTTTTTAATACGGAGTCCTCTAGGGATCATAGACTTTTCAAGATAATTCTGTAAAGTGGTGGAATCCCACCATAGTTTTAGTCCTTTCATTAGTCCCGAACATTGTTCAGAGTGTGTTGTCCATTGCCTTCTAGACAGAAGATTTGTGAAACTTTATGCATTCTGGTAGGATTATATAAAAAAAATCATCCGCCTCTTCTGTGTTCGATTGGTTTATCGGTGGATTCTCCATTTTGCAAAAATATATGTGTGTATGATCAGGTTTAACTGTAAAAATATGCTGATATATATGCCCAGCTAGAGGAAGCGCAACTTAAAATAGAGGACCTAGAGAATAGAGCCAGAAGAGGCATTTTCACATACAGGGAGTCCCTGAATCTTATACAGACGCGAACAAGGTGGTTCAAGATCTGTTCCAGCGGCTTATTCCGGACATGCCTGAATCCTCCTATGATATTCATAGTATCATAGTATATAAGGCTGGAAAAAGACGCAAGTCCATCAAGTCCAACCTTTAAAAATTAAATAAATGTTTTATCCCCATAACCCGTGATATTTTTCCTCTCCAGAAGGCATCCAGGCCTTTCTTGAACATGTACATAGAGTCCGCCATAACAACCTCCTGCGGCAGAGAGTTCCATAGTCTCACTGCTCTTACAGTAAAGAACCTTTGTCTATGTTGATGGTAAAATCGCCTCTCCTCTAGGCGTAGAGGATGTCCCCTTGTCCTGGTCACAGGCCTAGGTATAAAAAGATCTTTGGAGAGATCCTTGTACTGTCCGTTCAGGTATTTGTACATTGTAATGAGGTCTCCCCTCAGTCGTCTTTTTTCTAAACTGAATAATCCCAAATTTTGTAATCTGTCATTGTATTCTAATCCCCCCATTCCCCTAATAATCCTGGTTGCTCTCCTCTGCACCCGTTCCAGCTCTACTATATCCTTTTTATACACTGGTGCCCAAAATTGTACACAATATTCCATGTGTGGTCTGACCAACGATTTGTATAAGGGCAAAACTATGTCTTTATCATGAGAATCTATTCCTCTCTTGATACATCCCATAATTTTATTTGCTTTAGCAGCAGCTGCCTGGCTCTGGTCGCTAAAATTAAGTTTACCATCCACCAATGCCCCCAAGTCCTTTTCAGTTCCAGTTTTACCAAGTAATTGACCGTTTAGAACATAATTATACTTTTTGTTTCCATGGCCCAAGTGCATAACTTTACATTTATCTACATTAAATCTCATTAACCATTTCTCTGCCCACTCCTCAAGCTTCCACAAATCCCTCTGTAATGCTAAACTATCGACCTCAGTATTTATTACTTTACACAGCTTAGTATCATCTGCAAATATTGAAACTTGACTGTGTAAACCCACTACAAGGTCATTAATAAAAATATTAAAAAGAAGTGGCCCCAGTACAGACCCCTGTGACACTCCACTAGTAACCTCAACCCAATCTGAGAATGTGCCATTAATGACGACCCTCGCTATTTGATCCTTTTTTGTATATTGGTACCCCGTTTGCTATGCGCCAGTCCTGTGGAACATAACCCGTCCTCAGTGAATCTTCAAATATTAAAAAAAAAAAAAAATTGACAGAGCGCACTGGGCTCTAACTGCTCTAAGAACAGATGGTCTCCTAAGGGACATTGTAGAGAAACTCCACTATTTCACAATAAAGGAAAAGGCGATGCAACCCTCCGGTGATCTAGAATCCCTAGAAATTCATGGCTTGGACATACAAGTCTTCTCAGACCTTGCCTAGCGGACTATCCAGAGGCGCAGGTCACTCAGACCATTACTGCAAGTGTTACAACAGCAAAACCTTAAATATCGCTGGGCATTCCCTTTCGCCCAATTTTTCAACACCAAAACCGAACCTATGGCTTTGCCACCTTTCCAGAACAGGAATCCCTACTATTGAAACTAGGCCTAATCTTGCATGACCATCAGAAGTCGTTGTCCTCCTCGATCTCAACTGCTGCTGACCCGGATCCTCCAGTCCAACCCTTATGTTACACTAGCACTAGGAAGAAGAAATGACTTTGTTTGATGGCTGGAGGTTTAAGTGCTAGGTATTCAGCTTAAACCAATGGCTACATCCATAGCTCCCTATTTCTAAGTATATTGAGAAGTGTTGCATGCGTTATATAAAAATAGATTTAGGACCATCTCAGATAGGGTAGATGGTATTAAATATTTTAGTTACAGAATTTTATGTTCTATATGGAGTACCTGTTCGGCCCAGGTGTGAGAGACCTGCCGCCGGGCCCTCAGGGGGTTGCATGCCCTCTCCTAAGATGTCAGTAGGTATTCAGGGCTTTGAGCTGGTTCTGGGCCATGATTTCCCTGACCGCAATGACTTCTGGAGTTGTGTCCAGAATGTAATTACTAGCCCACTTGGGCAGAGCATATGAGTGATATTGCGGTATAGTTGTTTTTCCCCCACCCTTCTACCCTCCATTTCTGACCCTACCCCCCACTAGAGGCTTCCTGAGGGATAATATGCTGTCATACCTGCTGTCACTCCCGGCAAAAGAGACAAATGGCCTTCAAATCTTTTAATGCGCTGAAGGCAGACGTCCTGTTTTTGCAGGAGTTACATTTCTCTAGATCATCATGTCCTAAATATATGTCAGCTAGTTCTTGTGTTCCTAGCTCTGACCAAGGAGAAGAAGATAGCGGATTCAGAGAGTCGCTTTATACTGGTTGCAGGTACCATTCATGAACAGGCGGTCTCCTTCCTTAACTACTCGTGTAGATGGTGGCAAGATTTAAAAAAAGAAAAGACGCCTTACTAAGAGATAAAGAAAAAGCTTATGTAGAACTAATACAAAGGCATAAAGGCAATCCCAATATCGATCTGACTAGGGAATTAGAAGTAGTGAGAACTGATCTAAACCTCTGCCTCACCGCTTCAGCGTAAAAGAGCATACAATGGTCCCAATATAGTTTCTTCTCTCAGGGGGTCAAACCAGGGACACTATTAGTCTGAAATCTTAATTCAGTACCACAAACATATACAGTACCTAGGCTGCGCCTCTCGTCGGGGGCAATATCTCAACATCCAAAAGAAGTAACGTCAGAATTTTCTAGATTTTATTCCAAACTGTATTGTAATAATAGACAATTTGATGTTTCCAAATCTGAAGCTATCAGAAGCCAAGATGCAACAGATTGATAGCGGATCACGCTACAAAAAGTAGAAGAGGCTATTAAAGCCCTCAAACCTTCTAAAGCCCTGGGCCCAGATCGGGTCACAGGTTTAGATTTTAAAAAGCACAATCCTGGGAACCCATTTGGTTAGATAATATAACCAGCTATTTGAGGGACGCCTTCCTTTACCTGAATCCGTACAGGCAATGATCTTGTTTATACTCAAGCCCGATAGACACCACTCTTTATGTCCGAATTTCAGGCCCATATCCCTGATCAATGTAGACGTTAAGATACTCACAAAAATTATGGCCTCTAGAATTAATTCATTCATAGCGCAGTATATACTTCCTGATCAGGTGGGCTTTATACCAGGTCGCCAAGCTGGGGACCAAACTCACAGATTGGCGAAAGTCTGGGTGGGGGAAAGGGCTCATTAAAAATATCATGTGCCTCTCGCTTGACCTACATAAAGCTTTTGACTCAATAAATTGGGACTATTTGTTGTATGCACTAGGTAGGTGTTGATTTGGTAATAAGTTCCTGGACCTACTTAAAGTCCTATACTCCTCCCCATTCGCCAGGGTTAATGTGGCAGGTTATCTATCTACGCCCTTTCCAATATTGAGAGGTACATGCCAGGACTGCCCTCTTTCTCCTATACTTTTTATATTGGCTATTAAACCCTTGGCCCACCTGATCAGGATAAATGAGAATATTAAGGGGTTGGAGGTGGGAGAGAGGTCACACAAGTGCGCTTTTCGTAGATGACATTTTAATAATGTTATCCTCCCCACTTGTCTCACTCCCTAACCTTTTCCAGACTCTGGATGAGGTTTCAGCTCTATCTGGCTTGAAGGTGAAAAATGATAAATCTCTTGCCTTAAATTTCCATACCTCCCCCAAAGGCTATACTATTTCAATTAAATTTTAATTTTCAATGGAGAGATGACAAAATTCCATACCAGGGCGTTTCTGATCTTTTCAATTAATACCTTATTCACTGCTAACTATAAAACATTTTTTCACAAGCTGAGAGGGTCATGATTAAGTGGGCTAACTTAAAGGGGTATTCCAGGAATCAGCATAATTTGTATACAAATGAGTCAGTACAATATAAGCTATTGTGTAATTAGTTGTTATTTAAAATTTTGTTCCCCTTAGCAGAAAATGCTGATGACATACACTGTAATGAAGAATGAAAATGCTACTGGCCCTTTAATCAGTCCGTTAATTTCCTCCGCGCGGTCCGTTGCAGAGCATACACAGGACAGAAGATGGCCGCTGGTCACATGTCCACATCACATGTCCTGCACCTGTCTGGACAGGTCATGTGATCACCACTATGTTTGTCTGTAGTCGGTTGGTTGCAGTGCATCCAGTATGGCCAGTGTTGTGGTGATGGCAGTTACACATCATTACTATGGTAACAGAGCAAGAAAGTCTGTTATATCATCACTGGGAGCAGAGCATTAGAGGGAGGAGGAGTTACTGAGAACTAAAGGATCATGGGACTTGTATTTTCCAGTGGCGGCCATCTTAGTGATAACTCCACCTACTTTAGAGAGGCCATAAATTTTGTAAATCATAAAATCAAACTATTTAAGCTCCGTTTTGTGACTAATGACATTGAGTATTGTTGTACTCATTTATTTATAGCATTATGGATTTTTGTGTCAGAAGTTCATATTTCCGGAATACCCCTTTAAGTCTGTCATGGATGGGCGGTATTTCGGCTGTAAAGATGACCCTGCTGCCGATGCTGTTGTACAGTTTTCACATGGTCTCAATTGATGTACCTATTACTAGCTTAAGATCCATGCAAAAAGATGTAAATAAATTCATATGGACCCATGAGAAGCAGGGTCTTGGCGAACACGTTATATACGTCAAAGCTACAGGAAGATCTAGGGTTGGTGAACATTGTTAAATATTACTATGCATCTAGACTGGTACCGCTAGTGGTCTCGCATAAAAAGGAGGTCTTACCTCACTGGATGCAGATTGAACAGTTTGCATGCCCGCAGATACCAATAGATGTCCTACCCTGGCTGAGACCCAGGAAAAGACTGATCATGTGCCCACTCCTCTCTTCCATGCTCTCAACTTGGGACAGGGTCAAACATAGCTATGGGCTACAATCCATTTATACCCCGGTAGCTAGAATACTAAATAACCCTACATTTATTTCAGGCCTTCAGCCCCGCTAATTTAAATGGTGGACAGACTAAGAGCTATATTGTATAGGGGACTTTTATGATAGATTAGGTCTTAGATCAGGAGAATATTGTAAATATAAATATGATATACTGGACGTAGAAATGTTTGGAATTCACCAGATACATAATTTCAACATACATTACAATAAATACATCATTTGAAGGCCTATACCTGCATAAGGCAGGTCTCCCTCCCACTTTAACATTATCAGATTCTCAATGATCATGGTGGAAATCTGGGATACATGCTTGCATGGGAAAGAGACTTAAGTAAGTCCTTTTCCTTGCGAGAATGGCAGGACATGGCAGAAAATACTGACATTTTTTTTAATTAAAATGGTAAAAGCAAACTATAAAGTGTTACTTCGTTGGTATTTAGTCCCTACCCGTATTGCACAAGCAGTCCCCACTTACTCTTCTATGTGCTTCAGAGGCTGTGGAAATAGAGGTACCCACTTATATATTTGGTGGGAATGCCCTAAGAACCAGAGATATTGGAGGTGAATATATAATATGTTGTACCCTATAACTACGATTAATCGAACATTATCCCATAGTCAAGCCCTTCTGAATGAGAACATTCCCAACATTTCAGCTCCTGCCAGGAGATTTGTCATTCTTCTCAGCGGCTAAAATAGCTATTGCGACTTCATGGAAGAAAGCCATTGTCCCCATAGATCTAATTAAGCTCAAACTAATGTAGATAATGGTAAATGACAAAGAATATTGTCTAGTACAAGATAAGATGGCGTTATTCAAGGATACACGGCAGATGGGGATTTACGTACCAGTTTACGTACCCTTTAGGGCTCCCTTACGTTTCCCTGTGTCCCTTTCCCTTCTGTCGTATATATATATATATATATATATATATATATATATATATATATAATAGATTAAGGTAAAGCTATAACGTATCCAGTAGGTCTTTATGAAGTTGCTGTCCTGCTAGACCAGTTGATTGTTGTTCTTTAAACAGCTTTTATATGTTCCCCATATCCCTTCTTTCTTTTCTGTACCCTACCTGAAAATTTTTCAAAAAATGTTATAAAAACATTGTGAAACAAAACCATTTGTGTCAACTTCTGTGCATGTCAGATCAAACTTTGTGAACTTTTGATCAGGGTCATTTGGATGGTTTTGGCTGTCATTATGAGAAAACACATTATGTAGTTTGACAATAAATGGCTTCACCCAACCACTAAAACTATACACATTCGTAATTATTACCATTACAAAATGCAAACCTGTCCTGCAAAAGCAATCCCTCATATAGCCATGCCAACAAAAGAAAAAGTTAAAGGGCTTGTACACTTTATTTCATGATATTTGTAACATGTTGGTGGCAGGATATTAGGTACCATATATACGCGGGTATAAGTCAAGTTTTTCAGCACAAAAATTGTCCTCCGGCTCCTCTTCGGGTCCCTACGCGATGCCGGCGGCCCGCACAATGATGTCGGCAAGTGTATGCAGAGTTATCACCAAGATGCCTGTCACTTTAAGTCCCATGATCATTTAGTTTCCAGTAACTTCTCTAACCTCTTATGCTATGCTCCCAGTGAACAGACTTTCTTGCTCTGTTACCATAGTAATGATGTGTAACTGCCATCCCTGCACATCACCACAACACTGGCCATACTGGTTGCAGTGCAACCAACCGACTACAGCCAAACGTAGTGGTGATCACATGACCTGTCCAGGCAGATGAAGGACATGTGATGTGGACATGTGACCATCTTGTGTCTGCTCCACACAGAGGAAATCAACGGACTGATTAAAGGGCCAGTAGCATTTTAATTCTTCATTACAGTCCACAGGATTTTTCTGCTTTGGGGAGCAAAATTTTAAATAACAACTAATTACATATTAGCTTATATTTTAAGGACCCATTCGTATATGAATTATGCTGATTCCTGAAACGTAAAGTCCCCTGGTTCAGAAGTTTCTTTTACTTCAACCAGTCATGCCTGGAGATGAAAGGTCATGTGATCTCTAACTTGGTCATGGACAGTTAGAGATCACTGGACCCACCGTCTCTGAGCTATTTTATGGACAGCAATGGCAACTGAAGAGGTAAAAAAAATTCTAAACCAAAGGGCTTAACTTTAAATATCAAGAAAGCGGTGAAGAACTATTAATAGTCGTATATTGGTAACTTACCTAACATCCTGTCCCCATACTTTACAAATACCATGAAGTAAAGTAAATGTTAAGATGGCAGAGATGGAAAAAAATGCTTTGTCCAAAAGGGGAAAAACAGGCTTATGAGAAAGAAAGACAGAAGAAATCATTGCTTGACTTTTATTATCCACATGCAGAATAGTCTGCATTAATGCTAAACAGTACACTTCTGAAAAATACTAAAATACTTAAAAAACTATACATCATGTAAACAAAACATAAATAAGACAATGTTCTTTATACAGAATATTTAGTAAAGAATGTTAAGGGTAAAGAATATGTACAATTTTACATTTTAGCCTAAAACCTTTTGAATACATAAATATCAATGTCCCCCCCCCCCCCAAAAGAAAACTTTTTTTAAGCAAATGTAGAAAGACAAATACTGCTCTAGATAAACTGCTAAATTTTAACTAGAAGTGCAAATAGCTAGACTATCAATAGCAAATTATACTGGCTGATCAAAGTGATTTCACACTCTTCTTGACTGATGAGAACCTAAACGAAGGAAAAACAATAAACAGTAATATGACTTAATTACGTAAGCCATACTCAATAAAGAACATGTGGAACATCGAACAAAGTGTTGTCACTTCAAATAACAAATAAGTCCCTGGTATTTCATCATATATTCTCATTTAGGATGCTACAGTGTGCCGCTTTTCTGGTGCTGAAGACTGAAAAATGAGAAGGGCAGGATCTGCAATGCTGTTTTCAGAAACAACTGCAGCAGGTACTGGATTGATAGAGGAGTTGCCCATACTTAAAAAAGCTTGTTCCTTGACTGCCATAGTTTTAGTAAATTGCATGACTTTACTTGGCTGTGGATTGGTGCCCTGTGGCATGCAAGGAACCATTTGAGGTTGTGGTACAGTGGTTAATGTAGGACACAGAGACCCAACATTAGATACATACTGAGTTGTATTCTGCAAAGAAGGTAACATTTTAGAAGTGGCAACAGAATACATATTCTTGAAGGATTGTCCTGAACTCTGTATTGGTGCCATGTTCTGTTTTACGTTAGGCTGTTGTATTGTGGTGTTATTCAGAAAAGGATTACTGTTTGTATGCATTCTACTGCGATCTAATGAAAGTCCTTGTTTAGTATTTGTTGAAAGCAGCAAAACATGACTTCCTGCCCCAAGTCCTTGAGGAGGGACAATTAATCGTGTTCCATTAATAGTGATCTGAGTTCCAGGTGCCAAAGGTGTGCTAGTATTGATAACCAGTTTCTGATGGGTAAAGGAGTCACTTAACTGGGGCTTTAACTGGGTAACTGTAGTGGGTGAAAATGGTGGTAGAGCTTGGTAAGAAGAGTCCACAGAACTGGACTTACATACACTAGGTGTTAAAGGAGAGTTGATCATCACCTGTGTATTGGTGGTATTTGTTGAGAGCATTTTAGGAAACTTTTCAGAGACATAAAGAGTTTTTTCCAATGGATCCCTGGTTCCTGGCTGATATGCAGGTGCCACAGTATTCTGTAAGTGTAAACTTTCTCCAATACAAGTGGTTGTTGTTGGAATTTTCAAAGAGGATAATGAATCCTTTGGATGTCCAGTAGTCTGTGTAGTTGACAGTAAAACCGATGATGAAAGATGTCCAGTTTTTACAGTTGATAAAGCTACAGTATTCCCTCCATTTGAAGGGCACAAACTGTTTGAAAAAGGTGGCAATGTATTCAAAGGGTCATTTCCACTAGACTGAGTTGAGACTGGCTTTGCTGCTGCCACCACAGTACATGCAGTAGATGCCTTTGTTATAGGCACCGTACGTATAAGGTTTGAACTTGTAATCTGTCCATTTTGTCCTTTCATGTTGAAATTCTCAACACTGGTGACTGCAAAGGTTTTTTGCGCATTTTCATCTTTTTTGCCTAATGTATTTTGTAAAATATTAATAGGTAGAACATTTTTTAGACCACTGGTGGAATTGACAATTGTCTGCCCGATTGTTAAACCAATTTTTACATCCTTTACTTGCGACACAACAGGTCCAGTACTTGTTTTAACTGGTGAAGTCATAGTGGAAGGTATTAAGATAATCTGAGGCGTCTCCGTGGGCTTGACATAAGTTTTGCCGATTATAGTGGGGGTAGCCAGTTTTGGGGTTTGTAGTGCAACATTAGCGCTGGATGAACTAGTTGGAACTTGAGTGTTGAGAAATACTAATTTTTGTGGTGCTGCTGAAGATGTTGGTGTTGTTAACACACTCATTTTTTGCACATTTGAAGATGGGACAACAGAAGGGGGTGTAAGAAGTACCACTTTATGGAGTGAGGATCCACTTAGTAAATCACTATTTGAAGGGGTGGTAGTGTCAGGCGGAACAGAAATACAAGTTTCTGTTTGTTTTAGGTTTATATTTTTGTGTACAGTACTAGTACCTTGTCCATTACTATTGTAAGAAGCAATATTTGTTATACCCTGGGAAACTGTAGGCCAATGACCTGAATAAACAGTGGTGTCAACATTAGAAGAGTGCAAGGACTTCTCTATAGTTTTACACATCCCTGAACTAGGATACTGGACTTCTTTATTGTGTATTTGCGTCTGATGGTTTTTGCCACTAGGAACTGACAAAGCCTGCAGGCCAGGAGATGGAATTAATGGAGAAAAATTGGGAGAAGCAGAGGTTTTAGTTCTTGAGATTAAGTATGACTGAAGCTGTGGGGTAAAAGTAAATATAGAGTTTGATACAGGTGTAACTTGTTCTTGGCTTGGTTGTACTTTCACAAGTCCCGTATTTCCACCCCTAGTCCTCACAAGAATCGACTGGGAGTCTCTAATGCATACAGTTTTTAATTCCTGTTTTGCGTCAGATAAATCTGATTGTGCAGCACCGGATACATTAACTACATGGCTTGCGGCAACAGTTTTGCCAGTACTTGATGTGACACCTCCCATTGCACAGAAAGAAGGTGTTGATATCACAGATGGCACAACTGACGTTGGCAAATTATCTGGCAGGATGTGAGTACTGCTTTTACTTGTTTCACACTGTGGCACCACGGTACGACAGGCATTTATTGTAACTGGTGATGGGAAAACACCAAGAGTTGAAGACGTTGTGGAATGTACTGTACTCTTGTTAGGCAAGACAAGTTGTGCTGTTCTTTCTGAATTATATGAAACCTTGGGCATATGCTGTTTTCCAGGTACTTCTATCTGTGTGAGGTGATTATCATCTCTTAATAGTTTTTCATCTTTCTGTTGGATGAGTACGTTTTTAGGCAGAAGCAAAACCTGTTGCATTAGTTTGTCTCCTGTGTTGGCATCCAATACAGGTTGTACCTGAATCTTTACAGAGGAATTGTGTATCACAGGGACACAGTGTCCATCTGGTAACTTGTAAATCATCTGTACTGGAGCTTGTAAGGAAGTCTTAAAAGGTATTGCAGGCTGCACAGGAACTACATCTTCAACATTTTGAGAAACTGATTCGCTAACTGACTGTACCAGTTGGCTTGTTAAGGTCACTTTGTTCCCAAGATTTTTTGCTAGTAAAGCCTGTATTGGCTTGGTCCCTTTCAGAGCATCAAGTGGTGAAGTACGCATGATGTCGGCCCCTATTTCTATTATACCTGGATCAATTCGTTTGTGGTCTTCTAAGGATTTTTCATGACGATTGCATGCCAAGGAAGTGCTACAGACTTCATGAGTGCTTACTTTCATTTTCTTTTGTGGAAAAGGGTCATTTTCTTCATTATCTGTAGAACTGGATGGTCTGTTAAAGCGCTTACAGCTTCTTCCAGGCAATTCTTTCAAAAATAAATCTTGCCTAGGTATCTTGCTTTTTTCACACATACCAACCTCTTCTAACAGCTTTCCTGAAAAAGAAATTATATATAGAAGAAAATCAAATATATGCTAGTCTAACCCATGCAGTTTTCAAGAAAAGAGATAACAATTTAGCACTAGAGCCGATTATTTGATGAGAGCTGCAGAAGCCTTGCCCCTTTAGACTTAGCAGCAATCATGGATGTTAGTGGTGGGTGTCTGCCATATAATACAGCAGTCATCCGCCCTGTATGGGGAGGTTTAACCTGTAATATTAGGGCCTGTTTTGTAATACAAGTGCATGGGTGGCCCTTACTGGTAAACTTTATGCACAAGTGCAGATTAATTACAAAAAGTTGTAAGGTAAAGTAAAAGTAACTGGGCAACTCAGGCTTAGTAATTTGAGAAGATTTACCATATGAGAAAATATCGGCTCTCACATACAGAAGACTGTAAGTTGCTTTTAATGTAAATGGAGGCAATGCAAGATGTAAAAAAATTAGTCACATGGTAGAAATATACATAGGAAAAATCCAGTTTGTACAGTTACCTTGGAGCCGGAGGTAGAAATCAGGGCCTTAGAGTATACTCACACAGAATATTTGAAGCAACCAACTTCAACTATGCCTCCCAAAAAACTGTTTTGAATAAGGCTTTTGCAATGGTTACAAATTGTTTTATACAGTGCATTATTAGGCCAACTAATAATCTCACAAGCTACTTGTTTTCAGTAAAAAAAAGAAATTAAAGAAAAAAGCATGTATATAAATCAGCACACAATGGAAGACTTCTTGCTAGAGTCTTCCACATGGACTTTTGTAAGAACATGCTCCAAAAATCCTTGTGAAAAATACTGTGTGAACATACCCTTAGGTTTCCACCGCAGTTCTATTCTGGTAAATTTAAAAGCAAATGTTTAACACCAAAACATTAAAACACTCTGAATTCATACCAGAAGAATCTTTCCCTTCTTGAAGAGTAACAAATGTTTTACAAAAAGTATTTGTAGATTTGTTATCCTCACATTCTTCACGATAACAAGTTTCCCTGGTAACATTTTCTGAATTTGTCAGTTTTAGAAAGTCTTCATAATCCCGTCTGAGGCGTGCTCTGTGTAAAGACGGAAGGAACAGTTATTAATTCTTTTTCCAATTATTTTATTGTACATATAGCCATTATGTCACACTGTCCAGCCACACATATACACATTACAATGATGATAAATAGTAAAGCTCATTAACCCTTTCAAGGAGATGCCTGAATGACCACAGCAAAATTTCACATTTTGGTGTGACATGCTGTAAGCTTATTATTGAGTTTTGGTTTTTTACTTAAAGCCTAACTCCGAAGTTACCTGGCCAAAAATAGTTTTAGCACAACTGGAGACAGCATTTGACAACAATTTCAATGATATTTTGCACTCTGAATCCATCCAGGTATATCTATCAGCCCTACTACTAAAATTATCTTCAGCTTCTCCTGAAGTAGGCGGCACTTTCTGGTTGTGACATCAGAGGAGGGCACTGAGGCCAGGGGATATTCCCTCACTTCCCACAAGTGAGCTCTCTTCAGGGCACAAGCAGCCCAGACAATCAGGACACAAAATCCCAGGCTGAATCATCTCTATAGTGTTACTACTGTACAACACAGAGGTGAACCTAACCCTGACAGATAAAATCAATGTCAATTTTACATCCTCACAGTTACAGTGAGCTATACAGTTTACATATAAATCTATGCATCTATTACAACCTTATTATTACAATACACTCTAACTGCTAATATGGATTTGTCAGCCAGGCTGTTCAGCAGATGCTATCACTCTCCTCTCATCCCAGGACAGTGGGGGATGAGGAGTACAGAGAACAGAGGAGACATACAGCACACATTTACTTTTAACTGATGTGCTGATCCTCCCCTCAATGACCTGTTTTTAGCCTTGTTCTGTGCACTAGATTATTAAACCAATCTGTAGGGGGAAGCCTAGACAGAGCAGACATGACGGAGCGGCTTCCTATAATCACTGAGCAGAGAGAAAGGAGAACACTGCATAGTCCCACCAACTAACCTCTATGGACTGTTCCGGCCAATTAAGCAATAATTACCATTATAAATAGCCAATTATTGCAATTTTAAACTTCTATGGAGTATTTATGTTACTGAAAATATCATACTCCTCCTCGGCTAAATATACTACTCAAAAACTCAGCCTTCCATTAGTTGGGGATTTATGGCAGAGTGTGCCGACAGAAGCCTCACCTCAGTGAGAGACTTATGAAAACCTGCATACAGTTAGCAAAAAAACACATGAAGAACTCCCAGACTATGAGAAATAAGATTCTCTGGTCTGATGAGAAGAAGACTGAACTTTTTGGTGTTAATTTTTAGTGCTATATGTGGAGAAAACCAGGCACTGCTCATCACCTGCCGAATAACAGTGAAACATGGTGGTGGCAGCATCATGCTATGGGTGCAAGGACAGAATCAGTGGTTGCAACTGGAGGAGAGATGAATGTGGCCAAGTACAGAGATATTCTAGATGAAAACCTCTTCCAGAGTGCTCTTGACCTCAAACAGGGCCGAAAGTTCACCTTTTAACAAAACACTTACCCTAAGCACACAACTAAAATATCAAACTTTCAAACAACTCTGTGACCATTTTCAAATGGTCCAGACAGAGACCTGACCTAAACCCAATTGTCTCTGAAGAGACTTGAAAATGGCTGTCAACCAACATTCACCATCAAACCTGAGGGAACTGGAGAGGATCTGCAAAGTAGAAAGGCAGAGAATCCCCAAATCCAGGTGTCATAAACTTGTTGCATGATTCCCTAGAAGACTCATGCCTGTATTAGCTCAAAAGACGCTTCTGCTCAAAATTGAGCAAAGGGTCTGTATACTTATGACCATGTGATATTTCAGTTCTTCTTGTTTAATGAATTAGTAAAAATATCCACACTTCTGGTTTTTTTTGTATCAAGATGGGGTTCAGAGTGTACATTGATGAGCAAAAAAACCCTTTTTTGATATTACCAATTGGCTGCAATGAAACAAAGAGGGAAAAATACACACTGTGTGTGTGTGATATATATATTATACAAATACATAGACACAAACACCTGGACATCCCCCTTAATTTGGTATCCAAAGAAAGCTACTATATTTTTACTTGTTTAGGGTTTTTATGAGAGGAAACAGCAAAAATATGAAATAATGTACACATTCTAAAGTTCTCCTTTTATCATTTAAATTACTTTTAAACTTAAAACTTTATAGAACAGTTATAACCCCATCACTCTTAAAGGTCATTTACCACCAGAATCAAGAATTTAATGCCAAGCACACTGACATACTGGGGCGTGCCCCTTCTGACAGGATCTGCTCTTCTTTTAGCTTCTTATGGCCTTGTTTTTAAGAAAAAAAGGCTTTAAAATTAAGCAAACAAGACTGAGAAGTTCCATTAATTTGCATAATTGTAAAAACCCTTTTTTGTAAAAACCAAAAGCATAAGAAGGTAAACCAGATCCTGCCAGAGGGGGCACACACCAGCATGCTAGTGTGATTGGTTCATAATCCTTGATCCTGGTGGTAGATGTTCTTTAAAGGGAACCCATCATCACATTTTTCAGAAATACAGGTAGTGACAGGTTCCCATAGAGCCCTAGTAACTACCGTATATACCGGCGTATAAGACGACTTTTGAAGACAGAAAAATCTTCTGTCTTCTCTGGGGTCGTCTTATACGCTGGTAATCGTCTTATACGGCAGCTGTCGGGTCCCGGTGCATGGAGAGGGCTCACGGGCTGGTAAGTCTTGCAGCAAAGGCTTACCGGTAACCGGTGCTAGCACCGATCGCGGGTGTTTGCACAGCGATGGCTGCCGGCAGCCTCAAAAAGACATCGGGGCGCATACTAACCCTCCGTTGGCCTCGATGTCCGCGCGGCTCGTCTTCCGCACCGTCTTCTTTCTTCTGCTGGGCGCCGCCATGCTTTTCCCCGGGGCGCCTGCCGGGGAAGATCAATGGCGGCGCCCGGCAGAAGAAAGAAGACGGCGCGGACATCGGGGGAGCAGCGCAGCACATCGGGGCCACCGGAGGGTGAGTATATAAGTTTTTTTTTTTTTTAAATGCTGGGCTGTGCTGTATACTACTGGGGGCAGTGCTGTATACTACTGGGGGCAGTGCTGTATACTACTGGGGGCAGTGCTGTATACTACTGGGGGCAGTGCTGTATACTACTGGGGGCAGTGCTGTATACTACTGGGGGCTGTGCTGTATACTACTGGGGGCAGTGCTGTATACTACTGGGGGCAGTGCTGTATACTACTGGGGGCAGTGCTGTATACTACTGGGGGCTGTGCTGTAATGGTAATGTTGTTGTTGTATGCCTTATGTTTATGAGCGACAGTTTTCCTGCTATATACCTGCATGTCATAAGAATTTACATTAAAAAAGGACCATGTTAAATTCAAATCTGTTTTTTTTTTTAATTTTTACCGGTGTTTTGTATGCGTTGGAAAAGGGGTAGTCTTATACGGCGAATATATCTTAAACTCTATATTTTAAACAGGAAAGTAGGGGGGTCGTCTTATACACCAGGTCGTCTTATACGCCGGAATATACGGTAACTGACACCTTTCTTTTAGCTAAAAATTGTTCCCCTATCAGTAGAGTTACTAAGGGAAAAGCTGTTACAAATTAATATAGGCTAATAGGCGTGCTAAAGGGATTCCTTAACCCCTTAAGGACGGAGGGTTTTTCGGCTAATTTCTCGCTCTCCAACTTCAAAAATCCATAACTTTTTCATTTTTACGTGTACAGACCTGTGTGAGGGCTTATTTTGTGCGTAACAAATTTTACTTTCCCGTAATGTTATTTATTTTAACATGCCGTGTACTGCGAAGCTGAAAAAAAATTCCAAATGTGGAAAAATTGAAAAAAAAACGCACGTGCGTCACGTTCTTGTGGGCTCAGTTTTTACGACTTTCACTCTTCGCTCCAAATAACATGCCTACTTTATTCTTTGGTTCGGTGCGATCGCGGTGATACCAAATTTATACAGGTTTTATTGTGTTTTAATACATTTTCAAAAATTAAACGAATGTGTACAAAAAAGAAAAAAAAATTTTTGCCATCTTCTGACGCTAATAACTTTTTCATACTTTGGCGCACGGAAATGTGTGAGGGGTCATTTTTTGCGAAATGAGGCGACGTTTTCATTGCTACCATTCTGAGGTCTGTGCGACATTTTGATCATTTTTTATTTCATTTTTTATGTTATGTAAAAAGGTGTAAAAGTCGCATTTCGGACATTTGGGCGCCATTTCCCACCTCGGAGGTCACCGCCGGCCGTAACCGTTTTTATATTTTGATAGATCGGGCATTTTGGGACGCGGCGATACCTAATATGTCTGTGATTTTTACTGTTTGTTATGTTTTATATCCGTTCTAGGGAAAGGGGGGTGATTTGAACTTTTAATATTTTATTAATTTTTTTTATTTTTTAAACTTTTTTTTTTCACTATTTTTTTAGACCATCTAGGGTACATTAACCCTAGATGATCAGATCGCTCCTACCATATACTGCAATACTACAGTATTGCAATATATGGCGTTTTTGCAGGTCTTACATTACAATGAGCCACTGGCTCATTGTAACGAACCTGCATAAACCATGTAGCCTCGTGTCAAGAGAAGACCCGAGGCTACCATGGTAACCGATCGCCGCCCCCCGATGACGTTCGGGGGCGTGGCGATCGAAAAAAAGATGGCGGCGCCCGCGCGCCGCCGTCTTTTAAACGCCGCCCGCGACTTTGCGGGCGGCGTTTAGAGGGTTAATAGCCGCGATCGGTGCAAGCACCGACCGCGGTTATTAGCGGTGGGGGTTTTGTGCAAAATGCAAAAACCCCCACCTCTGTATGAAGAGGACTCAGCCCGTGAGCCCTCTTCATACATCCCTTATACCTCTGCGCCGTAGAGCTACGGCGCAGAGCGTTAAGGGGTTAAATGCTTATTTCACATATGTATTATTGTACAGTATGCAGCATATCTTATTTATGAGCTAATCCTTTTATAGCCCTGCGTGGCGACCTAAGAGTATAAGGGATGTATGCTGAATATGCCATAAATAATGTATAGCCCTGGCTGGGATGGGGGGACTGTTTTTTCAATTTTATTGTTGAAAATTGAAAACAAATAAAGAAATATTTGATTTAAAAAAAAAAATTAAAAAACTGTTCCCCTGAGATTCTCATATAAACAACTTTATAGTTTTACCTGGTCTCTAATACAATCAATACACTATATTGGGGCACTTTCGTCGGGTTTCCCAAATATTTCCGTTCTGCGCCAAATTGCCACAAGTTTTTGGCGCACGCGATCGGATTGTGGTGCATCGGCTCCGGCTTTCACGCGACAGAAATCAGGGCGCTTGGCCTGACAACCCGACGGATTCGGAATAACACAGAATTTAAAAGATGATTTGGGTCACAAGATCAAGCACTCACATGCACCGGGAAGGAGAAGGTGAACTCCGGCGGACCTTGGCGCAGCAGCGACACCTGCTGGATATCGGGCGCACGACCTTAGTGAATCCCGGCAGACCCGAATCCTCGTCGGACAACGCGCTGCGGGATCGCGACTGGACCGGGTAAGTAAATGTGCCCCATTGTATCACATGAAATCACAGCAGCATGCATGGAGAGGAGTAGAAGTCCACGGAGGCTGCTGTGATTGTTTTATGTGGTCAGATATGTACATGGGGTACAGTTTGCTAATGTTATGTAGCTTAAGGAACTTTTATGATGTCACCCTGGTCTCATGACATTAGGCCACGCCCCTCGACTTGCCCCAAATTTGCATAGATACCAGGCAAGATTATAACTTTGATTTTATGATGATATGAAGGAAACTATTTTTGGCTAAAAGCAGGGTGTCAGAGAGTTACTAGGGCTCTATAGGAATCTGCCACTACCTGTATTTGTGAAAAATGTGGTGACAGGTTCCCTTTAAAGAGAGGCCTGCAGATTTGCACCGTTTCACAGTTAATTAGGACATTGATCTATAGGAGGATGGAGAGTGTTAAAAGGGACCTGTCACCACTTTGGGGTGCTTAAACAACATCATGTCCACATAAAGTTGGTGAGTAGGACAGAGCTGAATATCCCTTTAAGGTATCTAATTGACTGGATACCTATTATGAAGAATGTTGCTTTGCTTGATGGATCAAGTAAAGACATTATTTTCTCTCACATTCCTACGGTTAGGAAACCAGAATAAATTTTTTAAAGGAAGCCTACCACTTGAAGTGGTAGGTGTAAGAAGGAAATACCGAGCACCGACCGCGTACCTCCGTGCGCCGAAGCAGCTTCGGCTATAAAGTTTAAAAAGTGTTTTAAACCGCGATCCAGCAGTTTAAAGCACTAACAAAATTAAGCTCCGGCACCAGCTCACCCTGAGCTGGTGCTCGGTATTTCCATCTTACACCTACCACTTCAAGTGGTAGGTTTCCTTTAAACTTTTAAACAAAAATAACATTAGGTATAATTCATTGATGCAAGTTTTTACCGGTTTTTCTGAAAAGCTTTTTGTAGCTTTGGTTCCCATGGCAACAGTTCCTTTAGCAGACGAGTTAAGGTGCTGTGTAGCTCTTTCACACTTTGTCTTCTGAAGTGCCACTTTCCCTAAAACATCATACCATCATTACACAATTTTATGTTTCCATCTTAGTTATCTCTCAAATGATTATATCAATAAATCATTAAAGGGCTTGTCCAATTTCAGCAAATAATTGATATTGTTTGTGTGTTTTAGGATATCGGGCGCACGATCTTAGTAAATCGTGCCGGACTTCATCCTCGTCAGAACACCGCACCTCAGTGATCGCGTCAAAACGCTCCATTCTGTTTTGAAATGCGATACAACAACTTGTGAGCAGAGGAGATTTGCCTAATTACATTGCTTCTAAAATTTTACAAAATGTGATTGAGTTTTGTAAGTGCAAATGTAAGCAGCAATGTAATTAGGCAAATGTCCTCTTGGTTTTAAAACACAATGTAAACGTCACGTGTCAGGAATAGTTACAGAGAGTATATTGGAAATTATTATTAATTATATCATTTTCCTTACAAAAACCATATCAATTATTTGCTTAAAGTGGTCAACCCATGTAAGGCAACACACCAACAATTTAAGGCCCCAAGCTGTCAATAGTAAATAGGACTTCTTGGATCGGCTCATTATTTAAAGTATCCTAAAAGTCACTGAGAAATCAATGGCACACAGGAAGATAATGGACAAATATATACGGTATTTTTTTAACGTTCTAAACATTTATCTTTATCCACAGGAAAGGGGATAAATGTCTTATCATGGCGGCTTCTTATAATCAGCGGTTCAGGACTTCTGCCAAGCTATCACTATACAGCAGAATGGGGGCCATAGCAATGTCACAAAGTCACTACACATCTCTCCATCCACTGTACAGTGATGGTCTGGCAGCAGACATGAGCAGCTGATTGTTGTGGGGGCCAGGTATATACTTTGTACCGATTAGATATTAATGGGTTTCCAAAGGGCTCGATTATAAAAACCCATGAAAACAATCTTTCATGAGAGTTAATCTGAAGGTAAAACCTGTCTTTTTTCCTCAGTGTGTGGCTGATGGCTCCGTTTTAGGTATCAATACTCTAGGTTTGGCTGCATTATACAAAAGTAAACCATATTAAACCAATATTCAGTAGACTAAAAGTACAAGCAAATAGACTATCAGTGTTCAGATCAAGCCAAAAATTTGGGGGAGGGGATTTAAATCTCCATTTACCATTAATGGGGTATTACTGGACATTGACATATACATTAATTTTTTCAATTGGATTTTATTAAAACAAAATGTATCTGAAGATTAATTTGCCATAAATGTAGTCATATGCTCCCTCAGAAATAAAGCTGTCCTTGGATATGACCACCACCGCTCAAGTGATTGAAAAAGAAACTTATTGCTTTTGCATATTAAATGACTGGGAGTGTTCCATGGAACGCTGCACCCAGGTGGTCTGGCACCTCAATGGCACATGAATGACCACCGTTGCTAGAGTGCAGATGACTGTATCCGAGGATAGCATTCTTGTTTCTAAGGGACTACAAGGCTACATTTATGTGAAATTATCTTTTTACAGGTACAATTATTTTAATAACATCCAATTGAAGATAAATAATGTCTGAAGAAAAATTTTATCAGGAAGTTGTAACTAAGGAATCCTAAATTATATTAAAAGACAACCTTACCGATTTCTTTTTATAGTTTTCCATACATTTTAGCTCTCCATCTATCTTCTTAATCAGTTCCCTGAGTTCATCAAGATTGGTGCACACAAGCTGAAAAAAGAAAAAAAATTAATTAAAAAAATAAAAAAGATTTTCCCATAATATTAGAACCTCATTGGAACTGCATAGATTTTTATAGTGATTTCCAAAAAAGAAGGAGTATACTTCTCAGATTACCAGTATGGACCTTGTGTTTGCTGCTCTAACATCTAGTGACTAGTAGCAAAACTACAAAATCTCAAATGATATAGAAACAATAATAGTTGTAACATGTAAAAACAACAGCATTGGAATATAAAATGTGTTATTTCCTGTTGGGGGCAATGACTTCTATTCTTCTAGCCAGATTGAGCTCAATAGTGAATACCATACTATGTTGACCTTATTATGTTTAAATAAGAACTCTGCTGCCAATGCCTCTATTTTAATGGAAATCAATGGAACTACTATTTTTCTTTATCAGACATTCCTTCAAAAAAAGAAAAAATATAGTAAATCAGCTCACCCTTCTGTGGCCATACATCAGGTGCCGGTGCACGGATATGCTGAGCCGGAACAGTGCATCTTGGACAAAAAGGAACGTTTATCCAGCAACCAGGCTTGATTGTCTTGCAATAAAACTTCTATTTATTTCATCATAATAGTAAAAAAGTTAAAAAAGGTACCATGTTACAGACATCTGACGCGTTTCGAACTCCCAAGAGTTCCCTTAATTATATCCTGTCTTTTCCCTTTCTCCTCCTCTTCACCTTCTGGTTCTATGACGTGACTAATTACTTGCTCGCCACTTACTTCCGCTACAAATGCCTTTATAATGAATGTACTCATTTGTTAGAACCTCGTCTATGACTAAGAACTCTTGGGAGTTCGAAACGCGTCAGATGTCTGTAACATGGTACCTTTTTTAACTTTTTTACTATTATGATGAAATAAATAGAAGTTTTATTGCAAGACAATCAAGCCTGGTTGCTGGATAAACGTTCCTTTTTGTCCAAGATGCACTGATTCCTTCAAAAACATTTTAGATTTAATACAAAAACATTTAAAAACAACCCCCATTTCCTCTTCTGTCTTCAGCTCCGTCTTCGCCTCCCCAGGTGGTCCCGTTGCCTACACCATGACGTGAGCCAATTGCTGACATCATGAGTGTGCCAATGGCGCCGCACACACTATGATGTCAGCTAGCGGCTGATGTCATGGTGTGTGCAACGCAGCCACAGGGACCTGAAGATGGCACCGGAGCTGGAGACAGAAGAGGACATGCAGGGGGCTTTTTTATGTCGCAAGTAATGTATGTTATAAGTGTTTAGTAAAAGTATAATAAAATAATTGAAACAAAAGTCTTTCATTCCAGGTCCTAGTGATATTCCATTTCTGTTCATTGCACCAGTACAACCAGTTGCTGGCCATTTGTTGCCCTGTACACAAACGCCACAAGAATGGCTAGCCTTGAATGTGCTGTTTGTGATCGGTTTGCTGTTGATGAGCTGAAGCAGTGACCTGAACATATCAAAAATAAATGTTATCTAGGGCCCCCAATAGCATCAACCAGGATTCCAGTGCTGCAATGGAAAAACTGGACATTTCCACCCAAGGACAGGTTCAAAAATGCATTTTAATAAAGATTACAATAATATAGCCCTCACTCCCTATTCCAGTAACTTATAAAACTTTACCTAGCTTCCTGCAAGCAAGCTTCAGTGAGTATCGGCTACAATAGACCAAATCCCTGTGTCATTGAATCATCCTACCTCACCCTAACTCATCCTCCCCGCCCCCTCCATGCCTAAATGACCAGCGGTCAGCTCAGGTACAAATGGGGGAAGAATTTACTTTTTAAATTTAGAATATTTGCAGCCTAAAAGGAAAATTCTTAAGCCAGAGCACATCTTTAAAATGTATAAAGAGCCTATGATTTTGCAAAAAAACAAAGCAAAAAAGCATTTTAAAAATTTTCATCAAGACAATTGGTTACCTGGAATTCAGGAGAAGCCGGTAAAACTGCAGACTTTTTGCTCTTTTTGATCACCATTTTCTTAGATACAGATTTATTTCCTTCCAAAAGTCAAAAATAGCTTTATAAGAAATCATGGAGACACAACAAAGGCATACAAAAAGTCATTTATTTTTTGCTGCCTCTTCTCATTTTAAAAACACTCAAATTGAATTTTTACATCCACCTTTCTGCTCTGATTTGTCATAAGTTCCATGATACTTCATCATGCTAGAATTGAAGATTGACTCTCAACATGCTAAAGTTGGATATTTAATACTATTGGCAATTGCAACCCTGTGGAGAAAAAGATGCTCTTGGCCCTAAAAGTGCATCAGGAATGTATGCAGAATTCTATATTGGTACCTATATTATAAAGTACTTACCAGACTTGTGCTTTTTGTGCTTGGCTTGCTTTCTGTTTAGATACAATTTACTATGGATTTCAGACTTGAATGTGTGCTTTTGTAGATTTTCACATTTACCCTGTAAGTTCTCATTTAGTAGATCCTTTATTTTTTTCTTTTTCTTCTTCTTTGGTCGCATTTTATTGATCCTCAATTTTTTATTGTTTAGTAGAGGATGGTCCAAGATGATGTCCATTACTCTATGGCACATTATATCAGAACTATCATTCTGACTGCCATTTATATGGACTTGATAAGATTTAAGTGCATTTTCTTTCAAAGGGCTAGAGTCAGATTTAGGTAATGTTGCTTCAGCATACCTATCCACATTTTCAAGGATTCTAATCTCCCCTGGACTCAGAGGATCTCCATATCCTACAAGCTCTCCAGGACTTATAGGTTTTTCAACATTTTCTTTGCAAGAAACAGTCATATTACAATCATTACAACTATGGTCATCTTGCTCAATGTTTATCTTCATATCATTGTCAGAAACGCATTTGCAGTTATCAATTTGACAATTTACTGAATCTTCCTCTTTAATATCACAGAATGTCTCTGGATTAGTAAAATCAGACGAAGATGCCATGTTCACTTTTCTAAAAACTCCGTTCCGTCTTTTAGAATATTTGCATTTGGACCTCCTAATTTTTACTCGGGGATTCCTTTTAATTTTAATTGATGGTAAAGGAAATTCCGGAGCTTTAAGAGGTCTTTGCTTGTACACACGCACGTCTGCACCACAAAACTGTGGAAAGTGAATGTATGCATTTTCCTGGGAATCATATCCTAGAATTACTTCTCTACATTCATGAATTGGTTGTCCAAGCACAGCATCCTGTACTTCACTTTGTGTTTCATAGACAAAGTCACAAAGACCTTTCAACAACCAAACTTTTTGGTTAAAAGTTAACTCATGAAATGTTTTTTGTTCAAGGGGGTTGACTTCACCTAAAACTTTAAAAAACTGAGAGCAGAGGCCAAGCTTCTCAGCACATCGGTCAGGGTTCTCAGCTTGACTTATAACAGTGTACCACTGCTGAACTTTCTGTCTAAGTGCTGCTTCCCAGGATCTGTATGGGAGGTTAGGACGCCTATGCAATGTTGGTCTGCGGTGCGGAGGGCTCAATAATGAAGTCATTATCTTTGCCAAAAATACATTACACTGAGGCATCAATAAACACCGCTCCAGTTCGTAAAACACAATTTCAGGCAAGTTCAAAATTTGCTGAGCTAAGCAGAGAAAATGGCCTATGGCTGGTATTTCCCACATTGTCTCCATTGATGAGGGTGCTGCAAGAGCTAGGAGACCCCGATCCCACTCCTCCATTTCCTTCTGGTTGGCTTCCTCTGCTTCTTTCTTCTCTTGCTCCTTAATTCTAATGACAAAAATAACAAAACTATGTAAAAATTTTTGTTTTCAACTAAAAACATGCAAAAATCAAATTATGCTACCTATACTAAAAGGGAACAACAGTACATTAAAATACTAGGTTTCCTGAGGCAAAATATCAGGTGAAATATCCTGAGCGCCCCAGGGCAACTTGCATAACTTTTATAACTCTATATTTCTGCAACTGTGGGATATATTGTTATAACAAGAGAAGTCCATGGGTAACAATGTTCCTCAGGAACTTCTTACTAGGAGACATCTACCATCACTAAACATCACAAATGGTAGATGTCCTTTAAAGGAAACCTACCACTTAAAAGTGGTAGTTCTAACCCACAGATACATGGCACCAGCTCAGGGTGAGCTGGTGCCGAGCATATTTTCATTAATGCAAGAAACTCCCGATTGCCGTTTTATACCTTATATTAAAAGCTGTTTCGGCGCGCCAGATGACCGCACGGCACACCATGCGCACGACCGTGCGTGCTGTTGATTCTGAAGTGCCGGAGAGCCGGTGACGTCAAGCTCTCGGGCACACTCACACCTGCGCAACTTGGCACAGGGAAACCCCTTAGCGCACTGCACCCGGTATATTGGACCCACTGGTTGTAGTGGGCTCTGATCACAGGTGTTTTAACCTGCCTTTGGGGGGGGGTTTCCCCCCCACGATGCCCCCCACCGCGCCGATCGTTGCTATGGCAGCCCTGGGGTCCGGTCAGGACTCCAGAGATGCCTGTAGGCACCGCCTGAAAGATGGTGTCTGTGACATAATCTTAAAGGCACAGTGTCAGCCTATGCATGTGCATCAGTATTGCAGAGTATTATCATGAGCACGCAATCAGATGATTGCTTGTTCATGTCCTATGGTGAATAAAGTGAAAAAGGTAAAAAAAAATGTTATTCAATAAAAAAAATCAAGTAATAAATCAATAAAAATGCCCATAAGCCCCCTAGCGTACAAAGAGACATATAACCCAAAAAAAGTCTAAATCATAACAAAACCCCACATATATAGTATCACCACGTCCGTAATAACCCGTAGAATAAAAGTAAATAATTATTGAACCCGCAAGATGAACGCTGTTAAAAAAGAAACCCGCCAAAAATTATGATTATAACCTATACAATCCCACGAAAAAATGCAATAAAAAGTGATAAGAAAACATATGTACTCCAGAATGATGTTGTTGCAAAGTACAACATGCCCCACAAAAAACAAGGCATCAACCAGCTCAATAGCCAAAAAATTAAAATGCTATGCCACTTGGAAGACGGCAATGCAAAAATGATAGATTTTTCCAACATTAGGGTTTTATTTGACAAATTTAGTAAAACGTAAAAAAAAATATTAATGTATGGTATCCCCGTAATCGTATTGAACCATAGAATAAAGATAACATGATTATTAGGCTATATGGTGAACACAAAAAAGTAAGAAATCCAGTACAGAATTGATGCTTTTCTACTCCTGCCCTCAAAAAACAAAGTTCCTAATAGGGAATAACAACCCCAAAATGGTAACACTGGAAAAAGCATCTGATCCTGCAAAAAAGTCACATGGCCCAATAACGAAAAAGCAAAAATTTTATAGCCTACAAAAGGGACCAATTGGAAAACTAAAATCCTGGCAGCTGCGGGGCGCTCCTTCCCTTCTGCGCCTCGCTGTGCGCCCATAAAACAAGCAACAGCCACATGTGTGTGTGTGTGTGGGGGGGGGGGGGGTTTAAATCTAGGCGGTAAATCTATGTGCCTGGAAACGCAATGATTTTGAATTTCGAAAATGGCAAATTTTTCAAAAAATTCAGCATTTTTTTTTTTTGTAAATATAGGCAAAACTTTTAAAATTTACCACTAAAATGAACTACAACGTGAGGAAATCGCTTTGATAACTAACAGTGTTCAAAAGTTATAACCATATAAAGTGACGCAAGTCAGAATACAAAAAATAGGGCTGAGCCTCAAGCTATAAAATGGCTGCGTCCTTAAGGGGTTAATATCACTTATATTGAAAAAAAATTTGTTTTAACGTCAACATAATATGAGAGCCATTTCATGGCTAGTTTTTTAATTTTTGTTAGAAGAGAAGTAGCTTCCACTGGCATCATTTAGGTTTGAGGTTACTTTATAAAAAAGAATACCACCTTAAATATTTTATTAAAAGTTTAAATTAAAACATAATTTAGCAACATTAATCTATTTGATCAATAAAGGGTTTGTCCATCAAAAAAGTTCTCAAATTTTAATCCTCTAGTGATGTTTATACAATAAAGATTATTTCAACCCCCTTACTTTACAGTTTTATTGCTATTTTAGCTCCTATAACTCAGTGATGGTCATTGTAAAATTCCAGAGTGTGGACGGGGACTCTAAGCAGACACTTCATGATTCCTCTGTGCTATGAGATGCTGTGTGCTGACAATGTGCTTAGATTATCAGGGTTGCTAGGTAAAAGGTTTATCTACACTTTCATTTAGCTTCTGAACATTCTACTACTATCTGACACCTAGAAAAACAGAAATGAGAATAATCAGAGATGAGAGATGATGGGATCCATGAGATGGTTATAAAACACAATGACACTCTCAGCTCTGCTAACTCACCTATAACACACAATGTCAGCCCTGCTATATGGCTCCCTCCCGGATAAAGACCTTACCTGTCTCTAGTGTCTGCGCACTGCTGCAGGCCGGAAGGAAGTGCCTGTGTCTAAGCTGGTCTTGTAATGCATAAGGAGGGGTAGGAGGCAGAGATCATTGCAGAGCATTACAGTTTGGCCCCTCAGGCTCTCATTAGCATACTTTTATGTTTTTTTTAATCAACAATAAACTTTACTGAAGGGTATTTGGAGATACAATGCAAATGGTAGATACATCCCATAAACGGTGGTCTCGCAAGACCCCGCATAAAAGGGAAAGATACAAAGAACAGCATACGGTTATATAGTATGCATAATTGGTCTGCAACCATGGCCGGATCATCTCCACGGCAAAGAGGGAAAAGGAAAAAAAAAAGGAAGAACATGTAGAAATGACCAGCATGTTTATAATCATACATGTGCAGAGTTAACGGAAAACAATTAGTTTGAGTAAAATTTAGCACATGTAGCTACAAACAATATGCAACATAAACAGCACAAAGCACCTAACCACGTACCTGCACCCTATTCCCATCCCAGGGGTGAGAAAAACCCATTCATATCAGAAAGAGTGCGACTAGGAGGGGATGTGGGGAACCGCAGTAGAGGGAGAGTCAAGCCATTTGTCTCAGACGGCATGAAACCTATCCTTCTTCCTGTGAATAAATAGCCACTTTTTAAGTGGGTGGGTGTTATTCACTGCCTTGTTCTAGCCGTAGAGAGAGGGGGGATGATCCAGAATGTAGCTACTGTCATCTGAGAAAGTTTGTTCTGAAGTAAATTGGAACAGTTCAGGATGCACCAGAAGGAGACAAAGCTTAGGGTCATCAGGGACAGCCACTCCCATTTTATCAAACAAAAATTTGCAAACCTACTCCCAGATACCTCTAACCAAGGGGCAGGACCATATTAAGTGATAGTGATTAAGAAATAGTCAAAGGGTCAGGAAGCACAGATTGGAGAGTTAACTGTGGACTAGCAGTGGACTAGAATACAACTCAAAGGTAGAGTTTCAAAATGGTTTCTGAGTGTGAAATTCCCACCAAATATGTAACATAGTTCCAATGTCTCTGCCACATAGCCAGCAAAGCTGTAAGACTGGGTAGAAACAATGAAGAAGTGCTGGACACTGGTACCACCTTATGAGGACTTAGAGTTCTTTTCCTTGGCCAGACATACCGTCAGGAATTTGTGAAAAAGCAGGAATGCCAGCTCCCCTTCCCATCTAAAGAAAGGTGTTTTTAAATCTCAGAGAGTGGTTGGGTCAAGGGGGAGGGTTGGCAAAGAAGGGACTCCAAATGTGTCAAATCCCGAACAAATTGATGTCCCAAAGAGTTAACGAAGTAGGACAGCTGAAAGTAGGTCATCCAAAACATGGGAATGCCTCAATGATATGCCTTCAGAATGAACCAAGATGGCTGAGTGTAGTTATAAAGAACTTTATGCACTTTATACACAAGAAGCTGTTTGCCGACTGATCAGGAGGGAAAGCGGTGTTCTGAAAGATGGGAGTGAGAGGACCCTTTTTAAATATTTAAAGAAAAAAACATTTATTGAAGCAAACTACTTTAGGAAGAGTCTCTAGGAACTCTGGACCAAGCTTAAAGTGCCCTGGGAGTTTGTTTCTCAACGTGGATTTTCTATTATGAAAAGAACTGAAAAAATAAAGAATGTAAGCGAGACAATAACATGTGGAGTTAAATGTCAGATAGCTGACCGCTTCCCGGTAGGTGTGGATGGAAGTAACTGTGGGCCAGTCTTATACTGAGGCCGAAGGTAGGTTCAGGGCTGCTATAAATTCTGGAAGGTCCTCAGGTGCGTGAAGAGACAAATTAATAACTATGTCAGATCACCAATCAGAAAGGAAAAGTCGCTACTGCAGAATATTGGGGGAAAGGACAGGTAGGATTATAGTATAGTTTCACCTGGGAACGTCGCCTGTGTTCCTCCCTGCAATCTGAAGCGATGGACCCTGAATGACATCACAGGGTTTGTCATCAGCAGCGGTCTTGCCACTATGGAACAATGGGCCCTCTCTAATTCGAATGGAGAATTATCCTCAGCACCAATTATCTCATTAAATATTTGATGCAGCAACAAAGGGAAGTTTTGGGACTCTTGGACTCTCATATCATCCAAAAGGTCAAACAGGTGGTGAACTTAACCAGCACGAGTGTCCAACAGGCTTTGATGGTTATCAACTCTGACTATTGTGCTTAATCTCGATTCAGTGTCATTTGCTCTGTCAGAAACAGATCGTAAATTAGATAGTTATGTGTTTAGTTCTGACCTTTAAGCTGACGCCAATCTGGCAATGAATCCATCCATATCTTCTCAGGTGGATATAGCTCTGAGATGAGATCTGAGCTTCTGCAGAGGAGTATTGAGAGGAGTGAGAACATCAGATGCCTGGATTAGGGATGATGAGGGTAGCAGACCAGACTGATTAATGGTCACAGCAATGGAAGGAAGATTATTGGTGCAGGCTTGTACCACTTGCTCTTGGGAACCTCGTACATGGGAATGTGGGGGGTGACATCAGGGGCGGTGGAAGAAGAGCAGAACATGGAGGACCGTGAGCTGTCCTGGAAGAAGATGGACGACGCAATCTCACTCTCACTTCTTTGAAGCTGAGCTTCTTCATGGTAGGTGGAAAGTGAGGAAAACAATGGAGCCTGCAAGTCAAAGCTCCTGGGTGCAGTTGTGGTTGGAGCCTAGTCCAGTGAGGTGTTCAATTTAGTGCGAATCTGGAAGCAGGGAGTGAGGATACCTCAGGTGCAGGATGCTTTCTCTGGTGGGAGACTCTGCAGGCAGGAAGGCTTCAGAGAGAAAATGGCTGATGTTACCGCGGTAACATGTCCCATGGAGTTAAAGAAGAACATCTGAAAGTAGGCCATCCAAAACATGGGAATGTCTCAATGATATGCCTTCTGACCGATCAGTGATTATGTGGCTGGAGGACGAAGGTCTCCTGCCATCCATATGAGGATGAGCAAGTGTGCCAGTACAGTTATAAGCAGCATATTACTGTGCTGGGGAGGTCTTAGGATACTTTGCAGTCCTGGAGAGGTCTAAAGATGCATCCTCACACTGACATTGCCAGGCCACGGCCCATTAGCAAAATTTTAAAGGGCACCTACCACCACAAATCTACCTATAAAGGTAGATTGGGTGGTAGGTGCATCAATGGGACGTGAGGATAGCCCTTTTAAGGGCTAATCCTCACGTCCCCTCACTTTTTTGGTAACTTTTATTCCACATATATTTAAATTTACTTATGCGGCTACCGGGGCGTGGAGTAGCCGCATATGAGATTACATGAGGCGGCTACTCCACGCCCCGGTACCCACTTTACCCCTCTTACTCACCCATCTTCGGCGCGCAGCTCCGCATAGCTGCGCGCCCTCGTCCGGCGACCCTGCCGTCTGCGCATGCGCAGAAGAGCAGGCCCGCGCCTGCGCGGTCACTGCTCCGAAACAGGCGCGGGCCTGCTCTTCTGCGCATGCGCAGACGGCAGGGTCGCCGGACGAGGGCGCGCAGCTATGCGGAGCTGCGCGCCGAAGATGGGTGAGTAGGAGGGGTAAAGTGGGTACCGGGGCGTGGAGTAGCCGCCTCATGTAATCTCATATGCGGCTACTCCACGCCCCGGTAGCCGCATAAGTAAATTTAAATATATGTGGAATAAAAGTTACCAAAAAAGTGAGGGGACGTGAGGATTAGCCCTTAAAAGGGCTATCCTCACGTCCCATTGATGCACCTACCACCCAATCTACCTTTATAGGTAGATTTGTGGTGGTAGGTTTCCTTTAAAAGTTGATTTTAGAAGGAAGCAGGCTGTGGATAAACAATATAAAAGATTACCAGTCACTGTTCCTGGATCTCTAAGTACATATTCCTGCTTTATCTATGTTTGATTTTGATTGTAGTTTTCCTATTTTATTGCATTTTACTATTAAGCCTGGTATAGGCCTGGTGCATGATATAATAATTTTAATTTTACTTATACTGATCAAGCCATATATACTGCAGCTTACACTTTCCACCATATGTTACTGACCACGTTATTAAATGTAAAAATATACAAAAAAAAAAATTGGTTAAAAAAAAAATCATCTTTTCTCATAACACTATGTTGCACTGTTCCCTTTGTTATGCTTCCTAGAACTTAAACCCCTTCAAGATGCAGACAGTTTGTATGTTAAGGCTCGGCCTCGTTTTTTGTAATCTGGCATATGTCGCTTTATATGGTTAGAACTTTTGAACATTTTAACCTACCATAATGATTTCGAGATTGTTTCTTTTTGTGATACATTGGGGCACATTTACTTAGGAAGCTGAAAAATGCACTAAAAGTGCTATTTCCGTGTATAATGCTCGGTCCGGCGATTCACTAAGGTTCTGCACTAGAAATCATGAATCTGTTGCGGAAAAAACCCTTAGTAAATGTGCCCCATTGTACTTCATGTTAGTAGTAAATTTTGGTTGGTATGTTTTGCATTTATTTATGAAAAAAAAATCCAATTTGCAAATTTTTGGAGAAATTAGTAATTTTCAAAATTTGAAATGATCTTCTTTTGAGACAGGGAGTTTTACCACCCAAGTATAATCCAACCCGAGTATAAGCCGAGACCCCTAATTTTACCACCAAAAACTGGGAAAACCTATTGACGAGTATAAGCCAAGAACGGGAAATGCATTGGTCACAGCCTCCCAGTATATAGCCAGCCAGCCCCCATGTAGTATGTAGCCAGCCAGCCCCCATGTAGTATGTAGCCAGCCAGCCCCCATGTAGTACGTAGCCAGCCAGCCCCCATGTAGTACACAGCCAGCCAGTCCCCATGTAGTACACAGCCAGCCAGTCCCCATGTAGTACACAGCCAGCCAGTCCCCATGTAGTACACAGCCAGCCAGTCCCCATGTAGTACACAGCCAGCCAGTCCCCATGTAATATACAGCCAGCCCAATGTAGTAAACAGCCAGCCAGCCCCATGTAGTACACAGCCAGCCAGTCACCAGTAGTATACAGCCAGCCCCATGAAGTATACAGCCATCCTGCCGCCAGTAGTATACAGCTAGCCCCCAGTAGTATACAGCCAGCCAGCCCCCAGTAGTATACAGCAAGCCAGCCCCCAGTAGTATACAGCCAGCTCCCAGTAGTATACAGCCAGCCAGCCCCCAGTAGTATACAGCCAGCCAGCCCCCAGTAGTATACAGCCAGCCAGCCCCCAGTAGTATACAGCCAGCCCCCAGTAGTATACAGCCAGCCAGCCCCCAGTAGTATACAGCCAGCCCCCAGTAGTATACAGCCAGCCAGCCCCCAGTAGTATACAGCCAGCCACCAGTAGTATACAACCAGCCAGACACCAGTAGCATACAGCCAGCCAGCCACCAGTAGTATACAGCCAGCCACCACCAGTAGTATACAGCCAGCCCCATGTAATACACAGCCAGCCAGCCCGAAGTTTGCCAAGCACATAAAAAAACAAACTTACATACTCACCTTCTGGCGGTCCCGATACCCGGCGCAGCTTCCCGATGCTCAGCAGCGGTGACACCACCGCATCATAGTGTGCTCTTGCCGGCAGATCACATGGATGCGTCTCTGCTGGCTAATACAGCATAGAGAAGTAATAAGAGGAGCCGTGCCGAGCATTGGGGCGCCGGAGGGTGAGTATGCAAGTTTTTGTTGACTCGTGTATAAGCCGAGGTGAGGTTTTTCAGCACATTTTTTTTGTGGTGAAAAACTCGGCTTATACATGGGTATATTCTTACTTACATTTAATTTCATTTCCCAAAATTTCTACATTGAAATTTTTGTGATTTATTGTGAGTTTGAAATATAAAATTACTAAAAACCCCCTATGAATCCCCCCCATTTTCTTTGAGCGCTGCATAGTAATTAAGACAAAATGGAGATGAAATTTATCATATATAATCATTCTGGAGTAGATATATATTTTTTTGATCACTTTTTTGCATTTTTTGTGGGTTGAAATAGGTAAAAAAAAAATCACTTTTTGGTATTTTACTTTGGTGGGTATTTTATGGCCTTCATCGCGCAGGTTCAATAACGATTTATTGTTATTCTACAGGTCGTTACAGACAAGGTGATACTATATTTCTGGGGATTGTGTTATGATTTTAACCTTTTTCACATTGTATTACATTTTGTGTGTTAATGGCACAATTGTGTGCCTGATATATCACTGACCCCTGAGGAAGTCGCATGACTGCGACGCAACGCGTGGGGTGCCTCCGGCAGCAAGTCATAGACCTAACCTTCCCCCCTACTAAGCATTTTTCACTGTACAGCTTTTTTACATTGATTTGGTCCTGGATTTTTACTCAGAGGTGCTCCACAACCCGTACTGATTTATCTTTTTTCATTTGTTTACTTACTTTGTACTGTCACATAGAAGCTAATTGATTTATAATAGTATATGTCATCCACTGTGTTTATGGTTTCCAGGACTGCATTGTACTACCAGTTACTGATGTTTACATGGTGTAGGGGTTGTCTCTAACTGTTTTTTGACTTGTGGCCCTTTGTGGATCTCTGGGATAGGCTTTGATCCACATGGTTAACTTTGATGTGTTTGTTTACACTTTTTAAATGTTTTTATGAATTCTGATGCATGGCATCTCTGGTGTGTGTTCACATGCTTTACAACAATAACATTTTTTTTCACTGTTTAGCCTATACACACTGGCTTATTCCTTTGTTTTCAGTCATATGTTATATATAGTGTGTTGGCTCCATATATATTTTTTATGACACTTAGGACAAATTTCCACTAATTCTTTGTATGTGCCTGATATATTGGACGCTGAGCATTAAAGCCCAGCATCCAATATATTCGGTGCAGAGCACCAAGGTGTTAGAAATGTATTGATAGAGGGATGTTTACAATATTCCATTTTTCACCTCCTGTCTTTAAAAATCCACAACTTTTTTATTTTTTCATTTACAAGGCTGTAGGAGGATTTGCTTTCTGCCTAATATATTGTACTTCCTAGTGACAGAATTTCATATTCCAATTACAGGGAATCTGGGGGAAAAAAATTACAAATGAGATGAAATTGTAGAAAAAAAGGCATATGCGCCTATTCTTTGTGGTACTACCAAATTTATATCGGTTTTATTATGTTTAAATAGATTGTAAAAGATTGATTTTTTTTTAATTCGTTTTTTTATACCTATTTTAAGCCCCCCGGGATTAAATTAACCCTTGGGGTTTGGTCGTTACAATCATATACTGCAATACTAAAGTTGTAATACATGGAGAATTTGCTATGAACATATATGCTGTTATTGATCCTCCCAAATGACAGCTGTCACTGGAACAGATTGTTGCTTCCTCATGACGTCATGGGGAGCAACACTCCCTGACAAGTTGGAGGTACTAAATTGTGTCGGCAGCAGGTAAATGGTTAACTATCGCAATCGATGCCAGCACTGATTGCGGGTGTGAATAGTGGGTGTTAGCTGCATAATGCAGCCAACACCCACTATGTATGAAGAGGACTCGATGAGCCCTCTTCATACACACAAAAGTTGTGGGCACGTATATGGTGACCCTGCGGGGGTATGTGCGGCACCATACCCTGCACGGATAAAAGATAGAGTGTGCTCTGTTTTTTGCCTGTGTTTGCGGCATGGCTTCCTATGGAGAGGGGAGAGGTGAGCAGCGCTCATCCCCCTTCCTCTTCAACATGCCAACGTGTGCATTTAGCCTTAATGGCATTATGCATGTCATAATGCATTTAGGGATATGGTCCTTTAACCCCTTAAAAGTTCGTCATATAACTTGTTTTTCCCATTGTTATAGGCCAGTATTAACATTTAAAAGGCATTTAATTTTTAGGAAAATAATAATGATGGCCACTGTATTGGAACAGTAACGCTAATTTCCAGACAAATTGTAGTCTGACATTTTACTGTACCTCTTTTCTTCCTTTACTCTCAAAAATTCAGCTTGTTTTAAAACTTGCACCATTATAGATTCCATGGCCCCTCGGTTAACATTAGCCATGTTTCTTGCTGATGATCTCCTTCTAGTTGAAGTGCATCCTATATATTCCTCAGTTTTTTCACAACCACTTGATGTTAATGCTGCATGCGGTTTATCTTGTAGGTTCCTAAAATACAGACAAGCAAACACAGTATAATTGCAAAGGTTATTTATATTATTTCTAGTAACTGCAAAAAAAACCAACACTAGTCTAAAGAAGGCTGTTATTGCAATGCAACATTTCAGATGGATGTCATGTGAAGGCAAGTTTGCTTTTACAATTAATAATAATGTTTCCTCAAAAGGAAACCTTGTCATTAGGTTTTGAGCACCCAAGTCATCAACAGCTTGTTTTACCTGCATTCTAAATAATCTGGAGGGGAAAGCCAATAGGGGCATGGTAACTTGACTCCATTGGGATCTTCTGTGCCCAAAGTTAAAAGCATACACAGTGAGGCAAGGTGTATATACTTTGGCAGTACATGGGGATTTTCCTCATCATTCATTACAATGTGCAAATCGCACATTGTAATGAGTGGGTTAAAAACAGAGAGCCTCAGGTCTTCATAGGACCCGAGGCTGTCATGGCAAGCAATCACCACCCCCCACCCTCACAAGAAGGCAGCACCAACGTGCAAGCACCGACCACGGTAACCGTCCATGGGTGTTACCGGTGGGTGTTTTCTGCAATATGCAGCAATCTCCCACCTTGTATGGAGAGTGCTCTGCCCATGAGCCCTCTCCATACACCCGCAGCCAGTGTAATACGACGTCACATGTCAGTAAGGGGTTAAAGGAAATCTACTAGTTAAAAAGAAGTATAAAACAGTTGAGACTAACTCAACTGCACTCCTCTTCATCGCAATCCCGGCAGTGGTCTTCTTATTATATATAGAATTGTTTCCCATGAATCTCTCCCATCCAATCCCTTTCCTTCCCTGGTTGAACTTGATGGACGTGTCTTTTTTCCACCGTATAAACCAGTGTTCCCCAAACTACGGCCCACGGGTGTAAAACAGTCTCAGATTGGAAGTCCTGTTGCAGTCCAGCAATGACTGGGAAATTTTGAGTGTAAATGGTGGGTGATAATGCTCATGTAATAATAGTACATTGGAAGGGCAGATTCCCATGTAGCGTTTTTGTCACGTTTTTAAAATGGGAGAGGGCTTGGCAAAATGCAAATGCGTTTTTCATGGAGTGCAAGAGTTTCAGTGGAAATGCACATGCTTTTTGGGCAGACCTCTTCCACTTGCGTTGTCGATGCATTTAAGAAAGGGGCATATCGCAGCAAAGACTTACCGGTAACACCCTTGATAGGTGCTAGTACCAATCACGGGTGTCAACCCGCACATCGCCGCCGGCCTCAAGAAGATAGCGGGAAATGGGCGCCGCCTTCTTGCCGAGTATCGTCGCTCCCTATGACGTCATCGGGGAGCGGTGATCTGTCACCATGGCAGCCTTGGGTCTTCCGAAGACCCGAGGCAGTCCCGTTTTAACCCTTTCATTACAATGTGCTATCATACTGTAGTATGGCAGTATATGGTAGGATCAATTGGACAACCTAGGGTTAAAGTACCTTAGGGAGTCTGAAAAATAGTAAAAGTAAAAATTAAAAAAAGTTAAATATATAATAAAAACCCATAAAAATTCTAATCACCCCCCTTTCCTCAGAACTGATATAAATATAAATAAACAGTGAAAATCACAAAGCACATCAGGTATTGCCGCATCTGAAAATGCTCAATCAAAATATAATAACGGTTCTTCACAGAATTTAATCCCGTAACGGAAAATAGTGCCCAAAGTCAAAAATGGCACTTTGCCATTTTGAAAAATATTGAAAAAAAAAAAAAATCAATAAAAAAAGAGATCGAAGGTTGTACAGTCCTAAGAATGGTAGCATTGAAAACTTCATCAGAAGCTGCAAAAAATGACACCACCCACAGCTTTGTACACCAAAGTGCAAAAAAGTTATTAGCGCTAGAAGATGGCAAATGGGCGAGGTCCTTAACCCCTTAAGGACGCATTTTCGCTCATTTCTCGCTCTCCATCTTCAAAAATCCATAACTTTTTCATTTTTCCATGTACAGAGCTGTGTGATGGCTTAGTTTGTGCGTAACAAATTTTACTTTCTTGTGATGTTATTTATTATTGCCTGCCATGTAGTGGGAAGCCGGAAAAAAATTCCAAATGTGGAAACGCGTGTGCGTCAAGTTCTTGTGGGCTCAGTTTTTACGACTTTCACTCTGCGCTCCAAATAACACCTCTATTTTATTCTTTGATTCGGTACGATCGCGATGATACCAAATGTATACAGGTTTTATTGCGTTTTAATACATTTTCAAAAATTAAACAAATGTTTTTTTGCCATCTTCTGACGCTAATAACTTTTTCATACTTTGGGGTACAGAGCTATTTGATATGTCATTCTTTTGCGAAATGAGCCGATGTTTTCATTGCTACCATTTTGAGGACTGTGCGACATTTTGATAAGTTTTTGCCATTTGCCGTTCCGGAGGTCACCGCTGCCCGTAACTGGTTTTATATTTTGATAGATCGGGCATTTTGGGACGCGGCAATACCTAATGTGTCTGTGATTTTTACTGTTTATTATATTTTATATCAGTTCTAGGGAAAGGGGGGGTGATTTCAACTTTTAATACTTTATTATTTTTTTTTTTACATTTTTTAAACTTTTTTTCTTTTTTTTTTCACTATTTCTTAGACCATCTAGGGCAGTGATTTTCAACCTTTTTTGAGCCGCGGCACACTTTTTATACTTAGAAAATCCTGGGGCACACCACCAACCAAAATAGCACAAAATGACACTAAAACAGTCATATTATACATATAGTTAATAATATAGATTCTAAATTTATTTTACTCATTGTGAAACCTGGGCCTGTTTCGATAAACACAAAAGGGATATCTTGGCAGGAATGGAGGAAAGACACACACGAAGCTCTTCCTCAACAGTTCTCAGTTTCTCCCTGTTTTTAGTATATGGTGCTGATTATTATGTGGCTCATATACTGCAAAATAAAGCGGTACAATGAGAAGTACTATGGCCATGAGGCCAGAGTACAAGTGCCAGCTCATATACTCAGCATATGGGCTGGTACTTGTAGTACTCCAGCCTCATGACTATAGTATTTCTCATTGTTATATGCAGTATACAGCTGGAGTACTAAAAGTACCAGCTCATATGCTGAGTATTCTGCCAACAGTTCATATACTCAGGCAAAAGCTCATATAGTCAGCATTATTGGTGGGCATTACCTTGGCGGTGGGCAAATGCGAGAGTCTCTCCGCTCTCAGGATGATGTGCCGGCCTCGGTGACGTCATTTCGTCGCGTAAGGTTCAAAGCTTGCGCATGTGTTATTGTACACGTCTCCTACATTGTAAGAAGCCGTGACTGCGCATCGCTGCGCATTGCCGGGAAACAAAACACAGGGGGCACCATAGTTTGGGGAACTTTCCCCGCGGCACACCCGACCATGTGTCGCGGCACACTAGTGTGCCACGGCACACTGGTTGAAAATCACTGATCTAGGGTACATTAACCTACCATATCCTGTAATACAACTGTATCGCAGTATATAGCATTTCTGCACACTATACATTACAATGAGCCACAGGTTCATTGTTAATGGATAGGCAGAAGCCATTCAGCCTCAGGTCAGACAAAGATCCGAGGCTACCATGGTACCTCTGGGGTGAACTTTATTTACAACAATATATGATTAAAATGGACATTTTGTGAATTGGATGAGCCCACGGATTTAAGAACATTTAACTAAATTATTGATGTTCACATTGTGTAATGGATTAGACCAAATTATAATCTGTAGTACAGGATAAAGACAACCGTATGCAACTCCAGCTTGACTGCCCCTTACTTTGAGTGGCCCCTCAATGTTATGGAAATTGGCAGAGGACATTGTCTTCATTAGAATGGGTCTCCCTGTGGTGCTGGAGTCCACGACTCTAGTGGTTGGGGATTACACCAGAACTTATGGTCGAAGTGGACGCGGTGAAAAAGCACTTCAGGGGCAAACTATATTTACAACAATATCTAAATAAAATGTTAATTTTGTTAAAGGGAACCTGTCACCAGGAGACCCATTTTTACCACTCCCCTAGTCCCCACAGAGCATAGTACATACACTGCCAAAGTGTTTTTGTATTAAAAATAGGTTTTACAGAAAAAAATATATGTTATATTGTACATTTCATTAGCATCTGCTGTGTGACTAGGCAGTTGCCTAATGGGAGGGGCTGGAAAGGAGCAGTTCCCCCCACCCTTTGGAAACATGTGACCTTTTCAAATATATGAATAACTCCCCACACTCGAGATTGGCTGTAGAGGAGCAGGGGGCGTCGCTAAGCCAAGTGATGGGTGTTTTCATATATTTGAAAAGGTCACATGTTCCCCAAAGGTGGGGGGGGAACTGCTCCTTTCCACTGCTTCCCTCCCATTTGGCAACTGCCTAGTCACACAGCAGATGCTAATGAAAGGTACAATATAACATATCTTTTTTTCTGTAAAACCAATTTTTAATACAAAAACACTTTGGCAGTGTATGTACTATGATCTGTGGGGACTGGGGGAGGGCTAAAAATGGGTCTCCTGGTGACAGGTTCCCTTTAATTGTATATATGGAGAAAGCAACTAAACCACCAGACTGATAGATGACATTTAAACCACAAGTCTTAGTGTGAACAGGGTCTGATTTGAGGGATGGTAATCTCTATACAATGCTGTGGAATATGTTGTTATCCTATAAATGAAGGATTTAAATTATAATCAACATATTTTTATAGACATTGGTCCTTAATTGTTATTGGCTTGTAAAGTTGCAATTGTTAAAAATAATGAAATAAATTATGAAATAAAACTCAATTTTCACTTAATTTCTTTTGTATCTGATATCATTTTTGTAGATGCTTAATACTTGAAATACTACTGCACTCATTTCATTTGTTGAATGCAGGATTTGCTGGAGTCTACAAGGTCACTATCTCTTGGAATAATGTTGGTTAAGTGAAGCAGAACATAGTTAGTAGACAAGACAATGTCAGGGCAGGACATTATCAATATACCAATCCATAGGGTACATAGAGTAAATACAATATCAACAAACACTTTTCCTCAAAAAAAAGTACCGTATATACTTGAGTATAAGCCGACCCAAGTATGAGCCAAGACCCCTAATTTTACCACCAAAAACTGGGAAAACCTATTGACTCGGGTATAAGCCAAGGGTGGGAAATGCATTGGTCACAGCCTCCCCAGTCTATAGCCAGCCCGCCCCCTGGAGTATATAGCCTGCCCGCCCCTGACAGTGCGGGGTCAGGGAGCGGATGCATCGCTGTACAGAAGAGGACCTGCCTGGGGACCGTCAGAAGGTGATTACACAGTTTGTTCTTGACTCGAGTATAAGCCGAGGTGAGGTTTTTCAGTGCATTTTTTGTGCTGAAAAACTCGGCTTATACTCAAGTATTCACATAAAAAAGAGTGTTTCCAAACTTCACCATTACCAAACCACATTTCTTCTACAACAATTAAAAAACTGGTGTACATATTCCTCAGCATCCAGCTGGTTGGATATAGAACAAGATCTAATCAAAAATCCTCCTCTTACCCTGCTTCTAATATCTTCCTTTTTGTATTATAATGTACTTATGGACTTCAACCCCTTGCCGCCAAATTCACTTTTCACCTTCCTGACACGGCCCATTTTTATGACTTTCGAACGTTTTAACATATCCAAGTGATTTTGAAATTTTTCTCTTTAGGTGTGATTTTTAACATTTTCATTAAAAAAAAAAAACCCGCAAAACCAGACTTTTGAGGGACCTGCTCAGACACTGTGAGATGTCTAAATAAAAGTGATACCCCATAAATTTCCCCATTATAGAAACTACACCCCTCAACGTATGTAAAACAACTTTTATGAAGTTTGTTAACTCTTAAATTTTTTTTTTTTTTTTTTTAATAGGTGTTAAAACAAAATCAGCAATTTTAAAATTTTATTTTTTGGGGGCTATATTAAGGTTTTTTTAAAAAAATTATTTGCACATTCTCAGTCAGAGTTCGCACTAACATATTTCTAGAAGGGTAATAATACTCCTCTTACTATTTTTGAGGAGTATTTTTAGCCAGGAAGGAGTATGACATTTTCAGTAATACAAGTATATAACTTATAGCTGTATATAATGTTGATAGACGCTAATTATATAAGAAAATCATGTGTCAAAGTCATGTATTTAAATAGCAAATTGAGGCAGTTATAGTAATGTTACATCATGCATTGCCCAGACTGGAGACAATGTATCCCTCTCCCCATGTGACCAGACTGTGGCAGCCGCCACCGAGCCCCAGTGGCCAGACTGCAGCTCACACTGCAAATCCATGATAGTTGTTTTGTAAAATGCTTTTTTTAAAAAGAAATTTTGGTTTATTTTTTTCGGTGTCTGTGTTGGGGGGAGGCTTTAAGGTTTTTTATTAATTGAATTTGCGTCTTTGTCATTTTTTACGTGTTTTTACTGTTTATGCAGTCCTGTTTCACATACACCTCATGGAACCTCAGCACTCGCCAGACACGCAGTCCCACGTAACATATACCTCATGCCACCTCAGCACCCGACATGCAGTCCCACGTAACACACACCTGCCACCTGAGCACCCGACATGCAGTCCCACGTAACACACACCTGCCACCTCAGCACCCGCCAGACACGCAGTCCTACGTAACATAAACCTAATGCCACCTCAGCACCTGACAGACATGCAGTCCTATGTAAAATACACCTCATGCCAACTCAGCACCTGCAAGACATGCAGTCCCATGTAACATACAGGTCTTCCCTGACCTTAACACATCCACTCCTGTTAAGCCACCTCACCTCCATACACATGTATGCACACAGTACCTGTACATGTTCTACTTGCAGGCAGCCATTACAGCTCTACTTCCTGTGAGGAGATAGTGTCGTAAGCCACGCCCCTTTTCCAGAGGCTCCGCCCATCCCATGACATCACAGCTACCCGGAGCAGCTCCATTCTAGAGGCTACCAACACTGTAGTGTGTGCTGAGCAGTGCCGGCCCACGCGCTGCCATTGTAATGTCCTGCACACCAATGCTGTGCGCTCCGGACCGCTCAGCACACACACTATAGCCAGGGATAATTGCCAAGCGTACTGGGGAGTAATAGCTTAATGGGATCTCTGTTCTCAGTGGATCCCCCAATTCCCCATATGTGGTGGTAAACTGCTGTATGAGCACACACCAGGGCATTGAAAGGAAGCTGCGCCATTCAGAGCAGATTTGCTTTGTCACATTTTAAAGGCTATTCAATCTTTATTTTTTTTTGGCAATTTGGTCATATAAAGGCTTATTTTCTGTGACATGAGATGCACTTTACAAATACTTCATTTTGGTGGGTCTTTAGCTCTAAACTCTGATCGTTTGTTCACACTCTTCTTCACCTTACACAGTGTAATACAGATGTATCAAACTGTGTTATGTAATACAGTGAGCATGCTGCACATGCTCAGTGTGTTACAGCCGGGTCCTGCCGGGGTCAGCCATCTGAACCACGGACCACACCACTCGCAAACGTCGGGGGGTTTAGTGTATGCGGCACATTGCGGCAAGTCTCCAATTCACTGAACTTTCCAGAAAATATTGAAATTTCCATCTTGGGCATCCATTGCACATCATAGTTGGAAACCACCTGTATGTTCAAAAAGCTAATTTCACCACTTGTATTACTCTAGACGTTGAAAAATTAGGGTCACTTTTTGGGTTCTCCTCCGTTTTATACCACTAGGGCTCTCCAAATGCATGTAAAAGATTTCTGTCAAATTTGGCTTCTAAAAGGCAAACATTCCTCTTTCCCTCTACTGTACCATACAACATTTTATATGCACATGTGGGGTACTTCTACACTCCAGAGAAATAGTTTTACACATTTTTTGAGGTTATTACATTTTTCTTTTTTAGGGCATAACTGAATCAAACTCCTGTAGGGGCAAATGCACATATTACACCTTTGCGTCATTAGAATAAATGGCTTCTCAGTATGCATTCATATTTTGGTCCATTCTTCTCCGCAGCATAGCTCTAGCTCAGTCACATTGGTCACTATTGTGCACTGAAACTTAAGCCCCCGCTCAAAGGCCTGATCAGAAGTGATCAGACCTTGGAATCCTGCCTCTCTTCCACTCCGGTCATAAGATTAGAACTGGAGCTACACTTGTGTAGAGGAGAATGGTATAATGTATCCCCATGAGCTATAAGTGGGCATAACTGAGTGGCATAGGTTGATCAATGCCACACAGTTGTACTCTACCATTTATAAATTCAGTTATCAATAAAGGTTATGTTTTAGTAAATACACTCACAACTTTCCCTGTTGTTTTCTCCCTCCATCTTGTCCCTTGCTCTGTATATCATTTAAGATTAAAGAACAACAACACCGGGATTGCAATGAAGAGGAGTACGTGTATCCATTTTTTTACTTTTTATAACTGGTAGATTTCCTTTAAAGAGAACCCGTCATGCAAAATAACTCCTCTTAACTAAATATATTTTCATAAACTGCCATTAGAGAGCATTGCCTCTATCACTTCATTGTCCCTCTACATGCTTGTAAACCCAAGCAATGAGGTCCTAAAGCTGTATGCAAATGACCTGTGAAATGTCCAATGAGTCATTAGCATATTCAAGCTGTCCAGCTTATTCATGAGTGGGGGGCACAGCCACACCCCCCAGTGCTTGACTGACAGCCTGTGTAATGATGTGAGGCTGTATAATAATGTGATGGCTGCTACATGTGCTTGCTGGTGGCCATGACCCCTGCAGCCTGTGTGTGTGTATGTAGGAGAGATAAAACAGCTCCAGGATGCAGCCATGTTAAAGCAGAACATGGCAGGTACTTGTGTAGCTGATGTCTGTGTATCACACATATGTATTAGGAGGATGGAACATGCCGGCATTTGCACTATGTTTTATTATACATTACACACAGACATGAGCAGGGGGAGGAGAGGAGAGGGGAGGGGGAACAGGGGTGACATCACTGCCTCTGACCATGTGACCATAAAGAAATTATGATTTTACAATAATTAATGTATGAAATGACTAGATAAAGGCTGTGATGGGATCCTTGTGAGCTGCTCCAACATGGTAGTAGTGACAGGACTAGTGGCAGAGACCTGAAGACAGGTGTCCTTCAAAGCTTCAAGTCTGTTGGGGTAGATGTTTTTCCAGCTTTGTACATTTACACACGGAAATTTTGGTCCATTCTTCTCTGCAGCATAGCTCTAGCTCAGTCACATTGGTCAGAAAACAACTGTGAACAGCAATTTTCATTCCAAGCCACAGATTCTCAATGTGATTTAGGACTGTAGCATTTAATACATGAATACACTTTGATGTACACCATTCTAGTATAGCTTTGGCTGTAAGGTCCATGCAACACATTTCTATCGGACTTTGCATGTGAAATCTGGCACACGGCCTGACTGAGCACCGGAACGCCCCCTTCAGTGCAGAAATTTGTGCCGCATGAAGAATAGTACAGCCGGGGCACTTCTTAAATATCTGTGCAAGCAGTGTGCACTGAAAAGAACGTGCAATGTATGACAGAAAACTGCCGCAAGGACCTTGATAAATGTGGGCCAATGTGCTGAAGGCACGGTGTCCATGCATAAAGCACATCTATGGCGACAATGAGCTACCTGCCGTCTTTGCGGCCAGCTCACAGCATTCACCCTTATACTTGTCATGTGTGACTGAGTCTCTTGGCTGCTTCTCAAATTCTTGCTCTCAATCCCCAAGCTGTCAGTTTGTGTCATACTCCATTTATGGATGATAAGTTGAAAATCGCTCTGGGAGATGTTCAGAGCTAGGACTATTTTCATTTAAAAAAAAAAAAAAAATCTCAAAGGCCTGCACAAAACTGCTGTATTTTTAGCAGTTTCACACCCAGTGTAATCATTCAACTGCAGCATCTGTGCTTCTTTTTAGCAGGGAAGACCCCGTTCCAGCGGAAAAGGAAAGAAAAAAAGGATTGTGCTCCAAGCATTGGTTTTGAGCTTTTTATGTATGTTTATATACCATTTTTCCAGTTTTTATTGCCTTCACTTTAGATAAAAAAACAAAAATACTAAATTTGATCTGTTGGTACAGCAATACTGAATTTATATTTTTGTTATGTTTAAATACTGTAAAAAAAATATCACCATATTCTTGTGCATCATATGGTTTTTCTTATTTTCTGCAGGTCAGATTTTTTTCAATTGAAAATATTTTAGGGAACGTAATAGAATTTGCAAATTGTCAGCACTCGCCATCATAGTAACATATTGGAAGAGAGTGTTAGTTGTTGATGACTGAAGTTGTCCCTGTGGTGGTAGAATCCTGATATGTGAAAGTAATGCTGGTAAACACACACAGCCGTTTTGACATTCCTGTGGATTACATTGTACACTAGGGAACCTCAGTTCTGGTAATCGCTGTCCATCTGATGACTGGGTACTTTTATAGGACACCCCTATAAATACACTCACCTGCATAAAGCCTTAAGAACTGTTTTTTTTTAACTTTTTTTAAACTATTTTTAGGGGAAACATAAGTCTAAGGGAGAAGACTACTCAGGTCACATACTGTACTCACCGGGACAGAAGTGACAGCTTCTGCTCCAGCATCAGCTCCAGTTTCTGGGCTTGCTTGGACAGCCAGTGGTCAGCGCCATGCAGCTGGTAGCATTCCTCTAGCACAGTCCTGAAGTCTGCCACAAAGTCCCCAATGGCGCGATACTGGCCCGAGGAAAACTTCTCCTCCATTTGCAGTAAGGAGATGGTTGGCGCAGGAGCTCTGCCGCCTGGTGTGTGTGCCCCGGACACCCCTCCTTTCCCATCTTGCCCCGTGGTGTAAGGCTCGGGAACATCTTCATTACAAACCACCTCAGACCCCTTTTCACATGTCACATCCCCAGCAGCTGTCACACTACTGGACACCTGCTCCTGTGACACAGGCGCCGTCCCCTCGTTCAGCGGTGACACACCGGCACACGGCACCTCCGCCATACCAGAGACCCTGACACGTCTGTCTCTGCCCGGCGCTCATTCATCCCTCCCGTGATCGGGAGCCGGTACAGCGCAGCCAAGCACAGGCACAGTGGTTTACGGTGTACCGGAAGCACTGAGGTGAGCAGCGAAACACTTCCCTGCTGCCTCTGTCCCGCCCACCTCAGTATATTAGCAGCTGGTTGGGAAAGTGTGTGCGCCTGCAGCCAATCACAGGCTGCTATAACGTGCACCGAATCCCACACGAGAGGAGGGTGCTGATTGGCTTGAAATACAACTGCGGCGCGGTGGTAATTTCTGTGGAGGGACATTGATTGGAATGTGACCTACCTGTTACTTTAGCCACTAAATACTATACTCCGTAGGGACCTGGTCCCTATTAGTGATAGGAAGTTCTACATTAGCCGGCTATTTCCTATCACCGGTAAGGACTTTTTTTGCCCCCTCCCGAGTGGTCAGGTCCTGCACACACAAAGGGGCTCATTTACTAAGGGACCGTCGGGTTTCGCGATTATTTCCATTTTGCGCCGAATTCCCCCTGGATTTTGGCACATGCGATCTGATTTTGGCGCATCAGCACCGGCTTGTAGGCGACACAAATCGGGGGGGCGGACCATTGGACAACCCGACGGAATCGGACAACGATCAGGATATAAGATTTAGAATTGTGTCGCAAGACAAGCACTTACAAACACCAGGAAGAAGCAGGTGAACGCCGGCGGACCTCGGCGCGAAGCGACGGATGCAGGAACTCGGATGCACAAGCTTAGTGAATCGCGGCAGACCCGGATCCTCATCGGACAACGCACCGCGAGATCGAGACAGGACCAGTTAAGTAAATCTGCCCCATAGTATTTAGCTAGTTCATCCTCCAAAAGGACCAGGTCCTTACTGATGGTAGTTAGATGGTGACGGTAACTTATGGCTCAGGTGGAGTTGGCTATTAGCAATTATCCAGTTGTTGGATTCAACTGGTTTGCCGAGTCGGGTGAGGCAGCTCGGAATTCCAGCTCTCACCCATTACTCACTGCAGAAGCTCCCGTGTTCTGTTGCTCTCCTGACATCACATGGTCTGACACATCATGCAGCTCGGGTGATGGCTGTTACATCACCTTATGATAGATCCGCCTGTGCCGGGTTAAAGTAGACCTAACGCAGTCGGACTTGTGATGTCATCATGTGCCCTCGCTCCGAAGCTCCAGAATCAATGCACTAGAATAGGAACAAAGGTAAGTAGCAGCAGAGCTGCAGCAGAGTCCTGGATGATGAACCTTTGCTTTGGACCTGGTCACCTGACAGACACCTCTTCTTCCTGCTGTCTTCCTCAGTTAGACTTTGAACTAAGACCTGTCATTTTCAACCCACAAGGGATTTTATAACCTCCCCTTGGGAGTTGGCAGCTCCCTTATCCAACCAGCTTGCTTTTCTCGTTATAATGAGACAGAGCATTCTACTGGTTAACAGTTCTTCATAGGCAGAGACTTACAGCCGCATTTCAATGATTCCACACTGGAGGCCCTCAGTTAGTTGATCATGTTCAAGGGTTAAAACACAGCCTCCAGATGGTCCAAGCATGCTGCACACCTGGAAGGGCAGAATAAAGTAAAGTGCACTTTGGTAAAGTGCTTATGCTACGATGGTACTATATACCTTGTGTTGTAGAAGACAAGCCACCCACGGTCCTGGTTACTAAGGCCGTTGTTGGTATGTTTAAGTACATTAGATAGGTGGCTTATTATCAAGGAGGAGTCTTTTTCCTGTAGTAAGTAATGACTATAGGATATATTAGAGTGCTCAATTACGCTAGAGTCTGGCTTGTGAAACAAATAGTGAAGGGTCCAGGACAGTCTCTGGCTCCATGGCAATAATAGGAAATATGGGTTCAGGCGAACTGGGAGAAATCACTTAATGCATATTTACAATGGACACGGTGGGGCACACTTACTAAGGGTCCGAACGCCGCACTTTGGTAGGGTTTCCTGAATATTACCGTTTTGCGCCTAATTGCCCCGTGTTTTTGGAGCACACGATCGGATTGTGGCGCATCGGCGCTGGCTTGCATGCCATGGGACACCCAGAAGCTGTATCTGGAACAGTGGGAAGGTCATCTGCAGCAGTAGGCATCTCAACAAGGAAGGCAGGCATTTCTCTGACTGACCTTCAGTAGCTGGGGGCACTGTAGAGCGCATGAAGATGACCGCAGGAGCTTTAGATTCTTCTCCATTGTTGACAGATGGAAGAGTGTTATTCCCGGGCTGGCCTGAAGCTGTTGGGGGCGTTGTTGAGCTTGTAGTGACCTCTGTAGCTGGCAGGGTGTTCTCACCAAACCATGCAGGCTTCTTAGCAGGAGAGTCCCTTTAGTAGTCAGCCAAGGGAGAATTAGGTCCTCTGTGGGGAGGCCGAACCGTACCCCAGGGCTAAGGGAGACATGGTAACAGACACTGTGATTAGGGCCATTGTACTTACATCATACATAGTTGGTCCTCTGGAGGTTCAGAATCGGAGAAGGCATCCGCTATGGAGAATCCGCCATTTTTAAACTTACTGTAATCGATAGCAGCAGATGGAGGTGCCCAATGCTTCTGGACAAGCCATGAGACACTCTGTTTCTCACACCATCTGTTCCCCTTCTTTGGCTCACCAGAAGACAGGATGTGGAGGAATCCAAGTAGGTCAATTAACCTTTTCCTTGCTGGATGGTTGCAGCGCTGGTGTTCTTCCCTGAAGTACTTTGCGCCAGGAGTGCAGGGCTTGAGTCCTTCCCGCCAGGAGTTGTGGCAAACTTGTATTTTTTCCTACACAAAAGTCCTGGTGCAGGATTTACGCCACTCTCGCAGGGGTAGTGCTTAGCGCATGCAGACTGGGTTTCCCACCAGTGAATTCTGGCGGGCTGGAATTTCTTGCTGCATAGCATAGTCTCTGTGAGAATCCATGCCTCCAGTGTTAGAACAGCGCTCCAACAGCACGGCACAGTAAAGCGGAAACAACTCTTCACTGGGGTCAACCCTGTAGGTTCTGAAGCAGTGCTAGAGGCAGCAGAACAACACAGTCTGGGCAGCAAATGCTCAATCACAGTAGGGCCTTAACCTGGTAAGCAGCAGGGTTAGGCAACACAGTTCAACTAATTACAGTTCAAAGTGCCAGTGTATGGCACAGAAGTAGATTTCCTGTTTGTGATGCCACGAACATGCCCCAGTGAAACCCAGCCTTTTTCGGCAGCTGGAGTAAGCCTGGGTCCTTAGTGGCATCAGGAACAGAAGCCTCGCCCACAGCCTGGCAGGTCTCCAGCAGGTGGTGTGTGCAAGAAAATGGGGGGAGAGCCTGGAAGCGTAGGTTTCTCCCTGGGGTAACCACGATGTGTGGATAAAGGATACCTGGTGATGGAAGATGGGGAGCCCTTGGTGGAATACAGCCTGATCCAGGAATCACTCAGCGGCACGTTGGTAAAGCATAACTTACAGTCCTTTATTAGCAACGGCCATAACAGCAGCAAACTTCAGCTGGGTTGAGTTGGCCAGTTGGATCTTAGGTCCTCAGGAAAGATGTGCACAGCCTGGATTAATAACCAGGCTCCAGTAGTGACGGGGATGCCGCCAGTAGTCTCAGTGATTCCCCCAGTGGCTATAAGTCACAGGGATGCTGCCAGTAGTCACAATGATTCTCCCAGTAGCCAGTGTTTACCAGGATGCCGCCAGTAGTCACAGGGATTCCCCCAGTAGCTATTAGTCACACGGTTGCTGCCAGTAGTCACAGGGATTCCCCCATCCACCAGTAGTCACAAGGTTGCGGCCAGTAGTCTCAGGGATGTACCCCGTAACCAGTAGGCACAGCGATTCCCCCATCCACCAGTAGCCACAAGGTTGTAGCCAGTAGTCTCAGGGATGTACCCAGTAAACAGGAAGCACAGTGATTTTCCCCTTAGCTATTAGTCACAGGGATACCGCCAGTTGTCAAAGTGATTCCCTCAGTAGCTATTAATCACGAGGATACCAGTAGAAGTCACAAGGATGCCCCCAGTAGCCAGTATTCACTGGGATACCCACAGACGCCAGTCGTCACACGGATGTCCCCAGTAGTGATTCCCCGAGTAGGTATTAGTCACAGGCATGCTGTCAGTAGTCACAGGGATTCCACCAGTGGTCACAGTGATTCCCCCAGTAGCTGCTAGTCAAAGAGATAGACACAGGGATGCCACCGGTAGCCAGGTGTTATAGGGATGCCCCCAGTAGGTAGTAGTCACAGGGATGTCCCCAGTAGCCGGTCGTCACAGCGAAGCCCCCATTTTACCAGGATTCACTGCGATTCCCCCAGTAGCCATTAGTCACAGTAATAGCTCCAGTAGTCAGGAGTCACAGGGATCCCCCCAGCCATTAGTAGTCACAGTGATGCTGCAAGTAGTCACAGGGATCCACAGGGGTGTAACTACAGTGGTAGCAGCCATAGCAATTGCTCAAGAATGGAGGATACAAGTTGCTGCCTTGTATCAACGGTTCAGGCTGGTGGTGGTGGTGTCATGGTATGGGGAATATTTTCTTGGCACTCTTTGGGCCCCTTGGTACTAATTGAGCATCATTGCAACGCCACAGCATACCTGAGTATTGTTGCTGACCATGTCCATCCCTTTATGACCACAATGTACCCAACATCTGATGGCTACTTTCAGCAGGATAATGCGCCATGTCATAAAGCTGGAATCATCTCAGACTGGTTTCTTGAACATGACAATGAGTTCACTGTACTCAAATGGCCTCCACAGTCACCAGATCTCAATCCAATAGAGCATCTTTGGGATGTGGTGGAACGGGAGATTCACATCATGGATGTGCAGCCAACAAATCTGCGGCAACTGTGTTATGCCATCATGTCAATAGGGACCATAATCTCTGAGGAATGCTTCCAGCACCTTGTTGAATCTATGCCACGAAGAATTGAGGCAGTTCTGAAGGAAAAGGGGGTCCAACCCGTTACTAGCATGGTGTACCTAATAAAGTGGCCGGTGAGTGTATTTTGGCATGTTTTGATCAGTGGTTATTGTTGGGCAGTGCTGGTCCACCACTTTTGTATAGATTAGGACACAAAGAGACACTGGTTAGAAGCTGGACTTCTCTTCCACCTATCATTCACAGACTAACAGACAAGTGGAGAGGGTCAACCAGACTCTGGGCTGCCATCTACGGCACTTTGTCTCTGCTCGTCAGGACAATTGGTCTAACCTCTTACCTTGGGCAGAATTTTCATATAATTCTCTGGACTCTGAATCCGCTGGTGCCCCTCTCTTCTTTGTTGTCTTTGGACGACATCCATGCCCACCTCTTCCTCTGTCAGTGCCTTCTGATGTTCCTGCTGTGGAGGAATTGGTTCAAGACCTCAGATCCATCTGAGAACAAATATGGCAGGGTCTACTTCGGGCGTCCGCCTGCAGCAAAACCCAGGCTGACAAGAAACGCAGCTTTCCTCCAGTCTTCTCCCTGGGTAAAAAAGTGTGGCTGTCTTCAAGATACGTCCGGTTGAAGATTCCCAGCTACAAGCTTGGCCCTCGGTTTCTGGGTAATTTGAGGCGCTGAAACCCATAAACCCCTTGGCCTATAAGCTGCGCCTTCCTCCCACCATGCGCATCCTGAACTTCTTTCAGGTCTTCCTTTTGAAACCTGTCATCCTCAACCACTTCTCCCGGCAAGTACCATCTCCAGCTCCTAAGGTGCACTCCACCAATGTCTATGAGGTGAAAGAGGTCCTGGGTATGAATTTAGAGGGAAGCAGTTCCTTCTTGTTGACTGGAAGGGGTTCAGTCTGGAGGAGAGGTCTTGGGAGCCAGAAGACAACATTCTGGATCATAGTGTTCTTCAGAGGTTTCTTCACGCCAAGAAGAGGGGGAGGCCGAAGGCGAGGGGGAATTGTCATGGGTGCCACTGCGACCCATGTCTCAGGTCGCAAGGGCACCTCTGTGTGCCCCGCTGCGCCACTCACCTCGCTGGGTGTCACAGGGCACACGCACGCCGGCTCTGTTAAATTTAAAGGGCCAACACACCAATAATTGGCGCTGGCCAGACGCCTTTCCTGATAAATTCCTAGGCCCTTCCTGTGTTCCCTGCCAGATCTTTGGGCCTCACAGCCTTAGAAAAAGCTTGTTCCCATGTCCTTTGTGTTTATAGTGGTTTCCAATTGTGACCTTGATTCAATTCCTGACTATGCTCCTCTGCTGCCTGTCTTGGCCTGTTGCTACCTCCCCGACTCTGATCCTGGGCTGCCCGTCCTGACCTCCTGCCTGTCCTCGACTATGATTCTGCCTGCCCAAGGTCCTGTGTACCTTGCCTTGGCTGCCATTGCACCAGTGGAACTATCTGGTGGTACCAAGCCACAGCAAGTCCAACCCGCTTTCTGGCAGGCTCTTGTGAAAACCGGGTGCCACTTAGACTCCAGTACGAGGTGTCGGCTTACTTCATCGTCCGTCGTGGTCTAGTGGGTCCACTTCCCCTGCAGCCTGACACAAGCTGAGGGTCGTGGCAGGCAGCATAGATTCAGAATACAAGCCAGGGTCAGATACCAGGGAACACACAGAGTCAGAGTACGAACTGGGGCCACACACGAGAAGACAAGCAGATACAGACACCATACAGCAATTTAGAACTAGCTAACAACTTTGCCCAGGCGTGGGGTGTAGGGCATGCTGGACTATATGACGGGAGGTGTATGCTGATAGGCTGTTACTTTAAGAAGGATAGACAGGCGCTGTCCACGCTCTTAGGGAGTTAAAACATAGCCGGACATAGCGGCTGAAGGTAAGCCTGCGACGGGGGAATCTGACGAGGAGGAATCTGTCGGCAGCGTTACAATAGCATTACGGAGGGATTTGTGGAAGCTTAAGGGATGCTCGGAGAAATGGTTGATGAGGTTTAAAGGACAGCTACCACCAGGATGAAAACTGTATGCAAATGAGCCTGAGGGGCTCCAGGCTCCATTAATACAGTCCCTCATCCTGGTGGTAGATGCCCTTTAATGTAGATAAATGTAAAATAATGCACTTAGGCCATGGAAACAAAATGTGCAAATTTGGTCTAAACCGTCTATTACTTGGTAAAACTTAAGATTAAAAAGACTTGGGGGTATTAGTGGATGGTAACCTTAATTTTAGTGACCAGAGCCACACATCTGCTGCTACAGCAAATAAAATTATAGTATGTATTAAGAGAGGAATAGATTTTCATGATAAGGATATAGTTTTGCCCTTATACAAATCACTGGTCAGACCACACATGAAATATTGTGTACAGTTTTGGCCTTCGGTGTATAAAAAGGACATAGTAGAACTGGAATGGGTGCAGAGGAGAACAATCAGTGAGACTATGGAACTCTCTGCCGCAGGATGTTGTTATGGCGGACTCTGTACATGTTCAAGAAAGGCCTGGATGACTTCTGGAGAGCAAAAATATCACGTGTTATGGGGAAAAAACATTTGCTTAATTCTTAAAGATTGGACTTGCGTCTTTTTCAAGCCTTATACACGCGTTCCCCTACTTAAGAACACCCGACTTACAGATGACCCCTATTTACAAACAGACCTCTGGATGTTGGTAATTTACTGTACTTTTCCCTTAGGCTATGATAAACAGCTTTAATAGTTATCAAAGGTGTCTACATTTAAGTCTTATTGTTAATCCTGGTTCTTATAACAAGCCAACATTTTTAAAATGCAGTTGCCACTGAGACCAAAAGAAATTTGTATGTAGTTACAATTATAAAATATACAGTTCCGACCTACATACAAATTCAACTTTAGAACAGCCTATATACTACTAGCTGCAGATCCCGGCGTTGACCAGGATAGTACATAACTGCTCTTAGCTATAACAAAATAAGGTCTGTAGGTTTGTTCTTAAGTTGAATTTGTATGTAAGTCGGAACTGTGTACTTTATCATTGTAACCCCCAGCCAAATTTTCTTTGGTCTATGTGACAATTGGATTTTAAAAATGTTGGATTGTCATTAGAACCAGGATTAACAATAAAGCTTCATTGTAGACACCAGTGTTAACTATTATAGCTGTTTATTGTAGCCTAAGGCTAAAATGCAGTAAATTGCCAACATCCAGAGGTCCGTTTGTAACTAGGGGTCATATGTAAGTCAGGTGTTCTTAAGTAGGGGACCGCCTGTATTTATCTATGCATCTGTTTCTCCCTGGCTGTCACTCACTCGCTATCCCTGCCTGTCTTTTACTCACTTACTTTTCCTGTCTGTCTCTCCGTCAGGGTCAGCCTGGGGTACCTGGGGCCCACCAGTGAAATTGATTTTGGGGCCGCATCTACTGCTACATGGAAATATTCTGGGATCAGGAAATTTGTAGGCACTAGCGGGGTAGGGGGCTAGGGAAATAAAGGATAAATTAATTTCTACTTCCCTTTCTGCTAGTGCTCGGCTCTTGATTTGTGTATAAAGGCTGCAGGGGTCACATTGGGGCAGATTTACTTACCCGGTCCATTCGCGATCCAGCTGCACGTTCTCTGTGCTAGATTCGGGTCCGGCCAGGATTTATTAAGGTAGTTCCTCCGCCACCAAGTGGCGCTGCTGCGCTGAAAAGCAACGGAATGCGCTGGAGTTCACCGGCTCGGGCTGAGTGAAGGTAAGTGCAAGCTCCGCAAATTTTTTGTTTTAAATGCGGCAATTTTTCTGAATCCGTCGGGTTTTCGTTCGGCCACGCCCCCCGATTTCCGTCGCGTGCATGCCAGCGCTGATGCGCCACAATCCCATCGCGTGCGCCAAAATCCCGGGGCAATACAGGGAGAATCGGCGCAAATCGGAAATATTCAAGTAACACGTCGGGAAAACGCGAATCGGGCCCTTAGTAAATGACCCCCATTATGTCAGGTCATTAATGTTAGGGATAGTATAAGAATCTCCCAGGCTTTCTGCTGGTGGCTGGGCTGTGATTAGGTATGTTAGTGTGCAGTCAAACTTACCACTCTACCACTTGTTTAGAAGCATGATCAAAGCACACGGAGGCGTGCCATGGTCGATCGCATATGTGTTTCTATGCAAACAAATCCGATCGGTAACCAGCACTAGGTGTCTTGTATTGTTTAAATGCAAGACACCGGGTGGCAGTTACAAACCAAATGCTTTTGCATAGAAACACAAATGCGATCGGCTGTGGCACGTCCCTGTGCGCTATGGTTCTGATTCTAAACAGAGGCAAAGCAGTACGTGTGACCGTACCTTAAGTGTTAACACACCAAACCAATCTACCAATAAGAAAATTTTGAAAACCTTTACATTCACTGATGACAATAACCTCACACTCCGGTGTCCCTATACCACATAGACAAGTCATGCCTAGATCTCAGCTTATGTAGTATTATGTCCATAGGGGCAATGAGCCTTCTCATACTAGACGGTTAGTCACTGAGCACAATTAATGATTTGACACAGGCATAAGTGGGATCTTGTACTTCACACATGACACGTTTTCTCCTTTAAATCTAGAATCACCATAAAATCTGGCTGCAGAATTTTCAGTCAGATTTCTTCATTTCTCGACAGCACATCCCCAACACTGCACTCCTAAAAATATTTAAGTTACTTAAGGTATACTCAGTTATGTTATAATGGTACTGGAGCGGCCTATTTTGGCTGCATTGAGTACTATTTTAAACACAGGCCAATGGGTACAGACGGAGGCCCCTGACACAGAACCAGGTGTCGCGGCCCACCAGGGGATTCAACGCCCACCAGTGGGCCAGTCCGACTCTGCTCTAAGTTATTCTGTCTGTCTCTCACTCACAGGCCATCTCTATCTCTTACTCACTCTTCCTGTCACTGACTTTCTCTCACTGCCTGTCTCTCACTCTCCCTTTCTGTCTGTCACTCTTCCTGCCTATCTCTGTCTCTTACTCACTCGCCCTGTCACTGACTTTCTCTCCCTGCCTGGCTCTCACTCTCCCTGTATGTCTGTCACTCTTCCTGCCTATCTTTGTCACTCACTCACTCACTCTCTCTCCCTGCCTGTCTCTCACTCACTAACTCTCCCTGCGTCTTTGTCTTTCACTCACTAACTCTTCCTGTCTGTCTGTCACTCACTCTCCCTGTCTATCTCTCTGTCACTCACTCTCCCTGTCTGTCTCTCTGTTACTCACTCCCCCTGTCTGTCTCTGTCACTCACTCTCCCTGTCTGTCTCCCTGTCACTCACTCTCCCCATCTGTCTCTCAGTTACTTACACTCCCTGTTTGTTTCTATGACACTCACACTCCCTACCTGTCTCTGACTCACTTTCCCTGCCTGTCTCTCACTCACTCTCCCTGCCAGTCTCTCACTCACTCTCCCTGTCAGTCTCTCACTCACTCTCCCTGCCAGTCTCTCACTCACTCTCCTTGCCAATCTCTCACTCACTCTTCCTGCCCGTATCTCACTCTCCCTGCCCGTCTCTCACTCACTCTCCCTGACAGTTTCTCACTCTTCCAGCCCGTCTCTCACTCACTCTTCCTGCCCGTCTCTCACTCACTCTCCCTGCCATTCTCTCACTCACTCTCCCTGCCTGTCTCTCACTCACTCTCCTTGTCTGTCTCTCTCCCTCACTAACTCTTCCTGTCTGTCACTCACACTCCCTGCCTGTCTCTCTCACTGCCCCTGCCTGTCTCTCTCTCACTTTCCCTGCCTGTCCCTCTCTCACTCTCCCTGTCTCTCACTCACTCTCCCTGTCTCTCACTCACTCCTCCCTGCCTGTGTCTCTCTCTCCCTCACTAACTCTTCCTGTCTGTCACTCACACTCCCTGCCTGTCTCTCTCTCACTCTCCCTGCCTATCTCTCGGTCACTCACTCTCCCTGCCTGTCTCTCTCACTCTCCCTGCCTGTCTCTTTCACTCTCCCTGCCTGTCTCTCTCACTCCCTCTGCCTGTCTCTCTCACTCTCCCTGCCTGTCTCTCTCTCTCCTTGCCTGTCTCTCTTACTCTCCCTGCCTGTCTCTCTCTGCCTTTCTCTCTTTCTCCCTGCCTGTCTCTCTCTCACTCTCTCTCACTAACTCTTCCTGTCTCTCTCTCACTCTCCCTGCCTGTCTCTCTCTCACTCTCCCTGCCTGTCTCTCTCACTCTCCCTGCCTGTCTCTTTCACTCTCCCTGCCTGTGTCTCTCTCACTCACCCTGCCTTTCTCTCTCACTAACTCTTCCTGTCTGTCACTCACACTCCCTGACTGTCTCTCACTCTCTGTGCCTGTCTCTCTCTCCGTGCCTGTCTCTCTCTCTGTCTCTCTCTCTCACTCCCTGCCTGTCTCTCTCTCTGCCTGTCTCTCTCCCTGCCTGTCTCTCTCTCCCTGCCTGTCTCTCTCTCATGCTCCCTCACTAGCTCTTCCTGTCTGTCACTCACACTCCCTGACTGTCTCTCTCTCTCTCACTCTCCCTGCCTGTGTCTCTCTCTCACCCTCCCTGCCTGTGTCTCTCTCTCACTCTCCCTGCCTGTGTCTCTCACTCACTCTCCCTGCCTGTCTCTCTCACTCTCCCTGCCTGTGTCTCTCACTCACTCTCCCTGCCTGTCTCTCTCACTCTCCCTGCCTGTATCTCTCTCACTCTCCCTCACTAACTCTTCCTGTCTGTCACTCACACTCCCTGACTGTCTCTCTCTCACTCTCCCTCACTAACTCTCACTCACTCTCCCTGTCTGTCTCTCTGTCACTCAATTACTCTTCCTGACTGTCTTGGTCACTCAATCTCCCTGTCTGTCTTTTTGCCTCCATCCGTCTTACCTCACACATAAGCTGTCTTATTCTCATTGAATAAATTAACTATTAACCAATCAAAGTTCATATTAAGGACCTGTGGCAGAATAGCAACCAATCATAGCTTAGCTTATGACTGCCACAGCAGCAGCAGCAGACAATGGCTCCTGTATATGCCGGTTTATAAGTGTATTTTGGAAAGCACAAGGTGTAAATTTTGGCTCAAAACCTAGTCAGAATGTGACTGTGCAAAATTTGGTGATTATAAAGGCGACGGTGCAGATTCCTTTAGCAGATTACTCAGCTTTATATATTAGATAATACTATTTTGCTGTTAGACAGGAAAAAGAACTATTTCCAGCTGGACATCAGACGTCAGTTTTTAGGATAAAAAGTAGCAAAATTTTATTTGAAATCCATTAAAAAGGAGTACAATAGTACATGACACAGCATAAGGAATAAAAAATAGCATCAAAGCTTACGCGTTTCGGTGATTAAACCTTATTCATATTATCATTATTCAGCTATGAATAAGGTTTAATCACCGAAACGCGTAAGCTTTGATGCTATTTTTTATTCCTTATGCTGTGTCATGTACCATTGTACTCCTTTTTAATGGATTTCAAATAAAATTTTGCTACTTTTTATCCTAAAAACTGACGTCTGATGTCCAGCTGGAAATAGTTCTTTTTCCTGTCTAATGCTGCCTGCACCTGTGACCGAGGTTTGTCCGTGCTGGAGTGTCCAGAGTCAAGACCAAGAGGATTGTTCGAACGGAGAGGGTGAGCTGATTTCACAAAAGTATCTTTGTGATAGTTTTTTCTGTGTGTATTTTGCTGTTATGACTATGTGTCGAAAAAGATGAAAATTTTGAATTTCGGCCAAATTTTGGCCAAATATTGGATAAAAGTACCTCTCTTCCTGCCTATCTCTGTCACTCACTCACTCACTCACTCTCTCTCCCTGCCTGTCTCTCACTCACTAACTCTCCCTGCGTCTTTGTCTTTCACTCACTAACTCTTCCTGTCTGTCTGTCACTCACTCTCCCTGTCTATCTCTCTGTCACTCACTCTCCCTGTCTGTCTCTCTGTTACTCACTCCCCCTGTCTGTCTCTGTCACTCACTCTCCCTGTCTGTCTCCCTGTCACTCACTCTCCCCATCTGTCTCCGTCACTCACTCTCCCCATCTGTCTCCCTGTCACTCACTATCCCCATCTGTCTCTCAGTTACTTACACTCCCTGTTTGTTTCTATGACACTCACACTCCCTACCTGTCTCTGACTCACTTTCCCTGCCTGTCTCTCACTCACTCTCCCTGCCAGTCTCTCACTCACTCTCCCTGTCAGTCTCTCACTCACTCTCCCTGCCAGTCTCTCACTCACTCTCCTTGCCAATCTCTCACTCACTCTTCCTGCCCGTATCTCACTCTCCCTGCCCGTCTCTCACTCACTCTCCCTGACAGTTTCTCACTCTTCCAGCCCGTCTCTCACTCACTCACTCTTCCTGCCCGTCTCTCACTCACTCTCCCTGCCATTCTCTCACTCACTCTCCCTGCCTGTCTCTCACTCACTCTCCTTGTCTGTCTCTCTCCCTCACTAACTCTTCCTGTCTGTCACTCACACTCCCTGCCTGTCTCTCTCACTGCCCCTGCCTGTCTCTCTCTCACTTTCCCTGCCTGTCCCTCTCTCACTCTCCCTGTCTCTCACTCACTCTCCCTGTCTCTCACTCACTCCTCCCTGCCTGTGTCTCTCTCTCCCTCACTAACTCTTCCTGTCTGTCACTCACACTCCCTGCCTGTCTCTCTCTCACTCTCCCTGCCTATCTCTCGGTCACTCACTCTCCCTGCCTGTCTCTCTCACTCTCCCTGCCTGTCTCTTTCACTCTCCCTGCCTGTCTCTCTCACTCTCCCTGCCTGTCTCTCTCACTCTCCCTGCCTGTCTCTCTCTCTCCTTGCCTGTCTCTCTTACTCTCCCTGCCTGTCTCTCTCTGCCTTTCTCTCTTTCTCCCTGCCTGTCTCTCTCTCACTAACTCTTCCTGTCTCTCTCTCTCACTCTCCCTGCCTGTCTCTCTCTCACTCTCCCTGCCTGTCTCTCTCACTCTCCCTGCCTGTCTCTTTCACTCTCCCTGCCTGTGTCTCTCTCACTCACCCTGCCTGTCTCTCTCTCACTAACTCTTCCTGTCTGTCACTCACACTCCCTGACTGTCTCTCACTCTCTGTGCCTGTCTCTCTCTCCGTGCCTGTCTCTCTCCCTGCCTGTCTCTCTCTCCCTGCCTGTCTCTCTCTCATGCTCCCTCACTAGCTCTTCCTGTCTGTCACTCACACTCCCTGACTGTCTCTCTCTCTCTCACTCTCCCTGCCTGTGTCTCTCACTCACTCTCCCTGCCTGTCTCTCTCACTCTCCCTGCCTGTATCTCTCTCACTCTCCCTCACTAACTCTTCCTGTCTGTCACTCACACTCCCTGACTGTCTCTCTCTCACTCTCCCTCACTAACTCTCACTCACTCTCCCTGTCTGTCTCTCTGTCACTCAATTACTCTTCCTGACTGTCTTGGTCACTCAATCTCCCTGTCTGTCTTTTTGCCTCCATCCGTCTTACCTCACACATAAGCTGTCTTATTCTCATTGAATAAATTAACTATTAACCAATCAAAGTTCATATTAAGGACCTGTGGCAGAATAGCAACCAATCATAGCTTAGCTTATGACTGCCACAGCAGCAGCAGCAGACAATGGCTCCTGTATATGCCGGTTTATAAGTGTATTTTGGAAAGCACAAGGTGTAAATTTTGGCTCAAAACCTAGTCAGAATGTGACTGTGCAAAATTTGGTGATTATAAAGGCGACGGTGCAGATTCCTTTAGCAGATTACTCAGCTTTATATATTAGATAATACTATTTTGCTGTTATGACTATGTGTCGAAAAAGATGAAAATTTTGAATTTCGAAAATTGCACATTTTTCCAAATTTTGGCCAAATATTGGATAAAAGTACCTTAGGGGGTCTGAAAAATAGTTAAAAAAAATTAAAACAAACCCAAAAAAACCTACAAAATAAAAAAAAAACCCTTTCCCTAGTACTGATATAAATAAACAGTAAAAATGATAAGCATCACATGTCCAAATCAATCAAAATATCATAACAGTTTTTCCCCAGCGTTTAACCCCGTAACGGAAAATAGTGCCCAAAGTCGAAAATGCCATTTTTAAAATATAAACAATTCTATAAAATGTGATCAAAAGGCCATACAGTACTTTAAAAAGTAGCATTGAAAATGTCTTTAAAAATTACACCGAATTCAATACAGAATTTTTTTGTACAGGTTTTAATTATTGTATGAAAACATTATAAAACCTATACAAATATGGTATCCCTGTGATCGTACTGACCCAAAAAATAAAGTATTTGGGGCGCTCAGTGAAAGTCATAAATTCCAAGCCCACAAGAAAATGGTGCAAATGCATTTTTTCACCAATTTCATTGCATTTGGATTTTTTTCCCGCTTCCCATTACACGGCATGGAATATTAAATACCGCCACAATGATGTGCAATTTGTTATGCAGAAAACAAGCCCTTAAACAGATCTTTACATAAAAAAGTTATAGATTTTTGAAGAGTGAAAAATGGAAATGCAAAAACGAAATAGGGCCTGGTCATTAAGGGGATAAAGGGAACCTGTCATCATAAATTGGCCTAATAAACCACTTCTCGATCATTTTTCTTTCATGGTCCAGCTCAATGGTAAAAAAAATCAACTATGAAGTTAGATGTTATTTGGTTGTTTTAAAGGGAACCTGTCACCAGGGACCTCATTTTCACTAAATACAGGTTGCAAAAGCCCATTACACTTGCATTGCAAACATGCTTCTGCTTTCTCTAGGCATTTGCAGCACAATATAATTGTCTCTTATAACTTACCTTTCACCCTGATAGCATCCTCTGTGTAGCACCAGGGGTTGGGCTTTGGTTTGGATGCATTTCAAAAAACAATCCAAATCAGCAGAAGAAACACAAGAAATTGCGGCACTCACCCAAAAAATCTTCTTTATTCAGAACGGTGCATAGGACAGGGAGGTGTAGCACAAGAAAAACTTCGGCGACGGGCCATCGATTATCCTTCATTTTTAGTCTTGCCATCCTGCCAGGTGGCCTATACGCTGCCTGAGATTTCTCTACCATTGTATAGACATATTTCAAAAAACAACACTTGACTTGTATGTGCTACTCACTCCTCAGCTCTTAGCCCCCACCTTTATGCTCCTGTACAGCTCCTCCCCCACTGATGTCTGCTCATCAGGCTGTGAGCTCTGTGAAGGAGCAGGAGGGAGGAGCTGTACAGGAGCACAAAGGTGGGGGCAGAGAGCTGAGGAGTCTGGAGCACAAGTCACATGTTGTTTTTTAAATGCTTACAAACCAAAGCCCAACCCCTGGGACTACACAGAGGATTTTGTCAAGGTTCAAGGTAGGTTATAGCACACAATTACCCTCATCGGCCACTTTATTAGGTACACCTGTCCAACTGCTCGTTAACACTTAATTTCTAATCAGCCAATCACATGGCGGCAACTCAGTGCATTTAGGCATGTAGACATGGTCAAGACAATCTCCTGCAGTTCAAACCGAGCATCAGTATGGGGAAGAAAGGTGATTTGAGTGCCTTTGAACATGGCATGGTTGTTGGTGCCAGAAGGGCTGGTCTGAGTATTTCAGAAACTGCTGATCTACTGGGATTTTCAAGCACAACCATCTCTACGGTTTACAGAGAATGGTCCGAAAAAGAAAAAACATCCAGTGAGCGGCAGTTCTGTGGGCGGAAATGCCTTGTTGATGCCAGAGGTCAGAGGAGAATGGGCAGACTAGTTCGAGCTGATAGAAAGGCAACAGTAACTCAAATTGCCACCCGTTACAACCAAGGTAGGCAGAAGAGTATCTCTGAACGCACAGTACGTCAAACTGTGAGGCAGATGGGCTACAGCAGCAGAAGACCACACCGGGTGCCACTCCTTTCAGCTAAGAACAGGAAACTGAGGCTACAATTTGCACAAGCTCATCGAAATTGGACAGTAGAAGATTGGAAAAATGTTGCCTGGTCTGATGAGTCTCGATTTCTGCTGCGACATTCGGATGGTAGGGTCAACAACATGAAAGCATGGATCCATCCTGCCTTGTATCAACGGTTCAGGTTGTTGGTGGTGGTGTCATGGTGTGGTGAATATTTTCTTGGCACTCTTTGGGCCCCTTGGTACCAATTGAGCATCGTTGCAACGCCACAGCCTACCTGAGAATTGTTGCTGACCATGTCCATCCCTTTATGACCACAATGTACCCAACATCTGATGGCTACTTTCAGCAGGATAATGCGCCATGTCATAAAGCTGGAATCATCTCAGACTGGCTTCTTGAACATGACAATGAGTTCACTGTACTCAAATGGCCTCCACAGTCACCAGATCTCAATCCAATAGAGCATCTTTGGGATGTGGTGGAACTGGAGATTCGCATCATGGATGTGCAGCCGATAAATCTGCGGCAACTGTGAGATGCCATCATGTCAATATGGACCAAAATCTCTGAGGAATTCTTCCAGCACCTTGTTGAATCTATACCACGAAGAATTGAGGCAGTTCTGAAGGCAAAAGGGGGTCCAACCCGTTACTAGCATGGTGTACCTAATAAAGTGGCCGGTGAGTGTATATTGTAATGCAAATGCTTATATTATATTTGCAATGCAGGTGTAATCGGCACAACCTGTTTTTAGTGAAAATAAGGTCCCTGGTGACATGTTCCCTTTAAGTCAGGGAGGCGGAAAGTTTAAAACTGAATTCAAAGTTTCCTTGCCTTTGAATACCTCCTCCCATATGATTCACATCATGAGCCAGACTTAGGGTGGTGACATACATGGCGTTTTTAGGCCGTTTTTGGGTCCTTTTTAGTTTGTAAAAAACGCATGCGTTTTTGACAGGTTTGACCAATTACCCTAATTCAAACCTGTCAAAAATGCATGCGTTTCCAAAAAACGCATGTGCTTTTACAATCTGAAAGCGCATTAACTAAAAACAGCAAAAAAACAGCCTAAAAAAGCCATGTGTGTCACCACCCTTAAGGAGATCTGGTCAATGATTTCCCTGGAAGCAGAGCTTTAATTACACTGAAGAGGGCATAAAAGAAGCTGACCAGCTGCTTGACAACTTTCATGTAGTGGTTTATTAATTAGGTAAAGGTAGATCTTCTTTATTTAAAACAGGATCACAAGGCAACAAAGAATATTCCAAGAATATTGATATTACAATACAGCTCACAATTTAACAAAATAATAAAAATAAACGTTTACTGATACTATACCAGGATGATTAGCTAGCTAAATATTAACTAATGGTTGCAACATAACCATGTAAAGCCACCACAACAGGGGACATCATCTCTCCCAGTTTTTCTAGTAAAAACACTGTTCATCATAAAGGCTTCTACAGCCATTGCAAGATTGTAATTTTGATAACACACAATAATATTCCCTCAAGTCTTATCTAAATCGTAATGTGTTGTTCTAAATGTAGCTTATATTCACTTTAACACCGTCATGACTGCAAAACGTCCTATTTGCACATGCCCCGTTCAGAAAGGACGTTTACAAACATCTTGACAGTGACCAACTTCAAACAGCTATGTCTCCTGAACCCTGGCACATAGAAACAAGCCCTCAACGACCTGGCCCTTTTCTGTTTTTCATTTCCATTTTTCACTCCCCACCTTCAAAAATCTATAACTTTTTTATTTTTACATGTAAAAAGCTCTGTAAGGGCTTGTTTTCTGCTTAACAAATTGTACTTCATAGTGACGCTATATAATTATCCATGGTGTGCACCGGGAAGTGGGAAAAAAATTCCAAATGCTGTGAAAATGGTGAAAAATCACATTTACGCTGTTTTCTTGTGGGCTTGGATTTTACGGCTTTCACTGTGCGCCCAAAATGACATGCCTACATCATGCTTTGGGTTGCTACGATCATGGGGATACCAAGTTTTTTCAGATGATTGCTTGTTCATGTCCCATGGTGGAAGTAATAAAAATGTAAAAAGAAAATTAAAAAAAGATGTTCTTAAATAATAAATACATGAATAAAAATGTTCGTAAGCCACACTAACATATAAAATGACATATGATATAAAAAAGTCAAAATCGTAAACAAAATCCCCACACATATAGAACCACAGCATCCGTAACGACCCATAAAATAAAAATAAATGATTATTGAACCCACATCATCAATCCCATAAAAAAAAAAAACTCTTAAAACCCATCAAAATTATGATTTTTACCTATTTCATCCCACAAAAGATGAAATAAAAAGTGATCAAAAATGTATCTACTCCAGAATGATATTGGTGTAAAGTACAAAATGTCCCACAAAAAAACAAACCATCAACCAGCTCTATATAGATTTTCCCCCACATTAGGTTTATTTAGCAAATTTATTAAAATGTAAGAAAAAATAAATATGGTATCCCCGTAATTGTAGTGACCCATAGAATAAACATTAGGGTCACTACACATATACTTAGAAGTCAGAAACTTCTCTAAAAGTGCGATTTATTAAAGGGGTTTTCCCATGAAGCTCCTGGGGAGCCCTTCGTGGATACTCAGCTGAATCCAGGGACTCCTCCATGGCCTTGTTTCTTAAAATACTATAAAAATGGCGGGAGTGCAGGAGAGACTGGAACGTGAGCTTGTAAAAGTCATACCTGATGTGATTTTAAGCAATATGTATCCTCCTATGTGACTCCGGTTTGATTTGTTACTTGAAATGTGATAAGGACTGCGTTCCTGTTCTTCTTTTTGTACTTTGGCTACTAATAAATCAAATTTTTAAAAATTGAATATTCCCTTTACTTACATGGAAGGTGAAGTACCATCGGTGATAGAACCATTAGGTTTCAGTTTACTGTCCCAAAGTGAATCAGATGTTGCTAAGGACACCAAACTCCTTCTAGACATAACTGAGAATGTTCCAGGGAGGGAAAATGTTGTCAAAGTCATCCAGTTTAGGGGAGAAATAAAGTTATAATTTTGCCCAATCTTGCAGGCTGGCAGTCCTCTTGAGATTTTTCGAAAATCAGGTATTAATTGATATGATAGCACTGTTTTACCCTAGATCTCTTCCTAATGTATCCACATATGAGCAATTGGCTCTAAAATGGTTATTATCAGACCGACAGACAAGGGTGGGAAAATAGTTTTGATGACAAGAGTACTAAGGTATTTTAGTGGGGCCATAAGACAGCTTGGAGATAGAGAGGTATAAATGCCTCTTGTCAAGGACCCCAAAAAATAAAATTAAAAGCAAGCTACAGACTTTACTGCGTACATTTATAAAAATAGGAGTGATTTCTGATAGAACTGCCAAAAAACTCTTCCGTTTGTATCCCAAAAAATGTTTCTTCCACAAGGACACAAATCCCTAAAATGCTCTCCAAGGTGCCACATTGTGGCAGGAATTGGATTGATTACAAAATCTACGTCTCCATAGAGAAACTTGGGACAGGGCATCATATTCATGTCCTATCTTTCTCCCGGCTACAGAACGGTGCCACATACGGCGCCATCCACCCATTGCCAGCCTATTTATACGTCCCCCAACGGCCTTGTGAATGAGGGCTTAGATGGAATAAAACCCTGAGAGGAGAGTTGGTGCAGAGTAGGTGTATAACCCTACGTGACTTCTTGGTAAATTCACCTCCTAGCAGGCAGAAATTATAGCCAGATGCAGGACAAGAGTAGGGCTTGTGCCGTGGCAGAGCAGGAAGTAATCCCCTCCCTGTACTGCCACAATGCACAGCACATCTGCCAGCTCCAGCAGTGCAATGACGACACAGCGTCGCTGGTGCTGGGCGCTATACTGCAAGACAGAAAATGCCACTGGAGAGACCAGAGGAAAGGTGAGTTGTTTATAAATAAAAAAAAACTTCCCCTGCCAAATAAAGGGGAGGAAGGAATGAGGGACAAAGGAGAAGTGGCCATAATTAGAGGGCATAGTGGGGGGAAATTAAAAAGGGGGCATAAGGAGAGGGACCACTATAAGTGGGGGCATAATGGAGGGAGCATTCTAAAAAGCAGAATAAGGAGAGGGGGGACTATAAACTGGTGCATAATGAGAAGGGGAATTATAAATGTGGGCATTATGTATAAGTTAAGTATATTGGTATAGCCCTCTTAAATCATTCCAATTTCTCATGTGGCCCAATGGGAAAATGAATTTCCTACCTCTGCCTTAGACAGTTTAGAGGAAAATTTATTGTTCGCAAGTGTATGATGAAATCTCTGCCCCCCTGGATACATCAAAGCTCAGGCTTCTTGATGTATCAGGCAGGGCTGCTGCGTAGCATATATTTCCATGCCAGATTCTACCTGCAGCGAATGCGCATGGCATGAGTGCCCCTTGTCAGTCCACTCTGCCATGTACCTCTTCATACCCCCTTGACGTAAAGTGGATAATAATCATAATGCCTGGTGGTGTGCAAGGCTTTGCATATTCCATGGCCCAGTCACCAGTTTTCTGTTGTAGAAGCCCTGATAAATGTGTAAGTGGTAGTGTTATTTTAAAACCCCCATTAAAACGGTCTAAAAAAAAAAAGGTCTTTAAATCCTTAAAGTGAACCTGTCACCAGGAACCTCATTTTCACTAAAGACAGATTATTCATATCTGCTTTCTCTAAGCATTTGCATTACAATATAATTGTGTGTTATAACTTATCTTGCACCCTGACAGAATCCTCTGTGTAGTCCTAGTGGTTGGGCTTTGGTTTGGCTACATTTCAAAAAAGCAACATGTGACTTGTCTGTGCTGCAAACTGCCCAGCTCTAAGCCCCCACTTTTGTGCTCCTGTACATGAGCTGTACAGGAGCACAAAGGTGAGGGCTGAGAGCTAAACAATCTGCAGCACAGACAAGTCACATGTTGTTTTTTGAAATGTATCCAAACCACCCTGTTAGGGTGCAAGGTAAGTTATAATACACAATTATATTGTAATACAAATGCTTAGAGAAAGCAGAAAAGCAATGCAGCTGTAATGGGCTTTTACAATCTGTCTTTAGTGAAAATGAGGTCCCTGGTGACAGATTCTGCCTGGTAAACCTCCATTTTCAAAGGAATGATATTTCCTATATGACTATAAAGACCAATGATGTACACACAAGACTCCACTGATGTTACACACTTTAACTGGGTGCGAAAAGTACACTCATGTGGCAGCTTGTCAGAGGTCTTTGTACCCTATGAGCACGTGGACATTCTGTCCTTACAAACGCCATCTGCTTTTCTGTGAGTAAACTTCTCCCTAGGACAAGCTGACAGTGTTCTGCTACTGCACCATGTTCCTCATGTGCCTTCCAGGACAATAGAACTACTTCCATTCTACTGCGCAACTAGCGAGGCAAGTGCACGACGTACTGTTCTCCTCAGGTTGTTCCCATGTGACAGGCTGCATACAACTGCTCAGACCTCATAGTCACATACGCTATACACAGTTAGTGGGCGGCAGTGATGGCACATGCACCGCAGTAGTAGCAGACGCGCGACGAGAGGACACACTGCCATGGGGCGGGGAGATGCTGCTGAGCGCTCGCTCTCCGCCTGTGTGCTAAGGGCCGGCCCCGGCCTCGCTTTCATTACGCGAGATTTCAGCTTGGCGCCGTGACCCCCATGTGAGAGCAGCAGCTCCTAGTAAACACTCCCAGCGCTGCTCAGACATGGCTGCCCGGCGCTTCCACCACTAGGCAATAATAACAGCGCCCAGGCATAATAGCAGGCTGGTACTAGTAGTGTATAGCACACCTCTCCTCCTCCTCAGCAGCGCCTGCTCTGTCGGTGGAGCCTGTGCTGCTGCCTTCTTTGTTGTGCTGCTGTGGCTGTCATCGACAACTCTGATGCATTAAACAGTGATATTACTACGAAGACAAGGGATTCTGGGACGATCCAGAGAGGTGATTTCTTTCTATTTCATCCTACAGCTTAGTGAGTGTGTGAAAGATGTGGATCCAGGTGAGGACCATTGACGGAACAGAGACGCACACCATCGATGACCTCTCCAGGCTTACCAAAATTGAGACCCTGAGGTTAAAGATACAGGAGAGTTTCAACGTGACCCCAGACCGGCAGCGCCTCTTCTATCGGGGCAAACAGGTAAACAATTGTAGGCGGTAGTGCGTAACACCGGGCACTCATTTGGTGGTGTCACAACACGACGGTAAATAAAGTAAATCCAACAGAGAACAAAGCATGCTGTAACTTTGCGATATATCATATATGTCTATTCATTTTCTAATACCTTATGTTGCACGCTGCATTGGCTAAAGATGCAGGAGGCATTTATTTACATGCAGTACATCTATGGACGTGGAATATACATAGCAAAAACATCCTTCCCATAGATCAACAGATATCTCCCATCTAAACCACCCAAAATTTAGGCCAGACACCCTTGGATGGATTGATGGAAATACGTACAAGGTTACAAAGTTTAAGTATGTCATCTATTCACTTAAATGAGCCTTATTGACCTAGCCCAGGAAACCCTTTCACCCTGCATTCCTTTACTGGTTGGTGGGCGGACAGTACGTTAACCCCTGCAGCACCAAACACCTGTGCCCTTTTCACCACTTCTGATGTAGTGTCTTTCATCCATGTTTATATCTCTGGCTTGGAACTGCCAAGCAGTTGCATTCTTTTTTGGATTATTAAAAGTAGAACTTTCTATACTCTTGATGATTAATAAAATATATTACTTCTCCTCTCTTGTTTTCTGCATTGTTTTCTTAAATACCTACAATATTCTAAGCAATTACACAGGCTTTTAACGTCATTCAGGATCTGTCAGTTCCTTACGCATTTCCTGGGCTAGCAAGCCTTGTTTCTGCTGTGTAAGATCTTATTCATAACACCTTCATTTCTTGGTTGTATTTTCTTTCCATCATCACTTCTCTTAAATTAGAACTTCACACTTAACACCTCTCCTACTATAAAAAATGATTCCGTAACAAGCTTGAACCCCCATCAGTGCTAGTGTGCTAGACGTCTACTGTTCTACTTCCTTTCTGGAAAGGCCTAGAAGACGTAACTTGGCATGCAGACACACAAGTACTTTGCTAGCGGAGAGCGAGAGGCCTATAGAGCATTCACTTTGTGTCTTGATTTGTAGTATCATTGGCTAGAAAGGAACTCTGTATCGAAAACAAGAATCACTGTTTATTAAAATTTTTACAAATGTTTCTATTTACACAATATAATTAGTAGCTTAAAATCTTCTACACACACTGCATATTTGTGATCTACTCATGCCAAAGTCAATTTACAAAGAACGTTATATTTAAGCAAAGGGTGCTAAGCAAATGTCTAAGGATTGCCAGATTCTAGGAAGGATTGATTTGTTAGTTTCATCCATTATCATTATTGTAATTGTTTTACTTTGCCATGTCTGTTTTAAATTCATTTTGTGTAATGTTTTTATATCAGTACATATTTATGGATTGTTTCTGGGGATGTACTGTTTTCATTCGAAAGCTACAATGAAACCGTTGCATTAGTGAAAGCATATATAATTTATTTTACAATGAGATTGCTTTTGATATCGGGCAAATTAAATAAAAGCTGCACTGCTAAATATAATACAGCATTTTCAGATCTTTTGTAAGATCCCCCCACCCTTTTCCTCCTTCCTGTGATTTTTATTTTGGTGAATAAACCCAAATGCAAGACTCTGCCCCCAAACTGCAAAAGCCACTAAGCTGTGGTCGTCTCCGCCATGTGACTTGTTTTTGTGAACAATGCGTGTTGGAATTGTATCAGCTAGGGCCTATTTGTAATGCCTCCCTACAAATGTTATTCTTTAACTACTGACCATCCATTCTACTGTCTATACTTTTTCTACAGATAAATCTTGATTATCTTAGAAATTTGATAGTAATCTAACATGTGTAGATTTATGCATAATTAAAAGCCAGACAACTTTTTTTGCTGTTTGACATTAAAAATATATCACTTCTCTGTAGATGTTCATGTGAGTTTAACTTTTAGGGATTCATCTTTTTTTTATCTCGTTTTCATGGTTAATATTGACAGAAACTCCTCCAAATATTAGCAAAATTATTCTAATTAAGCTTGTTAATTTGCTGAATTTAAAGTCATTGCCAGGGTGTTTAATCTATTGGATATGGATGTGTTTGTAGATGGTTATTACAACCCATCAAAGGCTTTGCATTTGTCTTTATGGAGAGAAGTGTGCATTCACAATGCCTGTACTAAATTGTTATCACCAGTCAGTCTTGTTTTTCTGTAGTCTCTTCCAATGTGCACAATTAATGAGAGGCATCTGGCACAGTATGGCTTCCCGCCTCCTCGCATTACAGCATGTTATGGTTCTGTGATCACAATACTGCGCTGTGTTTGGTTACTTGAACTTTCATCTGATGCATGTAAAATAGTAGTTAGCTTTTTATTGGTTCTCAGATTGTATAGTCTTAAAGCTTTGGATGTAGTATAGTTTTGTTGTTTTAAGTCGGCGCAGAAAACATAGATGGTTAGTTTATTATAAGAAAATATTTTATATTATGGTTAATTTTATATTCCATAAATTTTCGGTAGTTTACAATAATTATACACGGACCAGGACGTTATAGTACATCCCTGTGGGTAGATACTTCCCGCACCGGGACATTCTATAACGTCCCGTTTCTGGCATCGGCTCACGAACGGAGCCGACACCAGGAGCAGCCGCTGTCAGCTGTCAATTATAGCTGACACCGTGCTGTAACGCTGACCACCAGCGTGACCATGGCATGTAAGGGTCTTCCCCCTATCTTCTGGTCAGCCCCGATGTCCTGAGCAGTTGGACCCCTTCCGGGTCTGACTGTAAACTCTTTTCCCATGCGTCTGCATGCTCAGACAGTTTACAATGCTCTACAATGAATAAGTATTGTAGAGCAGTGTATTGGACTTGAACCAGCAATCGAAAATAAGACCACTAAAAAGTTCATCTCATCTGACCAAAAAATAAGCTTTTATATGTCCACATTCAAAAAAGAAAAAAATTATAGTATGTACAATGTGACAATGCAAATCTGCTCTGGATGGCGCCTCCTTCTCTTCTATGCCCGTATACCACCACACATAGGGTATCAAACTTTGTGGAGCCTTTTTTTATTTAATCCATTTAATATGTTTAATTTTCCATCCAAAATGAATGTATTGTTAAAAAATATTACACTTTGTAGAACGCATCTCCCTTTTGTTTTAACCCCTATTAAACACTTAAAGGGGTAAACAAACTTCTTAAAAGTGGTTTTTCATACGTTGAGGGGTGTAGTTTCCATAATGGGGTAATTTACGAGTCTAGCTGCTATTTGGACCTCTCAGTCAATTAAAAGTTGAGAAGGTCCATCTAAATACGGGTTTTGCTGATTTTCCAAAAAATTTTAAAAATGGCACCCAAATTCTGAGCCTCATAACATTCTAGTAAAATATGTGGAATCTTAAATTAACCATGCCAACATAAAGCAGACATTTGGGAAATGTAAGTTATGAATTTAATTGGAAGCTGTCACTATCTGCATCAAAAGTAGAGAATTTAGAACTTTGAAAATAAAGAAGTTTTCAAAATTTTTGCTGAATTTGTTTTTTTTTTCATAACTAAACACAAAAGATATCATCCAAAATTTTAAACTAATTTGAAGTATAATATGTCACGAGAAAACCTCAAAACTCCCTGGATATCCTCTAGCGTTCCAAAGCTATAAGCACTTATAGTGACACAGGGCAGATTTTGAAAAATGGGGCCAAAATAGGCTGAGTCCCGTAGGGGTTAAAGAGGTTGTCCAGCTTTAGCAAGTACTATCTCTAATTGCTGCCATTCACTAAAAAGTAATATTAACTTCCTATGGAAAACATTCTGTCCATGGTCAATAATTGCTGGGGGGTTTTCCATGGCAGGTGGATGCCAGATCAAGGGATCTGTGACTGCCATGTATGGAAGCCTATTATGCCCAGTTCACTACTTGGTGTAATAGGCAATCTGTCAATGAAAAAGTGACCGTTAAGATAACTTGCCCCACTGCAGTGATTGACATCATTCGCCTGATTTCGGAAAAGTTCTCCTCCATGACCTTGTACAGTTAATTTATATGTCACTTCTAAGTTTTTTTGGAGAACGCAATTACGCTGGGATATGAAGCATGATCTAGTGTCAAACAGCTTGACAACATATTAGTAGTAGTGTATTAGCTACATTTCTGCTGGCGGGTTTCCTTTAAAGGGAACCTGTCATCAGATTTTACCCTATTACACTACTAGCATCCTCAAGCAGAGTATGAAACACCCTTTCTAGAATGTCCTCTTTTATATAACATATCAGCCGTGTACTCTATACTCTACGCCCCAGTAACCTCTGCAAGTAATTTGCATAAAGAATGAATTAACATTATTTTACTATGGGCCGAATAAAAGATTGAAATAAAAACAGAGTGCTGGTGTTTTGCTAAGGGGGAATCTCCATCGGGAACTACTTCAAAAAGTAGGTTCCCCATGGACCATTTCCTCTAAAATATGAAAACAATTATTCCCGGCGATGAACTTCGTAACGGAAAGTAGCGGCTGTCCGAATCGCTATTTTGCCTCCTAAAAAATTTAAATAAAAAACATATCTAACGGTTGTACCATTTTCAAAATGGTATCAGTAAAAAAATGTCATCCCTTCCTGCAAACAATAACACTTTGCACAGCTCCATACACTGAAATATAAAAAGTTTGAGGGTGTAACATTCTGATATGGTGATGCAAGGCATTTTTTAATCAATGTAATGTTTTAGACATGCTAAACATAGATAAATTATATAAATTTGGTATCACTGCAATTTTACTGATCCAAAGAATAAGAAGTGTCGTAGATTGAAAGCCATACAAATAAATCCCATCGGAATATGGTACAATAGTTTTGATTTTATAAAAAGAACTTGAAAATTTGAAAAAAAATTAGCATTTTTCCGCTGTCTACATGTTACGTTTGTCATGCAGTTATTTTAACCGCCCAAATTAGTTACCAAGATGTACCATATGTAAGTTTGTGTTTGCATAAGTTTTTTTCATGTTGAGAGGGCTTGTCGGAGGGAAAATGATCAATTTTCCAAATTTTCGAAGAAAGTTAAGATCATTACTTTAGATTTTTCTTTTTGATAGGGGTTTTAAAATTTATTTATAAGATCTCTCCACAAATCATCCTATTTTTTTTTTGTTTTTTTTTGTTTTTTTAACTATACCTTTAAACTCTCCAAAATAGCTTTTGGTTAGCTTGTTAGTAGCTCACATGAATTAAAACAAAATAGGGGAGCTTTTTAAAATAATGACAATAAAATGATTAGCCCTAGGTTGTACACATTAATGCAGAATAAAAGGAGCAAACTCCTCTCAAGCATGGTGCTAACCCACATGTGGATGTCAACTACTTTATTAGACACAATTGGGAACAAAAGGGAAAAAGAATTTGGCTTTTGGAGGAATATTTTGCAGGAAATATTTTAAATGCTGTTTGGCATTTTCTGATCCCTTAGCATACAAGAATGACACTATTTGAACCCCCTCCCTGCGCTACAGTGCGGCGAGAAGTGACTTAACAAAGCGGCGGCTCACGTTCAGAGCCAGCAACATACAGAACAGATGTCAGTTGCATATCGCAGGTGACACCTGTCTACATCACCTGCGACTGGAGTTTCCTCTGATCGCGGGTGTTAAACACTTACACGCCGTTGTCACAATGGGCATCGCTGGGGTGAATAAGACCATCACTAGGCGATAATTGTTGCTGTCTAGGGCCGCGGCAATTGTCAGCGGTAGGTGCCATGTCTGGTAGTATTATGCCATCGCCTAGAGCAGTGGTTCTCAACCTGTGGGTCGGGACCCCAGCGGGGGTCGAACGACCAAAACCGGGGGTCGCCTAAAGCCATCGGAGCCACAATTTTATTGTGTTTTTACTGCGAGTTGCATGGTTTGGGGTCACCACAGCTTGAGGAACTGTATTGCGGGGTCACAGCATTAGAAAGGTTGAGAACCACTGGCCTAGAGAGCTATGATTGACCGATCTGTGCACCCACTGCTGGATAAGGGTTACCACTTGTATGTAGATAACTTTCATCCCACCGTTCCCCTATTCCAAACCCTCAGTTCTAGAGGTTCTGTATCGTGCGGCACTGTATGCAAAAACCATAAAGATCCCTTGAAACCCTTGTTAGGCAGCAACTTAGAAAGGGGGGACATCAAGGCACTCAGCAATCAGAACTATGTCCTTGTTCTAACCACAATTCATGGGGACTCCAGCACCCTCATTCCTGTACCAGGTACCACCCCTTTCCCCAAGCCAGACGGCATCCTAGCTTACAATAAATACATGGGTGGGCTTGATCTGTCAGATCAGGTACTGAGAAACCTGCAGAAAACGAAAATATGGTACAAAAGCACTTGCCGTGTACATATTACAGATGATGCTGTACAACTCTCACGTGCTGTATCAATGTACAGGTCATGCTGTATCATTTCTCCATTTTCAAGAGGTGGATAGGAAACTAATATTTGGACAAGGACAGGGCCCAGTACCTCTGGATTAGATGTACCCCGATTTTGTCAGGACAGCATTTTCCTGGTGAATTCCGCTGCTTCTAATGGAAGGACTCGGAAAAGAGTCTGTTCCAAAAGAGGAGTTAGGAAGGACACTACAGTATATACTACTATGAGACCTGTGAGAACTCCAGAGTGACAACATTTTAGTTGGTCCCCTGGTATATTCCGCCTCCTTATATGCAATGCATTCACAATTCACATCCCACCTTTGTTTTGAATTCATTTTGGTAAAAGGAATTATTGTAACAACTGCTAGGTCCCATTGCTCCCTATACCACTCAATTGTTTCATTTCGGGATGTAGTTTGCAAACTAGGGTCACTTGTTTTTATGTTTTTATTTAGGTTTTCTTTTTCCCCTCCAAGTCTCTGGATTTGTTAGCAGACCTTTTATAATTCTCCAAGTTCATCATTTATTTATTATTATTCGAGTATAAGCCTAGTTTTCCAGCACAAAAAAATTTACTGAAAACCCAAACTCTGCTTATACGAGAGTAAAAAAAATATCAAAACTCACCTTTCCGGCTTCCCCCACTGCTGGCTATATACTGTGGGTTATGGTCTGGCAGGCTATATACTGGGGGGCAGGCGCTGGCTATATACTATGGGGCAGGATCCGGCAGGCTATATAATGGGGAGGCTGTGACCAATGTATTTCCCACCCTTGGCTTATACTCGAGTCAATAGGTTTTCCCAGTTTTTTGTGGTAAAATTAGGGCCCTGGCTTATACTCGGGTTGGCTTATTCTCGAGTATATACAGTATTTATATTCCCAGTGCTTTATCATTGCGGAGCCCTACTGGATTTCCATCTTGGGCATCCATTGCACATCATATTTGGAAACCTGTATGTTCAAAGTTCTTAATTCACCATATTACACCATGCTAAATTCTCCAAGGGTGTGCATTCAACAATTAGGGTTACATTTCAGGTTCCCCTCTGTTTTGGTACCACTAGGGCTCTCCAAATGCACATGTGGGGTTCTTCTACACTTGAGAGAAATCGTTTTACACATTTTTAGGGGTTACTTCATCGTTTATCCCTTGTGGCTTACAAAAATTAGGGGTAAAAGTGACTTTTATAGGAAAATTTTCACCTTTTTAATTTTTAGGACCTAATTTAATCAAACACCTTTGTGGGCAAATACACATATTACATCTTGTTAAAATCTACAAGGGGTATACTTTCCTAAATGGTGTCACTTGTTGGGGTTCTCTATTTTGGTACCACTAGGGCTTTCCAAATGCATCCTGACACATGAAAAGGATGTCTGTCTAATTTGGCTTCTAAAATGCAATTGTCCCTCTTTCCCTACTGAGCCCTATTGTATACCCATATAACATTTTATTTGCAAGTGTGTGGCAATTTTATACTCGGGAGAAATATTAGTACACATTTTTGGGGGTTGTTTCATCTTTAATCCCTTATGGCTTACAAAAATTAGGGGTAAAAGTTACTACTTTGAGAGAATTTTAATCTTTTTCCTTTTAGGTGCCTAATTGAATCAAACACCTGTAGGGGAAATACATATATCACCTCGCTAAATTCGCAAAGGGGTGTACTTTCCAAATGGTGACATTTGTTGGGGTTCCCCTCTGTTATGGTACCATCTGGCTTTGAAAAGGCAAACAACCCTTTTTCAGTTCTCAGCCCTACTGCGAACTACCCATACAATATTTTATATGCACATGTTGGGCAATTCTAAGGAGAAATTGTTTTACACCTTTCTGGGGGTTGTTTCATTTTTTTTTTATCCCTTGTGGCTTACATCAATTTGGGGTAAAAGTGATCTTTTTCAAGAAAATTTTCACTTTGCTTTTTTGGGCCTTATTGAATTAAACACCTGTTGGGACAAATACACAAACTACACCTTACTAAATTCTCCAAGGAATGTTATTTCCAAAATGGTGTCTCTTTTCTCTGTTTTTGGTTCCACTAGGGCTCTCTAAATGCATCCCGACACTGTGGCCGTAAAGTAGGGTACAGTGACAAAATGGGTATTGGCATACTCAGGAGGAATTGTACTAAACATTGTAAAATGCATTTTCCTTTTCAATGCATTGTGAAGGTCCAAATTTAGCGTTAAATGGATATATTGTAAGATAAAATTTACATTTCTGTAATTTCACTTTCATTTTTCACCCTCATGAAATGCTCATAGGGTTAACAAACTTCCCAAAGGGTGTTTTGAATATTTTGAGGGGGCAGTTTCTAAAATGGTGTCATTTGTGGGGGTTTTCTGTCATGTAGGCCTTATAACAGTGATGGCGAACCTTTTGGAGACAGAGTGCCAAACTACAACATTTATACGTTACACAGTGCCAACATGACAATTTAAGTAGTAACTTATTTATCCCAGCTGTATCACAGGTTTCAATTGTATTGGCGTCCTGAGTTCACCAATACAATAGAAAGATAATGTGGAAATTTGGATTGTAGCTTCCTTCCGGGGTCCCCTGAAGAGGAAGAATCAGAGGACCCAGAGCAGGAGCTCCAACTTTAATACATCTCTATCCACACCTTCCCGCTCCTCCTGTAGTACTGGCAGCCAAGGATGTTGCTTTAAAATGGCGCTGAGCATGGCATGTGGTCTTGGACCACAGGAGGAAGCTTTGAGTCCTGTCTGGCAAACTCTGTTGGTGTGAAGGCCTGGGTGCCAACAGAAAGGGCTTTGAGTGCCACCTCTGGCACCCGTGCCATAGGTTCGCCACCACTGCCCTAGAACCTCTACACTGGATTCAGCAGACAGCCCCACCAATATCACTGTGGGAAAACAGTGTCCCAGATATGCCGCCTAGGGGAGTTATCAAGTTGGGCACACATGAACAATATGAAAAGGTTTGGTAGGTGTAGCATGGCTTAAGAAAAAAAAAAAAATATAATTATAATTTTTTTATTAAGCTATTCTACACCTTCTAAGGTTTTATACGAGGAATATGTCTTAAAGTGCATGAGCCCAGCACACTAATTATTGTTAGACATTGCGATATATAGTTTTGTTACTTTTCTTTTATTAAATAATAACAATTATTTTCTAATCCAAGCAAGGGTAAAGTTTTTTTGTGGTTGTACATAGATGGTGCACTTTGCATGTACATTTTACTAACTATTGAAACCTGATAGTATCCTTTTATACCCAGGTTAGCAATGGTGCACATATGTTACTACCCTTAATCCTTTGATGATGCCTTACTAGCTGTAATTTTACAAGTTCACAATCATGACTTTTTTTTTTTTTTTTTGGTGTAAACTGTATTTGGTATGAGTAAGAAAGCATTTATTACCCACACTTCCTTTCTTTCCACTCATGACAGGGATTGAAAAATAAAGGACATGCCATGCTGTTCTGATCATAGGCAATTAAGTCAAGGAAGTTCACTCAGTTACAATGGCAAAGGTCAAAGGAAAGAGAGGATGATTTTTCACTACCTCTTGCTGGCCTAAGCTATTTCACAGCTAGAACTTTTTAATGTTTGTTAATTTTGACTATTTGGGATATATATTCTTTTCAACTTTTTATAAAAGTACAGGCAGTCCCTGGGTTACGTACAGGATAGGTTCTGTAGGTTTGTTCTTAAGTTGAATTGTATGTAAGTCGGAACTGTATATTTTATAATTGTAACTCTAGCCAAAATTTTTTTGGTTTCTGTGACCATTTGGATTTGATACATTTTGGGTTGTCATAAGAACCAGGATTAACAATAAAGCTTAGTTGCAGACACCTTTGATAACTCTTACAGCTGATCATTGTAGTCTAGGGCTATAGTACAATAAATTATCAACAGCCAGAGGGCCCCGTAACTAGGGGTCGTCTGTAAGTCGGGGACCGCCTGTACCTGTTTCCACATTCTTTTGTGTTTACCATAATTGTTTATAGCCATTTTTCCGTGACTTAACTTTATGCCTCTGGAATGTAAATCCTTTTGAAATCATGCCATGTAAGTGTTCTCTCTGTTTTGCTATGTATGCTTCTTTTAAAATTCACGTAATTGAAAACTATGCTGGAAAACTAGATCTCAACGAATGAACTATTGCAGTTGCAATTCTTTATTTATTCAATAGTGGAATTCATTGTGAACAATAAAACAAAATAAAAAAAATCTGTGAATATCAAAAATATTATCCCATGGAGAACTGTGTAAAATGATATTCAAAATGGAAATGAAATTTCCAGCTGATCAAACTTCAGTGGTAATGGATCATGGCAAAAAATTGGGTCTCAATTTTGCGTGGCCTCAATGTGCCTATATGTCTTCCCTACAATACCTGGGCATGATGCTGATGAGCCTGCCGCAGATGCTCTCCTAAAGGATCTCCTCCTACACCTGAATTAAAGCATCGCTCAACTCCTGGACAGTCGGTGGTGCAACGTGGTTTTGGTACACAACATGATGTTCCAGATATCTTCAATTTGGTTGTAGGTCTGGGAAAGGCCAGTCCATAGCCAATACCTTCATCATTGATGCACAATGTTGGCACACTACAGCCCCACAAGGCCTAGCTTTGTCATGCATCAGAAAGAACCAAGGGCCAACTGCATATGGTCTCACAGTGGGGTGTGAAGATATCATCCCAGTAACTTATGCTAGTCTGGGGTCTTTAGCCATTGGAGGGCTGTTCCAAAGAAGTGCCCTCCCAACCAGTTACTGACCCACTGCAAAGTTCATGCTGGAGGAAGTTCATACAGTTCATGCTGGAAGAAGTTGCAGGCATTAGAACTTTCTCCATGGCATCTTTTGTCACATGTGCTCAGTGTGTACTTACTGTGAAGAGCAATGTCAAATCTGCAAATCTTGGTGTTCTCTTTCAAATGGAAGTCATCCTGCACAGCATTGGCTATTAGCCCATTCCTGGGGCAGGATCAAGCGTAGAATTGTTTAGCAGCACAACCGTCCAACAGCGTCAATGGTTAATAATGAGAATCCTTTTTTAGCTTTATTCAAATTAAGAACAAGTTTTTAGGGGTCGTCGCTTCTGTTACGTGTCCCCCAGAGCACTTTTCTTCCACCTCCCTGGGCACTCCACCTCCTGCTGCTGGTACTCATTTCAGTCGTCAGATTTAGTACAGTGAAAAGTAAATGAGAATAATCGCACTTAAATAAGCCTCATAACATCCAACGGAAATGAGAGGATAATAAGTTGATCCACTCACTTTTATAAGTTGATAACGGTATACTTGACTCAAATTGCATCTTGTTGTGGGGTGTCTGTTTTTCCTGTGTTCTCATCATTATCTCCTCTCTACTCTGCTAACTCCCCCTACCCACTCTTTCTTGCAGCTGCTATGTGAACCCATGCTCAAAGCTAATTTTTTAAGCACATGTCTACAGGATCAGGAAGTAAGAATTCTCCTTATGGAGAGTTTGCCAATTAAGACCACCTTATAGGTGTGTGGTGACTTGTGCAATTATACTATTTCCTTCTTGTTTGCTGTAGCTCCCAGAGCTCATTAGGGGATTCTGGGAAATATGCAAATATGTTTCCCAAGGTGGGAAATGGAAAACTATGCCAACTTTTACTACCTTGAATGGCAGCCCCCTTAAAACCAAGCAAGACTTACAAGAAGCCTAATGACATGTTGGATTAAGCCAAACCAGTGTATCTCTTACAGAAGGAACAGACTCCCAACTGTAGACGGTGTTGTTTCAACCTCGTTAGCTACTGTCCCCAGTCAGTACAGCATAGGGAAATGGTGTTGGAGAGGCTATTGACCTCAGTCAATATCTTCTCACTCAGCCAAATCATTTCCCTACACAGTCTTGAAGGGACCCAACCAGGTCGAAACAGTGCTGTCTACAGTTGGGCATCTGTTCCTTCTGGAATGGTTTCGCTTAACCACATATCATTTTATTAGGCTTCTTGTAAGTCATGCTTTGTGTTAACGGGGCTGCCTTTCAAGGTAGCAAAAGGAGGCATTGTTTTCGATTTCCCAACTTGGAAAACATATTTACATATTTCCCATGTCTACAACAGGGAGGAACAGAACCTCCTTCCACTTGTTTTAGATCTGTCGCTTTTGTATACTGTACTTGAATTTGTTTCTGTCTTAATGTATGTGAACCCCTTACTGATTGTACAGCACAATGGAAATAATGGTGCTCTATAGATAAATAATAAAGAGATGGCAGGGAAGAGATAATGATGAGGATGATGACACCCGCTCACAGGCTTGCACAGATGTCCCCATAACTCGAGACTATTATCTTTGCTGGCAGGAAACCAGGTATATTTTTTATACTTTAAAAAAATGAATTGAGTCCGTAATGTTGATTATAATAGCAGAATGGGAATTAGTATTAATAAGGCTACAGGAAGAACAGGTCCATAAGTTCCTGGTCGACAGGCTGGGAGTAGCAGTTCATGAGGACCCTAAGCCATGCCTACTCCTGGTGGACCATGAATTGTTTGATTCTACCACAGACAGTGCATTCCTCATTGAAGCCCTGTACTTTGCCTGGAAAATTTTAGCCAAATTCTGGATGGCTGAACACCATCCATGACTGGCATAAGATAGTTAATGCTGCTTTCCCCCTCAAGAAGTCGATATTTATCCACAGGAAAAAGGAAACTAAATTTCTTGTTATTTGGGTCAAATTGGGGCACATTTACTTACCCGGCCGCTGGAATTCACTGAAAGTGCATAGTCCACTGTGCCGCCATTCACTAAGATTGTGTGCCCGATATTCTGCATGTGTTGCTTCCCTGCTCAGGTCCGACAGAGTTCACCATCTTCAATTCCCTCGCTCCGTCCGAATCTGTAGGATTGTCCGACAGCAACCGCCCCCCCACCCCCAATTTGTGTCGCATGTAAGCGCATCTGCACCATAAAAACCCATTGCGTTCTCCAAAATCCCAGTGCAGACAGCTGATAATTACCTGTCAAAGCCGTGTAATCCCTGAAAAAGGTGTACTGTTCGACAAAGCACAACCCTTAGTAAATGAGCCCTATTATCTCCATTTACCACTGCCTTACTATAGTCTCTGCCTTCTCCATTGTGTCTTGTAGTGGGATCAGGGTCCCGATGAGGGAATGGGCTTCAGGTGCATGGTGGTGTAATCATTTGCTATGATTATTTGATCATTTGCAGTACAATTTTGACATTTTATAAATAAAACCAAAATTATAATATTAAGAATCATACTAAACTCCATAAAACTTTATATTTTCGGAAGTTATATTTGCATTTTGGAGTTCATAAATAGACACTAACAATCAATTTTGACTCGATGTACATTTTGTATTTTTAAAATATGCGAGAAATTGCCTTTAAGCCCTTCACGCTCATTGACGGATATATCCGTCAGCGAGCTATGAAGGCTTTATGATGAGGGCTTGTGGTGAACCCTCTTCATACAGATACGAAGTTTGCTGCACATTGCAGCAAACGTCGATTGCTAATACCCATGGCTGGTGCTAGCACCGATCATGGATGTTAACTCCTTGATTGCCATGGGCAAAGGCGCCGGTGGCATTTAAGAGACCTTGTTGGACCCATGGCTGCATGGTTTCTTAAGATTTTTTGCAATGAGCCAGTTGCTCATTGTAATGAATCCTATGTAAACACGACATATACTGTAATACAATATTGCAGAACATGGTAGGAACGAACATACCATCTAAGGTTAAAGTACAACTCCTGATTCTGAGCTGCGACCCATCTTTGTAAGAAAAAAAAAAATACTCACCTTCCCCGTTCCCCTACAGCAGGCTTCTCTTCCTTGACTTCCTTTACACGTTAATGTGCTGCTCTATTGCCACATCACATCGTGTCTCCTGACAATAGAGCCATGCACTAATGTGGAATAGAAGTGAAGGAAGACTACTGTAGGGGAGCAAGGAAGGTGAATATTGGAATATTTTTTTCTTAACGGAGTTTGGTTGGGAAAGGGGACATTGGAAGGAGAGGGTGGGGGTAGCTAAAGAAAAGAGGCATGGGCATGCTGCCGGAAAGGGAACAATTTAAAAGACGGGGAGCAACTTCAGGAAATGGGACAATATAAGCAGGCACACAGGTGGTTATGGTGGTGCATGCAAACATACATTTTTGGCTATGAAACTAAGACACCAGACTGTATACCCACCGGTCCCTGGAGAAAATGTATGTTTACAGCTAGTCCTTGGGCAAAAAAAAAAAAAAAAAAGATTGGGGACCACTGCCCTAGAGGGTCTAAGAGAGTAAAAAAAAATAAAATTATAAGATATTATAAATTCAAATCAACTTCCTTTCTCTAGAACTATGATTTTTCTTTTTACTGTTTATTTCGTTTTATATTAAACATGTTAGCTATCGCGGCCTCTCAAAATGGGCAATCTATCAAAATATAAAAAGGGCTATTGCCGGCAGTGAACCACTTCATGGAAAATAGTGCCACAATTCCTCACACCTCACCTCACACAGCTCCATACACCAAAGTATGAAAAAGTTATTAGGGTCAGAAGATGGCCAAACAATTTTTTTTTTTTCCGTGCACATTGTGTTTTAATTTGTTATCACCGTGATCGTACCGAACCAAAGAGTAAAGTAGACATTTCATTTGAAACGCACAGTGAACATCGTAAAAACTGAGCCCACAAGAAAATGTGTAGATGAAACTTTTCACCAGTTTCACTGTATTTGGAATTTTTTTTTCCCGCTTCCCAGTACACGGCATGGAATATTAAATACCGTCACTATGAAGTACAATTTGTTTAGCAGAAAACAAGCACAGCAGGTGAAGGTGGGGAGTGAAAAATGAAAACCCAAAAATAACCTGGTTGTTAAGCGGTTAAAGGGGCTGTCCGGGTGTTTAAAAAAAATTATATAGAAAAATGAGCTTAATTCCTTTGGTACTCCCATTGAAACTAATGATGTATCAGGTGCTGCGGCAGGGGGTGGATGGGCGTGCCAGGAGGTGGAAGTTGTCAGGGTATAGTGTGTGCCTCTGTAAACAAATGGGCACAGAGGCAACGGGGTGCCGGAGGAGAAAAGCATAAGTTTATTTTTCTACAGATCCCTCCCCCCTTCAGCCATCTGCACTTTTTTTAAACACCCGCACAACCCCTTTAGGTGCTGAGCTTTCCACTTCCCTTGAATGTATCTAACCAATTTACATATCACTTAATTTTTACAGAATACATAATTATTTAGACCGCACACACATCCGTAAGCATTTTGTGTTCCAATTTTTGCAACCGTTTTCTGGCCACAAAAACTGTGTGTGTCACCCAAATGTAACCCATATGACACTGGAAACTAACTGTAGTTGCAAAAAAATATGATAGGCTGACACCCACGTGACCTGCTCTCCTGGACAACGGGCCATATATACAAACATTGATCTTAAATTAAAGCCTAAAAGAGGGGTGCACAACATGCAGACTGTCAAGCCACAAGTAGTTGCCTTCACCTTGCCAAGAGTCCATAATTAATTAAAGGATTCAATGGTGCAGGAGGCCAGGTAGTTGTGAATGCAGTTCAGAAGTCCTCTCTTGCAGCTCCGCTCTGTGTCCTCACAATGATAGTATGCTCCAGTGTCGGGGCACAGAACAAAGCTGGCCCAAGAGTGTTAATGGCTGTACTGTACCAGCTACCAGGTCTCCTTTCTTCTCTGGGTCCGGACGCTGGCGCTCACTGCTAGTGCAGGACACAGACCAGCCAGCACAAGCTAACTGCTCCGCCACTCTTACTTCCCGTCCCTACAGTCATGGCCAAAAGTTTTGAGAATTATACAAATGTTAATTTTCACAAAGTCTGCTGCATCAGGTTTTATAATGGCAATTTGCATATACTCCAGAATGTTATAAAGAGTGATCAGCTTAACAGCAATTAATTGCAAAGTCAATATTTGCCTAGAAAATGAACCGTTTCCCCAAAACACATTTCAACTTCATTGCAGGCCTGCCTTAAAAGGAGCAGCTAACATTGTTTCAGTGATTGCTCCATTAACACAGGTGTGGGTGTTGATGAGGACAGGGCTGGAGATCAATCTGTCATGATTAAGTAAGAATCACACCACTGGACACTTTAACCCCTTAGCGCTCCGCGCCGTAGCTGTACTGCGCAGCTTCCCACTATTGGCGCTCAGCGCTGTACAGCTACTGCGCAGAGACTATGCCGGTTCAGTGTTGCATAGCAGCCGAACCGGCATCGTTAGCCGCAGGGTTTCAATGGTAATCTACCGTTGACATCCCTGGCTAACACCCGCGGTCGGAGTGGGCTCCGATCGCGGGCGTTTAACCCGTTAAATGCCGCAGTCAACGCGACCGCGGCATTTAACATGCCTTCCGGGGGTCTTTACCCCACGATACTCTGCAATACATCAGTATTGCAGAGTATTATCATGAACAAGCAATCAAATGATTGCTTGTTCATATCCCATGGTGGATCAAGTAAAAAAAATGTTTTTCAATAAAAAGTAACTTTATAAATCACTAAAAATGCCCATAAGCCCCAAAACATATAAAGAGACATATAACGCTCAAAAAGTCTAAATCATAACACAAACCCCACATATATAGTATCACCGCGTCCATAACAATCCATAGAATAAAACTAAATAACTATTGAACCCATATACTGAACGCCGTAAAAAAAATAGTTAAAAACCCGCCCAAAATTATGATTTTTACCTATTATATCCCACTAAAAATGCAATAAAAAGTGATCAACAAAACATATGTACTCCAGAATGATACTGTTGCAAAGAACATGTCCCGCAAAAAACAAGCCATCAACCAGCTCTGTAGCCAAAAACGTTAGGGTTTTATTTGGCAAATTTAGTAAAACATAAGAAAAAATATTCATATCTGGTATCCCCGTAATCGTATCGACCCATAGAATAAAGATAACAGGATTATTAGGATATACGGTGAACACGAAAAAAAAAAAAAAAAAGTAAAAAATCCAGTACAGAATTGATACTTTTCTACTCATGACCTTCAACAATAGGTGATACCAACCCCAAAATGGTAACACTGGAAAAAGCATCTCATCGCGCAAAAAAATGCTGTCACATGAAAAGCGAAAATTTTATAGCCTTCAAAAGGGGCCAATGAGGAAACTAAAATCCTGACAGCTGCAGGTCCCTCCTTCCCTTCTGCGCCTCACTGTGCCCCCATAACACAAGTAATGTCCACATGTGGGGGGTCGCTGCACTCAGGAGAAATTGTAGAACAAATTTTATGGTGGGTTTTCTCTTTTTATCTTTTGGAAATGTGTAAATTTTAGGGCTAAATGAACGTATAACCGACAAAATTTGACCATTCTAAATTTCACCGCCATTTTGATTCAATTACTATGAAGATCTCAAGGGGTTAACAATCTTTGTAAATGCTGTTTCTGATAGTTTGTGGGGTGCAGATTTGAAAATGGGTTGGTTATATAGGGGTTTTTTGATGCTAAATATGTAAAATTTAATTTCAAACAGTATTTATCCCCAAAATAGTCAATTCTGAAAATACGGAAAATCGCTATACGATTTGTAGGCCGCGTGACGTCAAAATAAATTATCCAAACATTTCAAAAATTATGAAAATTTAAAGTAGACAAATGGGAAATGTTATTCGGCAAGTTATTTAGGTGGTAAATCGATCTGCCTGAAAACGCAGTGATTTTGAATTTCGAAAATGGCAAATTTTTCTAAAAATTCATCATATTTTTTTTCCCTTTTTTTGTAAATAAATGCAAAACTTATCAGCCAAAATTTACCACTAAAATAAAGTACAACATGTGGGGAAAAAACAATCTCAGAATCGCTTTGATAAGCAATAGTGTTCAAAAGTTATAACCATATAAAGAGACGCAGGTCAGAATCCAAAAAATGAGACTGAGCCTTAAGCTGTAACAGGGAAGAGTATCGCAGCTAAAAAGATTGCACCTCAGTTAACAATCTATCCCATCATCAATGAATTCAAGGAGAGAGGTTCCACTGTTGCCAAAAAGGCTCCAGGGCGCCCAAGAAGGACGAGCAAGCGCCAGGACGGTCTCTTAAGTGTTTCAGCTTCGGGATCGGGCCACCAGCAGTGCAGAGCTTGCTCAGGAATGGCAGCAGGCAAATGTGAGTGCATCTCCACACACTGTGAGGCGGAGACTCTTGGAGCAAGGCCTGGTGTCAGGGAGGGCAGCAAAGAAAGTCATTTTCTCTAATGAATCCCCTTTCCGATTGTTTGGAACATCTGGAAAACAGCTTGTTCGGAGAAGACAAGGTGAGCGATACCACCATTCTTGTCTCATGCCAACTGTAAAGCATCCTGCAACCATTCCTGTGTGGGGTTGCTTCTCAGCCAAGGGAATCGGCTCTCTCATAGTTTTGCCTAAAAACACATCCATGAATAAAGAATGGTACCAGAATGTCCTCCAAGAGCAACTTCTCCCAACCGTCCTAGAGCAGTTTGGTGATCAACAATGCCTTTTCCAGCATGATGGAGCACCTTGCCATAAAGCAAAAGTGATAACTAAATGGCTCAGGGACCAAAACATAGAGATTTTGGGTCCATGACCTGGAAACTATCCAGATCTCAATTCTATTGAGAACTTGTGGTCAATGATCAAGAGATGGGTGGACAAACAAAAAACAACAAATTGTGACAACAAAGCAAGCATTGATTGTGCAAGAATGGACTGCTATCAGTAAGGATTTGGTCCAGAAGTTTGAGAGCATGCCAGGGAGAATTGCAGAGGTCTTGAAGAAGGGTCAACACTGCAAATATTGACTTGCTGCATTAACTCATTCTAACTGTCAATAAAAGCTTTTGTTACTCATAATATGATTGCACTTGTATTTCTGTATGTGATAAAAACATCTGACAAACACACATAAAATCCAGAGGGCAACAGATCATGTGAAAATATAATATTTGTGTTATTCTCAAAATTTATGGCTGTAGTCAAAAGCATCTTACTCAGCCAAACCATTGACCTACGCTGTACTGAGGAGTTCCAATCAGGTGGAAACAGAGCTGTCTATAGTTAAGAGTCTGTTCCTTCTGGAATAGATACAGGTTTGGTTTTAATCCTGCATCATGTCATAAGTCCTCTTGTTGGTCATGCTTGATGTCAAGGGAGCTGCTTTATAAGGTAGCTAAAGAGGCATTTTCCTTATCCCATCCTGGAAAACTTTGCATATTTTTCTTTGAAATATTCAGCACTTATTTCATTGAATCAATTGTACCAATATATTATATATTATTGGAGTTGGTCCATTTCATTACGATCCTCACTCTACACTTCTGTCAGTTGGGTTACAAGGGGAATTTGGCTGACAAAGTTAACCACCTTTCCTCTGCTTGTCTCTATCTTCCACTGCACTTCGGATCCTGGCAGTTAAGCTACCAGAATAGAGCTACTGATTGTGAGGATACACTATTGATAACTGTGGGATCTGTGGGACAGGCCTGCACGTCTGAAGATGTTGGGTCCCTACTAATCAGAATGAACCTTTGCATTATTTACAATTTTTAAAGTAGGTGACCTGGTCATCTGCAAACTGCCCTTCGGAAGTTACTAGGAATGAAGATCATTTTAAGATCAGTTGAGAGAGAGATCACATTGGTTTTTCTAGAGGGAGGTTATCGTAGAGCAATTGGGCATTCCAGAGGATATAGTTGTTAGAGGAGGAGGAGAAGGGATACAATGACTAATAATAAGGTTAGCATCTGAGAACAAAGTTGAGAACTCTCTACTTCCTGTTTCAGCTGCTTCAGGGTGGTGGTGGGACTTCCGCCAATGTGAAATTAAGGAACTGTTTTATTTATGATACCAGTATTTAATGGCTGGACAACCTGCTTCACTAAAAGGAAGATTTAAAATTGTAAAATAAAATTTTATGAAATAACTCTAAGTAGAGGCCATGCTTAGGGCTAATTCCATCAAACCTTTATGGCCTGTAATGGACCATGTGGTGGCCACATTGTACAGACTTAACACTGCTCTGAGGGTAGTTCTCCATTATGTATGATTCAAGGACAAACATGCCGTACTGATAAAATGATACTGTGGCCATGCATGATTTCCTTGCATCAAGTTATATATGAAGCTTGAACTCCCATCCCTGGAACACTGTTGAATCTGTGAAATGCAGGCACTATAAGGTCCATGTTGCACAGACCAAAAACATGTGAATATGGCGTTCTTCCAAATCAAAACTGGTACACATTTACAGTTGTGTTCATGAAGCCTTACAGGTAGTATAGTCACGGTTCATATAACATTTCAACATTATATACTTTTATATAAAGTAACAAGACTAAAATATGTTTTTTTTTCTTTTTAGCTTGAAGATGGGCATACCCTGTTTGACTACAATGTGGGCTTAAATGATATTGTACAACTCTTAATTCGATCACAGTCTGATGATCCAGTCCCTTCCTCAAAGAAAAAGATCTCTGATGGGAAAACCCTTCAGAATTCTTCAAATAAGCACAAATCACAAGTTAATTCAAATCCCACCCAGCCTTCTACTTCCGCCCGAGCCTTTCTCATTGATCCTGGCATTGGCATTTACAAGGTTTGTATTGATTTATTGATTTTATCTGTTTTATTATTGATTGAAGTTTGTACATAATGGTAGAATATCATACAATCCTGGTGAGGATAAGGACCAAATCTAAATTCATACAGTACATGCATAAAATAGAATATTACATTTATAGCACATTTTTGTACTCCTTTTCTTGAAAGCAAACCTGTCTCTTGGCGATTTTGGACACTAAACCACCCAAAGGTTCTTTCGGGTTAACAAAACAAACTTTTATACTTGCCTCAGTGCTTAAGTGCCTGCACGTTCTGGCAAGTGAAGCATGGAAAGATGAGGCACCTGCGCGGGATCTCCTGATGCGAGTCTGATGTGCCTCATCCGTTTATTTTTTACATTTATTTCCAGTTAAAAAGGTCAATTTGGGACCCTAAACCACATGTCTAGAAGAACCTATAGTTGGTTTAGGGTCCCAAAGCGATCTGATAGGTCGTCTTTAAAGGAAATCTACAGACTAATTCATAGCTTATAAAGCAGTGTCGCTGACATAATCCTCTCATAAAAGATCTAGCCTTGCAATAGTATTTTCTATTCTTTTCCTAATAAAGATAAAATATGCTAAAGAGCAGCAAGTGCACTGGTGGGGGGGGGGGGGGGGTCACCAGAGCACAAGCAATAAAATGCCCCTTGGAGCACTTGCATCTCATTAGCATATTTTAACCCTTTCACTGCCAGGTATTTATGGAAATTTTGTTGCGTTAGTGGCCTGAGCAATTTTTACAATTTTGACACGTACAAATAAAACCGAAATTGCAGCAAAAATAATTCTACTAAACCCCAACAAACCATATATTTTCTGAAAGCAGACATTTTCCCCACTTTTAAAATCGAATAAGAGTTTATAGACAGAAGCACCTCCATGCAATTCTGATTCATAGTGTAAAATTTTATTTAAAAAAAAAACCCATAAAATTTGACTTTGATGACAAACACAAAATATGTACTTTCACTACTCCTAAATGTAATAGAGACATGTGTAGAGTTCAGAGATACCTCATAGTCATATGTCCACATGAATAAGACATGAATAACATTTCTAGATGAAAAGCGTATATTAAGTTAAGACTGTCACAATCTGAAATAAAACAGATTAAAAAGCAAAGGCACTCCTGAAACCTATATATTTTTTGAAAGCAGACAACCAGTCCATTGCATTTGCCTTGAGTAAGAGTTGACAGCCTATACCACCCTCATATGACTTTGTGACAAACACTAATTTACAAAATGCATTTAAAATGCCTTGAAAACATTAGTGTTTACACAAAAACCTCATAAAACCTCATACACCACAATACACAACATCAACAAGAATTTAAACCCAAAAATGCTAAAACAAAAAACGATACCGGTTTAAAAATCTATTATTCACAAAGTAAAAAGCTCCTATTGTGTCAAAATAATTTTTTTTTTTAGAAATTGTCTACTATGTATACAATTATATACTTTGCAAAAAATAGTAGGATGTGAGGAGCTACATACCCCACATATGTATATTTGGCAAAAGGGGAACGTCAAATTCACAGAGGGTGCCAAACATTTTTTGCAGACAATTGAGTATTTGATGTGTAGTAATAAAGGATTAGGAGCGTCGCTTTTGGTGTGCACTATATGCATCACTCCCTCTCTCCTGGTATGTAACGTGTTTTTTCTTCAATAAAAGTATGTGCCTGAAGAAAACAATAACTGATACTTGGTGAGTGCCCTCCTTATCTTTTATTACTACATCCCTTATACAACCGTAACCCAAATAAAAAGCTATATATCCATAAACCAAGCTAATGAGATGCAAAAGTCACTTTTAGATGTGCACCAGTATATTAGCCGCACAATAACGACATCTTTCGCAGTTCATAAGAACTTGAGTAACAACACCATAACATAAGTATAATTAATGGAGGGATGGCGTGAAATAAAAACTTTATTCAGGAATGTGTGGATGTTTTTAAGTTAATATTTAGCCACATTAGGTGAAGAGCTTTGAATGTTCATTGTTTCACAAGTGTGTTTTCAAATTAAAAATGGGGTTAGGGCTCATTCACAAGGCCGTGACATCCCCATAGACGGCAATAGCGGCACGGAAGCAATACAGTGCCACACACCAGCCAGCAGTATACATACACAGTATACACACAAAACATCATACACAACAGGTAGCGGAATACATATAGCTGCTGCTGAACTTCAGTAGCTCTAAGCTGGTGGGCGGAGCTTGCTAATCTGAGCTTCTGCAGCAGGAGCTCAGCTCACCAGAGAATCCTTTGCTGGGCCAGTCAGATGCTGTGATGGAATAGCAGCAAAGTGATCACACTCCAGCTGACTGCTGCCACACAGGTCAGTGAAGCCTCTGCACAGGGGTTGGGCGAGGTCCTTCCGCTCCATCAACTGACATGGAGCAGCCCACCGGGAGCCAGCCTTCCCCATACAAAACATTGGCAGTTCGCCCCTCCCTCCTGCTGCCGGGCAGCACTGCTGTGCCTGCTTCCTCCAGAGCCATAGAGCAACTCTATAGTGTGGATAGTGATATGAATCGTGGCAGCGGCAGGTCCGTACTGCTAGTGGGTGATTTGGGTGAGTGGCCAAATCATCCACAGCTGTTTTATCGTCTGCCTCAGGGCTCTGAATCTGCTGCCTGAGGCGAAATTTTCATCCCGCCTCATTGACCTCGTGGACAATGCCTGTAGACATACCCAGCTATGCTGCATAGGTTGCAAGTAGAAATCCTGGGACACTTCAATCAAGAAGTGTGCATGAAATCTGCTTTAAGTATGTCCAGTTACCCTGCTGTTCTTGCAGGCTCCCTCCTTAAATTTATTTGCCATGTGCCCTTTCTTGCCAAATTTCCTTCCTTTCTTGCCAAATTTCCTTCCTTTCTTGCCAAATTTCCTTCCTTCCTTGCCAAAGTTCCTTCTTGTATCCTTCCATAAGATTTTCTTTCTGATGGTTCAGGCTTCTGTCTTCAGTTGCTTTTAAGCAGGTACCAGCTCATTGTTCTTTAAAGAATAAATGCCATGTCTAATCTTGCGATCAGATGATATTGCTAGCAGGGAAAATCCACATTCAAAGGAGCGCCTTTTGATTATGATTTCTCCCCTGCCATGTTAGATGGACATTTAAACATGGCTTTTAGTAGTGGCTTACGTAGTGTATTGCTATAAAGCAGTTGGAAGATGTGAAAGTACTGAATATCACTGAGCGTACACAGATGCTGTACATGAGGGAGAGAAAATGGCGGAAAGCCGTAGCTGAAGCAGAGCTGAAATTTTATTGCTTCACTTTTTGTGAGGATTTTTTTTTCCCTTGCCAAATCCTTTCAATATTCTGTTGAAACTGAAGTCTGTACATGATGGGAAGCTCCATTCAACAATACTACGACCAATTATTCTGGACTGCGGCAGTGTTTCGATTACACTACTGTGCTCGTAGTGTTTTACTTGTCTCATTTAGCATTCAGTTGCCATGGGGATTTTACTGATAGCAAGCTTGAATTTGTACTGAACTTGTTGCAGTGATAGAAGCAAGCAGTTGTGAAGCTATTTATTTCAACTATTTTTGAGGTCTCTGAAGGGATTAGTGTCCATATGATGGACAAGTCTAACAGAGTTGGAACTTAATTTTTGATAAGTAATTCCTAAATAGACAGACTGAGTGTCATGGGTTCTAGTAAATAGCATCTACTTAATAGAGGTGACGACTGTTATATATGTGTATTGTAAGTCTAATATTCGTCGGTATAGTAGAATAAATATCAGATTACAATTATCTATACGCTGTGCAATATCATAATTTGTATTTGTGTAAAATACCAATTAACCTTAACCATTAATATAGCGCCATCAAATTCCGTAGCGCTTTACAGATTCTGGGGAACATTTACAATTAAAATAAGACTTTACAGGGTAATAACAATCATATGAAACAATAAGAATGAGGGTCCTGCTCACAAGAACTAACAAGAAAACATGTAAAAATTATGTTTGGGCTTGTTTTATTGTCACAATTATATTTCTATTTTGTGGTATGTATATATGAGATATTCTTTTCATTTTGGGCTCACAATGAAGAGGTGTCCCTGATATGGAAGGTCACCTGCCAAGCATACCTTGCCATTACTTTATGATGGACATGCTGGAGCCAATGTAAGCAACGATATCAAAAGTAGTGTCAATAGAAATATTACAAAGCATATCAACATCATACAAAAATGTACAAATTAAGATATATATATATATTTTTATGAAGTAGTATGTTAATGTAAAAAGTCTATGGATCTATACTGTTAGCTTATAAACATTGAATAGAAGATTTTACTCTTATTATACAACTACAATTTTCTATGGAACCACTGATTCTTTCAGTGTATCAGCGAGTCTGTAGTCTGTGTAACACAGCACAGAAATGTGTATGCTTTGTTGAATGCAAATGTGGCTAAATGATCCCCGAGCTTAGTGTCTCGTACAACGCTGGCAGGCACTGTGTTGTGCCAGCCCATCCTAAAGGTAAAAATTACCGAAAACCTAGACTTAGAATGAAATGTAAGCAGGGAAGCGCTAATCCATCTGCATTTTTTAATTTTACCCTATTCTTCACGGGTGCTGCCTATTTTTTTTTCTGCTGCCAGAATAAAAGCCTGACTTGGTTATCCTCTGCAATTATCACAAGGGAAAATTACTGTGTTGTATATTAGATGAACGAAAATTCACCAGTTTACTCAGTACCTTTCCCACATTTACGACAAATTCTTAATATTTACATAGATTCTGCTAGGATGTCTCATATAACACTGCACATTGATAATTTCTGTTTTTCTTTCTGATTTGGATATATAGAGGGACAATAAAGGACTTGAGTACTAAGTATTTACCTGTACAGGCGGTCCCCTACTTAAGAACACTCGACTTACATACGACCCCTAGTTACAAACGGACCTCTGGATATTGGTCATTTATTGTACTTTAGTCCTAGGCTACAATGATTAGCTGTAACAGTTATCACTGGTGTCTACAATGAAGCTTTATTGTTAATATTGATTCTTATGACAACCCAACATTTTTAAAATCCAATTGCCACAGAGACCAAAAAAGTTCTGGCTGGGATTACAATGATAAAATATACAGTTCCGACTTACATACAAATTCAACTTAAGAACAAACCTACAGACCCTATCTTGTATGTAACCCGGGGACTGCCTGTATTCATGTAAATTAAGCACTTGGGGTGAGACAAAAGCATCCTATGTAGTTCTATTTCCCACTGCTCTTTCTTAGCAGTTGCTTACGTTTTCTCCTCTCTCTCCGAACACCTCTGTGCATTCTGATTTATGCGTAAATCTAGTACACCTTGCTCCAGCTTTAGAATGAAGGAAAGAAAAGCACTAGTTAAATGCTGAAATGATATCCGATCCAATTAGAATGCGAGATTTACAATTTTATATAATATATATCGTAATTTTTTTTTAACGTTTGTGTTGATTTTTAGATCAATGAGCTGGTTGATGTCCGTGATGTAACCATTGGCGCATGGTTTGAAGCACATGTTGAAAATGTTACCAGAGCCAAAAAGGCACACAAGAATGGCAAAGTTCATGTTAAAGGTGGCCTTTCTTGTAAAGGGACGAATGGAAGCTTAAGTCCAGAACACTCCAGAGAGAACTCCGGTGTTTCAGATACCACTCCTTCCACTTCTTACTCTGACTATGTGGATGAAGAAGATGTAACTTATTATATAAAATATGATGAGTAAGTGTTTTTGCTTTTAGAAGTCATCTAGTTTGGAAAGACTGTGTACGTGGACAGGTTAATTTTACTACTCCTATCGTAGTTCCTCTAATTAGGGGAATTGGAAACCTGGTTGAGTTGCAAGTAATGAATCGTGTCATGATGCCTTCTTGAAGTAATTCATATTTTATGGCACACGTTTCAACAGTGTGCATTGCTTGCAGGAATTTCTATACTTTGCATTCTAGGAACAAAAACTGCTAAGGTCTGGTATTATATAGAAGGCTTACAATGATATGTTCTAATTACAATTCATATATTTCATTGGTGTGCTTTAAAAAAACACTTAAAAGAGCACAAAAACATAAAATGTGCATGCTGGTTCAGACCACTGGACAATAAAGGTGGCTGAAGACTCAACCCTACTGAGGTCTAAGTGTAGACCGAGTAGTACACACTGGCAATGGGTTCAGGATCAAGTAGATACAAATGCCCCTGGACACACAAATTGCATTTGTATCTACTGAAAATGAAGAATTTTTCCAAACTTTTGCCAAATTTTCATTTTTTTTTTTTCAGAACAAAACGCAAAACTTATCAATTAAATTTTACAACTAACTTGAAGTACAATCTCAAAATCACCTGGATATGTTAAAGCGTTCCGAAGTTTTAACCAATTATTGTGAAACATGTCCGATTCTAAAAATCGAGTCTGGCCACGAAGCTGAAAACAAGCATTGGTGATAAGGGGTTAAATTTTAATTATGTTTTTAAATCCCCTTATGTTCGAGCTCATATTGAGCTAACACGGCGCAATACAAATACTGCACATGCTCAGTAGATTACAGCTGGGTAATGCCCGGAGGAAGGGCCTTGGCTTCCAGAGAAGATCATGCAGTCCCTGGTTGACGTACCGACGTATTTCTGCCCCTTTCTCCCATTACGATGGAGAGATGAAATAAGACAATATGGCAGTGCTTGGTCCACTGCACTATTTACACCCGAATTGTTTGCACCCACATCATTTCTAGCACTGATCAAGGGAGTTAGTATATTTCCTGTGAGCCCTCTACATAAATCCTTAACCACTACTGTGACGTCCAATTACGTGGGGTTGATGGCAGTGCTGGACATCGCTGGACTGGACAAGATGGTGCTCCAGACTTCCATTACATACCCTTGTGGTCAGCATATACTGAATACTCTGTATACTGAAGATGTTATTTCTGAAATGACAGATTTATAGCTTCTCTTTTGTAGATATACATTATTCTTTATATTTAAAATGTGCTGTTGTATTTTGTTTTGACTTCTCTTAACATTTTAAAAAATTCTTCTGTTTTAGTTATCCTGAAAATGGTATTGTAGAAATTGAAACCAGCAATATGCGACCAAGAGCACGAACCATTTTGAAGTGGAGTGACCTGAAAGTAGGCGATGTGGTCATGGTGAACTACAATATAGAAACCCCAGAGGAACGTGGTTTCTGGTTTGATGCAGAAATAACAGACTTAAAAGAAAATTCAAGAACTAACAAAGAAGTGTATGTCAAGATTTTGTTGGGGTAAGGATTTCAATATGACAATGAAGGTTCCAGCTTGAAACTGGCCATGTGCACATTAAAAACATTAGGACTCAATAGGCCTAGTAAAGAGGCCGTAGTACATGGGGGAAATAATGCTGACACAAGCAAGATATAATACATCCTTGCCTAAGGCTATGTTCAGGAAGCCGAAAAAAATATTGAATACATACTGTAGACCTTCTGTTTGTACCCATCCTCATTTATTTCGGGGCTTAAAAAAAGGGTCTTTTTCATCAAGTTGGCTTTGAGGATCTCAAAGCATCCCAATGCCCTAAATGTTCAAGGCCTAAAAGGGATGGGCAAGGATGGAACATGCGCTGTGCGATGCAAATTCAGGAACACTTTTTTTTTTTTTTTTTCACATGCACATTTTTTAAGGTGAGGTATAATAGACAAGTGAGTTTCTCCTGATCCATGTAACAGTTTAATTTTTAATTGACCTGTGATTTCTGAGAGGTGAAGCGTTATTTTTTTTTTCCCTCGAGACCCAGCCTCGTTCTGGAGGAGTGAAAAGATGGCAGAGTGCAGAGAGGCTCATCTACATTTTTTTTTTTAAACGCTATTTTCTACAAATTGCGGGCATTCCTGAAAATAAAAATTGCAGCACCGGACTCCACTTCAATGGACAAACATCTAAGTGTTACGGGTGTACCATCACTGATTCTGGTGGTAGATTTTCTTTAAGTATTTGGCATACATGGAAATGATCCATGTGGTTAGTGGGACTGTTAGGGTTACTGGAGTACAGAGTTTCATGATTCCATAGTCTTTGACTGGACTACAACCCCAACGTCCGCTCCATTACCGTCCCCTGGCTATGCAGTGGTCTGGGGGTTTTTTAGAGCATGGCACTTGAGCAGAGCACCTTTGTCACTTAGTCTCATGTAACTTGCCAAGACTGGAAACATAAATGCAACTTGCCCTGCTTCGGATCCTTTTTTGTCTGTCATGTGGCATCTTGTCTATTTTTTGATTCTTTTTGATGGGCTAGCAGTGTTGATGGCCATTTAATAGCTCTTCCTGCTTCTGTGACCAACTCTTTTCAGCCCATTTGGGAATGCCAACAGATGGCCAGGCACCCTGTTGCAGCAGCCAAAGCCCCTTTTAATGGTTACACAAACTAGGAAACCCCTTTTAAGTTGCATAATGGTTATTAGATTTGTATTTGTATATTTCAGTGGGCCTGATGATGCAATTAATGAATGCAAGGTTACTTTTTCTGATGAGATATACAAAATAGAGAAGCCTGGTGCATATCCTCTGTCATCTGGAGATGGAGAATTTAAAAGTAAGTTTTTTATTTTCAGCAGGTGCAGAAAACCAGACGACATATGAAGGGCTAGTGCACACTTTAGTTATTTGATTTTGTTGCATTTGTTTATGTGAAACAAAACCAGGTGCGTAGGGGGGAATTCTTTAAGACTTTTGTTTTGAACGCCATTCTTTAAGTTCCCCCCTGCTGCCGCTCATCGCTCCTGCCTCTGACCCTTGCAAACTCCGCCAGTTTGGACCCATAGACCAGGTCTGCCCTGGCCCTGACATACCCGAAATGGCTAGCTTATCTAGAAAACTCCTGTTAAGGGGGAGATTCGCGTGTCTTCTCTGCCAGAAAACTGGCAGAGAAGGCATAATTAATGTCCCCCAGAAACTCCCCAAAGATAAGGTGGAACAGAAGTATATGCAACTGTTCTGTGTGTTCATCTTCAGCTTTCACAAAAACTAATATAAGAAAAACTGATGAAATAGCGCACATGGAACCGAATCTAAAATGCAGACAGTATACAGAGAGATATACACAGAACAAACTGATACTTAGTTTTGTGTGAATTGTCATTACCGTATTTTTCGGCCTATAAGGCGCACCGGAGTATAAGGCGCACCTCTAATAAATGCCTGGTAAGACATTTAGGTTCATATATAAGGCGCACTGGAGTATAAGGCGCAGGATCAAATGCAGTACCTAAAAATGACCAGCAGGTGGCAGACCTGTGCACAGTTCAAGCCAGCTACACTTCCCGGGAAACTTGATTTCAGCGTGTCAGAGAGCTCCGATCTCAGAGGTATGGGCTGCTGGGGGTTAATGCAGGGTGATGAAGGAGGGGTTAAGCGGTCTCCCTCTGCCCCTTCTCCTTCCCTCCTCAGCCAGGGTGTTAATCCTGTTGGGTTCCCTGTGGCTCCTTCTCTTTCCCATGTTACAGGGCTGGCAGGTGTGGGGGATTGTTTACTGATGATGATTGCCTCGTGGTCGGCACTATGGCGGCTCCAGTCTCTCCGTGCTAGGGGAGGGCAGGATGGGCACAATGTTAGTTGTGGTGCCAGGGCACTTCAGGATCTAGGGACCCTGTATACTGTGTGGGAAGGTGCAGGAAATTTCTGGGAATGGAGCTATTAAACAGTGGTAAATGTACAGTACATCTTGTCTGTAGTACATTTCTGTATAAGTTCATATATAAGGCGCACCGGCCTATAAGGCGCACCTTTGTTTTCTGAGAAAATGAAAGGATTTTTGGTGCGCCTTATAGGCCGAAAAATACGGTAATATATTTTATGTGTAAGTTAAATGTATATATCAATTGCTTGGTCACAATTTATTGTTATTACTACAGGGAAGAGTGGACCTGAATGCAAACATTGTAAAGCAGACCCTAATGCAGAATGCCGGTTCTGCTCATGTTATATATGCGGTGGCAAACAGGATGCACACATGCAGCTTTTATGTGATGAATGCAACATGGCTTACCACATATACTGTCTAAATCCCCCCCTCACCAAGATACCTGAAGATGAAGATTGGTATGTTCTTTTATTACATGTGATTTTGTTTAACCCCTTTGTGGCTAAGCCATTTTCGGGCTTTAGGACCAAGCCTGATTTATAAAATTTGCCCTGTGTCATTACCGGAGCTTATAACGTTGTAACGCTTTAACATATCTAGGGGATTTTGAGATTGTTTTCTCGTCACACATTTTGATTATAGCTTTTGTGTTAATTTTTTTTAGACAATGTATTAATTTTGGCCAAAAATTAAACTGTCACAAAGTATTAAATGACAAACTCCACAAAGTTTGATACCCAGTTTCTCCCAATTATGAGGATGCCCCATATGTGTTGGTGACTGCTGTACGGGCGCTTGGCCAGGGATAGAATAGAAGAAAGCGCCATTCAGAGCAGATACGCATTGTCTCACTGTACAAGCTATAAAATTTTTTTTGTCATTTTGACTTTTTTTTTTTTTTTGTGTGGATGAGACCCTCTTTTCAGGTAAATCATTACAGGGGATTCTATAGCTAATAATCATATTTTATTAATTTTTTCTTGGTGGGGGTTAATAAAATCATTTACTCTTGTTTATGGTTTTTTAGCATTTTTCCCAGACGTTCACCGTACCATAAAAATGCTATCTTTATTCTATGGGTTATCACGACTAGGGCGATACCCTATTATATAAATTTTATGGCTTTTTTTATGGTTTTGCAGAATATAGAACTCATTTTGTGAGAAATTTTGCTTGTTTTTGCATCGCCGTGTAACAATGGTCATAACATTCATATTTTTTTGTTTACAGAGCTGTGTTAGAGCTTATTTTTTGCGGGACAGGCTGTACTTTTATTGCTATCATTTTGGGGTAAACATTACTTTTTAAATCGCTTTTGTTGCACTTTTTATGAGGTTAGATGTGAAAATTGTATAATTTTTGTAGGGTTTTTTTTGTCTTTTTTTCCTTTTATGACGGTGTTCACCTTACGGGTTCAGTGACAATTTTATTTTATTGTACGGGTTGTTACGGACGTGACGATACCCTATATGTTGGTGATTTTCACTTTTTTATGTTTTATTTGATTATTGCATGGGATGGGACTTCAGGGGACTTTCATTCTTTTTTTAATATTTTTTTTTTTTATTGCATTGTAATATATTGCAATACTAATGTATTGCAGCATATTGCATAGTCAGCCTATGTATTCTGCATAGGCTGACAGCTGCACTGTTAGATCGTGCACAGTGCAAAATCATGACAGGCTGCTGCTATAGTCCGCTTTGGGGTCCTTATCGGACCTCAGGGTTGCCATGGCAACGATCCTGATTGTCACGCCGTTGGACTATAGATGCCCTTGGTCACTATGACCGCGGCGTCGATGGTCCCAATCCCACATGTTACAGCGGGATCCCGGCTACCGCATACCTTAGGGATCCTGCGGCAATCACACAGGTTCAGCTTCTGAGCCCGGGCGATCGGCATGACGTGATACTAAGTCAAGGTGCGGGAACCACCCCCAGCCTATGACGTAGAATCATGTCAAGGTGCAGGCAAGGGTTAAAGGCAGATTTCTAGAACTAGTGTCATATTTGTGTACATAGGTTTCCTTCCCTTTCAACAAACCTTTCTGAAATTACTAGTTTGGTGCGTACATGAGGAGTAAAACCATTTCTGGGCAATATCATTTACTAGCCAATAGTATGTATCTTTTTTAAAATTTAAATATTTTATTAACAGTTTTTGAAAAAATTTTAAAAAGAAAATACACACGAAACACTAAATATTATGTATCTTTAGTTTGCAATGTTCCCTGTGTATTGATAAGTGGAGACCTAGCTGCTGTGACTCACTATTCCCGTTGCCTCTCCATAGAGATTCTATGATGACTCATCATGCTAATAAGACGGAATAAAGCCAAGGCTGCTTTCCCGGTTTCTGGTTGAGTTGGTGTTGCAAATTTAACAGGGAGGGGCTTGGAATCATGGATTTCGACTGAAATGCATGCAAACGGTAACAAGCATCAAGTATTTTGCATGCAAGCAATGCAAATCACGTTACCGATTTGCATCCGTTTGATTTGAAATGCGTATGCATCTGGGCTATGGTCCTCACTTTCTATTTTTAAATGCAATTTGCTTGAGCGTGTGAGCACAGGCAAAGTAAGTGGACAAGGAGGCACTGAGAAAAATTATAAAAGTGTGTTTACTTGTACTATTTTTTAAAAGTTTATTAAAAAGCTTTGTCATGTGTTTACTTAATTCCTCACAAAACTTTTCTTCTTACAGGTACTGTCCTTCCTGCAAAAATGATTCAACAGAGGTGGTTAAAGCTGGAGAAAAACTGAAGCAAAGTAAAAAGAAGGCAAAGATGCCATCAGCAAGCACGGAAAGCCAAAGAGACTGGGGCAAGGTACACTTAATTCCCTTTGACGTGTTCATTAATATTTATCACAGGGCTGGTAGGATGTACTTGGCAATAACAGGTGTGTGTACGTTAAGTTTATTGTTATAGTTACGTATCTTCTTATCCTATTCGGATTTCCTACAACATAATCTAGATTCGAAGGTCTGTTCTTTTTTTTTTTTTATGATGAATCAGTTATCTTTGTACAGTGTGTGTGAAATATATATATGTAAGCATAGTAAGGATATAGTGTACTGGCGCCAGCAATTACTCATGACCCCCACTTTGTTACTGGAGTCATATAAATATAACTTGTTCAACATAGATATATTTCCCTAAACAGGATCAAATAAACATAACGTACAGATAAGAAGCAGTGTTTTAAAATAGTAGATGAGGAAAATGTAAAAATGTATACAGTATTTTGCTGCCGTTTCCCTTGTATCTGTCCGAAACAGATAATAGTAATCTAAAGATCATCTGTGTGCAGCTCCATTTGGAGAAAAAAAGTATAAAATGCATTTTTTCTCAATCTTTATCGTGAATGTAACTGTAATAAACTGTTCTTTATTTATCCTAAATGAATGCAACATTTTTTTCTTCAAAGGGCATGGCCTGTGTTGGACGTACTAAGGAGTGTACCATTGTTCCATCAAACCACTATGGCCCTATCCCTGGTGTTCCTGTTGGTGCATTATGGAAGTTTAGAGTTCAGGTATTTTAGAAGCTACCTTTTTGTACATTGGTAATTAATCAAATAAACATTGTTTTTGTTTGAACTTTCAACTGTAGCCAAAACCTTCCATATAGTCTTTTGTGAAGCATAAAAAAATCTCCTCCATGTGAAAATGGACAGAGAAGAGTCATATTTGTGATAAGGAGTTGTTGTTTTTTTTTCAATCTTATAATATTAGGGGCATAACTTTTTTACATCCTATTTTAGAACATTTTTTGTGAGGGTATTTGCTGAAAAAATTGTATATAACGGGAATTTTTTTTTTTTTTTTTTTACGCCGTTCACGAAGCGGGTTCAGTATTAGATTTATTGTACAGATTTATATGGACATGTTCAAGCCTTAAGCTGCAATACATTTGTACACTGAATTGCCGGACACCAGAACTGCTGCAGGAAGGATCAGATCTCCCAGTAAGCTCATCAGAGGGGGGGGGATGTCCGATCCACGGGGGACACGCATGCACGCCATGGTCATGATTGACCGCGGCGTGTATGGGGTTAAACACCTAGGTTCAGAGTTTTTCAGATCCCAGGTGTAAGTGCCTGGTTTGGGCTGTGATGCAAGAAGGAGTACCCTTTAATGAACACCGTAAATAACCAATACGGCAGTCATTAAGGGGTCAACTCCGCAGGATAGGGCCTAACTTGCTGATCAGTGGGGATCATCAATTTCCGTAAGCTCCATAAAGATTAATGGAGCATAACGGTCATGCACGGCTGTCTGCTACATTAGTCTGATGGAGCAACGAGGGATCAAACATCCTGGGGTCTCGGCACTGATAACTTTAGGTTGAGGGAAAACCCCTTTTAATTATCTATTTTTGATTCCAGCATTTATGGTCTCATGTTCAGTATGTTGTGTTTTATATGATATTATAACCCTTGATGTGTAGTGCCACCTAGGGGTTGGTGAGGGAGATCCATGTTGTCTTCCGTGGATGTCAAGGTATTTTTTGAGTTACCAGTGCTTTCTTTCTCAGGATGTACAAAACTGTAGATATTGCCACTCATACTATTGTAGCAATTCTGGGATGGTTTTCACAGCTTACAGATGGCTTGTTTAAGCTGCTAAATCGTTCAAATGAAAGCACCAGACCTCAAATAAACTTCAGGCCTTTTCTCTGATTAACCCCTTAGCGCTCTGCGCCGTAGCTGTATTGCGCTGAGTCCCGCGAATAGCGCTCAGCGCAGTACAGCTACTGCGCAGAGACGATGCCGGTTCAGCGCTGTATAGCAGCCGAACCGGCATCATTAGCCGCGGGATTTCACCAGTAATCTACCGTTGACATCCCCGGCTAACACCCGCGGTCGGAGTGGGCTCCGATCGCGGGCGTTTAACCCGTTAAATTGCTTGTTCATATCCCATGGTGGATCATGTAAAAAAATGTAAAAAAAAAATGTTTTTCAATAAAAAAATACTTTATAAATCACTAAAAATGCCCATAAGCCCCAAAACATATAAAGAGACATATAACACTCAAAAAAGTCTAAATCATAACACAAACCCCACATATATAGTATCACCGCGTCCGTAACAATCCATAGAATAAAACTAAATAACTATTGAACCCATATGATGAACGCCGTAAAAAAAAAAGTTAAAAACACGCCAAAAATTATGATTTTTACCTATTATATCCCACTAAAAATGCAATAAAAAGTGATCAACAAAACATATGTACTCCAGAATGATACTGTTGCAAAGAACAACATGTCCCGCAAAAAACAAGCCATCAACCAGCTCTGTAGCCAAAAGCGTAACAATGTTATGCCACTTGGAAGATGGCGATGCAAAAATGATAGATTTTTCCCCACATTAGGGTTTTATGTGGCAAATTTAGTAAAACATAAGAAAAAATATTCATGTCTGGTATCCCCGTAATCGTATCGACCCATAGAATAAAGATAACAGGATTATTGGGATATACGGTGAACACGAAAAAAAAAAAAAGTAAAAAATCCAGTACAGAATTGATGCTTTTCTACTCATGACCTCAAAAAAAGTTCCTAAATTTTCAACAATAGGTGATACCAACCCCAAAATGGTAACACTGGAAAAAGCATCTCGTCCCGCAAAAAAAATGCCGTCACATGGCCCAAATAACGGAAAAACGAAAATTTTATAGCCTTCAAAAGGGGGCAACGAGAAAACTAAAATCCTGGCAGCTGCAGGGTGCTCCTTCCCTTCTGTGCCTCGCTGTGCCCCCTTAACACAAGTAACGGCCACATGTGGGGGGTCGCTGCACTCAGGAGAAATTGTAGAACAAATTTTATGGTGAGTTTTCTCTTTTTATCTTTTGGAAATGTGTAAATTTTAGCGATAAATGAACGTATAACCGACAAAATTTGACCATTCTAAATTTCACCGCCATTTTGATTCAATTACTATGAAGATCTCAAGGGGTTAACAATCATTGTAAATGCTGTTTCTGATAGTTTGAGGGGTGCAGATTTGAAAATGGGTTGGTTATATAGGGGTTTTTTTGTTGCTAAATATGTAAAATTTGATTTCAAACAGTATTTATCCCCAAAATAGTCAATTCTGAAAATACGGAAAATCGCTATTCGATTTGTAGGCCGCGTTACGTCAAAATAAATTATCCAAACATTTCAAAAATTATGAAAATGTAAAGTAGACAAATGGGAAATGTTATTCTGCAAGTTATTTAGGTGGTAAATCGATCTGCCTGAAAACGCGGTGATTTTGAATTTCGAAAATGGCAAATTTTTCTAAAAATTCATAATTTTTTTTTCTTTTTTTTGTAAATAAACGCAAAACTTATCAGCCAAAATTTACCACTAAAATGAAGTACAACATGTGGGGAAAAAACAGTCTCAGAATCGCTTTTATAAGTAACAGTGTTCAAAAGTTATAACCATATAACCAAGAGACGCAGGTCAGAATCTAAAAAATGGGACTGAGCCTTAAGCTGTAAAATGGCTGCGTCCTTAAGGGGTTAATTGAGAATTACATAATGAAGGAATTGCCCACACCTGACCATGAAACAGCTTTTGAGCCAATTGTCTAATTTCTTTTGGTCTTTTTAGAAACTGGGTAGCACTTCGGGCATGGCCTGACCAGCAATGCAGTAGTACTCTCCTGCTAAAAATCCTAATTTCCAGCCTGCATATTAGTATCTATCTGGCTGTTTTTGCTGTAGGGAAACACAGATAACATTATCACCAGCTCATAGTTACCATCGGACTGACCATTGCACCAGTGTGAACGGAGTGTGGAGTCTCGTACACCCCAGATGCCACACTGCCATGGAGGAGACCTAGTGAACATGCAAAGCCGCTGATATACAAAGCAGTCGCACCACTATTTGGGCAGTGTGGTGGCCAGTATTTCGTCACTGGTACCCTGAGATCTGGGCATTTGGGAGTGGTTATGAGCAGGTTGGCCATTTTCCCTGACAAGTGGTGATATCACTGCTAGGCTGCGTAACTGGAGGGTGGACCTTAGCCCAAGGAGTACAGGAATGATGAGAGCGTCTCCCCATCTGCGAAGTAACCACATTGCAGCCTCTCCCCTGAGCTGAATCAGGTACAGGGGTTTTGTAACTCAAGAAGGAGGGGTACTCCTGCTAAATAAAACTGACGTCGCCACAGGACAAGAGTGAGAGAGAATGCAGGAGCTTCTACAACTAAACCTACCAGAACAGCCTCGGCAGCACGACCCAGTCCGGCCCTCTCTGATTAAGATATGATGGAGACTCTGGAAGCCCCTTTGCCTCAGCGCCAGAAGAAAGGTCCAAAAGGTCCGCTGCAACCTGGCCCGGCCGTACATACTCGAGGCCCCTTAACAGGCTCTACTGACCATGAGCGATCACTTTGGGGGTTTCAAAGAGGATGTCAATGTAGGGGGTTCATGTTGTAGAGGACAGCGTAAGTGATATTAAAGATCAATTGCCTCTCGTGCACAAAAAAACTGATACAATTGTTGCATAATGGTTTTTGTTGCTTATTTTGAAGTCAGACGATCTTGAAAGTACGCTATGCTCAAACAATTTGTGGGTCATCGGCATTCCTGAAAAGGCGGAAAGCAAAGATCCAGTTTCATTTATGGAAACTTGGATAAAGGATAAAATGGGACAAAAGGTCCTATCCCCACTGTTCGCCATAGAAAGAGCCCTTAGGGTCTTGCCCCGACCATTACCACAAGGGGTGGCACCAAGACTCATGTTGTGGTTTTTGCACTACAGGGACTGTGATGCAACATTTAGAGCTGCAACCGTGGGACTACATAAACGATAACCTGGAACTGCTGCTATTTCTTGTTAGGATGGGGACATGGTGTGAATTGCCTCTCTCTCCAGTAGGCAGAGGGAAGTTAATTAAAATGGTCCTGATCCCACAACGCTTATACATCTTGCATAACTGCCCAGTTTGCATTGCGCAGACTTATTTCCATAGAATTCAGGGTATGTTTCGCTAACTGATCTGGAAAGGCTAACATGCGATTATCAGACTAGACATGCTACAGCGAGGTAAAAACAAAAGGGGTCTTGTGATTCCCAACCCATGGTTGTAGCCATACAAGCTCAACACTTCGTGGGTTGGGGAAAACAGGATGGACTGATTATGTCATGGGCAGGGCAGGTTCTCCACTCGTACGCATGCTTTAGAAGCTAACTTCGTAGGTGCTCTGCTAAACCAAAAGCCCACATAAGTACTTATTGGGAAGATTTGGACCAAAGTGAAAGCTCTCCAGTTTCACTTCTGATAATCCTATTTGGTAAGACCCTGCTCTTCTGGAGATTTTCAGTTTTGGAGGGCTTTTTGTAATGGGGGCCTAACTGGATTGTCACCATAGAGAATTTGTGCTCCAATGGTATATGTAAAATATTTAAAGATTTATATAATACTTAACAAATTCCTCAGGTGTGGTTTTATCAATATCTACAGTTATGGCATTCCTGCAATACTCCATTTAGGATTGGGCCATGTGGTGCCCTGAACAGAACATTTCCTTTTTTATATGTGGTTTTATTTAAACAAATCAATATGCAATGTCCCTATTAAAAGCCATGCCAAATGGGAAAGGGATATTGGACCTATTTTAGACAAACAATGGTCTGACACTTTAGAAATTGTGCCTACCCTGTCTCCTAGTGAGTCTCATTGGATGTCTCCCCTTCTTATGTTGCATAGTAATTGTGGCAATTGATATGTTCTATTTCAAATAGCGGTCTGTGAGGACACTAACTACCCAAGCTGTGTGCTGAAAGCAGCAGGTATTCTGCACATGATATGGGAGTGTAGGGAACTAGCCTTTGAAAGGGGGAACTGGACCCGGCACTGTACGGATTTAGTGTTCCATTTTATAAAAAAACTGCTTTATTGAACAAAATCATGAAATATATATACAGCTGCATTATGCATTATACACAATTATTTGGTACAAAAAAAAATTGTAACAGTATTGGAAACACTTTCTTCCAGTAGTTGCTCAATCATTCTACGACCCGTCTCCCCAACATCATGTGTCTCCATAGCTGTGGTTTATTGTGTTACAGTTGTATCATAGGCGTACGCCATGTCATGGTACAATGCAACCAGATAACAGAAACAAAACATTACTTGCATGTGATTCTGGTAACTTTGGATCTGTAGGTTCCGATAAATAAATATCCTTATCTTATGACTGTTTAGTTAATAAGGTTTGAGCCCCTTCAGTGAGCTCTAGCCTGAATGCCCCTGATCTATTCCCCAGGGTCCGGGGTGTAGCGGGCCCACACCTTTCGCTCCATGCCCAAGTAACTTATCAGTGAAGGGATAGACATTGTCATCATACCTGAAAAGAAACTCCATAGCTAAATTTTAGATTGCGATTTTTTTCTACAACTTGTTAGCAATACCAACTAATAAGGGAGAATAAGGAAAGCTGAGAATATCTAGGTTGACATACTTTAGGGTGGACAGGCCCTACCCTTGGGAGCTCACTCTGGGTTGGTTGGGTGGTGGGGGATGGGGTTGTTACTGTCATTGTATTAATTTAATTAGGAATTGTATCCTATGAAAATTCCCTATGGAACGCTGTATATATCAGGATTGTTAAAACCTAGGCCTTTTGTTTGGCCATATTTCCCTACAACTTCTTGCAATGTACATTTCAATGTCTGTAATGCAATGTGTGTTTGTCTGTTTTCTCAAATTTATTAAAATGTATCTGATAAACCCCTTAGGCACGTGGCCCTTTTTCGTTTTTTGCGTTTTATTTTTCATTCCCCACCTTCAAAAATCTGTAGCTTTTTTATTTTTCCATGTAAAGAGGTGTGTTTGGGCTTGTTTTCTGCGTAACAAATTGCAATTCATAGTGATGGTATTTATTATTCCATGCCGTGTACTGGGAAGCGGAAAAAACATTTCTGAATGCTGTGAAAATGATGAAAAAACGCATTTGCGCCACATTCTTGTGGGCTTGGATTATACAGCTTTCTCTGAGTGCCCCAAATGACATGTCTACTTTATTCTTTGGTTCGGTATGATTACTAGGATACCAAATTAGTATAGGTTTTAGAATGTTTGTTTTCATATATTGTAAAAATATTGAAACCTTCTGTACAAAAAAATGTCATTTTGCCATGTTCTGGCACTAATAACTTTTTCATATTTCAGTGCACGGAGCTGTGAATGGTGTCATTTAGTTATAATATTTTTATAGATCTGACATTTTGAGACGCGATGACACCAAACATGTTTTATGATTCTTACTGTTTATTTTCTTTTATATGTGATCTAGGGAAAGGGTGGTGATTTAAACTTTTACTTTTTTTTTTTTTTTTTTTTACTATTTTTTCATATTTTTAATTAAAAAAAAAAAAAAAAATTTACCATCATTTCAGATCCTCCAGGGTAATTTAACGCTGCAGGGTCCGATTGGTAATACTATAAACTGTAATACTACTGTATTGCAGTATATAGCAATATTACAGTGATTACTAATTGCCTGCCATCTGCTGGCTATTAGAGATCATTGCACATGGCAAGCCTACGAGTCTCAATGCCATGCCAACCTCCTGTGAAGTCATCGAAGGGCGGCGATCGGCCCTCCAAGATGGCGGCGCCCATGTAAAGGTAAGTTAGGTGCCGCGGTCTGGTTTGACCGTGGCACTTAACAGCGGCTAACTGACGCATATTTTACATATGTTGCCCATGTGCCTTTACAGTCTTAAAGGAAATCTATCACTTCGTAAAGGTAAAAAACACATAGAAATACTTCTGTGCTCCTCTTTAATCCGATTCCGGTTCCAGGATCGCCTACAAATAAAGATCTATAATGAAATAAATATAGACGCCCCTCACGTGACATCTCCCAGCACGGGGGAGGGAGGTGACCAGGGCGTGTATAATAAGGGAGCATTGGAGAGGTTGGTGACTGCATGCAAGAGGCAGGAATTTGTGCCCCTCGTGTATCGATACTTCCGTCTTCTAGCATGGGAGAGTGAGGCTAGGGCTTGCAAATTGGCAGCCCGGAGCGCCAGACATCTTTTCTCCGCACTCCTGGCTGCTAATTATAAGTCTTTTTTTTTTCTTGGTGATTCCAGCGTGTCACCTTTAAAGAAGACTAGTGTCGGGATCGGAATGAAGAGGTGCAGAGGTGAGTATTATAATAGTAGTAGTAGTAATAATACTCTGAATGTTCATCAAATGAATCAGCATTCCTGCTGATTACTTAAGTGCTGTCTGCAAACTATCGGTGGATTCTTGTTTACTTGGCTCAGCTCTGATCAATAAGAGGAGCTAAAGTAGGAGATTATGACTCCTCCTGCTCCCCTCTCTCTGTGTTTGTCAGTGAGACTGACTGTGAGAGGGAAGAACAGTGGGTGACGTCATTTGGACAGACTGAAGGAGTGAGAAACGGGTTCTGTGTATATACAGAGGAGAGCATGGTGAGAACAGGGAAATAAAAATTAATTTGACCAAATATTTATGTACTTATGTACAATATATAACTGTACTTGTTTGTAGTCAGATGTACATAGAGAAACTATAGTTTTTTGAGAGTGACATGCCAGAAAGCAAGGTCATTTTATAATGAAAAATGTACTTAAACAATTAGAATTTGTGATTCCTGAATTTCATGCTGCCTAATGTCGGAGTTTTAATAAAAAGTTGAATCTGAATTCCTGCCTGAAGGCAGCCAAGGATGTAATTAAAGGAAAGGGGGAATTCATTTTAATGTTGGAGAGCTAGTCAGATAAAAGTAAAATTTCTTCCTGTGAGCTCTATGATTTGTAGAAGATCCATTTATAATAACCTCCCTGCAGATGAGGTAATAATAACTAGGATATTACCTTTTTGTCATTATGTAAAGGAACCTTCATTTTATAGGTTGAAATACAATGTAAAAATGTATGCTGTTTATTTACTTATTTTACTTATAAACAAGATTTTGCTGTGATCTCTGGAGCATGGATTATGTTGCTGGTAACCTTTTTACCTGGGGGACAGATTGTCTCAGGTATTTATACTCCATCAAGCATACCTAACTACTAATAGGGTTAGTAAATTCCGTCCTGGGTTTCCAGACCTCTGTCCTAAGTCCTCTGACACCTCAGGAACCTTCTTCCATCTAATATGGTCCTGCTATCTTATTGGGAATTCTGGGAACAGGTTCGTAAATTCCTGTTTGGCAAAATGGGAGTAGCAGTGCCTGATGACCCTAAGCTCTGTCTCAGAAGTGTTTCAATCCACTGCAGAACGTGCTCTTATTACCAAAACTCTGTACAACACTAGGAAAACGGTAGCCAGATTTTGGATGGCTGCACATCTCTCTCCGTGACTGGATCAAAATGATAAATAACACCCTCGCGCTCAAAAAGTGGTTATTTACTTATAGGAAGAAGGATAGGAGGTCCCATGCCATTTGTGTTTCAAATTTGGCCACGTGACACAATTTATTTGATGCCATTACACAATATTGTGGTACGTCGCTCTGCACATGTAAACGTGCTTGATGTTTCACATGTTTTTTTTGTTTTTTTTCTTCTTTTTGTGGAGACGATTCGTCTATGATAGAAGACTAAGTATGCATATTGTATACTGCTTCCTGTTTCTTGTTCTCCTCTCCTCCTTTATGTGGGGTCCTGCAAGACCACCATTTATGTGCTGTACTCACTGTGTGCATTGTATCTCCAAATTCCCTTTAGTAAAGTTTTATTGTTGATTAAAAAAAAAAAATCGCTCCCATACAGAAAACATTGTATCTTTTAGTTATAGCATTTAAAGTGAACCTGTCTATATTATTATTTTTAGGTCAGTGAAGCAGGAGTCCATCGTCCCCATGTTGGTGGAATTCATGGGCGCAGCAATGATGGTGCATACTCTCTGGTATTAGCTGGTGGATTTGAAGATGAAGTGGTATGTGTTGTACATTTACAGATTCTCGTGGATTTATTAATGGAATAAATTCATAATCTCCTTTGCTTTTTAGGACCGTGGGGATGAGTTCACTTACACAGGAAGTGGTGGCAGAGATCTTACTGGTAACAAAAGAATTGGGGAGCACTCGTTTGATCAAACTTTGACTCATATGAACAGGTAATTTCTACTTCTATTGAGCACCACACTATTTGTTTCATGCAAATACAGGCAAAAGTACAGCACATATTGCAGTGAAGCTAAATAAAAATGTGTAAGGAGAAAATAGTATACTTCTTACAAGGGCATTCCTGGCTCCCTCAATAAGTGTCATCTCCTAGGATTTTTTGCTCCTGATGTTGTCTGTGCCATTCACTGGCTAGTGCAGTAGTCAAGTTTAAAGGCTTTTAAATTGTTTAAGATAGAAATTGCATAAGACATGGATGTTAGAAAACCCACAACGTATCATTGAATAGTAGAATCAATTCATAGGTTAAATGTTTGATGGTTGCTTTCTAATAATCCTAATAATGGTGTGTTAAACACCTGCTTCCTGATTGTGATAAAGGATAAAAAAATAACCATCGCTGGTGGGCCTGGGATATGATGCTAAAGGAAAATTGACAAGCCATCAGTAGGAGGTGTTAAAATGTAACACTTTGTTGAACACTTTATCATAGTGGTCTGTTTCATACAGTGTATTGTTTTGTATTGACTCCATGTCAATCATAATTCAAGGATTGGTTCTCTAGTTTGTGACCATAGACCATTTCTTTGTTCATGCAAAAATAACAGCCACAAAGAATTATTTTGGCTGTTGTTTTGGTCACTTTGCATTTTTTCTTTACTCTCACCTCTAGAGGTGGCATCTGGTGGTGTCTACAACACACAGAATTTGCTCACGTAGTACAGCTCATTTAGGATGGCTCATCAATGTGAGCTTTGGCAAGGTCATTCTATACAGAGCGCAAATCAGCAGATATGGCACCACCTATAGTCACCATGTGTGAACTCCTAAGATATCTATATAGGGAGTCCAAACAATCTTATTCTCGCAAGCAACATTCCGGAATACTTTTTTGCAGATGAAGCACAATAATAACATTTGGTGATCAAATCCCAAAAGACTCGATCCAACACATCAAAGAGATAGATAAAGAGCGGATGGCACTCACTGGTCTTCTGTTTAAAACTTTTTCTTCTTTATTTGCAGAGTAGACAACACATACTCACATATGATACATGCAAGGGAGGCGGTGCAAGCAAGATGCCCCAGGCAAAGGCAATGGCACTTCTGCGCTTCTTCCGGCCACCATACGAGTGATTACAAACATTGGGGTAATTTATACCAAAAAATCTAATAAAGTGCACCTTCTCATGTTACAGTTGACCTATTCCATAGGTGTCTCGTGTTGGGTCCGTTATGATTGGGAAGGTGTAATATATGTAAGATGTCTTGTGCTGTCAAACATCTTACACCTCCCCAATCACTACGGACCCATGGGTCTGTTGTGATTGAGGAGTTGTAAGATGTATAAGATGTTTGACTGCACAAGGCACCTATGGAATAGGTCAACTGTGCCATGAGAAGGTGCACTGTATTAGATTTTTTCGGTATAAATTACCCCAATTTTTGTAATCACTCATTCGTTGGCCGGAAGAAGCGCCGAAGTGCACGAAACGGACGTTGCCTTTCCGTGGGCATCCCGCTTGCACGTATCATATGTGAGTATGTGCTTTCTACTCTGCAAATAAAGAAGAAAAAGTTTTAAACAGAAGACCGGTGAGTGCCATCTGCTCTTTATCTACGTCTTTGATGCTTTGGCAAGGTTAGTTGTGTCTGTCAGCATAGTATCCGAAGCATGGGGCAGACACCAGGAGATTGGCCAGTGCACCAGAAGAAGTAGAGAGGGCATGGGAGGGGACTAAACCAACGAGGTTCGGTGGTAGAGGCCTGCAAAATGACCACCAGCCCAAATTCCACAAGCATGTGTAATGCTAGGCCTCATGTGGCTCTAGTGTGTCAGTAGTTCCTGCTTGATGAAGGCATTAGTGGACTGGCCTACCCATTCCCCAGACCTCAATCTAATCAAGCACATCTGAGGTGTTCATCATGTCTCTTTCCAACCACCAGTGCCTTGTTGCACAATTTATAATCCAGGTCATGGAAGGGATACCTCATGAGAATGTCTGCCGCCTCATCAGGAGCATGCCATGCCCAGGCGTTGTAGGGAGGTCATACAGGCCACACACACTAAGCCTTATATCGTGGTCTTAAGGCATTTTCACTGAATATGGACAAGCTTGAAATTACAATTTCCACTTTTGACTGCATAGCATTCCAAATCCAAACCTCCAGGGGATATTAATTCCGATTTACATTGATCATTTTTGTGTTTTTTCTCAACACATTTCATTATGCAATGAATAAAGATTTGCTACTGGGATATTTCATTCATTCTTCTAGGATGTGGTATTTTTAAAAATCAGATTGCTATTTATTGAAATCATTTGATTTTCAGACAGAACATAATACCCATACAAAGGTCCCTCCCCCAACAATTTCCCCCACCTGGAACTAGAATAAGCCTGGTCTGCATATCCTAGGCAGTCCCAAAATACATCACCCATGCACCAGCTCTTAATCATCCTTCTCAAAAATTCACCAACTTTCACACCCCCACTCTCATACCTCTGTCTTATCCTATACCTATGTAACGTTCCAGAAGCCAAGCCCGGTGTATCTAAACACAAAACTCCCCTATTTTTTTTTAATTTCTCAGGATTCCCCCTTTTCCACTACACTGCTTGCTCATTTAATAACAATACCTGACCATAGCATATGAGCCAAACCTGACGCGGACTTCCCATATTTTGGACAAGCAGAACCTGGCCAAACTTCTATGTCATGCAGGAATTTAGGTGTACAATGAACCCTATGTAGGATATACATCTGCAAAAACCTACCACACTCACTATTGGACATAGGCGGGATCGCCTCAAGTGAACTCATTAGTTATAAGACCTACATCCCTTTCCCTCTTCTGCCTAACCCTAAAAGGAAAGCCATTCAAGAATTTATCAAATTTCATCCTATAATATCTACTGAGAGGCTGGGCATTATCTGGCCATTATGCAAAGCATGAAGCAACTGGAGCATCAGCTCCATCTTAACAAGATTGAGGCGGGCAACTATGGTTAAAGGGAGTTAGCACAAAGTGGCTATTTTGGTTCTAATTTTAGCCAACAGTGGCGTCAGATTAAGCTCTTCAAAATCCTCCACATAGGCAAAGACCTCTATACATAAATATTTAAAATGAGAATTCACCGCTATGGGGACCACCAATGTCTCCAGGGTCCTGTCTACCTGATCTCTAGCCATCAAAGCTGACTTGTGACAATTAGTTGTGAGTCCTGACAAGGACCCAAACTCCTCCAGCAGAGGCATTGTCACTTCTAGGAATATGGACCATTATCCTGCAAAAACCTTGAGGCATCATCAGCATACAGGGCTATTTTATTATGGAGTGTGCTGTGTTGTGCACTGGTAATTACCAACAGCAAGTGGCTTACCTGTTTCCCTGCCTCAAAATATCTTTGTTAATCAAACATCCATTTCCTAGCTGCAACCTCCAACGGATGCGTATTTAACGCCTCCTGAGCCTGCCTCAGTCTGTCTGTCGTCTGAGTGGAGGGATTAGCAATAAAGTCTAATTCTGCCCTTCTCCCAAACTGAGTTACACCTACCACAGGCCCAGTAAAAGCCACTATCGGGCACGCAATTCCCGGGTGTCTAGCCACATAAGACATCAACAATGTTAAAAACTGTATTAGTATATGGAAGAGGAACATGGATATCAGCAGGAAAGAAAAGGTCCTAATTTTACACAAGAGGCATATATACTGCCCCTGTGCATCAACCACCCGGTCCATACACTCAAAAGGCATATGAGGAGCAGATGGTGTGATAAGCACAGCTAGCCCAAGGTTTATTCATAAATTGTATATGGTCATCAGACATATGTGTCTCCACAACAAACCTATCCAGAATGAACCCATATAGATCACATGTATGTATGGTCCATTCTGTAGTAGTTGTGCTATCCCAAAATATACCTGCAAAACAAACCTTCTGCAACACATAAAACAGTACGTTGCAATCCTGTAATATCCTACACACCCGTCCGACACCCATTCCTCTACAAAAAATAGAAGGGGACTAAAGGATTATTGCTCATAACACAAATCCCACAATATCCCACACCAAATCCATACCCTCAACATAGAAAATAAAGAGAAGAGGAAATTCCATCAGTAGGAGTCCAGACGGTAGATCTTATCACAAAACATTATTGTACTAGAACAGCAGTGTCTGACCACCATATACAACAATCTGTCTCTGGATATGTAATTACTATTCTTCATCTGGAGCATGAAACCGGAGTTGACTGTCATGTTGATCCAGCCACTGCAGCGCCGACCTGAGGTCCTCAGAGAAATGGGTAGTCCCTAGCACCACCACCCACAGCCTGGAACAGCATAGAATATGGATTCAGTGCGCACAGCCTCTGGTTGATGTCCATAAACTTGTCTCTTCTGTGTTGCACATCTTGAGAGTAATCCGGGAAACGAGAAATTTTAGCATGGTGAGATTAGGATTGTCCCTTGCTTTCCAAAGGATTTTGTCAGTATCTCTGTTGCCAGTATTGAATACGATTATAATAGCCCTACAGTTATAAAGTTACAATCCCTATACTGTACAGTACAGATTCTACCAACCACAATATATATGATGCCAAAAATCACTTCAGAATACCAAATTCATAAAAATACCATAATTCTTTATACAGATGAAGGCACACAAAAAACTTAAAAACCACACATCTAAAATCCACAATCACATCACATGGTGGTGGTCAGTCATGTTTCATACTATTGATAACTGCTGGGGACATCAAAGGAACCACCACCACAGCACCCCAACATATGTTTCACCATCGCTTCCTCAAGAAAGCACCCTGATAATACTATATTGGCAATATTGGTCTAGGCGCACAACCAGGTGTGAGCAGTTGCATCAGGACCCTGTGGGCCAGATCAATAGCAAATAACAGGGTTTCTCTTTCCCAAACTTTTTCAGCAGCCTTTCTTCTATAAAGGATGTGGGGTTATGGCCCCTTCCTTTTCAGGAGTCCCCTCCGCATTATTTCTGTGTGCCCTATTTTCTAAGTCATCTGTTTTATCCCACAGGATGCCAATCTCATCTTGCATGTGTCTTACATTTTCCCATATTATCTTCCAGTTCTGAGGTTCTAAGTTCTACATCAGTGGTGAGCTCAGATATTTTGTGCACATCATGCCTCATAATGGATAAGTCCTTTCTCATAATACCTGTCAGTGTCGGCTCTCCTGCAGGTGGAAAAGCCTTGGCAGGTGACCGCATGCCCACCGCCATATTGTCAGATTGTCCTGTGACAGCATCAGCTCCCCGATTTTCGATCTGACATGCCGCTGCCACACATCTTCTGAAGGGTCTCGCTAGTCTCCTCCCATCTGCATGGTAAAGCAGCTCAGCCGCTCTGCAATATCCTTTTGCCAGCAGGCTGAGGCAGGGGTGGACACTGAGGCGTTGGCGCTATCTTGCAAATCCAGGTCACCAGCCAATTTTGCACTTCTGGTTTCTTTACCTATAACTGGCAATGTGAAGATGATAGTATACAGGCAGTATGGGGTTATGTACAAGATAGGTTCTTTAAAGAGGACCTGTCACCAGATTTGACCACCCTGTGCCATGTGTTACATTCATTACATGTGACCAGTGACATCATCGCAGGTCCTTTAGCCTTCTAAGAATAGCAAACTGTACACCATGTACATGCGTGGGGTACAGTTTGCTATTATTAAGAGGCTAAAGTACCTGAGATGATGTCACTCTGGTCACATGACATGAACTGTGACCAGTGAGCATGCATAAGGCATGGGGGAATTAGATGGAGGGGCCAGCCAAGCAGGACATGGCCGCCTCGGATGCCAGGTAATAGACGATAAAAGGGGAATTATGTGCATGTAAGCAAAACAACTAAACTAAAAGAAGGTTGTCATTTGGTTAATAGGGCTCTATAGGAATGTGTCACTGGCTGTATATGTGCAAATGTGGTGACAGGTTCCCCTTTAAGTTTGTACTTAAGAACAAAAAGTAGACCCCCACAGATCATGAAAATGAGGGGTCCGATGGGGGGCCACATACCTCCGTCAGACCCCTCGTCGCTTAGTCAGGCTAATGGAGCAGACGGTCGCACATGACTGTTCTGCTACATTAATCTCTATGGAACTGATGGAAATTGCTGAGCGCCGAGGTCATAGAGCAGAACGGTCATGCGCAGCTGTCTGCTCCATTCGTTTGACAGATCGACAAGGGGAGCTGACGAACCCCTTGTTTTCGTGATCTGTGGGGGTCTCCGCATTGAGACCCCCATTGATCAGCAAGTTAGGCCTAACTTTTTTTAGTGAGAAAACCCCTTTAAGCTGGATTTTGTATGTATGAATTTTTCGGAACAGGTAAATTTTATTGTAACTCCATGCTAAAAAAATTTTTGTCCCTGTGACAATTACATTTTCAATATTTTGTGCTGTCTTGGAAAGAAGGATTTTCAATAACGCATCCAAAGAACTTCACCAAAGGTGACAGTGGGCATAGATGACTTCCTGTAACTAGGTGTTGGGTGTCTTTAAAGGGGTTTTCCCACGAAAGAAAATTCTCACATTTCAATCTAGTGATGTTAACACAATAAAGATAATTTTAAACCCTTACTTTACAATTTTACTTTTTTTATTGCTGTTTTAGCTCCTATCTCTCCCTCTGCTGCTCAGTGTAAAATTCCAGGGTGTGGGCTGGACCTCTCTAAGAAGACACAGAGAGATGAGACAGATCAGAGATGCATGAGATTACACAGAGGCTGATAAACCATTACACTGTGAGCTCTTCTACATCTCACATATATGTGCCTGCCTCCCCCTCCCCCCGGGTCACTGATCTCCTTGTAGCTTGTTACACTGAGAGCTTTGATACATCTCACAGAGATGTGCCTGCCCCACTTTGTAGTTTGTTGTTTGCAGCCCCCTCTCTCCTCACGATCTCCTGGCAGAAAGTGTCTGTATCTTAGTGTGCAGCAATGTGAGCTCTGTGCAGGGGGCATGGCTACAGCCACACAGCGGACAGTAATCTCAGCAGCACAATCTCATAAAAGATGGCGTCCGAATGTAAAATGCTGCGTTTTTGTCAATAACTAAATTGGAGAGTGTGTTTTGTTATCCTGAGTACATATAAGAAACTTGTCTTCGTGGAAATACCCCTTCAAGTCGGGAATCGCCTGTATTGTATGTTATATTGTAACATTTTGAAATAAGTATTCTGAAATATTGCTTAACCATGTGTATACTAATACTAGACTAATAGATTGGGATATTTCATCCAGGTGTTTCCCACAATCTGTGGGTGCCATGGAGAGGGATGTTCTTCAAAAACCCCTATGCTGATAAGTGTCTTTTATGGTGCAATAAAGACGTGAATGTCTTCATATCTCTACATGTTCTAGGATTTATTTCCCTATACATAATACACATTTGGAAGTCTTGTGTGTCTTTTTTTTCTAATTTTTACTTAGGGCTTCTTTCCACATTGTTTTGTTCCAAATTGTATTGTTTTGTTGTTTTGTTTTTTTTATGTATGAGTGAAAAGTGTAGGGCTATGTGTTATCCTTCATGTACAATGCTTTATTATTTCACAGCAGCACAAGAGTTGATGATGACCACTTAAAATCGAATACTTATGGTTCATCTTTAACGTTGCTAGATTCCTTAGAGCGTATTTTCGTGGGGCTCAGTCTTGACGAAGAGTGTAATGGTTTGTTACTTATTACCACTTATTCACCTGGTTTGATCTATTTTTTCTTTTTTTTTAACTAAATATCACTTATGGGTTATCTTTATCTCCTAATATGTTATAATAAGAGGGACTTATTTTTCTGTACTTTTTGTTTGGTGTGCAATAGTTTCACTTTATAAAGTTTCAGAGGAATTAAAAGTAGATGCTGTACTTTAAGGTAAGTCCATAATGATGTGTAGCACTGGGTGGCGCTTTTTGTCAACTTTTGGAGATGGTTACTTTTTTTAAATTTCCATTTTTATAATTTTTTTTTTTTCATGTCTGTCAAACATTGTGTTTACTGGCATTAGTTAACATTTTGATATTCATGAAGTCATTGCAGCACGTCTTAATGCAGACTAGTTAGCTATATTATTATAACCTTAATTACATTCCTGGAATCCTTTAGGTAGAGCAATAGTTAAAAGTTAATAGCTGTCAATTAATGCAGTCACAAGTTAAAACCACCAAAAACTGAACTTACAAATGCCACTATAAAAGGTTGATAACCCCAGTAAAAGTACATTAACCCCTTCACGACCAATGGTCATTGGTGCTTGAATGTCCAGGTCAATTATTGACGGGTTCAGGAGATACAGCCGTTTGAAGTTGGTTACTGTAAAGACGTTTATAAACGTCCTTTCTGCATGGGGCATATGATAATAGGACGCATATAGCCGTATTGGCAGTCGTGAAGGGGTTAAAGGAGAGATGTTATAATCAACATAGTCTCTCATGTTGCACTGTTATAGAACAAAAGCAAACATATTTCAATCTTTGGTAGGTGGTTCTACTGACTGCATCACGGCTATCTATTAAAAAAAATGCCAGTCGGTCCCTGATATGACTGCTGGAATCCTACTGTATAATAATAATTCTTTATATAGTGCACACAGATTACGCAGCGCTGCACAGAGCTAGCCAAATCAGTGGCTGTCCCCAATGGGGCTCACAATCTCATCAACCTACCAGTATGTATTGAAGTGAGGATGGAAACCCACGCAAACACGGAGAGAACATACAAACTCTGCATTGTTGACCTGGATGGGACTTGAACCCAGGACCCCAGTGCTGCAAGGCTGTAGTGCTAACCACTAAGCCACTGTACTGCCCATGTCTATTGCCATCAGGGTTTCAAATTATGCTTAATAATTTCCCTCAAATATTTTATCACTTCGCTCCTCTTGCTCTACAACCTGCTTCCCAGAGATTAGCCTGCATAATGTGAAAGGTCCTGTTTAAATATTCCCCAGCACAATATATGATTTCATGTATCCCAATATCCCACCATGTCATGGAATGCCTAAAGCTAAGGAGCCCTGATATAATTATGCCCTGGCTACCACATGGACAAACAGTCAGAAACTTTCTGGTTAACCATATAAAATGATAGGATACTAGTTCCCTAGAGCCCAAGCATGAGGACTTCAGCCAGGGCATCCACAATTTTGCCACAGTTCTCTTATCTGTTTTCTGGCCTTAATAGCTAGTTTATTTTGGATACAAATTTTACTCTGGTGAAACTTGCCACATCCAGCCAATGCTCCGAAATAGAATTAAGGGTATCAAGGCTCATTTTAACACTTACATTTTACTTGTGTACCTTATAAGGTAGTAAATAATATTGCCCTTTCATCTTTTCTGTACTTGTAGGGCCCTGGCCCTAAACTGTGATGCAGCCCTGAATGATAAAGATGGAGCAGAATCTAAAAATTGGAGAGCCGGAAAGCCTGTCAGGGTTGTACGGAGCTCAAAAGGTCGAAGGATCAGCAAGTATGCCCCTGAAGATGGCAACAGATACGATGGCATTTACAAGGTCTTTCATTCCCATGGATTCACTGTCTTTATTTAAAAAACGGTTTTAGTACTTGATTGAACCATGAAAACAGTTTTAGTAATTAGTTTAAGGCTCCATGTACACAATCTTACTGGGGACATATATATATGGCCGCAAATTTACGGCTGCATATAGGTCCCCCATAGTTGTCCATGGGGCTCGGTACGGTGAGCACAGCCTGTGCTCACCATACTGTGCCGTGGCAGCAAAAAAGATAGAACAGTGCGCCCCACTATGGAGCGGGGAGGGGCAAGCAGCGTTAGCTTCTCCTCCTCTCCACCGGGCCCAACGTGTGCCCGTCCAGCCGTAGCCGTGCGGGCACACGTTCGTGTGAAAGGAGCCTAAGGCTGTGGATTGTTTTTTAAATGTTATTACTTGTTGTATAACTATTTAATTTAGTGATGAAACCACAAAAAAAAACAAAAACAAATGTTGCTTGATGTATTTTATTAGGTGGTAAAATACTGGCCTGAAATCGGCAAGTGTGGGTTTTTAGTCTGGCGCTATCTCTTACGGAGGGATGATATGGAACCTGCTCCTTGGACTGCAGAAGGGATAGAACGCTCAAAGAAGCTTGGACTAACTTTGCAGGTGAGAAATAAAATGTGTTTGCCTTGGAACAACATTTATTATTATAGTTCTATATGAATAAAAGACATGCACTGCGTTATTTAATATCGCATATGGATGCACTTTTGCGATAGAGTACGCAGTAAGCCTTCAATGCGCCACAATGTAATGTACCCTTGCTGAACATTTCATAGTGGGGTCAATGTGATAACATGGGAGCTGGATCCGATCAAAGCACATGTTGTGGAAACTTTTCAGCAGGCTAAACCATGCAGGCACAAGAGAAGAAGGACGAGGTATATAATGCTGATTTGCATTTAGGAGATTTAACTAAATATAAATAGCTAAATATATATAACTATATAACTAAAGAAGACTCCTAATAGAAATAAAACATGTTAAAATCTGATCCCAAATACCTTTTGAAAAACTTCTCACAACAAGGGTTTTAACTAATGCTGCCGCAGCTTACTATCTGGCATAGATCATAATCATAATAGACTCCTTACCTTTTACCTTTTGTTGGAGGTTAGGTTTATGGCAAGTGCTTGGTTGATCCTATTTTTGAGGCCACATGTGGGAATTGTGCAATTCATCCTAGGATCACACTAGACACCAGCCTTCAAGGAGCCATTCTTTGAGTTTTCTCTCCATTCATAACTGCTTGCTACTCTTCTGATGCCAATTGACCCAGGATTTGCTGGCCTGCTCAGGTGATGTGTGAGTCTGAGAGGCATTATTTCTGGGCAAGTGCTTTAACATAAAAGCAGACAGGGTTATCTTTCTAAAGGTTGAGATTCAGTTTATTGGGACTGTTGCACCTTTGGAGGAACACTCTTTGCACTATTGGTTTTTACATGCAGATTCTGGGCACTAGGGTCTCATCCATCAAAGCTGCCCCATTTGTCCAAAGATGTCCCTTCTTCAACAGGCATTTCTTTTTCATGGGAACAAGACTCTCTCAACCTGTTAACTGATGCTCTTCTTTTTTGCAGATAGTGATTCTCTTTCCCATATGGCTTTGAGTACATATGTAGCCATCTTTTTACCTACAATATATTTGTTTGCTAAAAATCTAAAGGGGGGTTCCAGAAATAAGCATAATTCATATTCAAATGGGTCCATAAAATATAAGCTAATAAGTAATTAGTAGTTATTTAAAATTGTGTTCCCATTAGCAAAATAAAAATGCTTTGGACATACACTATAATGGAGAACTAAAATGCTACTTGCCCTTTAACCAGTCCATTGATTTTGTTCCTGTGGAGGAGACACAGGACAAAATATGGCTGCTGGTCACTTGTCCGCATCACTTCTTGCACCTACCTGGGCAGGTCATTTGATCATTACCATGTTTGGCGGTGGACTGTTACTTGCAGTGCATCCTGTATGGCCAGTGTTGTGGTTAGATATCATCTCTGTGAGGTGACGTGCAGCAGGACAATCTGTTAGACTGAGAACTGCGGGATCATGAGAGTTTGTGTCCTTTGGTGGCCATCTTGGAGATAACTCTGCCTACTTTAGAAAGCCTGTCACATTTTTGGTATCAGACGATCATATTCCCAGAATACCCCATTAATGCTTTGTATTTGCACTTAGTTCCCAGAAGGTTATTTGGAAGCCATGGCTAACAAAGAAAAAAAAGATAAGGTTAAGAAGCAGCCTGTGAAGTCCGAGCCTGCTAGCCCCAAAATTCAAACTCCCCAAATTGGTGCTGGAAGCCAGAACAACAAGCCGGAAAGTGCAGAACAACACAGCCATTCTACCCGTAGCAGTTCCAGACACAGCAGCACTCAAAGCAATGGAAGCCAGAAAAGACAAACTGATGATGGTATATTTATTTTGACTATAAAACAAATGTGTGTGAGTGGCCCTTCTCCTCTAATTAGTTTCAAGATGACTTTGGTCACAAAAGCTTTATTTGTGATTATACCTGTTTAAAGCCAGTGGTGAATATTTTCAAAAAGAAATGGCAAATGAGAAGAGAACTTCTACTGCCTCTTTCTTCTGGATATACTTTTGGCTTTACCTGCAAAAGCTGTATTAATAGTATCTATCAGTATCTCAAAATTTTACCTTGTATAACATTGGACTTTTTCTTTGTAGATGATATAGAGGAGGTTGTACCGCCCAAATTAATTAAGCGTTCAGAGGAAGAAGAGCCAGGTGAAGCATTTCAGCTTACTGAACAGCAGGATTGGCTCATTAAGGAGGACTCTCTTAACCAGAAGCTTTGGGGGGAGGTTCTTAACTCTATCAAGGAAGGTCCAGTAAGTGCAAAAGTAGGAAAGCATTAGCAATATGTGTGAGAAGACCTTTGATACATTTTGACTCTGATTTGGGCTTAGTTTCTATTTAATATTTCATTCCGTACCCTCTTTTTTCCAGTTTTAAAGACGGCGATTCAAAGAATGGTCCCATGGGACATTGGCAGGTTGACAGTTGAGAAAGACTGCCCTCGAAGCAGACATTAGCAGGAATAGGACCTGCTTTATCTTTTGTGGAATCCATAGTCTTGTGCTTTTTCCCATAGAACTGAATGGGGATGTGTTAGAGGTAGAAAAATACAGCATTTTAGTAAAAAAAAACCCAAATCAATAAAAATGTGTAGGCAAACAACAATACAAAATATGTCTTAAAACAATTAAATATGGGAGTCACAGTTAATCCACCCAGTGCGGATTTCTAAACCAACATGGACAGAATACTTGTCTCACTGTTGGTCAATCCAAAACCCCCTTCAATAAAAAATGTAACATTTTATACAGTGGTATTTTTACATGTTTGAAGATAAGGATGAACAATGCAATACAAAGTCTGCACAAATACATAGCAAGGGGGGGAAATGGGTAAAACGCCTCACGCATATTGCTGCACCCCCAGCAGCTTCCTATACTGGGACATGGTAGAGTAACAAGTCATTATATATATGTGTGTGTGTGTGTGTGTGTGTGTGTGTGTATATATATGTGTATGTATGTGTATATATGTGTATATATATATATGTATATATACACATACTATTGCATAAAGATGGCCGCGCCAAGAATGGTATCGTGGACTACACAAATATGACTGCGCATAGATGTTTATTCATGCATGCACACAATACATTAGAGATACATTTTATAGGTATAATGCAACGATTTCAACATTCATTTAATGTCATATAATCAGAAACGCTACACCCAACTTGTGTAAAAAGGCAGTAACCTGTCTAATTGTATTTAAAGAGGACCTTTCACCACCTCATACATGTGGAGATTAGCAAACCATTCTGTAGGGGTGGCTTTCTTTGTAGCCCGCACAGATATGGAGATATCATTCCCAGTTTCTGACCATTGTATTCTTTGTTTGGACAGAGAGGAGGAGCTGGAGGCGAGTGTTATGCTAATCTTCTCTCCTACTGTCAAATCAGTGCCAGGTTATGTCAGAGAAACTACTATAAACAGTAGTGAGCTTTGAATTTTTTCAATGCCCCCTCACAATCTTCTAATATTTTGTTGATAACCTAAACTGCGTTAACAATCACAATGATACCTAATTGCTTTCATATTGCGAACGAGTTATGTAAGCAAATGTGATGTTACCACATACACAATGTAAATGTAAACTTGATAGCATGTAAACAGGATGTGATGTGAACAAAAACCATGATGTAAAAGTATCCACATTACATTTCCGCAAAAAATGACATTTAAAAGGTGTTTGCAGTAAAATCGCATTTGTTTGCCTTACATTTGTGGGTACATGGCACTTGCATTGCGTTTTGCTGACGATTGCGTTTACGTGGTGTTTGCATTGCATCTACACTTAGGTTTACATGGTGTTAGAATTTACATATTCTTTGCATAGCATTGGTATCACATTTATGTTGCATTTGCGTTTTACATTCCGTTTGCATAGTGTTTATGTGCCATATGAATTTAATTTATGCTTATGTGGTATTTGCTTTTGTTGCATTTGCGTCATGTTGACACTCTTGTGGTGCTTGTGCCGCGTTTATTATTGCGTGACGTTTTCATTGCATTTCTGTTTACACAGTGTCTGCAGCGTGTTTCCACTTATGTGGCTTTGATCTTACATGGTGTCTTTAGCCCATTGCACTCGCCAAGCATTTGCATTGTGTTTACATTTTTGTGGTTGTGTTGTGTTTACACTAACGCTGCGGTTGCTTCGCATTTATGCTTTAGTGTTTGCGTTGTGTTTGCACTTCTTCGGGGTTTGCGTTGCGTTTACGTTGCATTTGCATCACTTTTGTATGCCGTTTATGCTTGTGCTTATGTGGCATTCGTATTGTGTTCCTGCTTACATGGCATTTACTGCACGTTTGCACTAAGTTTGGGCTTACTTGGTGTTTGCGCTTATGTCACATTTACACTTATGTTTGCGTTTGTGTTGCATTTGCATCGTATTTACACATACGTGGTGTTTGCATTTATGTCATGATTACACTTACATTTAACTGCCGTTTGTGTTTATGTTGTGTTTGCATCACGTTTTTGATTACATTTACGTGGCATTTGCGTTTGTGTCTCAATTGCATTCCATTTACGTCACATTTGCATCTCACGTGGGGTTTGTGTCACATTTTTGTTATATTTGTGGCCTTTGCTTCGTGTTCACATTACATTTCCGTTTACGTGGCATTTATGTTGCATTTTGCTTTCAGGCCTGTGTGGCGTTTGCATTTACATGGCTTTTGCCTTTGTTTACATGGTGTTAATATTGTGTTTACATTTACATGGAGTTTAACGTGTGTTTATATTGCACTTGCATCATGTTTCCATTTACATTGCATGCATATTTACAATGTGTTTGTGTTTACACTGTGTTTGCATCCAGTTGTAAATGCAATGTCATCAGAATACTAGCAGAGTGTGTCATAACCTTTTAGATGAACATGGAAAATAAATCACAGTTCACTACTGACAATATGAGAGAAGATTAGTATAACACACACCTTCAGCTCTTGCCCCATCAACTCCTCTCTGACTAAACATAGATTTTAATGGTCAGAATTCAAGAGTAATAACTCTGCAAACGTGCAGGATTGAAGGAAATTCAAAGTGCTCCTGAATCTGTATAGCAACCCCTTAAGCATGATATGCTAATCTCCACATGTGTGAGGTAGTGAAAGGTCCTCTTTAAGGAGATAGAAAAAGGATGGAGAGACACAAGAATATGACCGGTCTACAAAGTTTTCAAAAAGGATTTTACAGACTACAAAAAAAAAGGCGGGGCAATATCGCAATCGCTGCTTCTGGTCTTCAGAAAGATGGCGGAACATAAGCATAATCACCATGTGCCATTTTGGATAGATATTACTACTGCAATTGTAAGCCTAGAGAATTATTATAGCAATGAACTAAAGAAAATGACAGAACTTGAAGCAGTAGCTAAATGCAGGGCTGCCATTCTAGGGGGTCTTGTGGAACTATTTTCAAGGGCCCTCCTGTTTTCCAATTAAAAGGGGGGCCTGAGGAGCTCATAGTACCTACTCGCCTTTCGGCTCTGTCTTCTCCTTTTCCAGCCTCGGTGCATCACTATGACCTGGTGGTGTCACGACTTTGTAACGTTAAAGTGCGGGCTTTTACACTATGGCGTCAGGCAGCTGCGAGACCGCTGCGTCATAGTTATGCACCCAGGTCGGAAGAGGAGAAGAAGGGCCCCTGGCCATGGAAAAGAAGGTGAGTAAAGGGGGGCATCTGGGGTGGACATTTTATTAAAGGGGGACATCTGCTGTGAACTGGGGGGTGGAGACTATGGACTTGGGGGAGATAATCTTCCACACAGGGGCCCCAAAATTCCTAGCGGCAGCCCTGGCTAAATGCATATATTGGGGCAGATTTACTTACCCGGCCCATTCGCGATCCAGCGGCGCGTTCTCTGAACAGGATTCGGGTCCGGCCGGGATTTATGAAAGTAGTTCCTCCGCCGTCCTCCAGGTGGCGCTGCTGCGCTGAAAATCATCTGAACGCACCGGAATACACAGAGCTGGACCAGGTGAAGGTGAGCTCTTCCCAAGCGACACATTTTCGGTTTTTAAATGCGGCGGTTTTTCCGAATACGTCGGGTTTTCGTTCGGCCACGCCCCCCCGATTTCCATCGCATGCATGCCAGCGTCTATGCACCACAATCCGATCACGTGCGCCAAAATCCCGGGGCAATTCAGGTACAATCTGCGCAAATCGGAAATATTCGGGTAACACGTCGGGAAAATGCAAATCGGGCCCTTAGTAAATGACCCCCATTGTCTTATATGGGAACACACATCAAAACAAAATTGTACCTATACATTGCAACAATGGCAAGAAGCAACGAAGACGGTCACATATTCAAAATTTTTTTACACAAATGCCATGTCTGATGGAAATTCATACGAAAGGTCTAGGTCACATAAAATTATTATGGTGAATTGTTTTAACTGCAGCCACGCATACTCAAAGTTAACCCAAACAGCGGTAGGTAGTCATAAAAAAAATAAATGAAAAAGTGACTAAATTGCCTTATTTAAATTGCAATATATAATTAAAAACAATGTTCATCCACATACAAAGCATAAAACTATGTACATTAGATCCCAATTTGGTATACTTCTCTTATATCTCCATAAAGATATTTAAAATGTATACCTGCCAGGGGGGGATAAACCTTTTTTATTTTTTCTTCCCCTTTTCCTCCTCTCTCCTCTTATAAACAGTATAGGTATGTATTCATGAAGACAGCCACGTGTGGCTTCTTGACTTGTCTTATTCCTCCATGTAAAAAATACAGCTAGCACACGTCCAAATTTTCCTTGTCACGTATGAGCGCCAATTCTGATGAAAACTAATGTAAACAAACAGCACACGTAGTGTTTTATATCGTTCTACACTACCTACTCAATGGTATAGTATGGAGCTGATAAGAATGTATGTAGGGTGCTCACGGTTCAGCCCTCTTTATACATACTGGGGGTTCATTGCATAATGCAACAAACGCCCTCCTGTGATTGGTGTAGGCAACGCCACCATTCTGGGAGGATTTTAGCTGTTCGTGATGTCATCAGGGAGCGACCCTCCATTTCTATGACAGCTTGGAGTCTGTATGAGACTCTGTCATTATGAGAGATCTGTCACGACATGTGTATTATAGACTGTGGCAGATCACCTCCAATATTGCTATCTAGTAGATGGAAGGAGCGGTCAGATGTCATAGGGTCAGAGTTCCTTATGGGGTCTAGAATTTTTAGGTTTTTTTAAAAATCTTTTTTCACTGTATTTATAGTCACCCCACCCTTTCCGAATAACTGACAATAAATCTTAAATAAGATTTTGCCAGTGAACTCATTTCTTATTTTTATTAAAGACATGTTGAAGAAGCTCATTACAGCTAAATTGCAAAGGTTTTTTTTTTCTGCCTTTTTTGTGCATTACAATCTGTTTTAACTTGCTTTGCACCCTGATAAAATCCTGTTCCAAGTCCCAGGTTTGCCTTTTTTTTTTTTTTTTTCTTTAATCCCTTAGCATTAGGAGGGCGCGGGCTCCCGCTATTGGCACTGAGCCGATGCCAGTTCAGCTCTGCACCGGAGCCAAACTGGCAATGGGAGTCGTGGGATGTCAGGGGTAATCTGCAGCTGACATCCCCAAGTAACACCCGTGGTCGGAGTGGGCCCCAATAGCAAGTGTTTAACCCGGTAAATTCTTTGATTAGCGCGACAGCTGCATTTTAATTGCCTCTGGGGGCTCTTTTCCCCCACAATCGTGGAAGTCTACCATCAGAGTTTCCTTTAAATCTGGGCATTGGAATTAAATGTAATTCACCTTCCATATACATGCATTTCTTTAATTGGCTGTTATCTTTTTTTTAAAAATGTACCTTTTGTGAAGATCATTTCCCATAAATGTAGCCATGTTGTCCCTCAGAAACAAGATTGTGGTCCTTAGATACTACCACGTCTGCTGGTGCTGGTGTGATTGTGCATAGAAACAAATTGTTTTTGCATATGAAATGTCCGAGAGTTACTATATGTCCCACAGTCGTCTATGGTAATGATAATTGAATACATGTGGTCAGGGAGGCCTCTATAGTGCATGTGGGTTTGGTTGTAACCAATGGCAACTATCTTGTTTCTAAGGGACAACATTGCTAAATTTATGGGACATGATCTTCACACAGCTAAATTATTTACATACAATTGAAGAAAATATATGAAGTACGGGAAATTAAATGTTAATTCCAAAATGGGAATACCCTTTTAAGTTCAATTTAATCAAATGACAATAGGTCCATATGTTGCTGGCGTTATATGGACTATACAGTGTGCCTGTATTCTAGACATCTGTGCCATGTTGGTTGAGCCAATATTTTCATTATATACTGGAAAATATCACTTATTTTATTAAGTGTTATTTGCTGTGTTTCTATACTGAGAATTTAAAAAATATTTGATTTTCTAGAATTTTCTGAAGAAAGTTGAACAAACCTTTATGTGTGTGTGCTGTCAAGAGTTGGTGTATCAACCTGTCACAACAGCATGCCTCCACAATGTGTGCAAAGTAAGTTGTATTCCATTTATATGTGTATCTAGAAAACAATCTTGTAGCTCCACCTAATGTCTAGGTCTAATTTCCTTTTTCCGTTTTTTTTTTGTTTTAGAGCTGTTTGCAACGCTCATTCCGAGCTGAGGTCTACACTTGTCCAGCATGCCGCTACGACCTTGGAAAGACTTACACTATGGTTCCAAATAAAGTGCTGCAGACACTGCTGGACCAGTTTTTTCCTGGTTACAGCAAGGGGCGATGATTTGTTGTGCTCTCAGAGAATCTCTTTTTGACTTTTTTTATAAATTCTTCTCAAATCACATAAAGGAATGTGGACCAACTGGGCACCATGGATCTCATACACCACCTTTCTCCATGTCATGTCTTCAGTTCTTGGCTGTCTCAGTTTCCAAGGTAGTTTCCCAACGAAGGCCACTCATCTGAAACAATTTGTGCAGCATTCTTGCCACTACAACTGATATTTGCTTGTTTTCATCCAACTACCTCAAGACAGAAAAGAAAACCTGGAGACGAAGAGATGAAATGATTGGTTATCTGATGTTCAGCAACACACTGCCTCTGGAAATTGTGCCAGGTCCGTTAGTCTTTTTAGCTCCGTTGCCGAAGGGAGTCCGCAACACATTGCAGGGCAAAGGCTTGTTGACACCTTTCAGGACTGAAGGGCTCCGTGTACACTGACAGCACTTAGTTACAAACGGATGGTAGAATAAAGAGCAGCAGATTTTTTGTAATATTTTAATTTCTTACCCATTTCTATTTTTCCCACACCCTCAATTTTTTTCCCTGCAGAGCTGCTAATTTGTACTTTTATTACCGTGAGCTTCTTTCTGCTTTATAATTTTTACCTTATGCAGTTTGACTACTAATGACTAATGAGAACAATATATATGCATTGTTGCTACATTAGTGTAACGTGATCTGTGTTCTAACCTTCTTTTCTTTTGGAGATAATCATTTCACTCTCTAACCTTGTGATTTTTCTTTTCTATACATTGTCACTTTAGTATTAGTTTACAACCTGTATGCTGTAGTAGAGCCTTGTTTCAGTGATTATACAATCTGCAGAGCATCGCAAATGGGTGATGGTTATAGCTTGGAGAAGGGGTGAAATAGCTTCCTATTGTGATCTCAAATTTTATACACAGTATATTCCCTAAAAAATACCTTATTAAATATTTTATGATTCTGACGTTTTATGTTTTTGGCTGGCTGTGCAGATTTAGGCTTTTTAATGATGATCCATTTTATATGAAAAATGTCTAATATTCTTTATTGCTTGTTATATGAGGTTATGTTTCATTGCTGGCTGGTGTCACTTGCGTGGCTTTTGTCGATCACTATGATCAGTGTGAGAATAAATGCAATTTATACAATAGACCAATACTGCACCATAAGCTGTGTAGGGGGGGTAAAAGACAAAAAAGTTTTTATTTGCTCATGTTGATTATTTTTCATCTTCATCTCAAGATTTTATTATGCTCCGAATTGAGCTGTAATGCCACAACACAATGGGATAAAAAAAATGAATCAGATCGAATTCCTATCTGGAATAGTAGCTGAGGGTATTTGTACACCTTTGTACAAGCTTCACTAGGAGAAAGACCAGGTATCAGTTCTAAAATATCAGTCCACTGCTCATCTGTGATAGGTCCCAAATCTCTTTCCCACTTCAATATTCTATTCGTGGCACCACAGAAACCAATTTGTATGGATTCCACCCTAACCTATGTATAGATCATACCTTTTCAACAAGAACTAATGTTGGCTTACAACTCAGAGGGTCTTCCAAACCCCGCCTGCAAAGCATGTATTGATACCTGATGTTCTGTCCATTAACCAATCGGTCGCCCAGCAGAACCCTCTCTAGTACCCTCTCCCCATCCTGCAAAATATTGTAATTGTGAAGCAAAAAGTATCACCAGTGATTAGGTATGGGTAAACCGCCATCCACCTTACTTCTCTTTAGTGTATCCAAACTAATCATAGCATGCTTCCCTTTCCAAATTAACCTTCAAAACAGCCCTCTCACCCTGTGGAAATATCGTTATGGTATCCACACAGGTAAGATATGCAGTATGTACAATAGTTGAGGCAGCAATACCATTTTCATGAGATTTCCCCTTCCTATCTGTGATAGAGGAGGCTTAAACCATTGATGTACAAATTTAGTTAAAAACGGCTCCAAATTGTCCTTAAGATAATCTCTTGGCTTCGATGTCAATACCACTTCTCAGTACTTAACCTCTTGACATTTAGCCGAACCGGCAACGGGAAACACTGGGTGCCGGCTGTAACATATAGCCGGCACCCCAGTGTAACACCCGCGATTGGAGTGTGCTCCGATCGCGGGTGCTTAACCCGTTAAATGCCGCGACATCTAACATGCTTCTGGGGGGGTCTTTCCCCCACGATCGACACCCCCCCCCCCCCCGAACCGTTTTCGGTGGGCGCCGATCGTTGATGCGGCATCACTGAGATCCAATCTGAACTGCCGGTAAGGTGGCGTTTTGATATCCTCTTACTGGCACAGTGTGAGCCTATGCAAGTGCATAGGCTGACACTGCTAATACCCTGCAATACATGAGTATTGCAGGATATTATCATGAACAAGCAATCAGATGATTGCTTCTTCATGTCCCATGGTGGAAGAAGTGATAAAGTAAAAAATGAGTTATTAAAAAAAAAAATAAAGAAATCAATAAAAATGCCCAAAAGCCCCAAAACATATAGAGACCTATAACGCAAAAAAAGTAAAACATAACACAAACCCCACATATATAATAATAATAATAATAATCTTTATTTATATAGCGCCATCAAATTCCGTAGCGCTTTACAAATCATAATATTATCATCGCGTCCGCGTAGAATAACAGTAAATAATAATTGAACCTGCACGATAAACGCCGTAAAAAAACATGTTATTAACCCTTCAAAAATTATGATTTTTACCTATTCAATCCCACAAAAATGCTATAAAAAGTGATCAAAAAAACATATGTACTCCAGAATGATACTGTTGCAAAGCACAACATGTCCCTCAAAAACCAAGCAATCAACCAGCTCCATAGCCAAAAAAGTAACAATGTTATGCCACTTGGAAGACGGCGATGCAAAAATGATAGATTTTTCCTGTCTGGTATCCCCGTAATCGTATCGACCCATAGAATGAAGATAATATGATTATTAGGCTATACGGTGAACACCAAAAAAAAAAGTTAAAAAATCCTCTACTCTGCCCTCAAAAAAAAGTTCCTAAATTTTTCAACAATAGGGGATATCAACCCCAAAATGGTAACACTGGAAAAAGCAACTCCTCCCGCAAAAAAAATGCCATCACATGGCCCCAATAACAAAAAAGCGAAAATTTTATAGCCTGCAAAAGGGGCCAATGAGGAAACTAAAATCCTGGCAGCTGCAGGACCCTTCTTCCCTTCTGCGCCTTGCTGTGCCCCCATAAAACAAGTAACGGCCACATGTGGAGGGGTCTCAGGTATTCAGGAGAAATTATAGAACAAATTGTTAGGTGGGTTTTTTCTTGTTATCTTTAGGAACTGTGTAAATTTTAGGGCTAAATGAACATATAACCGGAACAATTTGACCATTCTAAATTTCACCTCCGTTTTGATTCAATTACGATGAAGATCTCAAGGGGTTAACAATCTTCGTAAAAGCTTTCTGCTAGCTTGAGGGGTGCCGATTTGAAAATGGGTTGATTATTTAGGGGGTTTTGATGCTAAATATGTAAAATTTCATTCAAAACTGTATTTATCCCCAAAATAGTCAATTCTGAAAATCCGGAAAAGTGATATTCAATTTGTAAGCTGCGTGACATAAATTATCCAGACATTTCAAAAATGATGAAAATGTAAAGTAGACATATGGGAAATGTTATTCAGCAACTTATTTAGGTGGTAAATCTGCCTGAAAACGCAATGATTTTGAATTTCGAAAATGGCAAATTTTTCAAAAAAATTCATCATTTTTTTTTCTCCTTTTTTTGTAAATAAACGCAAAACTTATCAGCCAAAATTTACCACTAAAATGAAGTACAACATGTGGGGAAATAACTATCTCAGAATCGCTTTGATAATCAATAGTGTTCAAATGTTATAACCATATAAAGCGACGCATGTTGGAATCCAAAAAATCGGGCTGAGCCTTAAGCTACAAAATGGCTGTGTCCTTAAGGGGTTAAATCTGCTTACTATTTGAAGGGGAACTCCTACAGTTATAGATGATGTATGGGGAGATGTCAGCGGGAGCTAGACCAATTTGTTTCAATTAATTGCAAAGCTTGAACAGGTTCCAAACTGTTTAATGATGGCCATAACTCTCGGAAGAGACCTAGTAGCATCCCCAATATATGTTAACAAGTCGTTCGCCTATAAGGGAACACACAATAGTTTTATAGCGTTTGATATCCAGCTACAATCCTGGGTTTCTATCTAAAACTGCAGTTTTGAATGGTCTGAAAATAATGTACATAATTTTGAAAAACAAATGGGAATAGTAAAACTAATTATTGTAATGATATTCCAGCTATTCCAAAGATAAAGAGAACGTTAGAAGCATTACAATCCAAATATGATATTGCTTGTTCATAGTCTGGTGCATACAGCATTTGGCCTCAATTAAACCAAACTGCTCAGATTCAATATGAGTGCAGATGTCTACCTGCAAAGTGAAGAAATCATCAGATTCTAGGCCCTCTATAATAGGTTTTGTCCTCTGGACAGTAATTTAAGTCAGTGGTATCATGATAAATAAATGTAATTAAATTCCTGTTCAGTCAGAGCATGCTACCCAACCCAGTTTTCAAATATAAAAGTTTTTTATTGTAATAATTCTCTGTGGTAAGTTTTTAAAATGAGCTCTGTCTTGCATAGGGATGACCAGCTTTGTTTATATACAGTGCCATGAACTTGCTGGAAGTATCTTCCATAGTAAAGAGCATATATTACTTGTTGTACCATGGGTGTCCGTGAATTATTATGTTTGAGGGTCCAATGGCAGTTCTTGCTGCATCTCACCATGTTATCAATGCAGATGTGAAGCCAAGGTTACAAATTAAGCACTGAGAGAAAAACACAACATTTGAGAGATGTTCCACTTAACAATGTATGATCACATGTACTAATAATCTGAGATAAGCCAGGGCAATGAAACTGGAGTTTGTTACACAATGAAGGGTAATAGGGGGATTTTTTCTACACTTTTCTAAACATACATTGATCCTACTGTTTGCATTAAGTCAAAGTCTCTATTGCTTCAAGCTGGATTTCTTCTGCAAGTTACTATTTCAACCTGGAAAATATATTTCCATATTTTCCAGACTACCCAGTGGAGCTTCAATGTGTCTGTAAGTCTCTGCAAGGTGGCCTCAATCAGCAGTCTCTGAAAGGAGAGCTCTTAACTTCCCATCCCTAATCAAAAGCCTCTCACTCAGCTAAACCAAGTTCCTACACTGTACTGAAGAGATGCAAAGACATAGACAAATAGCGCTGTCTAGAGTTGGGAACCATACTGGTTTGGCTTAAATCCCACATCATATCATTGGGCTTGTTGAAAGTCTTGCTTGATGTTAAGGGAGCTGCCTTACAAGGTAGCCAAAATAGGCAATGTTTTCCTTATCCTGTACTGGAAAACATATTTGCTTATTTCCTCAAATCTCCAGTGGAGCGTTAATGGCTGTAAGTCTCCATACCACTGCAAGGTGGTCTTAATTAACTAAGTCTCAGTAAGGAGAGAGCTCTTACTTCCTTACCCTATTTCAACCTCTCCTTCAATATTGTGGAGGATGCTTAGCTCCAGCAACCTTTCCCATATATGTATGTAGTTGGACGTATAGTGGACATATGCTGTTTGAATGATCAAGTAGTTTGGAAGGCTAGAAGTTTTTTTTCCACATAGTTTAATAGGAGCCTTTTGTTAACCCCTTCCCAACGCGCGCCGGGTCCCGGTGCATAGCCGGTAAGTCTTTCCTGCATATTGTTTTCACCGCGATCGCTGCCGGCAATGCTGCCAGCGGCTTCAAAGAGGTGGCTCCGCATGGGCGTCGCCATCTTGTTGTGGATCGCCGCTCCCCGATGACGTCACGAGGAGCGTCGATCCGTCGCCATGGTAGCCTCGGGTGTTCCGAATACCCGAGGCTACTTCGTTTTAACCCATGCATTACAATATGCTAATTGCACATTGTAATGCATGGGGAGTAAAATCCACATATACTGTCATACAGTAGTATGGCAGTATATGATAGGATGAATCAGACTACCTAGGGTTAGAGTACCCAAGGGAGTCTGAAAAATAGTAAAAGTAAAAATTAAAAAAAGTTTTAAAAAAAAATTATAATAAAAAAACCTAAAAATTCTAATCACCCCCCTTTCCCTAGAACTGATATAAATATAAATAAACAGTAAAAATCATAAACACATTAGGTATCGCCGCGTCCAAAAATGCCTGATCTATCAAAATATAATAAAGTTTTTTCACTGCGTTTAACCCCGTAACGGAAAATAGCGTCCAAAGTCAAAAATTGCATTTTTTTGCTATTTTGAAAAATATAAAAAAATTCATAAAAAGTGATCAAAAGGTCGCACAGTCCCAAAAATTATAGTAATGAAAACTCCATCAAAATTCACAAAAAATGACACTATCCACTGCTCTGTACACCAAAGTATGAAAAAGTTATTGGCGCCAGAAGATGGCAAAATTAAAAAAAAAAACAAACATTTTGTACAGGAGGTTTTAATTTTTTTAAATGTATGAAAACTTTATAAAACATACAAATTTGGTATCCACGTGATCGTATCGACCCAAAGAATAAAGTAGACATGTCATTTGGGATGCAGAGTGAAAGCTGTAAAATCCAAGCCCACAAGAAAACGTCGCAAATGTGGTTTTTAACCATTTTCACTGCATTTGGAATTTTTTTTTCCCGCTTCCCAGTACACGCCATGGAATATTAAATACCGTCACTATGAAGTGCAATTTGTTACGCAGAAAATAAGCCATAACACAGCTTTTTATGTGGAAAAATAAAAAAGTTATAGATTTTTGAAGTTGGTGAGTGAAAAATGGAAGTGAAAAAACTAAAAAAGGCCAAGTCGTTAAGGGGTTAAATATTACCCTACTAAACTAGCAGCACCATCAGGTAGGGTATAAAGTGTCCTCTTTAGAAGTCCATCCCTTATGTGAAATTTTTCCTGTTTATCTGTAAAATAAAAATCCCCAAAGTCATTTGACAGTTATATTTTACTTGAGATGAGTCATGTTTAGGCCCACACACAGGGAAAGCTAGGACATGTCCTATCTTTTCCTCGTGTACCGAGTGATACGATGCCTCACGTGTGTGGCACGGTATCGCTCCGTGTGACCATTGCTGTCTACGGGGGACCTAGCTTGCAATCTTGCATCCCCCATACATTAGTGTGAATTCAGCCTAAGGCTTTGAACAAGAAACATGCTGGTTGCTGTACCATCTCCGTGTCCAGATGTATACTTTTAACTTTTTAGAATAAAAGTCATATTTTTATCACAACCTGCTCGTTTTTTTATCCAAGGATCTAAGCTTCTATGTTCTTCCCGCTGTCTCAGCGTTTTTTTTTTGTTGCACTGGGCTGCCAATAACCTACTGTTGGTTAGCTCATTTCTACTAAAACATGTTTGCTTTTTATTAAAGATAGAGGTGCAATGTCGCTTCTTCTGTTTAGAATGATGTTTTGCATATCCTTTTATTTTTCAATTTTGGATTTTAGTCAGAGCGAATTCTTATCCCTCCAAAGCTGTCTGCACACAATGCGTCTTTCGTCGGATTTTTGAAGTTTTCAGGATTTGCCCTGCTGTGACAGGTATTTAACTGGGGATTGTGTCACACGCGATCGGATTTCAGAAGAAATCGTGGGGCGTGCCATTGGACGATCCGGCTGATTCGGACTGAGCACGGGATTTAATATTCAAATTGTGTGTGAACTCTGGCGGACCTGAGCGGGAAAGTGACATTTGCAGGATATCGGCCGCACGATCTTCGTGAAACGTGGTCGGACAATGCACTTTCGAGGATCGCAACAGGACAGTTAAGTAAATGCCCAATGTGTACCATGCATGGATTTTCTGTGTGGAATATTTGCTGTATAATTCAATAGCAGGATATCCAAATTGCATCCGAAGGCAAAATATGTCCTTGGTGGAGTAAATCTGGGAGAGTCGCTTGTTGAGAAGGACCTGGGGGTACTAGTAGATCATAAATTGAATAACGGCATGCAATGTCAATCAGCTGCCTCTAAAGCCAGCAAGATCTGGTCATGTATTAAAAGTGGTATGGACTCTTGTGATAGGGATGTAATATTACCACTGTACAAAGCATTGGTTCGGCTTCACCTGGAATATGCTGTCCAGTTCTGGGCACCAGTCCATAAAAAGGATGTCCTGGAGCTGGAGAGAGTTCAACGTAGAGCCTCAAAAATGATAAGGGGTATGGAGGGTTTTAGATATGAAGAAAGATTTAAAACAACTAAATTTATTTAGACTGAAAAAGAGATGACAATGATTAATTTATATAAATATGTGAATGGTCCATAAAAAAAATATGGTGGTAAGTTGTTTCAGATTAAATCAAATCAAAAGACGAAGGGGGCACCGTCTACGTCTGAAGAAAACAAGGTTTAATCAGCAGAGGCGACAGGGCTTTTCACTATGAGAACATTGAATCTGTGGAATAGCCTGCCTCAGGCACTGGTCACAGAAGGGACAGCAGAGAGCTTCAAAAAGGGTTTAGATGCCTTTTAACACCTAAATAACATTGATGGTTATGTTATATGGAATTGTTTCCCCTAAATCCCTTCCTCGTGCCACCCCTTACCTTCCTTGGTTGAATTTCATGGACAAGTGTCTTTTTTCAATCGTATAAACTATGATACTATGTTTTCTGATTCTTGTACATTGGATTTGGAGTGAATGCGAGTTAAATTCTGTAGCCACTCCACATCTTGTGTATATGCCTTAAAAGTTAGCTTCCTTATACCACCTAAAAGTTTGCCACCTGTACCCATTACAATTTGCTTGCACTTATTAAGAAGGATTTTATTTATCGTCTCCACCCTACTTCAAGAATTAAACAAATCAATGTCAAAGAAGCAGAGTATTACAATCCATGCATTTGATAAGTCTCATGCTAAAAAAAACAATTTACTCTTTTAGATCTAGTATCATAGTATATAAGGCTGGAAAAAGACGCAAGTCCATCAAGTCCAGCCTTTAAGAATTAAATAAAAGTTTTATCCCCATAACCTGTGATATTTTTTTCTCTCCTGCGGCAGAGAGTTCCATAGTCTCACTGCTCTTACAGTAAAGAACCTTTGTCTATGGTTATGGTAGAATCGCCTCTCCTGTAGGGATGCCCCCTTGTCCTGGTCACAGGCCTATGTATAAAAAGATCTTTGGAGAGATCCTTGTACTGTCAGTTCAGGTATTTGTACATTGTAATGAGATCTCCCCTCAGTCGTCTTTTTTCTAAACTGAATAATCCCAAATTTTGTAATCTGTCAATGTATTCTAATCCCTCCATTCCCCTAATAATCCTGGTTTCTCTCCTCTGCACCCGTTCCAGCTCTACTATATCCTTTTTATACACTGGTGCCCAAAACTGTACACAATATTCCATGTGTGGTCTGACCAGGGATTTGTATAAGGGCAAAACTATGTCTATCATGAGAATCTATTCCTCTCTTGATACATCCCATAATTTTATTTGCTTTAGCAGCAGCTGCCTGGCTCTGGTCACTAAAATTAAATTTACCATCCACCAATACCCCCAAGTCCTTTTCAGCTCCAGTTTTACCAAGTAATTGACCATTTAGAACATAATTATACTTTTTGTTTCCATGGCCCAAGTGCATAACTTTACATTTATCTACATTAAACCTCATCAACCATTTATCTGCCCACTCCTCAAGCTTCCACAAATCCCTCTGTAATGCTAAACTATCGACCTCAGTATTTATTACTTTACACAGCTTAGTATCATCTGCAAATATTGAAACTTGACTGTGTAAACCCACTACAAGGTCATTAATAAAAATATTAAAAAGAAGTGGCCCCAATACTGACCCCTGTGGCACTCCACTGGTAACGTCAACCCAATCTGAGAATGTGCCATTAATTACGACCCTCTGTTTTCTATCACTAAGCCAATTACTTACCCAAATACACAGATTTTCTATTATTCCCAGCAGTCTCATTTTATATACCAACCTTTTATGTGGCACGGTGTCAAATGCCTTTGAAAAGTCCAGATATACAACATCCACAGCGTCCCCCAGATCCAGTCTCGAACTTTCCTCCTCGTAGAAACCAATCAGATTAGTCTGACAGGACCGATCTCTCATAAACCCAGACTGACGCTGGGTTATACGGTTGTGCACAGTGAGATACTCGAGGTCAACATCTCTAACAAACCCCTCAAATATTTTCCCCACCACAGAAGTTAGACTCACGGGTCTGTAGTTTCCAGGATCGCTTTTTGATCCTTTTTTGTATATTGGTACCACATTTGCTATGCGCCAGTCCTGTGGAACATAACCAGTCCTCTGTGAATCTTAAAATATTAAAAATAAAGGTCTGTCTATCATGGTACATAGTTTATTCAGAACCCGAGGTGTATGCCATCTGGCCCCGGTGATTTATCTATCTCAGTGGTTACGAGGCGGCGCCGTACCTCTTCCTGGGTTAAACTGTTGACATTCCAAAAATAATTTACATTATTCCTCATTGTGTCTTCCACCAGGGGATATTCCTGGGTAAAGACAGCGACTTTGAGTAGATTGGCCCTTTCCTTATCTCCTTCCACCAAGACCCCCATGTTATTTCTAAGGGGACCCACACTCTGTTTTTAGTTTCTGTTTTACAGGATTTATTTTTCTCTCTATAATCCTGTAATGCCTCATCACTACCTTCACGTTTTAGCACCTTAAACGCCTTATCTTTCTCGCTTATTGCTTTTCTTACAAGACTACAATTTTTCTTCAAGGGATATGATGTCCAAGCTGTGTCTGTAGGGTGCCTTACTGTACATAACTAGCCATTAAACCATATATTGGTTTACTAAGACTACAGTGATCTTGGCACTAGAGCTTAATTTTCCATCTGATAAGTCCTTTGACACAGAAAGAATCCAATGTCTCAATGTCAATTGAGGCGGTAAGTCAGTAGGTTTCTTCATGACAAAATTCTGTCTGATGTTGAATTTTATCCCTTTTTTAATGGTAGTCTTTAGATGGACAATATTGGAAACAATTTTGTGACCCAGGGAGGGAGCTTTAGCTGCTGTGTAGTGCAGTGTAGAAATGGGATATTACATCTTCTATCCTGAAGACCTGTTGTTGCGGATGAGGGTCCTGCTTCTTTTAGCATGGGCTTCTTTTAGTCTTGATTCTAAAATAATTTCCATCATGAAGCTGTGTTAAGGCTTCTGTAGACAAAATCCCTTTTGTTCAGTGTCCATCTCTGAGCTCTTCAAAAAGATTGGAGACCCTGGGAGCTAAAATTTTGCACTCCTGGGGGAACTAAACAAGGACAGGCTTGGCTCATGAAATGCTCTTTGTTCCACATTATAAATAAGGTTTCAGAGTGGGGACTGGACTCTCAAGGAGGCATTACAATTGTATAAAATTTTTAGACATTCTGTACACCTTTTGTGCATTTTCAATATTTTTGCTTAAATTATATCTGTCCGCTCACGGACAAAAGATGCCCCAAGTCTTTCAACATTGCTGCAGTTTCTCCTGCTCCCAGCTAATCATGGGAGCAGGAACAGGTCTCCAGCCGTCAGACACAGCTGGAGAGTCCCAAGGGAGAAGGAAGAAGCAGTTTATTACCACTTCTGCCTTCTCCTTTCTTGACTGCAAAGTGCTACGCAGTGAATGTAGGAGCTGGTGGTCAACTGATCGCTGGTCTGCAGGGGTTAAAAAGAGCAGTTGGCAAAACAAGTGCTGCCTAATGGCAAAAGCCCAGGCCCCAATGGTTATATAGCATGTTTTTTCAAATATCTTTGAGCTCTTGCCGGTTCTGACATACACCTTTAACGCCATCTCTACGACAGCAGTGTTTCCCCCTGCCTTTCTTCAGGCTCATATCACAGTGATGCCTAAAGTAGGCAAAGATCCCCAACAATGCGCAAGCTTTAGGCCAATCTCTTGAATGTTGATGCTAAACTGTTTGCCAAATTACTGGCAAATAGACTGGCACCTCACCTGGGAGCCCCAGTGCACCCTGATTAGGTGGGATTCATCCCCACATGTGAAGGGAGAGAGAATACAGTTAAGTCTTCATCCATTGGCACAGGAATTGACATCAGCCACCGCTGCAATAGTATTGTGTGTGCCGCATGAACCTGCCACTGACTGGCGGATTGCATGGAAGACCTGCGGGGGACGCCAGAAAGGGCTGTTTCGTTTTTTTTTTCTTTTAAATCAACTGTCTAGAGGTCTGGCTCCATAACTGGGTAGGAGGTTGCCTATATACGGGGGCACAGGGGATGGCAGGCTATGCACTGGGGCGGGATGGCAGGCTATGCACTGGGGCAGACTGGCAGGCTATATCCTGGGGGGCAGGGGCTGGCTGGTTATATACTACTGGTGACTGGCTGGCTATAGGAGCTGGTGGCTATATACTACTGAGTGCTTGCTTGCTATATACTGGGGGGGGGGGGCTGTGACCAATGCATTTCCCACCCTCGGCTTATACTTGAGTCAATAGGTTTTCCCAGTTTTTTATGGTAAAATTGCGGGCCTCGGCTTATACTTGAGTATATATGGTAACTCAACTGATGCGGTCCCTAAGTGTTGGGGCCATTCAGGCAAGCTTACAATGCGGATGTGATGCAAGTAAAATGCATTACACTCTCTTGTGGGCAAATAGGCCTTAGAGGTCACCAGGGACCTCATTTCCACTAAAGACAGATTGTAAAAGCTCATGACACCTGCAGTGCAATAATGCCTCTCTGCCTTTTATAAGCATTTGCATTACAATATAATTGTGTGCTATAACTTACTCTTGGATTTTTATTTGGATGCATTCAAAAAACAACATGTGACTTGACTGAGCTTCAGGCTGCCTCCATCTTTGCGCTCCTGTACAGCTTGTCCCTCCCCCACTGATGTCAGGCTGACCAGGCTGTGACCTCTGAGAAGGAGCAGGAGGAGGAGATATACAGGAGCACAAAGGTGGAGGCCAAGCTCTGAGGAGTGAGTAACACAGTCAGTCACATATTGTTTTTTTAAAATGTATCCAAACAAAATTCCAGCCTCTGTGACTGCCCCAGGATTTTTTCAGGGTGCAAGGTAAGGTATAACACAATTATATTGTGATGCAAATGCTTACAAAAGGCAGAAAGGCATATTTGCAGTGCAGGGGTAATAAGCTTCTGCAACCTGTCTTTAATGAAAATTAGGTCCCTGGTGACAGGTTCCCTTTAATTTGGCAGACTACACTCATCGGCCACTTTATTAGGTACACCATGCTAGTAACGGGTTGGACCCCCTTTTGCCTTCAGAACTGCCTCAATTCCTTGTGGCATAGGTTCAACAAGGTGCTGGAAGCATTCCTCAGAGATTTTGGTCCAAATTGACATGATGGCATCACACAGTTGCCGCAGATTTGTCGGCTGCACATCCATGATGCGAATCTCCCGTTCCACCACATCCCAAAGATGCTCTATTGGATTGAGATCTGGTGACTGTGGAGTCCATTTGAGTACAGTGAACTGATTGTCATGTTCAAGAAACCAGTCTGATATTATTCCAGCTTTATGACATGGTGCATTATCCTGCTGAAAGTAGCCATCAGATGTTGGGTACATTGTTGTCATAAAGGGATGGACATGGTCAGCAACAATACTCAGGTAGGCTGTGGCGTTGCAACGATGCTCAATTGGTACCAAGGGGCCCAAAGAGTGCCAAGAAAATATTCCCCACACCATGACACCACCACCAGCAGCCTGAACCGTTGATACAAGGCAGGATGGATCCATGCATTCTGACCCTACCATCCGAATGTTGCAGCAGAAATAGAGACTCATCAGACCAGGCAACGTTTTTCCAATCTTCTACTGTCCAATTTCGATGAGCTTGTGCAAATTGTAGCCTCAGTTTCCTGTTCTTAGCTGAAAGGAGTGGCACCTCTGCTGCTGTAGCCCATCTGCCTCAAAGTTCGACGTACTGTGCGTTCAGAGATGCTCTTCTGCCTACCTTGGTTGTAACGGGTGGCGATTTGAGTCACTGTTGCCTTTCTATCAGCTGGAACCAGTCTGCCCATTCTCCTCTGACCTCTGGCATCAACAAGGCAATTCCGCCCACAGAACTGCCGCTCACTGGATGTTTTTTCTTTTTCGGACCATTCTCTGGAAACCCTAGTGATGGTTGTGCTTGAAAATCCCAGTAGATCAGCAGTTTCTGAAATACTCAGACCAGCCCTTCTGGCACCAACAACCATGCCACGTTCAAAGGCACTCAAATCGCCTTTCTTCCCCATACTGATGCTCGGTTTGAACTGCAGGAGATTGTCTTGACCATGTCTACATGCCTAAATGCACTGAGTTGCCACCATGTGATTGGCTGATTAGAAATTAAGTGTTAACAAGCAGTTGGACAGGTGCACCTAATAAAGTGGCCGGTGAGTGTATACTGCAAATTGCCCTTCAGATAGTATCTGCAAGGAGACTTCTTCCAGCTATACTCCAACCAGAGCTCGAAGTGTAATGCTACACTTTGTAGAGGCAAAGAAGACCGATTTAATTATACAAACACATCCACTTAGAGGTTACAGTATTTATTGGAATGTAGCTTCGTGGTTACAGGTTTCACACTTGAGCAGAATTTACTTCAAATTGACCCCTGCAGTATCTTGCAACTAGATACATCGAATAGTGTGGATGTTAAAAGCTAAATTCCTGTTGCGAGTGGTATTATCCTCTCATGAGGTTTATAATCCGACTTTCTTCTACATACCAGACTAATATTTTTCAACTAATTAAGCTTTTGATGTATGAAGGTGCAGGGAAGCACAAGAAATTTCAAGAGGAATTTAGCATCAAGCATAGAAATGAAATGTATTGCAGCAGAAAATTGCATGCTTGCTACAGATTTGTAAAACCTTAGGCCAGTGATGGCAAACCTTTTGGACACAGAGTGCCCAAATTACAACCAAAACCCACCCCCAATAGCAATGCGACAATTTAAGTAGTAACTTGTTACTTCCTGGTGTGTCATAGGCTTAAATTGTATAAGCGCCTGAGGACAACAATACAGTAGAAAGAAGGAAAAGAAGTTCGAATTATCATTGTAGCTTTACCTTGGCTGCCTGGGACTGCAAGAGGCCTTGATTCTTGTCTGGCGCACTCTCCAGTTATGGCATGGGTGTCTACAGAGAGGGCTCTGAGTGCCACCTCTGGCACCCGTGCCATAGATTCGCCACCACTGCCTTAGGCCATTTGAATTTCTGTGCAGAAAAAAAAGTTTCATATCTAATAATTTATAATTACTGTAAACGGTGGCATAACAAGACCCCAGTGCGAACTTAGAAACGGGGCCCCCCACATACTTAAACCCAGTGGGGTAACTAGGAGAGGTTGGGCCTCATAGCAGATTTTTGCAATATATATATATATATATATATATATATATATATACATATGTATACAATAACGCACATTTATATATCAAACTAAACATTATAAACTAATACATTATATACAAACACATATAGTATATACACATCAATACATTTATATGCAAGTACAGTATATACACGTCATATAAACACTAAGGGTACCGCGGCCTCATTTTGGTCGGGTTTCACGACTGTTTGGGCATCGCAACGGGGATTGTGTCGCACACAATTGTTTTGGGTTGCAATCGTGCCGGCTTACACACGACACAAATCGGGGAGCGGACCGTCGAATGATCAGACGGATACGGACTACATGCGGACTTAACAATTCAAATTGTGTTGCAAGACCTGCACTCACATGCACCAGGAAGAAGAAGGTGAACTCCGGCGGACCGGAGCAGGGAAGCGACACATGCAGGATCTCAGGCGCACGATCTTGATGAATCTCGCCGGACAATGCACCTCGGGGATCGTGCAGGGACTGGGTAAGTAAATGTGTCCCATTATGTATAGCACATATACATTATAAACACAGAGGGAGATTTATCATACGCCGGCGCTCCTGCCATGCCCCCTGCCCCTTTGTCGCATGGGATACATCAAGAGACTTAGGCAGGCAAAACTAAGCCCTGTGCCTAACTACCTCCACCAGCAATCATGTCACTATATGCCCCTTCCACGCCATGTGGCATATTCGCAATTTTAATAGCAAATTCTTGCACTCCCCCATATAGTATGTATACATAATATACTTAGACGAAAAACCCTACATATATATATATATATATATATATATATATATATATATATATATATATACATATACACACACACACCATATACACATATATTGCATACACATACATATAGCACATGCACACAAATATATATATACACACCATGCATCATATACACACCATACATTACATACACAGCCTACAGACATACATACAGTATATACATATCATACACACATACATATAGTATAAACAGTATACAGACATACATACATATAGTATATACAGTATATACTGTATAGTATATACACACGCATATACAGACATACATACAGTATATACACATCATACACACATGCATATAGTATATATAGTATAGTATATACCCACCATAAATCATATACACAGGCATATACACACATACATATAGTATACACACACCATACCTCATATACACACGCATATACAGACATACATACAGTAAATACACATCGTACACACATACATATAGTATGTACACACTCATACAGCATACACGCACTTCCTTCTCTCTCTGGTAGATAATTTGCATCACAGTCAAGGCCCGGGAGCGCCCCTGATCAGAAGTAACAGTGCCTAGCGGTACCGTTGCATTTAATATAATATTAAAGGCTCCGCCGCTCCATTCATCTAGTATTCCATGCAGCCTGCTATGGCCACATCGAGTACTGCAATGCCGGGTCTCAGCGCTGAGGTGAGGGGGCCCGGGATCGAGCCCCCATTTCCTAGCACTGCAAGTCCATATGGCTAAGACCAGGCCCCCAAAGGGCCCGGTCGCACCCTCTGCAACAATTATCAGAAAAAAACATTTGTGTTGTAGAGAGGTACAAATTACAAATCTCTTTTATATTAGACAGGGAAGTCTTGCAGAGAGACTTTTAAGCCTTGTACCCACAAGTGAGTTTGTTCCACACAAGTGGTGGCTGGATTTATGGGTAAGGGTCCCATGTTTATTTTTGATGTTAGATTTTCTTTAAATCTACCATCAAAAATTGCCCCTCATATTCAAACAGTATGACTATGGTAATTATTAGATTTGTTATCCATGTTACTCTTTTCTTCTAAAATTAACTTTAAAAATGACACCAACAAGCCACAAGGGTTCTTGGTGGGGATTACCAAAACCCTCCATGCTTTAGGCTTCACAGGCTGTTCATCTGTCTCCCCTTCCCAGTTCTTCATCTACGCACACGCACGCACGCACGCACACACACACACACGTGCACATTCAGCACACAGCTGAAGGGGATATTGCTCCATCACAATATAACAGCATGTGAAGCTGTAACACAGAGGGGCTCTGGGGGCAATACCAAAGCCCTTCTAGCTAATTAGCATATTTTAAAAGTTAATTTAAGAAGGATGGAGGCCACAGATAACAGCCTAACCTGCCTATTTACTTTCCTTCTTCTGACAATCAAATAATGCTTGCCAGCTGGCCACCCCATATTTGGAGCATAGTTCCTCCTTTAGTTGCTTTGTGTGGCACTGCTTTGGTGAAAGCTGAACCCTCTGAAACCTGGATGTCCAACCTATAGTGGTTGAAGGTTGAAGGCGAAGATCATGTTGCTGCTCTGCAAATTTGCTGAAGTGACACTTGACCAAACTCTGCCCATGAAACCGAGTTAGAACGAGTATAATGGGCCGTGACTCGATTAGGGCTATCTTGACCAGCCAAGGAATAACATTTTCAGATGATATCTTTAATCCACCTGGCCAGTAGTATTCCTTTTGGAAGCACCATGGAACTGGACAAAAAGTGAATGATTTTCTGAAAGAGGTGGTTGCTTCCAAGTAGTTGATTACTGCCCTTCTGACAAGGTATGAAGAGATCTTTGATGATCATCCACCAGATCCGGAAAGAAGGCTGGAAGAGAGATTTATTAATGAATATTTTATGAAGATGAGTCTTTGGGTATGCTACCTGGTTGAGTACGAAAGCTAATGAAATCAGGGAGAATAGGTAAGTAAGGATCCTTGAAAGAAAAAGTGTTTTTAGGTCTATGATCAATTTGGCTGAATTTATAGCTACTAGGAATAAGGTCTTAAAGGAGATCCATTTAAATAAAGACTGCTGCATAGGTTCAAATGGTGACCTCTTGAGAGTCTGAAGAATTAAAGACAGTTCCAGGAATGAGCAAGTGAGCAATCAAATGATTGTTAGAGAACTTGGCTTCTAACTTCATTGATGGCTGTAAAGTGTACTTTTAAAGTGTTATACTTTAATCCCTTGTTAAAACATTCTTGCAGAAACTAAAGAATGGAAGGAAGTGAATTAAACACTACACCAGAGGAGCAACACCAATCCTTGAAAATCTTCCAAACTCTGTTATAGTTGCTGGTTTTCTTGAGGATAACAGAGTCTTAATTACAGATTCAGACAATCCAGCATCAAGGAGGTAGCTCCACTCAGCCTCCAGGCCGTAAGTTGAAATTGAAGAAGATGAGCCTTTGTTGGAAGCCATTATGAAGAATGACGTCCAGAAGGGAGGGAGATTGAAGCTTTGGTGTTCCAACGGAAGTCCGCATATAGTTTGCAAAAAATGTAGGCCTCCCAGACTATGAGAAATAAGATTCTCTGGTCTCATGAGACAAAAATTGAACTTTTTTTTTGTTAATTCAAAGCGGTATGTGTGGAGAAAACCAGGAACTGTTCATCACCTTGCCAAATACAATCTCAACAGTGAAACATGGCAGTGGCGGGGGGTGTGGCCAACTGCCAAACAAGCTGGACGCACCCTGTGTGAGCTCCTCTGCCTCTGCAGATAATCCTCGGTCATCCTAACCTTAAAGGGGGTCACACACCCCAGAGACCACCCCCACCAATCCCAGGGGACTCGCATGGTCCTATGGATACCACAACTACTGCTCACGGACTCTGCTATACCACCAGTTTAGAAGCTTCTCCTCTAGACTGGACTTTCAGGCATAGGGGTACCCCCCTGGCATCTGTTACGAATCCATCAGGACAGATTCCTGCTGTATTCCTCCCCCTTGTGTGCATCCTATGCTTGGTTCCTCTGCTGGTAGCCGAATACTGCACTCTGATACTCCAACATCAGGTCATTAGTGCTGGTGTACAGATTGAGTGCTATCTACTATCTCCATGCACCGAAGGCCTCGTAATTATTCATATATGTGAGCGGCAGCACCCCCCATCTCCCTGCCCTCATCTTGCAATTTATCCTGTGTCTCCCTGGATTTTGACAAAATTCTGTACAATTTGAGAAAAAGGGTGGTAACTCTCCCAGGCGTAGTATGTGTCCCTCTAAGGACTCATCGGCTGCTGATAAGCTGAAAAAAATTGCCAATGGCTTCAATCTGGATGGCACTCATACGGGGCCCAACTCAATCTTCTGCAGCAGCATCCCCTGCATCAGCATCCCCTACATCAGCATCCCCTGCATCAGCTTTTGTGACACTGAAGGAAGTGTCACAAAAGCTTATGACAGCGATACTAGAAACCAAGACCTCTGTGATCACTAAGATTGATGAAGTGAGGGTTGATGGTTTGCTCCGTCAAGACCTGCAAAACCTTAGAGATGGAGTATCCCCTGCTGAAACCCACATTTCTGACGTGGATGACAGAACAACACGTATTTCTGATAATCTTAGAGAACTGTTGCGCAAGGTCGAGTTCTGGTGCCAAAAGGTCGATGACCTGGAGAACAGGTGTCGGCATAATAATCTATGCATTCTGGGCCTCCCTGAGAGGGCCAAAGGTCATAGACCAGCTGAATTTGCAGAGCGTTGGCTCAGGGAGCTCCTTCCAAATGCCCCATACATGTGGTGGAACGTGCTTATAGGGTTCCTGCTAAAGCTCCTCCCCCTTACGCCCCCCCCCCCCATGGCCTAGCATGAATGCTGAATTGTAAGGATCGGGATACTACTTTGCAGTATTTGAGAATACTACAGTCTCCAATATTTCCAAGCTGCAATATCATTTACTCCATGGCTTATCCAGCTAGGCTTCAAGTAATAGATGGATCGGTCTTCTCTTCTCCTGCAGAAGCAGATGAGTGGCTGGCTTGTTACCGGCGCTTTCCCAGGTGTTAGTACCTGGTGATATCCTCTTTTCTCTTCCAGGGACTTGGTTCTTTGCTGTTCTGGGACATTACAGGCTGGGTGAGATATAAAAATCTTTACATAGATCATTCTGTTGTGTTTATCCAGAGGGACAGATTTTCCTTCATTTGGGCGAGTAGCTGATGTATCGGCAGGCTTGTTTGTGAATTGACAAACAGCAAATTTCAGCTGTTATGTGGGTCTTTCCCCCATAATTATCTCTTTAGCCACTTTTAAAATAAGGCTCAACCAAGCTGGTTTGATTTTTTTCCTTGTTGGAAATGTTTTTTTGTAAATGGTCGAGTGGGAGTGAGTTGGGGAAATACAAGGTAACAGGGTTGCCACTGCTATGCTCTGATATTGTCCTGGGGCCTATATCCTGCGGATTCTGTATTAGTGTCTGATTTCAATGGCAGGGTGTAACATTATATCATGGAACGTGAGGGGCTTGGGGACTCCTGATAAGAGACGTGCAGTCTTTTCCCATGTTAAGCGCTACCAGCCTCATATTTTGTGCAATAGTCATATTTTGAAGTTGGCAATCAATCAGGTAAGCTGCTAGCTTGGTTAGCTTCCATACAACTACTGAAATCGCTGAGTGTTTAGATGAGCCTACATTTCCCGTCTTTTTCCCTCAATTGCTCAATTGCTGGAGGCCCCTATAACTGAAGAGAAGATCACTGAAGCATAAGGCATCAGGCCCTGATGGTCTCCATTTAGAGGTCTACTTACAATATGCAGCATCTCTTACTTCCAACCTACTAGCCGAGAGGCTTTCGATAGGGGTTGTCCCTCGCCCTCCCTCAACCATGCCACTATTGTGGTGTTATTGAAGCTGGGAAATTACCCAGAGGAGTGTGGCTCATAAAGACTACTCTCACTCCTTAATAATGACTACAAAGTATTAATTAAAATCCTGGCCAATCGCTTAAGTAGAGTGATATTGGAAATTATACATCCCTGGTAGAAGTTATATTCCAGGTGGGTGGTGGGAACAACAAGTTTGGGCTTTGGCCTTGCTAGACACGGCCAAGGCATTCGATTCAGTAGGATGGCCATACCTGTTGGCAGTACTGGAATGATTCAGGTTCGGGCCTAGATTTCTCAAGTGGGTCTCTATACTGTACAGTTCCCCTACTGCCAAGGTGCTGGTGAATGGTTTTCTCTCACTCTCTTTTTTCCCCCATAGAGGCACCAAGCATGGGTGTCCCATTTCACCGCTCCTGTTTGCAATTGCGATGGAGCCCCTGGTCATCTGTATTTGCATTGATGCTGCTCTTCAGGGGGTATGAGTGGGGGGTTGGGAAAACAGAATTAGCCTTTATGGCGATGACGTAGTGTTGTACATGGCTTATCCTGCTGCCACCCTTTCTAGGGCCATCTCAATTATAAATAGGTATGGCGACTTCTCTGGCCTGCTCATTAATTGGGATAAGTCCTTTCTGATGCCACTATGTAGGAAGGACTATGGTTGGGGCCCTGAGTCCTGCGGGCTTCAAATAGTGGAAGTATTTCAATACCTGGGGGTACATTATTGTATGGGACATCTCCTACTCCTTTTCTCTTAATATTGCCCCTTTGGTAACTTATCTCAAAGATAAGGTAAATACTTGGAAGCTCCTGCCTGTGTCTGTAGCCGGGGGCATAAATTTACTTAACATGATTGCACTGCCTAAACTGTTGTACACTCTACAGCAGATATCCCAGTGCCCGGATGATTTTTTCACTCAGCTGGACTCTGGGGGAGTGGACGTGCCAAGCTTCGTCTGTCCACTTTGCGTTGCCCTAAGGTACAGGCAGGGACCGCTCTGCCGGACCCCTTTTTGTATTACCTGGCAGGTCAGCTTTAATATATTTGTAGTTGGGTGTCACCTAGACAGATGCCAGATGCTGAATGCCACCCTGCCCGGTTCTTCTGCCTACGCTACCTGTGGCCCGTGTTGGAGCCTGTTGATTATAAGCCTAGCCATCTTCTCCCTCTGCATAGGCTGGCCAGGTAGGTTTGGTCTCATGTTAAGAAGTCAGCGGCAATAGGAACCCTTGTCCATGTTCCCCTTTGTTCCAACCCAAGGTTGCTTCATTTGAAAGATTTGCAAGATGGTTCATACTGGACTGCCAAGGGCCTGGTGAACATTTCTCAACTTCTTGGGAGGATGGAGAGCCTCTCTCTGTGGAGGCAATTTTATCCTCTTTTGATGTCCCTGATGCGAAATCTATAGTTGTTTGCAGCTGCGGCAAGCTTTTTTGGCTCCGTTCCCAGAGATGGCTTTCTCCTCATTTCCACTTATTGGTGTTCTGTGCTCTCAGGTTCCTAGAGGTCTGGTGTCCGTTATCTATACACACATCCTTTCTGAGCATTTGGAAGGCCCTGCTCTGCCAGTCAAAGCCCGATGGTAGGCTCTCATTCCTTCATTATCAGATGAAGACTGGGGGATGGCCCAGGAGTCTCACACCTTGGTATCACCAGCAGCCAATGATAGGTTAATTCAGTTGTTTATCATCCATCAATGCTATATAACTCCAGTCAGGTTGTTCTGTATGCATAGATTGACAAACTCTAGATGTCACAGATGTTGATCGGACCGGGCCGATTTCATCCATCTAATATGGACTTGCGATTATATTGCCGTATTCTGGAGAGATGTATTTTTTTGCTGTCTGGCATCGTGAATAAATCAGTTCCTGCTTCGCCGACCTTATGCCTATTGGGTATTACCCAGGAAGATGACTGGTCCGATTATGAAACTATGTAGATAAAACAAAACAAATGAAGGAATACATTCGGTATCCTTTTTTCTCTTCATACTCCCAAAGACTGTACCGCATCTTGGCTTTAGCCCCCCCAGAACACCCCGACTCCTAGCCTGGTTCTTGCAAGTGGTTAGTGTGTTTGCATCACTAGTGGTGCCTGCCCTTTGCACTATTTTTGTGATTGCCCATTAAGAAGATATTTTTCTGAAAGAAGCACCGTTTTTGGCCCATAAGGCTTTTGCTATACGCTGGGTGGCTGATCGTTCTGCTACTGTCTCTCAGTGGAAGAAATTAGTTAATCTGACTATACCTTAAGAGAATATAGTTTACAAAAACTGTGGATGCCCGGATAAGTTCCGTAGAGTGTGGGCCTTCTGGTGCTCTTCCCCAGATACCCTTTTTAATGTCTGCAGTATGAGAGAATCTCTTGTCCCTTTTTAATGAGTGCAGTACTGTAGTTGTTATTAGAACTTCCTATACTATAATTGTAACTGGGTACGGGCACCCTTCCTGCATTCTTCTGAGTATTGTCGACAGGACGGATTCTTTAATCTCCAGATATAGGCTGGCAGTTAAACTTGTTGCCTTACTATTGTTACTACTTTTTTCTTTATCTTTATTGCTCTCTTGACACCACTTGACCAGGAAGGTTATTGTTACATCTATATGTTGGGGAGGGGTTTATTAAATCGTTGCTTTTGGGCAGAATTTATCATACATGCTGAATGATTGCATAATGATGTACAATGTTATCTCTGATGTACCTCAACTAATGCTCCTTGTTTTGTGATGCTGTACTGTTTCATTTCTGTGCCAATAAAGCGATTTAAAAATTGGGGTATTTTTCAGATGCAGTGACAGGACGAATAGTTGCAAATGAAGGAAACATGAATGCGGCCAAGAACAGAAATATCCTGGATGATTATCTCTTCCAGAGTGCTTCAGAACAATTCCTGACTGGCCAAGCCAGAGCCCTGACCTAAACCAGCTTGAGCATCTATGGAGAGAACTGAAAATAGCTGACCAGCAACCAAAGGGACCTGGAGAGAATCTGCTAGGAAAAGTCAGAGGATCCCCAACTCCAGATGTGAAAAACTTGCATCATTCCCAAGTAGACCCATGGCTGTACTAGCACAAAAGGTGCTTCTACTCAATACTGAGCAAATGGTCTGGATACTTATGACCATGTCATATTTCAGTTTTTCTTGTTTAATAAATTAGCAAAAATATCTACATTTCTGTTTTTTTTCTGTCAAAATAGGGTGCAGAATATACATTAATGAGCAAAAAAACTTTTTTCGATCTTACCAGTTGGCTACAATAAAACTATAAAGGGGTCTGAATACTTTTCGTACCCATTGTATATGCACCCTTGCCCAGGTAACTGCTTCTAAAGCCGAAGTCATCAGACATAGTACTTTCATTGCCTGATGAATTGACAGCTAGTGTGAAAATGAGAATCAATCATGAAACCTAGGAACCTGATCCATTCAACTGGAGTGATTTATTTAGGTTTATTAGAAAGCCATGAGACATTAAAACTTCCTGAATCACCTGCAGATGCTGAGACAGAGTTGCCTCGGAGTGGACTAATAAATGAATGGAGGGCTGGTGTTAGATGCGTTAATGTGGGGATCCACAAGTATGCATCAACATGGCCAATAGGAGGGGGAGACAAAAAGCGCAAAGGATTCAAGTGTATTGTTTGATAAGGAAAATATATAATAGAATGTCTCTCACCTGGTTCAGTGAAAGAACGTAAAATAGATGGAGGGACTGCTGCCGACGGGACTCAGGTCCGGGCAAACCAGAATTGACGGACTTGGCTGTGTGCTGAAGAACCACGAGGACTCGTCCCGTTCTGGAGACGCTGTCACACTCAGAGAATAGACTGGGATGGTGTATCCATAAAACCAGTTTTAATAAAAAGTAAAAGGTAAAACACTACGCGTTTCGGCCCCGGGCTGGAGCCTTCGTATGTAATTATCCACCTGACGAAGGCTCCAGCCCGGGGCCGAAATGCGTAGTGTTTTACCTTTTACTTTTTATTAAAACTGGTTTTATGGATACACCATTCCAGTCTATTCTCTGAGTGTGACAGCGCCTCCAGAACGGGACAACTCCTCGTGGATCTTCGGAGTGGGCTAAGACAAGCCAGTCATTAAGATAAAGGATTATAGTTATCCCTATCATCCGAAGAGGCTCCGCCAGAACTACAGAAATTTTTGTGAACACTCTTGGAGTCAGAATTATTCCGAATGGAAGACATCAAAATTGTAGATGAAGAGTCTTTGACTAATGAATCTTCCGTGTGCCGGAAGAACAAGATCAATTGATGCCATAAAGAATTTTTTCTGGAGGACCGCTATGAAAAACTGAATTGTATCCATTGTAAAGTGTTTCTTTTTCTAGAAACTGATATAAATAAGTTAGATCTATGAAAAGACACCTTTCGTCAACTGGCTTTGGAACCAAAAAGACAGTGGAATAAACTCCCTTGCCATATTGGGATGACGGAACCATTTCTAAAGTATTATTTCTCCGAAACTCCTGAATATTGAATAAAAGCTTCCCACTGTAACGGTTGACGACAAATATGGGTGAAAAGTGAATTCCCTCAGGATTGTAGATAAAACACAGGGGGCAGACGAGGCAAGATAGCCACGCAAGATAGCAAGAATTAAATCTTCCCCCTCTTGAGAGGACATGGAATCATAGTTCTGCTGGCCTACAGCCGGGGAACTTTCTTCTTGTAATGTTTGAACTATATCTGGGCACTTTTATAGTTAAGCTCATGAGAAAGCTGGCTTAGCCATATTCTTAGACTACTGTGACCGAGAATAAGGCTGCTTTACAAGCTGTCAAAAAGATGCCTGATAAGTCTTATTCCAGGAAGAATATGCTTTTCTATCTAGAGGACCAAGCAACAGGCCAGCCTCTTCTGAATAAAACAAAGTTTTATTGGATAACTTTACAAGCGGGAGGCAGGTGTGAACCTAGCCTCTCTGCTGCCTGAGGCGAATTATAGAAAATCCCACCCCCTCCCCCAGATCATAGAGTTTAGTAGTAATATTCAATTGGGGTACCCAAAGGTCACAAAATTGATAGAGAAGCCCTATGCTCTCTGCCATATATTATACCCTCTTTCCTGCAGCTGTCCCTTTTCTGTGGCTGCCTCCTGCTCTTTTTTCTGTTTTTTCTGTTGTTCCACAGTATAAGAAAAGCACCTAATTTTAGATAAATCTCCCAGGGGCACAGGTTATTTGCCACACATATACGTGCCCAAGGCAGGATTAGCAGCACCTGGGAGCCTGGTAGATCAATATTACTAATCCTTAAGGACCTGATTCTGTTGGGACCTAAAGATAAAAATAAATACTGATGTGGCCTATTTTCACAACTCCAAAAACGACCTCTTCGCACGATATATTTCTTACCCAGAGACCACTGTGAGAAGTAGTGGATAAAACATAGAGTAATACCTTCTGGTAAAAATAAAGTTTAATTTAATCCATTCTGCTTACTAACACAAGATACAAAACAGGCCTTTCCATAAAATCAGTATAGTGCATGTTTGGCATCTCTGCCCAACCCAGGGTTTCGCCAGAAATCAAGGCTTCTTCCGGACATTCTGTCTGTAGTGATACATGTTGCATTATACAGATGTTACATTATACCCATATTCTGAAGGGTATAAACAATACCAAAAAAACCTAACTTGTAATAAGTAGGTTTAGTGCTTCCCACCTCCCAAAATATGTAGTAGTAAGTGGTCAAAAAGTCAGATGTACCCTATAACACTGTGAATCTAACCATTTCCAATACTAACCTGTTTATCAGTCCTTGTTTACAATTTTGGTTGTCCCTGGATCAGAATGTAAATCTTCTGGACTATGGTCCGATTCTTCTCATAAATAGCTTCTGCATACTGCAGTGCTCTCTGCCTCCTGTAGCAAGCAGCAGTGTACAGAGACCTACTCTACTAGCTACAGAAAGATAAGGTATTTATCGAGGGTTTGGAGGCATATAGAAGAGCTGACTGTGTGTGATATAGACAAGTTAGGAGAGCTGTAGCCATTGGGGATAATTTATCTTTACTTTTCTTAATTTCTTTTTCTGTCTTTTTTGAGACAGACACTTTTTTGGCACATTGCACTTTTTGCGTCTTTTTGGGGACATTTTAAGATGCCCACAAGACATTTGTTTATCATCATTAAGACACATTTATCCTCTATTCCAGATGTGCTAAATGTCGCAAATGACATTTATCATTTCAAAATTTTAGACATTTCTTGGTGCAAAAAAAAAAAACTCCAGACAAAACCATACCTAAGGAAAATGTAGAAAATTGAAAGAAATATCAGAGACATTTGTGCAACATTTTTGAGACAAGGAAAAAGTAAGATTCATAAATTACCATAAATCATAAATGTTCTGCTACAAAAACGTAGCAGAAAAAAAGACAGACAAAAACAAGTTAAAACAGAGATAAATATCCCCGTTGTGTTTTTTCTCTGGACAATTTCATCTCTCTTTTTCTATGTGTCAGATACAAATAGAGTATTCATGAGCAATCCGGGTCTGGGCGCTGCATGGAAGCAGACATGTAACCTGTACCTCCCACTACTGGTCACCTTATACAAGCAGCATTAGCAAAAACAAGCTGGTAGGGCAGCTCGAAAAGGGTCCCAGGCAGGGACTGAGACACCCCCCCGGGATTACCTGTTGGCCCCGGCTCCACACCGGATCATTTTTTCTCCAGGTCCGTGGAGAAACTGGTACCACAGCCTGCAGCACCACAAGTCTCCCTGCCTCAGACACGGTGTTCCAGCGCCACAAAAAAATCAACATCAGTGCTAGCTGTATAAAATGCTCCTGCCGCAGTGATCGATCCTCCAGCCAGCTCGGGAAAATTGAAACACCAGGAGCAGACTCAAGCACAACAATGGATAAGAAGTGCCTCTCCTGCACCGTAGGCTCCTAACCATGTGAAGTCCTACTGGGAAACATCTTGGGCAGACATTACAGCAGCTACGGGCCTTGCCTCCTCCTCCCACAACCAGCAAAGAGAGAGAGTTTTACCCCCTGTAGTCAGCAACAGCAGCCCAGGTGCCCCATCACAACATTATCCAACTGATAACTGACAACCCAGGCTGGATCGCTGCATAATGCGGACTCCCCTTCTTCCTCCATGGGTTCCCCCTATTGTGACCATTACACCTACACCTTACACATACATCAGGAGGATGGAAGTCTTCCTGCAGGGTCCTATGTGGTTCCCACCAGTGACCAGTCACAACCCTCTTTAAGTCCCTCCAGACCATGGCAGTCTGTTCTCCCATGCTGCTGCCCCTTCCCCCCCCACCACATCAGTATGAAAATCCTATCAAGCCCTCTATGGAAGCCTGGCCTCAACGTTTGCCCAAGGGCTCTCCCCCTGCTGTTACCATGACCGAGTGGCATGTTCCCCCCTGAGGAACACTTGAGTGCCACTGTGCTGTGCCCCTGACTGGGCTGGCTCCCAGAAGCTACCACTGGGACTCTCCTAACAGCCATATCCTTTCTGAAGGTCCTCCTACAAATTTCTCACCTACTTTATCCCCAGAGATGCAATTGTTGCTTCAGAATATACCTACTAAAGAGGATTCCAAGGGTGTAATTGAAGAGGTCAAAGACACATTTCATACTGAGCTACACTCAGTGAACACTTGCACTCCTTAGTAGACAGAGTGGATTGCCCGGAGTCTGCTGATGATACAAGACTTTATGTTGCTTAACTCCAGGAGAGTACTGCTTCTCAGGCCATTATTATAAGGGACGTGAATCGCCATATTGAAGCTTGTAACAACCTAAGAGTTTTTTGGCATTCAGAATAAAATGTCCCTGAGGGCGCCAAGGCACTACTGGAGTCTTTGTTTAATGAAATCCTAGATCAGTCACTCACCCACAGGATCAAATTTGATAGAGCCCATTGGGCACTGGCTCCCCGGAGTACCACCACTAGACTAAGGGACAAAGCTTGTTGTGTGACTGACTTTGAACTTAAGAAGTCAGTAGGCATGGTTTATTACCACTTCTCCCTTCTCCACTGCTCACAGAATCCCACTGAAGTAGCACAATGCATAGAGGTCATTGGGTCTTAAGGGACTCATTCCCCCTGCAACTGGGGTTCCTATAGATACCCCAGTTACTTCGGAAAACTTGTAAAAGGAAAAAATACATAGTGAAAACAAACATACACAAAAAAATAAATATTTTTTTAAATATATTCATATAATTCATATTCATATAATAAAAAAAAAAACACCACACTACAAAAAAAATCACCATAGTTGCCCCGTTTGCTCAAGACTAAACAAACGACCAAAACAAAATAGGCAATTCATTATGTTAATTTTGAGTTCATTTTAAAACTAAAAAAATCATGGGATAGAGCATCTCAACAAATGCCAGCAGATTACAGTCCACTTATCCAATGAGCAAAACCCTAGGGAATTCCTAAAGGAGACCCAGAGTAGCCATCGAAGGTGGAATTGGAACCCAGCCTCAATCCGAATAATCATCCAGCACCACCATCTCCTCCATCCTCAAAATGTATGTAATTTCCGCAGACCACATTGCTCTATAGGGGAGATATCTTCTCCGATATCTCCTGCATTACATTGCATAAAAAATGTGCCAACTCTTAGGGATAAAGTCATTCTGAAACGCTGGTGTTTCACCTTTGTCTTTGGACATTCTGGAACCTAAACACATTTGCAGTGGTTATGGTGACCGGAGGGTTTGGAGTATATGTGACTCTTCCTTCACTTTATTTTTCTTTCTTTGCATTCTTCTGTCCCTCCCCACTGGAAGGCAGATACTGGAGGATGTCATTGACGCCTACGGAAGTTGTGAGGCTTTTTCCCTTCTTCAATACGCATTATGGCTCTGATGGAAATGTGAGCACAGATGTAGTTATCTTACAAGAAACTAATTTTGACGCTTCTAGCTCATGTACTTTGGCCAAGGGCACCAACTGGACGTCATATCTTGCTAATAGGGCTAGACATTGAGGGGGAGTCACCACCCTTATAGCTACCTCCTGCCAGATACAAGTCACCAAAACTATTACTGTGGTCTCTTTCACCACAGGCTTTAGAAACACTGACATAAGGCTACTGGTCCTTTAAAATTTGCTGCAACACAGTTCATGTGCCATAGGATACCTCCACCATATGTTAAGGATTTCACACTGGTCTTGAATGCCATCTTACATACTGTCAGACATTTTAAAGACTCAGCATTCATTTCACATAACTTTGTGTAGTGAAAACTAAAGTTTAGGTGGGGTTCGTCCCTCAGCACACAAAGACTTAGTGCTCACTAGCACCACCTAGAGGAAGGTATCCAGGTGAACATCTGGGCATTTTGTTTATGTGAAGATAGCCAATGGTTCTACATTCCTTTGTGTGCTTACATCCAATAGTGTTGCATTTCCAGGGTCAAACCACCCAATAGTATTGCCTGCTTGTGTACTAAAGAAAAGGACAGCGAGTCTTTCCTGTGTTACTCCATTCCAAGCTGGAATACAAAGACTCATATAATTTGAAATTCACCTTTACAATGAGGAGGGGAGTTTGAGCCCCAGATAAAAATCTCTAAGAATATGTAAAGGGGTTAGGCTCGGGATGGTAGTCTCCTGGGGTAGAATACAAAAATACAGATGGCACCTGCATATTCAATAGATGTCCATAAATATAATTAAAAAAAGCTAAGGGTGTCGCCATGCGTGGAACCTCAGAAGGTTCCCTGGGTCCCAGACAGGGACAGGAAACCACTAAAGACGCGGCCCCACCGTCATCCTTCAAAGTTCTGGGTTTCCTGTCCTTGGAGGCGGACTCCTCTCTCCAGTTGGGTGGTGAGGGGGAAATGCATTTAACATTTCAATTGGTGTATGTGACCTACTACATTCATATTGGGGGTTTTATGAAAAGGGTCTGAACAGAGCAGTGCAGAGTTAGACTTAATGTTCTTATTCTGTGGCCGATTATGTATCTGGAGTAGTTTACAACTATGGAGCTTACTTTAGACCAGCTATCAGTTGGTCTAGTTTCCAACTAAGTTTCTGGCGCAGCTGGGCCATGCCAAGTCAGAAAATCGGTTTTAAACCCTTTTTAAAGGTGGTCCAAGCAATTTTAGGTGCAAATGACTCCAGAATTCTAGAATAGACAGATCTCCATTGACTTTACAATGACATTGTACTGAATAAAAGACACTTTGAAGCATAATACACTTTTATTGAAAGACTAAAACCATAAAAAAAAAATAAAACCTTTATGCAAAAGCTCAAAAAAAAAAAAAAAAAAAAAAAGGGCAGTAATGCTAAGATTATAAACATTCGCTCAAGTACAAAAATGTAAACATTTACCAAAGAATCTAATAAAGAACACTTATCACTTAAAAGGCTACTGAAAATAAATATTCGGACCCTGCCTATTAAAAAAAAAAAATTATAGAATTACATTTGGAGGTATTGATTTGGGTATCAAACACTTTTTTTTAGCTCCCTTTGCTTTATAAATCACAGCGCCTATAGAAGGGCGGTTTCACGCAAGATCTATCAGAAGCATTTGCAAGAAAGACTGTTGCATTGAATTGCGTTACTGTTCAATGGACTGAACTTGCATTGGACACCATTCGGAAAACCTCGTCTTCATTGAACTGCTTTACCAGGCACAAGCAAAGAGCTGTGGTATGGTTCGGGGAAGAAAGGCGAATTGAGACTAATATCCCCCATAGGCCCCTTCCACACTTGCGAGTGTGATGCACTGAACTCACATCACACTCGCAGCGGGAGTTGCTTGGATCGCCCGGTCTGGAAGCTGCAAACCAGAACTGAACTGACATGCCGAGTTCAGTTCCGGTTTGCAGTGTTCGGGCTTGGCGATCCAGGCAGGTGAGAAAAGGGGCCGTACTCTTCACTCACAGGGGTCCAAGAAAAAAAAAAAAAAAATTACTAATATATATATATATATATATATATATATATATATATATATATATATATATATATATATATATATATATATATCTCATGTATAAGCAGAGGTTTTTCTGAACAATAAAATTAGCTGAAAAACCTCATTATGGCTTATACAAGAGTAAAAAAACAAAACTACTTAAATACTCAGAGCTCGGCTTCCTTGATGCTTAGCGCAGCTCCTCTTCCGTCTTCTCTGCGCTGCTCCAGTTCCCGCAGCTCCTCTTCTGTGATGCTCCGGTCCCCGAAGCTCCTCTTCTGTCTGCTGTAACAGCCGGCACAGCTGCTGCCATGCGCTCTGCCAGCCGGCCGCTGATTACTTCGTATGCGCTGGCCGGCAGAGCACATGGACGCATCTCTGCTGGCTGTTACAGAAGATGAACAGCAGGGACCAGAGCAATGGGCAGCCACAGCGAACATCGGGACCACCCGAAGGAGATTATGAAAGTTTATTTATTTATTTTTTTGAAGTGCTGGGCAAACTGGGGGCCTGGCTGGCTGTATACTACTGGGGGGCGGTGACTAATGCATTTCCCACCCTTGGCTTATGCTCGAGTATGTACTGTATTGTTTTTGACAATATTTTAAGAAAAGCTCTTTGTACAGCAACTTTATCTGCATCTGAGCCATGTTAAAAAAATATATTTATAATGGGGTTTTCATTTAACTTGCTGGACCTCTGAAGGAAACAGATGTGGGGAAAGAATTCAACACTTTCCAATACAGATTGTGCCTATTATACTGTGTGTTTATAATGTATGCATTTTTTAAAAATGTGTTTTTAAAAAGGATTCCAATACAAAAACAAAATTAACAAAAAAAGTTTTTTTTTTAAAAAAATGGGATATTTATAATAATTTCAATATATGCTCATATGTATACACAATATAAGCAGCTTCTTATATGATGATCACTATGAGGAGCTTTCCCTAGTAGGGTTGGTGGAATAACCTTAATAGGGCAACAGAAGTATATTAAATCTTAATGCATCAAACAATGTTACTCCTACATAAAAGGCGATAAGGAATTAAAGAGAAAAATACACTGCCATTCAAAATAAACAGTGAAAACCCTGTTGAAATAATGTGCAGTTATTGCATGTATACTTCTGAATAATGGATTGTCAAAGTGCGAAAGTTCGCAAACATGAGAAGGAGAATATGGCTTCCTTCGCCAAGTCAATATATGCACGGAATTGCACATTATTTAAGCATCAATAATGTTCTCTGTTTCACAGGATTGACAATAGTCATTTAACATTATGCAGCACATCATTATATTATTTACAATTGGCTCCTCCTTTGAAAAATTGCTGCGCTTGGCAGAGATGAATGATAGTCTTGTACAGGCAGTAACACAAAACTGAAGAGTCTACTGCTACGATGAGGCCCTCTTCTGTTCACCGAAAGGAGATTCATACACCTCCATGGGAGGACAAGTGCACACCAAATGTTGGTCTCCATAGATGTCATCAATCCGAGCGATTGTTGGCCAAAACTTACTCTCTGGTTTGACGAAGGGCTGGAATAAGGTGAAGACAAGTAATCAGGATTATACATTTTTCACATCACACATTGAAGAAAGGTGCGTGTGAGTGTGCGCACACGAGATTGATTGTATGTGTATATCTATCACACCACAAGTATTAGCATCCAAAATGCACATAACCACAGCTCAAGAGAAAAAACATCTTTTGGAGTTTATGCAGTAATCTCCTCAAAATTGGAACCACCAAATGCTATAGGAATAAACGCCTACACACATATGTGCATTTAATTCTGTACGGCAATGTATTGGCATTTAGTCAAGCTTCTATGTAGTAGCGATTTGTAATTCAGTACCCAATTTTAAAATAGGATAATTTATCCAAGTGTATTGAGTTATTCTATTGGTGTTGTATGTTAGAGGGAAAAAAAATTGTGGTAGGTTTCCAAAAACAAGAAGGATAAGGTTGTCAAACAAATAGCCCTTACCAAGGGGAATGCAGCCACCTCCCGTGAGTATGGGCGGTCCCAGTTGGAAGATGCAATGCAAGTTAGTGTGTGGGGAGACATCTGGAGAAAAAAAAAAGTTCAGAGTAAAAAGTTAAATATTTAAAAAAAATAAATAAATCAAGAAAAATATATTAAAACGTACAGTTTTAAAAGAATTTAGCTTTCCACACTAATGTATAAGGCATGTAGCTCTATACATCTGATGACTGCCATGACAGAATTCCTTGGAATTTGCATGTCTTGTATAGTAGTGGAACCCAGGCATTCCTTTTCTGAGAATAGAAATAAGTAAAGTACCTTGGTCCTTGGGATAAAACAGGGGACAGACATGCTGTCAGTGTATAAAGAAAAGACCCAAGTGTGAAGCACTTTTGCTTTCACGTGAAATTTTTCTTTGAATCCTCACAGTATAACAAAAAAAATAAATAAATAAAAAAAATATACCAACACAATTTCACTCTGTTCTCACTAGACTTGCTCAAAAATTTAGCCAAGTTCACACTTGCAGCTTCCATTACACAACCTGTTTTTGTTTAATCTTTTTTACATTTGTTAACAGTGGGGGACAGTTCAGTTCTTGATCGCATGTTTTAGGGAAAATAGACAGCTCAAGCCTAGCAGTCAATCAGCCCATCTGAACTAGAATCTCCTAGTAGAATAATAGTTAACATACCTTTAAAGGATTAATTCTGGAGTCCATTCTTCCATCCTCAATATCAGCAATTTCCTGTCTTATATTGATCATGGCATCACAGAAACGGTCCAACTCAGCTTTGTCTTCAGATTCAGTTGGTTCAATCATAAGGGTGCCAGCAACAGGCCATGACATAGTTGGAGCATGGAAACCTAAATAAATGTTGGGTACAAAGGGTATGAAATGATTATAACTGAAAAAATAAAATAAAATAGGTGGATATCTTTTAAAGTGTGCAGTGCAAAAATTGTTGCAATTATGATTCACACTTTTCAGAAGCAGTTGTGTGCTTTGTTTTATTTTTTGCTTACAGAAGTAGCCTATTAGCGGAGCAGTTTTAGACAGATTTATAAATTACATTTAAAAAAAAAAGAAAAATAAAACAGTCACTCCAATTTCAGTTGTGTGAACATAGCTGCATGTTTTTCTTTTGCCATATTTAGTTAAAGGACATCTACCACCAGGATGAAAGACTGTGCAACTGTGGTGTTAGTGGAGCCTGTAGCCCCTCAGGCTCATTTGCATACTGTGTCTTTTATTCTGCCCTTTAATTTGAGTATATATGGCAATTTATTAGAGTATAAGCCTAGTTTATCAGCACAAAAAAAATGTGCTGAAAACCCAAACAGGTTTTACCAGGTTTTTGTGGTAAAATTAGGGGCCTCGGCTTATACTCGAGTATAATACACTTGGGCCTTTTGACAAAAATCACCCAATTACTAGTTCTCTTGAATTCGTGAAATGCCCTTCTGGAAAGAGTGAGAAGAAAAAAAAAAAAAAATAATAATAAGGAACAACAAGCATGGGACTTCTTTACCATGATTCACATAAATTACCATAATCTTGCAGCCTTTTTGCTATGTCTACAGCTTCTATATTAGCAGATTTTTTGAATGGCCTAACATCCAGGATAAATTCATGAGCCACACGTCCTGAAAGATATTTAAAGCCATAAAAATAAAACACTTAAGGAATATAACTGTACATTATCTCTTCATTTGTGAGAGGATCTATAGCAGCTATATTTTAGCATTTACATTTATTGTATATATCAGGTTGTATTTACCAATGATATTAGAAAACATCTACCATCAGTTTACTGATATTAGAACACACAAGTTCTAATAAGTTCCTGTGGAACATCAAACTTTTATTATAACTTTATATGTAGCAGAGCCTCAGGGAGCCTGGTATTTTAAGTTATGCACTCCGCCATACTGCTAGCGGTCCTGCCCGTTACCCAGCTATGCGCTGGGGGACAGAGGGGTTAGGAGCTTTGATAGCTCAGGAACTTATTAGGACACATCTACCAGTAAACTGCTGGTAGATGTCCTTTTAACAGGGATTGTGTATATAAATAGGAGTTGTAAAAAAAAAAAAAAAGATGCTCTCAATAACTTAAATTTTTACATGTCACACTTGCCTCTAGAACCTCTGAATAAGACCTTGTAGTATTTTTCCAGCCTTTTTGACATGTAATTGGCATTCAGTATGGCAATCTCGGTTGCATGTTTAAGTCCTTTTGCGCCCATCAACTGTAAGAAATAGTAACAATTTATCCATTAAGGCACTTTGCATCAAGTCAATTTGGAAAAATTAGTTTGGGTTTATGAAGAGAATATAAAAAGCATTGAACGGTCCTGTGGACCTTTGTTTGCATCAATTGAGTCATTGGTGGGTTGACTTCCCGGGATGGATACAAGCATGAATAGAATCTTTTACACCTTGGGTAGTCGGCTCCCACATAGAATAGGATGGAAGCGCCATGTGTTTGAGCCCATAGGAGGCGAGTAAAGACATTGCTAGCTTTCGATATGGCTAGCACACGTCCTCAATTTTTAAGTCTTGTGCAGGTTGCCTTATTCTGACATCTCAGCAAACTGCTGCTGCCTGCTTTGGTAGCATAATGGAAGCTAATTTTTAAGGAAGGAGGGCGCTTGAGGGCTCTTAAAGGACATCTACCACCAGGATGAAGGATTGTAATCAAAGCCCACGGACATACTGGAGTGTGCACCCCCTTAAAGGATCCGCTTTTATTTTGCTACTTATGCCCAGTTTTTTTTTTTTTTTTTTAGAACTACAAAAATGTTATTATGCAAACATAGGCTCATAGATGTTAATGGAGACTGGAGCCCCTCAGGCTCATTTGTATAATTTTAAAGCCTTTTTTGCCTTTTGAAGCTCAGAGAAAAGCAGATCCTGCCAGAGGAGACACACACACCAGTATGTCAGTGTGTTTGGTTTACAATCCTTCATTCTGGTGGTAGATGTTCTTTGACTACATCAAAGAAAAGGGGTTCTTAACCTTTCATCGAACTATGGATAATTCAAGAGCTACATTTCTAAAATAACACAAACCTTTATATAGGCCCATGAAATGGGTAAAATTGCACTTGATCCCCATGGGGCAGCACTTATAGTGCCCAATGGTCTGGCATCATTGTCCTGTTGCAAGGTAATAACTGGATGGCTGGGTAGATATGGGGCAAGATGTTTCTTCCTGCAGGAAAATAGTATAGATGTTATAACTAATATATAAAAAATATTAACATTTTAAATAACTTGGATAAGAAATGTTTGTAGCGATTTTTTTTTTATAACTTACACTCCTATAGGCCCCATGCCAGGACCTCCTCCACCATGGGGTATACAGAATGTCTTGTGAAGGTTTAAGTGCGAGACATCAGAACCGTAGTCTCCAGGACGGCATATCCCAACCTAAAATGTATAAAAAAAAAAAATTGTATTTATTTTTTTTGCTTTATAAATATTGATTATAATCAACAAAAGGCTGACCCGATCTGTGGCTCAGAAGAACACAAAGCATAAACTAACAGAAGCAGAATGTTGAATTTTAATTTTTGGATTTCAGTGCAGCCATGCAAACCTTACCTCAAAAGCTGAACACTAAAATTCTGTAAGAATAAGACTTTAAAGTGGTTTATAACGCTTCGCTTAATTGTTTTTGTATTATTGATGGACTATCCCAGTGATTTTCAACCTTTTTTGAGCCGCGGCACACTTTTTATACTTAGAAAACCCTGGGGCACACCACCAACCAAAATAGCACAAAATGACACTAAAACAGTCATAAAAGGCCTCCCTTTACTAATAAAAAGACCCTAGCGGCCCCCCTTTACTAATTAAGAGCCCCTAGCGGCCCCCCTTTACTAATTAAGAGCCCCTAGCGGCCCCCCTTTACTAATTAAGAGCCCCTAGCGGCCCCCCTTTACTAATTAAGAGCCCCTAGCGGCCCCCCTTTACTAATTAAGAGCCCCTAGCGGCCCCCCTTTACTAATTAAGAGCCCCTAGCGGCCCCCCTTTACTAATTAAGAGCCCCTAGCGGCCCCCCTTTACTAATTAAGAGCCCCTAGCGGCCCCCCTTTACTAATTAAGAGCCCCTAGCGGCCCCCCTTTACTAATTAAGAGCCCCTAGCGGCCCCCCTTTACTAATTAAGAGCCCCTAGCGGCCCCCCTTTACTAATTAAGAGCCCCTAGCGGCCCCCCTTTACTAATTAAGAGCCCCTAGCGGCCCCCCTTTACTAATTAAGAGCCCCTAGCGGCCCCCCTTTACTAATTAAGAGCCCCTAGCGGCCCCCCTTTACTAATTAAGAGCCCCTAGCGGCCCCCCTTTACTAATTAAGAGCCCCTAGCGGCCCCCCTTTACTAATTAAGAGCCCCTAGCGGCCCCCCTTTACTAATTAAGAGCCCCTAGCGGCCCCCCTTTACTAATTAAGAGCCCCTAGCGGCCCCAGTTTACTAATTAAGAGCCCCTAGAGGCCCCCCTTTACTAATTAAGAGCCCCTAGAGGCCCCCCTTTACTAATTAAGAGCCCCTAGAGGCCCCCCTTTACTAATTAAGAGCCCCTAGAGGCCCCCCTTTACTAATTTAGAGCCCCTAGAGGCCCCCCCTTTACTAATTAAGAGCCCCTAGAGGCCCCCCCTTTACTAATTAAGAGCCCCTAGAGGCCCCCCCTTTACTAATTAAGAGCCCCTAGAGGCCCCCCCTTTACTAATTAAGAGCCCCTAGAGGCCCCCCTTTACTAATTAAGAGCCCCTAGAGGCCCCCCTTTACTAATTAAAAGGGCGGATCGCCGACGCGGGGCTTGTAGGTAAGTATGGGCGCAGAAACACGGGGGCGCGGCAGCAGCGCTACACAGGGGCACCATAGTTCGGGGGCACACTCAACCATGTGTTGCGGCACACTAGTGTGCCGCGGCACACAGGTTGAAAATCACTGGACTATCCCATAACTCAACTACCGAAAAAGTCGAGATATTAATAAAATAAAAGTTAACTAATCTTGAATAACCTGCTGTTCGACTGCTACTTTACAATAAATATATTATCACATGATAAAATAATTGATCATTTTTTGGTTAGAAGCATACTCACCTGGGCATTCATATTTGCTCCATCCAAATACACCTGACCACCATGTTTGTGTATCAGATCACATACATCACTTATATCCTCCTCAAAAACCCCATTGGTTGAAGGATAGGTAATCATTATGGCAGCCAAATTGTCCTTGTGTTTGTCCACCTATATGATATAAAAGAAATAAAAAATTTTAAAAAAAGTATATTATTAGTATATTTTCTTACCATTTCTCAGACTTCCTTCATGTAAGCATGACGTATAAAATCAACTTTTGTGTACTCACACAAAAGCAATAAAAGGTTTCTTGTGCTGAGCAAGAGCAGAAAGTAGGAGGAGGGCGTGAACCTGTTACAGCCAGTTAAGCTGTAGCACAGAGGGGCTCTGGTAACACCCCACCCTAGGTCTTCTGGTTCAAAAGCATAATCTTAAAAGTTGATTTTTAGAAGGAAGGAGGCCACATATAACAAGTAAATAGATTACCACATGTCACGCTGCCCATTTCTATGAGCAAGTGCCACTGGTTTATCATTCTTTATTCTGATGATTGATTTACTTCCAAGACTAGGTAGTCGGCTGTACATTTTGATTGCTGGGATGAAAGGGCATACCACTGAACACCTACCCAACAGAGTGCACTTCCTTTGAAACCTATACTTAAGCCTAGGTTATGAGTGTTTAGAGTCATATCCTTAGAGCTGAATCATGAAACCTGATATTCTATAGGTACTAAGAAGTTAATTGTAATCATTTGTAAAGTGCTACGGAATTTGATGGCCCTATATAAATAAGGAATCTTTATTATCATGCTTTCCTTATTGGTCTGATTTAGGCATTTGCATTCCATTGCATGGAATGTATCTTTATTTTCGTTCACCAAAACATATACATACACACACACAGGCGGTCCCCTACTTAACACCACTCGACTTACATACGACCCCTAGTTACAAACGGACCTCTGGATATTGGTAATTTATTGTACTTTAGTCCTAGGCTACAATAAACAGCTGTAACAGTTATCAAATGTGTCTGTAATGAAGCTTTAGTGTTAATATTCTTTCTTATAACAACCCAACATTTTTAAAATCCAATTGTCGCAGAGACCAGAAGAGTTCTGGCTGGGATTACAATTATAAAATATACAGTTCCGACTTGCATACAAATTCAACTTAAGAGCAAACCTACAGACCCAAATCTTGTATGTAACCCGGGGACTGCCTGTATATAGTTAGACATACTGCAGTCTGTTATGCTCCCCTTCAGGTGCCTGATTCAGCAGGAGATAAGTGTCACTTCCTCCTTTCCCGCTAATTTCGGCTAGTCCTCTCAGTCAGTGCTTGCATTAACCCCTTGCATTAACAAGTGTCCTGTGTGTAGGGGCTGCAATGTAAAATGTGGCCTATTTTGTTGTCCCAGCCAGCACTACTTGTAAGCGAGGGGGACAGAAGAGCACCACATATTCTGCATGCAAGTAATGCAAATAGGTGGTACTCATTCCAAAAACGCTCGTCTTTCAGTGGAAACAGATGCATTTTGATCAAATGCATCTAAAACACCAAATGTAAAAGCAGCCTCAGAACGTTGACAGCAGCAAACACTGGCTGCTGTGGATGTTACAGATGTTTACCCAGTGATGTAACTGCCCTTATACGAGCGTACACCACTCAGCAGGATCGCTATAGCTTGCTGTATACTGATCAGATGGATGCATAAAAGGAGGAGTCTGTCAGTAAAAGGGTGATGCCACACATGCCGTTTTGAACCCGTTTTTGGTCCGTTTTTAAGCAGTCCGTTAAAAAACGCATGCGTTTTGACAGGTTTTAGCAATTATCTTAATTAAAACTGGTCAAAAACTTTTGGACGGACTGGTTAAAAACTGACCAAAAACAGGTTCAAAACTCCATGTGTGGCATCGACCCTAAGGGTGAAGACACACATGGCGTTTTTAGGCCGTTTTTAGTTAGTGCGTTTTCAGATCGTTAAAAAACGCATGCGTTTTTAACGAACTAAAAACGGCCCAAAAACGCCATGTGTGTCTTCACCCTAAGGCTTGTTACACACTAGTGAGTGAGGTGTGCAACTTGCAGTGTTCACATAATACACACCAGTTTACAAAACATAATGTTATCAGCAATGTAATTAGGCATATCTCCTCACCTCAGCTGTTGTATTGCATCTTAAAATGCAGTGTGAACACAGCCGGAGAAAAATTTATAAAATGCATGTGGTTTACATATTACCATGCGATTGGCTGCTTTGACAGTGTTTTTATTCATTGCAGGAAGTGCAAGCAGCTGTGAAAATGTTAACACAGCTGATTACACTCATAGCAATGAAGAAAACGCTTTTAGACTCTTCAACTCAAGCAGCAGATAGGTTAGTTGCACCCCTGTTTAGAAGCAATGCTTCTCTTCCAGTTTCGTGCATAGAAGCCACTTTTGGAGACGTTGAGAGGTGTTCTGGGAGGATGCAAGTTTATAGGAACAAGAGGCTTGACACCTTTACTTGTTGTTGACAACTTTACTTGTTGAAAGCGAATTAAAAATAATGAACTTGCCATAGCTTTCAGATGTGATAAATCAATGCTTCCATCTTTATCAACTTCTACTGGCTGTATTTTCATTCCTGCCATCTGAGCACTTGCAGGATTGGTTCCATGAGCAGATTTCGGTATAAGGCAGACCTACAATACGAGAGTGCCAAATTTACTTATATGATGGTTTTTGATCAGATGAATTCCAAAGAACAAACAAAAACAAATGAACAATACTAAATATAAGTGAGCTGAGTAGTTTTTAACTTACTGTTCGATGATGTTCACCCTTTGCATTCAAGTAAGCCTTGATAGCTGCCAATCCAGCATATTCACCCTGCGCTCCGCTAAAAACATAGGTGACCGTGTGAGGTATTGTTTGCCTTTTATTTAACCATAAACTTTTTATATTGCATGTAGGTGTATTGAACAGTCGATATATTCCAATACTTAAATTGTGAAATATTTTTACCTGTTTGGCTGAAATGAGATTTTGTCATATCCCGTTATTTCACACAAGTCTTTCTCAAGCTCCTTAAATAGCTGTTGATAACCCTGTGCCTGGTCTAGAGGCACAAATGGATGAATGTGGGCAAATTCAGGCCATGTAATTGGCTAAAAGATGAGAAAACAAACAAACAAACAAAAAAAAAAAAAGTTACAAAACCAAGTATAACCCCCCCCCCCAAAAAAAAAAAAACAAATCAGAAAAAAGAAAAAAAAATGGTTACATTTTTACTAGACTGTAAATAATGTTAACCTCAAGGAAACTGCAGATTTAGTCATGCCTGCAAATGATTCCGCAGATGTGACTTTCTCCTGGGATAAAATTTACTTTTAAATTCCACAAAATATTCCTGCTGAGTATTTTGCAGCAAAAATTTTCTAACAAATGTTCAACATTTAGCATTTGACTTGCTAAATATCCACTGAAAATTTCAGATTAAAAAAAAAAAAAAAAAAAAATGAAATCTTCTGAACAAAATAGAAAAACAAAACAAGGGGCAAACATTTCTTGCCAGATTCTCAGTAACTTGAATGCCGACTCATTAAGATGATAGTAGAGAAGATATGTACCGTTTGAATAGAAACTAAAAATGAATTATGACCACCATCTTGTGACCATATTAGAATAGGTTTTCAAGGACCCTTCAAAATAGGTCAACTGCAAGCTGGAAGATTTTCAGTAACTGGCTTTTACAGCATTCCAAAACATGATGGCTGGTAAGCTTCTTACATTGCAAAAAATTCTGTGAATTTTCGTGAAATCTTAATCAGGCGTGTGCTTTCATCACCATCCTTCTCAATAAAAGATTTTGCAAGCCATATACAGCTTTAGTGCGGCTCCAGTGTTATGATTGACTACAGTGAGGAATAACATTTCTCACTGTACATTATAGACAAAGGCCAAGTTTCCTTTCCCTATGTCACTTAACGCCTATTAACGGAAATACAAATATCACTGTAACACCTTTGGCAAATACGTTACAAGGAAAAAAAAAATTATATGTACATCTAAAGACTAGAAGATATGAGACAGATTACCGTTAGCTCAGAGGAACTGTTGAGTTTCATTGTGCAGGAGCCCAGAGGAATCATACTATGTACAAGTGAAATATCTTTGTTTTCCAAACGCTTCATGTAGCGTACAATGTTGGTCTCTGAATGGTAGCTTAAAAAAAATAATAAAAAAAATTGTTATTTTGAACATCTAAACTTTTTAGTTTACAAACAAGTGTCCCTTTTATTGATCTCACCTATTAAACACTGGGTGCATAAGGAATTTGCTTGTCCTTTTAAAAGCAGTGGCCAAAATGCCCTTATTCTCCTCTCCCATGCCTTCAGCTACCAGCTCCTGGGGAAGGGGGTGGACACAAAATAAGACCGACCAGTCAAAAGGAATACATAGAAGTGCTGAAGTCATTAACTTTTAAAATACAGTTTGCCAAGTTTTTATTTATGTGAACATACTGGGGTAGATTTATCCAAATTAAGATGGTGAAGAGTTAGAATAAACAGTATTAAACTGCAACAAATGTATCAGGCTTGCGCTGGATAATAAATCTGGCATCGTTTAAGACTGTCCAGTCTAGCATTGCACTGCCCATTAGTTCAGTGGTGCCCAACCACCACCTCTTTACGGCTTCTTCTCCCCATGGCTCAGTCATCTTCTCTTCAGAGCACCGAGCCGGGGGAAGGGGGGGGGGGGTTGGAAAGTTTAAAGTTTTTTTTCTTGTTTTTAAGGAGGGGGGCTGCCATGGACATTTCGTTTTCTTAGTATGGGGGAAGCTGCCTTTCCCACCTTAGGCTTATACTCTAGTCCAGTGGTGGCGAACCTATGGCACGGGCGCCAGAAGTGGCACTCGGAGCCATTTCTGTGGGCACTCAGACCATTGCTCCAGGACAGAGTTTACCACATAGGACCGAATCCAAAACTTCCTGCAGTCCCAGGGAACTTAAGAGATGCTGCTCTCAGCGCCATTTTAAAGCAACACTTCATTGGCTGTTTGGAACTGCGTGAAAGTTGAGAAGTTTTTGACAGAACTGCAATATCTTTGGAGCTCCTCCTGCTGGACCCACCATTCTTCCTATACAGAGAGACCCTGGAGACAATCTATAGTGAGTCTGAATTTCTCCTCCTCCTTTCAGCTGTATTGGTGGCCTCAGGGGCCGATACGATTGAAAGATGTGGAAGAACAGGTAGCAAAAAGTTACTGCTTAAAAAGCCATTTTGGCACTTCACTGTAAATAAGTGCATTTTGCTTGTAGTTTGGGCACTCTGTCTCCAAAAGGTTTGCCATCACTGCTCTAGTCAATAACTTTTGCCCCCTTCTTATACAGGGCCGTTTTGAAGAAGTCTGTTAAACCCATATCTTTTAAAAAAAACATGAGTTTTTGAAAACGCATCCTTTTTTCTCCCCAATTATCATATTCGGGGGAAAAAAAACGGATGCGTTTTCTAAACACCCATGCGTTTAACGGACTGCTTAAAAACGGCCCAAAAACAGGTTCAAAATACCACGTGTGCCACCACCCTTAGGTTAGGGTATTTGCGGGGTGACTAATTTTTTTCCCAGTTAGGGGGTTTTCAGACCTGCTCCCTGGAAAAAGTTTGGGGACCATATGCCATGCCCAGTTTGCCATACTAGTTGTAGAAGAGTCTAAAAACCTCTTAAAACATTTGTAAAAATGTGTTGAAAGTCCAACAAGTTTTTAGTGCAAATACCAACTATTTTGTTATACTTTTTGAAAACCAAGTAATCGTCAATTGATGCGTTTTCTGAAAAGATTGAAGGTGTATTCACATGTGGCGTCCGGAACCATGCCTTTAAAACGCATGCATTTTTAGTTTACTGTGTGTTTACCGGCTTTCAAAGTGGTTTTCTTCATTGCTTGAAGTGTAAAACCGCCGTGTCCCAATGTTAACACAGATGATTGCACTTCCAGCAAAGAACAAAACCTCTTTAAAAGCTGGAAAACTAACAGTAACACAAAAAAAAAAAAAAAAACACGCATTTTAGACGCATGCATCAGGAAGCCACATGTGAATGCACCATCCAGTTTCAAGATTCAGTTCTTTATACCAAAAGCAGGACCAGATCATAATGGGTGAGACCAGACTGCTGACAGGTGCTATTGAAAATGTGATTGGTAGCTGCAATGTAAAGGTTTACATATTAAAATTGCTTTTTGTCATGATCATAAAAATGTGATCTTTTAATTGACCTTTCAATTTCCAAATAAGGCAGATTTTAGTTCCATGGTATCCGAAGAGTAAGCTTCCAAGTCTCTGATCACAAAAGCTGCAGACAGGTACCTGTAGATGTCTGCATCACCAATCACGGAACAAGATCAGTTCCTGAGCCCCTCACAGTAGGATTTACAGGTAGACAAGATGTTGATACATGTTTAGAGATGATTAATATAAAGTTTGTGGTTCATTTTACTTACTGCTGATGATTCACAGCCAAAAGCCCACAATAGGTCATCAAGATCTTTCTCCTTTACAGTTTCATCAAGAGATACTCCAAGCTGCAAAAACCACACATTTATTAAGTTTAAGCTTTCCTCTCAAGATCCCTTAAGTAGGGTGGATAATCCTTCAAGGACCAAGTCGCATGGATTTTATAGAAAAATATAGGCCACAAAATGCCAACACACAAAGCTTGGAGAAGGAAGGGAAAAAAAAAAAACCCAAAAAAACACACACACCACAACACACAGACCATTTCATGATTTTTCACACACTACAATAATAATTTTTAACCATTCTATTAAATACAACTTACTGAACCATCCCTGTACACACGAAGGTTTATTTTTCGTTGTGATGCTCTATCTAAAACTTCTTTTACTGGACAGCCACAATGTATCTTCAATGTATCAAAGAAAAGCTCGCTATGTAAACGATGTCCCGCTCTGTTCAGACCTAAAAAACAAAAAAAAAAAGCAGGACTGTTAAGTATATTTTCCTAGATGTCCATTTTACAAGTAACTTTGAATACAACATTTTTTGTCATTGTCATAAGATTGGCAATTAACACAAGTGTATCTGCTGACACAACTGCAAAGAAAAAAAACCCACAACCAACAAAAATTTGCAGGTTCAATATCCATGTTGTAATAAGTTATTAAAAACCAGAGTGAAAAAAATAATAATAATAATAATAATAATAATACCTTCTGCAAGTATAAGAGTGGCATTGTGAACTCTTCGAGCAATATGCTTGAGGCCATTTGGACCATGGTAAACACAGAACATTGCAGCCATATTTGCCAATAGAGCCTATAAGACATTAAATTTACAATTAAAGAAAGTAGTCTACAAAACCTTAAATACCAGAGCTTGTACCCTATCCAAGTATAGCACCTGACGAGGGAAAGAAGTGAAGCTCTGATATATAGGTTTATTTGTTGTATCATTACGGACCAAGCAGCAGATGCTGCAAAGACGGCTAAGAGAAATAGTCTTGTCATCCTACTGCGTGCGACAGTCCAATGTACATTCAGCGAGAAATGGATCATTGCCAATTGTTGCATGCGGCGCAAAAGGTAAGTAGGACTCCCACCCAGGGGCGTAACTACAGAAGTAGCAGCTGCTGTGCAAGCCTATAAATGTTTATCAGTGCATAAATGTATACACATATGTATATTTTCTGAGAAGGTAGGGGGCCCCATTCAGAAGTCTGCTACGGGGATCTGCCTCGCCTAGTTACGCCCCTGCTCCCACCACTAGTAAATTACAACAGTAATTCCTAACCCCAACAAAATGTAGCATTACCTCGTAAGGAGTTACAGCAGTGTGAGTACCAAAAGCGTCACTAGAAACTTGTCAGCATCTTTATTCGGTATATTACCTGTGCAGTGCATATGTTGCTTGTGGCTTTATCTCGTCTGATGTGTTGTTCTCTGGTTTGTAGAGCAAGACGGTAAACTTCCTTTCCAGCAGCATCTCTAAAGTAAAAAAATACAAAATAATAATAATAATTTAATAATTGCAAATATGTTTGGCTTTTTACTGTCAGATGAGAGGTGTAATGCAGTCAGTTCTAGCCCAGGACCTCTGAGATAGTAAAGAATCAAATACTTCGATACCCACTATGCCAATGGTGCCCTAGCTGTAGCCCAGGACTATTGGTCCGTAATTTACCAAGAAGGTACTAATCGTTTTAGAATGGTGGTGGTGGTGAGGGCGCAAGATAGCAATCCAGCTGTACAGGAATCAGGGGAGCAGCAAATAAAGGATGCAAATACTTATTAGAGGGGCTAAAAAGTCTTTAAAGCCAAATTTCATTTTCCTGCATGCCACATACCTAGTCACTCCAACCATTCTGCCAGGCATCATCCGGACCAAGTTTTCCTTCACAGCAAAGAAGGCTGCGTGCGGTCCTCCATAGCACAGCGGCACACCAAATCTCTGAGAACTGCCAAGAGTGATGTCTACTCCAAATTCACCAGGTGGTCTCAAGATGCACAATGCCAAGAGATCAGTGGCACAGCATGCCAGGGTCTGGGGAGGGGGGGAATGAATTTACACAGAAATAAGAAAATTTCAACAGAGAACACCATACAAAGCAAGAATATTTAGACATTTTGATAAACTATGAATAGAGTCGTTTTCAACCTTACCCCATTTTGATGAGCCCGGTCAACCAACTGAGCAAAGTCTTCTATCTTTCCATCAGTGTCTGGGTACTGAAACAACACACCACTAATATCTTTTCCACTGAAGTCCATGTCCTGTGGCAACATGAGCTCGGTAGTGACACCTATATAGCTAAAACAGAAGCAAAGCATTTATCAAATAAATTCAATGGAGGTGTATTTTTTCATAAAGCCTCAACCATTTCAAATCTGCAACACCTCTACCATTTTAGCAGGTTTTTTTTTTTTTTTAAAGATGTTAAAAGGACATTATCACCAGGATAAATCATCAAAACACTTACATGCTCGTATGTACACTCTTGCTGGATGTGCTTCTCTAAGCTTCCTATCCTCTTGTTTTTAAGAAAAGAAAGGCATTGACAATTATGTAAATGAGCCCGAGGGGCTCCAGGTTCCATATGCGTTAATGGAGCCTGGAGCACAGCAGACTCATTTGCATAATTCTTAAAGTCTTTCTTAAAAACAGGGGCATATGAATCTTAAATAAGAGTAGATGCTGCCAGAGGAGGCACACTAGTATGTCAGTGTGCTTGGTCTACAATACTTCACCCTGGTGGTAGATTTCCATTAAAGGCTTCTTTGTCAGGTTTACTTAAAGGATAGGAATAGTTGCAAATATGAATATTTGTAAAATGGAATAAATAGATACAAACCACAAGCAACTAAGTTTATGGATACAAAAATGGTTCTATGACTTTCTATATCAATGATGGCGAACCTATGGCAGGGGTGCCAGAGGTGGCACTCTGAGCCCTTTCTGTGGGCACCCAGCACAGAATTTACCAGATAGGACTCAAGGCTTCCTCCTGCAGTCCAAGACAGCCCACGGCGCACCACGCTCAGTGCTATTTTAAAGTGACACCTACTTGGCTGCCAGGACTACAGGAGGAGCGAGAAGGTGTGGACAGAGATGGATTATCATTGGAGCTCCTGCTTTGGGTCCCCTGTTTCTTCCTCTTTAGGGGACCCTGGAGGGAGGCTACAAACCGAATGTCTCCTGCTTTCTATTGTATTGTTGCCCTCAGGATGCCAATATGATTGAAAGTTGTGATACTGCAGAGATCAATAGGTTACTGCTTAAATTGTCATGTTGGCTACATAAAAGTGGGTTTTAGTTGTAGTTTGGGCACTCTGTATCTAAAAGGTTTGCCATCACTGTTCTATATAAAAATGCACACGACTATAGTAATGGGCAATCCATACATACTTTGCCCGTGTCTGTACCACAGCTATGGTTTGAGGATGGCATCTGCTGTCCACATAGAATTTTCTTCTCTTGTTGTGCCTAAAACAAAGTATCCAAAAAAATAAAAAATTTTATTTTTCAGCAAAATATCCACTATGCATTTATGAACAACTGCAAATATGTATTGCGGCTACTGACCTGTGACATAATTGCATTGCTTCAGCAGCAGCAGTTCCTTCATCCAGTAAGGATGCATTGGCCACATCCATTCCTGTGAGATCACATACCATGGTCTGATAATTCAGCAAGCTCTCAAGTCTGCCCTGGGACACTTCTGGTTGATATGGTGTATACTGCGTTACCCTATAAAAACATTAAAAAATTTATTTTGTGCTTGAATCACAAGTTTTAAAACGAGAAAAGTCAGATTCTTTAGGCGGTTTACACCAATCCTACAATAGAACATTACGTTTTTAAAAGTCTGTGTTATGCAATAAAACATGGATCTCTGTTCACACAAACTAGGCCTCCCATCTCTGAACTTTTCAGTTTTCTTGAGCAAGAGATGACCTAATTTTCATGGACAAACTGCACTGGCTCTAAAGTATTTCAAAATATTGTGAAAAGTAACCAGATGTAGCTTATACATGAAGTCCTCTTTATTTACTGGCATGAGGAGGATGAAGAACATAAAAACAAAGATATTTTGATCCCTGAAAGCCATTGTCATTAATTTTCTTCTCACGTTGCTGGAATTTGTTGTCCGAGTTTCCAAGGAGACCGGATTCCAATTGGCATTTTTGGAGCAGCTATTAACAGAGCCACTGCTGTTAGTGTTAACACTTTACCAACATGCTATTAGGCAGTTTCATACATTGCCTCAAGTTATTGCATTATGCTGCTAGAGAAGGCCTTTTCAACATTGTAGAAAACAGAACCCTAGGAAGCACCTCATCCTGCTGCAGTCTTCCTTCTGTTAATAGTTTTTATGCATCAGAACAAAATAATGCAAAGAATAACATTTGGGTACTCGTCAATAGATTGTATTACAATTCCTTGAGATGCAGTCATTTTCAAAATTACATTGCAGCAATGTGCCCGGAAATTAAATCGCACAACCACCACAGGCATCACTGGCCTGAGTTACATTTTAACCATACTTTCCCCATTTTCTATCCATCTCAGAAGTGCTGGGTTCATGGCGTAGCAGCAGTGTACAGTAGCTGTTTCATTTTACCGTACATAAAAATCTAAATAAACAGGTCATATAGCCACCAATAGGGCAGCAATTAAAATGTCAGCTTTAAGCAGCAGCTTTTTATTTAAAAGTAGGTACCAAAATCATTTAAGAAAATTCTATATAAATATGGTCACGATTGTACAAATGCATAGAATAAAGGGGATGGGTCATTTAGGGCTCACAGTGAAAGCTATAAATACCAAGCCTATTGTACAGCATTTGAGATAACGCATAAGAAAAGACAACCCCCACCCTTATGTTGAGCAAGAATCTATTTTAGAACACTCTTGCCTTAAAATATTAATTTGTTAATGTATTCCAGATAACTGTAAACAATATAGTTCTACACAGGCTTGGGGGCTATGGCATGTGTATGGTTTATACATCTAGTACATACCATTTAAACCATGCCACTTTACATGAAAGAAAGGGAAAAAAACCCTTTGCATCACAGAGCTGCCCCAGGGAATGTGCCCTTTTAAAATGCAGCAATCACACACTCAAAAGTGGACCTTTCCCTGTCAAGAAGCAGCTGCAGAAGCACGATACATGTGTCAAGAAGGCACTCTGACAAAAGGAGTGTGCACAATGTCGCAGGGGGTGTGGCTAGGCCCCAGATCCGTATACAGAGTAGACATATCTGACCCTAGCAACGGAAATCTGAGAGCAGGCTATAGCTGGTTTACAGATTGGATAATGTTTGCAAGGGAAAACTATCACCAGGAACTACAGCATAGCAAGAAAAAGAATTATATGGCACCTACACTTTGTCTACTTGTGGAAGCTGTACACAAAGTCCAAGCACAGTCAATACAGATCGAAAAATACAGATAAAAAGAGATTTTTGAAAGCTCTTTTTCTGCATAACAAAATGCACTTTATAGTGATGGTATTTAATATTCCATGCCGTGAACTGAGAAGCAGGAAATAAAAAAAAAAATTCTAAATGCAATGAAAACGCATTTGCGGCATTTTCTTGTGGGCTTGGTTTTTACGGATTACACTGTGCATACCAAATATTTTGATAGAGTGGACATTTTGGGACGTGCCGATACCCAATGTGTTTATGATTATTACTGTATTTTTATATCAGTTCTAGGGAAAGTGGGTAATTTGAAAATTATTTTTTTTTAATGTTTTGCCATTTTCAGCCCCCTTAGGGTACTTTAACCCTAGATTATCTAATTGATGATACCATATACTGCCATACTACAGTATGACAGTATATGGGGATTTTACTGGTCATTTATTACAATATACCAGAAAACACAGCCGTGGGTCTTTGAAAGACCCAAGGCTGTCGTGGAGATGTCACAGAAAGCGGCGATTAAGCCAATATGGCGGCCCCCATGCTGCCAGTAGCTCTGCTGGCTACAATCAAAGGGTTAACAACTATTTGGTGCTAGCAGCTTTCCATAAAGCTGCAGCCGATGTGTAGCGGACTAAGAGGGCCACATATTGGTAAGTGGACTTAAAAGTATTGCAACAATAGTTCTGATTTTAGGTTTTTCCAGACAGATGTACTTACCATCCTGCGTTTTCCAGCAAGTTTCTCAAGATGGCTTGGGGGACCGAACAGTTATAGTACCCCATGCCAATATAGGACCTCCATATCTTGTTTTTTGATGCAATGTTATGTAACGTTTCAAGAATTTCATTTTCGCCTGAATTTAAAGGAAAAAAAAAGTGGCCATTTAAGAGATGACAATGAATTTTACAAAGACTTAACTTACAGCATACACTAATGAATATAGACGTATGATACAGTAAAAACTTTTGAGGCTAGTAAACAAGTAAAAAATAAACTTTTCACTTTAATAAACTCAAAGTTTTTGGTATAAGGTGACCTGTTTTGTTGACATTTTTTTTGCTGTGCCTTAGGTCCCCAACTAAACAAAAAGAGTAACTTATAGTGGTTTCCAAAAGAATTTGTTACATAAATGGTATGCATAAGCAGCTGTCACGACCTTTTTTTCCTGTCAGCAAAGATAACAAACAGGAATAGATATAGCAGGAAAAGACTTGATACAGTTAACACAGTTCAATGTCAACATGTGTATGATCGCCCCAAGGTAGTTTACACTGCAACCTTTCAGGCCTTTATCTTTAGTGCAAAGTGACAAGGACAACTGTTGCCGACGGCCAAAGTTGGGAGGCTATAGGTTCATGCTGTCATGGATTATATAACTCCAATGGATTACACTTTTTTTCCTTTAAATAAAGTGGAACACAAATAGCTAGAAGTGCTAAGTAACGCACCTTTGTTACATTTGTGGCTGGAGGATGGACAGCCACAGATTACCTCCATTCATTGGGAATATTTATCATACAACGTAACCAAAAGGTTCAGCTGTAAATATTGGTTCCACGGCCAGAATACTTGATCATTTTCTTTCATGCAAACATGTTCATAGTATTCCAGGGGCCCCAAGCTAAGGCATGTCTGGGGAACTCCAAATGCACAGTTCCATTCAATGCCAGAGAAGGATGTCTAATGGGATTATTTAGGAAGTCAGGATTGAGTTTCTCTGAAAACCAATTAATGAATTATGTTAGTGATGGCTAACCTTTTGGAGACAGAGTGCCCAAGCTACAACCAAAATCTACGTCGCAAAGTGCCAACATGACAATTTAAGCAGTAACTTATTGATTCCTGCTGCATCACAGGTTTTAATCGTATTAGGGTCCTGAGTTCACCAATACAATAGAAAGATGATGGAGGATTGTAGCTTCCTTCCAGGGTCCCCTGAAGAGAAAGAATCAGGGTTCCCAGAGCAGGAGCTCCAATGACAATACATCTCTATCCACACCTTCTCGCTTCTCCTGTAGTCCTGGCAGCCAAGGATGTTGCTTTAAAATAGTGCTGAGCATGGTGCGTCCTGGGCTGTATTGGAGAAAGCCTTGAGTCCTAGCTGGCAAACTCTTTGTTGGGGTGAAGTACTGGGTGCCCACAGAAAGGGCTCTGAATGTCACCTCTGGCACCTGTGCCATAGGTTCCCCACCACTGACTTGTTGTGTTAGGGGTAAAGCTACTCATTAATATTTCAGTCTTTAAAATGTAGCACCAACACAATACTCCTACAAGAATGTTTTTTACAAATTTAACTGACCTGTCCTTTAGAGAATTGGGTTGCCAGGGCCACAGAAATAAAAGAAGCCCAGTAATCAGATTTCTTATGTATATGGCTACCTGCACACACATTTTTCCTATGGCTGCAAAACACTGAAGACACACAGTCATAAAAGTATTTTTACAGCATTATAGACTTCTATGGGGGGCACAATTGCAAACATGGTCAAGAATAGCAACTACTGTCGCAAGGGTCAGTAGGCACAGACAAAAATGAGGAATCCTCAACGGTAGCATGAGCCTTATGAAAGGCTAATATGTTGCCCCAATATGACTAAAGCAGGTACAGGTAGAAGCCCCATATCTAGTAGCCTTCATTTTATTTAAATGACTATACAGTGCTCAAAGGGTTAAGAGGTTAAGGTTTAATAGATTGAGAGGTGTACTTTTGAAAATAGAGGGGGGTGGGGACAAATTTTTTTTTTTTTTTAAGAAATAATGCACAACATATCAAGCTAAATCTACCACTCCAATAAAGTACAATTTGACACAAAAAGGGGGGTGGGGTGAGCTTTAATGTACAAACTGGCTATGAGGTTAAGCTCCATTTTGTGATTTAAAACATTGGGTTTTGTTGTACAGGCAGTCCCCTACTTAAGAACACTCGACTTACATAAGACCCCTAGTTACAAACGGACCACTGGATATTGGTAATTTATTGTGCTTTAGTCCTAGGCTACAATAAACAGCTGTAACAGTTATCACAGGTGTCTGTAATGAAGCTTTATTGTTTATCCTGGCTCTTATGACAACCCAACATTTTTAAAAATCCAATTGTCACCGAGACCAAAAGTGTTCTGGCTGGGATTACAATGATAAAATATACAGTTCCGACTTACATACAAATTCAACTTAAGAACAAACCTACAGACCCTATCTTGTATGTAACCCGGGGACTGCCTGTATTCATTTAAAGCATTATGAGTTTTTGCATCAGACCTTCATATTTCCACGATACCCCGTTAAACTCTTTTGGGCTGACGATACATAGATATATTAGTTAGGAAGGTTATGCTCTCATGAACAACAGCTCAATTCAAAGAGTACTGCAAGTTTACCAAAAGAAAGGAAATTATGATTCCTTTATTATAATCACGTAAACAAGATGAGATTTTTTTTTTTCATTTGCGGCTTGAAAATCTAGAAAGAAATACTTCTCTCCTGTATATGGTTACTGGTATCAACAGAGTAAAAATTCACAGACGTGTTGTGTTGACAGAGTTATATTTCCAGTACAGACTGGTTTCTGAAGTACATGGTTAATGCCATATCCATTATATAACTTAATGGGAGAAAAAAAAAATTTGCCTGCTAGACTTTTAAGCATAGCAATACTAAAGGAGCCTCATGCTTGAGTACTACAGTACCTTCTTTTGTAATATACATGTCCCCTGGAGGTCCTTTTTGCATATTTCTACATTGCAGCAGGATTGAGATATCAGCTTGTATTCCTTCGTAAGATGCAGTCAAATAGGTGGGGGCTGCTCGGTCCACACCATCCTGCCTACTGACTGCTGTTTGCTCTGCCCATTTCACGCATCAGACGTCCCAGCAGTGCCTCATAATGGCTACGTTATTCTCCAACTATGCAAAGGTCTTGCACGTGTGTGCACTACGCTAGAGATCTTTGAGCGGCTACTGTATGTACGGTTACGGCTTCACAGGCGCACTGTGCATGCGCAAGATCTATGCGTGGCTGGAGAATGACATCACACTGATGCAGGGCTGGACACCAGATGCATGGAGTGGCCAGAGCAAACAGTCAGGAGGTGGGGTTGCCTGACTGCATCTTACAAAATAATAAAAGCCAATTTCTCATACATGGTGCAATGTAGAAGTAGGTCAAGAGGAATTCAAGGGGACAAACATTACTAAAGTAGGTATAGTCTGTGGGCGTGTGTGGGGGCGTAAGTGTTGTCTGCTTCCCTTAAATTTGCCATTACATATGCTATACCATTTCACAAAATGTGTTTTAGAAGGAGTGGAAGAGTATAGAGACATACTAAAAGCCATGTAATGTGTACATAGTCCTTTAGTATGTAATCTCAGCTCAATGCCTGCTGTTATTGGGCTAATCCCATCAAAACACTGTTGCAAGGAGTCACCTTGTTGTAGAGGATCACATTTGACAGAGGCTGCAGAGAATTTACATTCAATGCTTAATAGTTATTTGAATTCAAGCGAAATGAAATCAGGTTACTCGTAAAAGCATCTTTGGCACACCCAGTCATGAAAATCCTGGTACATGCATTGTAAAATAAGTCTCGCAGTTGGGTGATGGTCCTGCTTGTGAACACTACCCAAGAATCCCGTCCATCAGTTCAGTCAGCCAGAAACTAATCTAAAATTCCTTCTCCTCTTGACCACTGTGAGCTTGGCTCATGCTGTGAACATGGACAAAAGAAAGTGACAAGGAGGAGTTCAACACACAATAGGACACTTTGCTGCTACTGATAACTTTCTATACAGAAAGTTCTAACCTGAAGCATTCCCTGACCTTTTCAATGCACATAAATCCTGTTGTGTAACAGAGCTTGTGCTCCTCTCTAAAGAGAACAAAAAAATGCCCATTATCAAGTTATATTGAGAAATGCAGGTTTTATCTCAAATATTCACTTGCAAGCTGAACACAAGCTTTAAAATTAAACTAGTTCTTGGGTGGACCTAGATGGCCTTATTAAAAGTTGATAGCTCCTTACATATTGCAAAGACCGTAAACTTGGTTATACTTGATGGACATTTTATCTTTTTACAAGGTTGATGAAGAGAAAGGCATAAGTCCCTATCCTATATCAGGGGGGACCAAGTCCATATGTGAATCGACATTACACCCAAGAATGCCCAAACATATTCAATAACACCTGTCTGGGAAACCATGGCATAGAGATTGCAATTAAATATTTGTTGTGTAGCCTCCACTAACCTTGCTCAGAACTTCCATCCACACATTAGTGCTGGTACTCAGACATACAAGTTCAGGTCTATTGCCAGCATCCTTTTGTATACAAGTAGTATAGCAACATCTGCTGATGTACAGGACACCCATAACATAAAAAACCATCTGACAACTGAAATAAAATCAAGTTACTACCTTCAGGACAAGTGAAATATTTCATTTAAAGGGGTATTCCTATAAAGACAAGTTCCTTAAATGTACTCTAATTCTCTAATTCAATGTTATTAACAAAAATACAGCATTTCACAGATATAATTCCAATCTTTCTCTATCAGGCCTAGTGTACACAATTTTGGTTGCCGCTAGATCCGACCATGAAGCTTCTGAGTTTGGGGTCAGCAGACATCTTGTTTTTCTATCTGTCGCTGCGCTCTTTAGCATTCCAGGACGAGCTCACACAGACTGACACAGACTTTATGCCAGCAAACAGCATTGTGAGGAGAGTAAAGCTACAAGTTAGACAGATAAGATCTTTATAATCTTAATATCAGGGCAGGAAGGTATGTAGCAGAACTGTGTGCGTTATAGGCAAGTTCCCAGAGCCGATTGTCATTCTGTGTTATTTCCATCTCATGGATCTCATCATCCCTCATCTCTGATCTGTCTCATCTGTCTTTCTACGCGTCAGATACTAGTACAATGTTTAGACGTTAAATGAAAGTGTATTTAAACCTGTACCCTGCTAATCTAACCACAGCCAGCACACACAACTCTAGGAATCATGAAGCGTCTACTTAGAGTCCCTGTCCACACTCTGGAATTTTACACTGACCATCACCAAGTTATAGGAGCTGAAACAGCAATAAAACTGAGTAAAATTGTAACATAAGCAGACATTCAATCTCTTGCTCGCTCTTGCTGGATGCATCTCAGAAACATCTCCAGAATCTGACCTTTTCTCACATTTGAAACCTGTAAAATGCTAACTGTTGCTCTGATTCACTCTCGTCTAGACTACTGTAACTCTCTACTAACCGGTCTTCCACTCACCAAACTCTCTCCTCTCCAATCGATTCTTAATGCAACAGCCAGGCTCGTCTTTCAGACTAAACCAGTGATGGCTAACCTATGACACGTGTGTCAGTGCTGACACGCGTAGCCATTTTCACTGACACGCGGCTGCCTGAGAGTTAAGTTTCATCCTACATGACCAGGTGCAGTAGCCGGGAGGCTGAGAGATTGCACTGAGCTTCCAGCACTCCCTCCTCCTCCTCCTCCCCACCCGGGCCGGCCCCTCTCCATGTGTGAGCTGTGCCTAGTGTCTCCAGTCAGCACAGGTATCAGCACGGGAGGTGACCCGGCCATACATCCAGGAGGCTCCTCTGCAGCTCCTGATAGTTGTGGTGGGGGGAGGATGGCAGCACAGTCAGAGGCCACATCCCTGCTGCCTTGTGTGATGTCCCAGCAGCTGCCACCTCTACACTGACCAGCTTCACAGCAGGGACCAGGGAGGACAACCACTCCCATCATACAGTGAGTAAGGTCAGTGCACTGTATGATAGAAGACAGTCATCAGGTCTTGTGTGTCAGCCCTGAAATAATCGCAACGCCTTGCAAATAGCCAGACATTGCAATTATTTTGCTCCTCATGAGGGAGATGCAGAGAGCGGCGCCTGCGCCCTCGCTATAACCTGTGAACTTTCATGACAGAAAGTTCACAGGTTACTAAGCATTTCCACACCTGTCTGATTGTAACCGATCTATTACAATGTGCGATTTGCACATAGTAATAGATGATTGGGAAAATCCCCATATACTGCCATACTGTAGTATACTGTAGTATGGCAGTACATGGTAGGATCAATCAGACAACCTAGGGTTAAAGTACCCTAATAGTTAAATAATTATAAATATTTGTTATTTAAACTATAAATAATCACAAAATTATGTTTTTTTGTCAAGGTGACACACCACCCGAGTTATGCTCGGTTTTTTGGCGAATTTTGACACGCCAAGCTCAAAAGGTTGCCCATCACTGGACTAAACACTACACGGATGCCTCCAGTTCATGCCAGTCGCTGCACTGGCTGCCAGTCTCCTTTCGAGCACAGTTTAAAATAATAACCCTCATCCACAAAGCTCTGTATAATGCTGCACCCCCCTACCTCTCCTCTCTTATCTCAGTCTATCGCCCAACTTGTGCTCTTAGATGCGCCAGTGATCTTAGATTAACCTCTTCCCTAGTGCGGACCTCCCACTCGCGTCTCCAAGACTTCTCTAGAGCTGCACCCATTCTATGGAATGCTCTGCCCCGGACCATCAGACAAATACCTAACCTCCAAAGTTTCAAATGTGCTCTTAAAACCCATTTCTTTAGGCAAGCCTATAACACTCATTAACTGCATGAAGTTTTAACTCTTCTACTAACCCGTCCTGTGTCGTCCTCCCATCTGTTATCCAGCAACCAGCAGGCACCAGACTTCTCTGCGGTCCCATTCACCCTGGACCTTGTATATAAGAAGACGGCTGATGATGGGTTCAAGCAACAGCAATCCCATTTATTATATTTTGTTCTATTCCCTTAAGAAGAATGGCTTGACCATTATATATTCTTTTAACTCTTGTGTCTCCCCACTCCTCCTCATAAACTGTAAGCTCTTGCGAGCAGACACCTCACTCCTCTTGTTCCATACAAATGTTTGTGCTCTATCATGTTTTATTATATTTGTACTTGTCCCCTATGATTTGTAAAGCGCTACGGAATATGATGGCGCTATATAAATGGAGATTATTATTATTATTAAAAATGATCTTTATTGTGTTAACATCACTAGGGGGGGGGGGTTGAAGACTTCTTTCATGGGCAAACTGCTTCAACTAAAAGGATCTATATTGGATTAGGATACTGAGGAAATATCCTTTAGTTATTTAAAAAGGTGCCAAGGTCCAGCATCTTTCTGGAGCGGGGTAACAACTTCTTTTTGTGTCCTTATGTTCTGTAGGCAATATGCAGACTTTAATCTGATACTAACCTGAATGAAATGGTTACAATGACAGTGAAAGATTTGCTCCCCCCCACCACCAATGCAGTTTTCCTGTATGTTAATCTCCCAGTTCAATAGGTACGAATCAGCGAGGCGCTGAAGCACGGGAGACGCTCTGAAGTCATCCTGAGTCAACCAGATTAAACTGGTCACAAACTTGACAGCAGCTCAATGGGTTTAAAGTTTGCACTCCAGCTGCAATGTGCTGTACATGCAATTACACTGGAAAGGAATCAGCAGTGGGGAGGGGGGATATGTGTCGAAAGCAGGAAGCTACAACTATTACAAGTAATGTGTCTACTAAACAGTTACTGTATTCACACCAGAACAAAAAAGATGAGGAGGAGCAAAACAAATCACTGCTGGGAATGGTCAGATTCATCAGAATCCTCCAAGCACCGTAACCTTTTAGAACACGTGTTACGCATGAAAGATTCTAGAATGTAAACCACAACTGAGGATGAAGGTCTATGCTGACAAGTTTTTATACATGTATTCATCAATACAAGCACAAATGAGTTTTCTTCTGCACCAAATATCAACCAAAAGCAGAGCTTAAGGTTTCTAACGAAAACACCAGTTTAGCCCTACACATCTGGATTAATTGCTAAGCAACAGAGTTCAGGGATTTGGAATAGCAGCAGCCCCAAACTTCAGCAGTCTTCTGAGAAAGCATCTTTACCATTTACTGTATGCAGCACTATTTAATACACTGTTCAAAATAAAGGGAACACTCAAACATACTCAATGAATTAAATATTTTCATTAAATACTGTGTTCTATACAAAGTTGCATGAGCTGACAGGAAAAAAAAAATAATTTCAATGGAAATGTAATTTATTGACCAGTAGAGGCCGGTAGTTGGAGTCACCCACAAAATTAAAGTGGAAAAACACTACAGGCTGACCCAAATTTGATCTAATGTCCTTAAAACAAGTCAAAAATGAAGGCCAATATTGTGTGTGGTCTCCATGTGCCTGTATGACCTACCTACAATGCCTCAGGATTCTCCTGATGAGGTTGCAGATGGTCTACTGGGGGATTACCCCTGCCAACTCCTGGATATTCTGTGGTGCAACAAGATGTTAGTGGATGGAGCGAGACATGAGGTCCCAGATGTGCTCAATCGGATTCAGGTCTGGAGAACGAGCTGTCCAGTCCATAGCTTCAATGCCTTAATCTTTCAGCTGACACACTCCAGCCACATGAGGTTTAGCATTGTCTTGCATTAAGAGGAACCCATGGCCAACCGCACCAGCATATGATCTCACAAGGGGTCTGAGGATCTCTTATCGGTATCAGGCTGCCTCTGGTGAGCACATGGAGGGCTGTGTAGCTCTCCCCGCACCATTACTGACCCACTGCCAAACTGGCCATGCTGAAGAATTTTGCAGGCAGCATCTCTAGACTATGTCACATGTGCTCAGTGTGAACCTGCTTTCATCTATGAAGAGCACAGGGTGCCAGTAGCGAGTATGCCAATCCTGGTTCTCTGGCAAAAAGCAAGCATCCGGCACGGTGTTGGTCTGTGAGCACAACTTCCATGTGTGGACGTCGGGCCCTTATACGATCCTCTTTGAGACACATGCACTTTTATGGGCTGCTGGAGGTCATTTTGCAGGGCTCTGATAGTATTCCTCCTTGCACAAAGGTGGTGTTAGGGGTCCTGCTGCTGGGTTGTTGCCCTCTGGCTACCCCGTCCCCATCTTCTACTGTACTGGTGTCTGACTACTGGTAGTGCCTCCAGCCTCTGGACACAATGCTGACAGACAAACCTTCTGGCCACAACTCACATTGATGTGCCATCCTTTATGAGCTGCACTACCTGAGCCACTTGTGTGGGCTGCAGAGTTGTTGTAGGAAGGTCATACAGGCACACAACACGGCGCCTCATTTTGACTTCTTTTAAAGACATAAAATCAAAGTTGGATCTGCCTGGAGTGTGTTTTACCACTTTAATTTTGTGGGCGACTCCAAATTCATGTCTCCATTGGTTAATAAATTTGATTTTCATGGATTATTTTTTTGTGATTTTGTTGCCAGCACATTCAACTTTGTACAGAACAAGGTATTCAATGAGAATATTTCATTCATTCAGATCTAGGATGTGTTATTTTTTGGAGCAGTGTATGTAAACCACTCCAAGTAGTTAAGCAGTCTTTGCGAAACACATCAAACACGTTTATCCAGCTCAAATCCACCGAGGTAAGGCGTTGTTTAGATAAAAACTTTCGTTATTGTCTTCATTTAAAAATTTTGGACATATACATTGTGTAAAACCAACGCGTTTCAGGCGCCAACTGCGCCCTTTGTGAAACACAGGGAACATTTTTCGAGCAAATAAGAGAATAGGAAAGGAGTTCCTATAGTACAAATGGTACAGTCCAGTTCATAGAATTGATACTTAACATGATATCTGATTAAGGGAGCAGGCACACCCGATGCTGGCATTGGGCTTAGAAACGCAATGCCAGAGCACAGCGACGGGTCTTGGCCCAATCGCATAGGGGTTTTCTAAAAGAAAAGCCATCCTCTCTCCAGTCACTTCCATTTTACTAATAATTTTTTCCTTCAAAAATTATTCTGGATTTTTCTTTTCATCTTTGTTACATCCCTCCTTTATGGTACCTGCTCACATTGTAGCATTTTCATATGTGCAAATTTATAGCATAATACAGTGACATTGTAATGTACAGGATTCATGACTATCCCCCACACACACTGTGGAAAATATTTGCAGAGGAAACAATTCCACTGTGGATTTATGATACGCAATTAAATTACATATCACTTATTGCTATGGATCCTGGTGCAGAAATCAACTATTGAACATTGGACTTGTGAACCAGCGCAGAATCTGTAGTAATCCAAGAGTCCTGGTCCACCACATTTTAGTACTTCGGATAACACTGCAATATGAAATACCAAGGGGAAAAAAATCTCAGTCTAAGCAGGAACACCACTATTGAGCATTTTTAATCACTGTAGAATAGACCAGAATACTAGTGGCAAATCTAGGAAACAGCTGGAATACCAGAACCATTAAATAAATTTCCATAGGATTTTCTAGTGGATACCAATATCTATCCTCCTACAGATTTCAGAGAAATTCTGGGTTTTGTTATGTCCCCACTGTAAATATGTAGAAATATAGTATGTGTGAGGTTCAGGATTCTACTTACAGACTTGGTCATCCATTTTCAAAGGTCTTGACAGTCGGATACTTGCTGGAACGGTTTGATCAATAAGCTCATCAATGTTCTGTCAAAAGAAAATAAAAAAAATTATATAATAATAATAATAATAATGTGAAATACCTTTACTGTCCAGAATATTAGTGGCTCAGACAGCAATGGCTCCATGGTAACAACAGTCACTCCCAGGGTATACAAGTACATATCATTGTAGTAGTAAAGGGAGCCCGTAGCCCATACAATACAAACACTAATGCCTGGATTCCCCTTCTATAGCTTCAGTATAAACACATCTTTGGTATGCAGAACGCCAACACCCAGAGAACAACTTGCTCCACACTGTAGTAGAGCTCATGAGGCCAGTGACAGGAGATGTATAAACTTTCTGCTACCCCCCAGGATAAAGATCAGGGTGTTACATCACTACAGGGCATTTAATGGTCCCTGCACTGTGAGCCCCTGTGGGTTGCTTGTCCAAAATGTTGAGTTTTGCTTGAAGTTGGACACAAGTTATTAGAAATCACTCTTTCCATAGCTATAAGATATGGGCAAGACAGGCATCGCCATGTATAGGATGATGTATAGAACTAGGATGTATAACATGAGGAGGGTCTCATACTAGTATTCTCCTAAAGTTCCCCCAGTACAAGAGAGGTAACTTCATGGGGCAGACACTCACCTCCATCCCCAGAGTGTGCAGCATCTCCCTCTTCTCTTTGTCACCGGGTCCAATGTGCCTCTCAGAGAAGTCATCGTGCCGGGGGAAGAGCTGCTCGATCTGCCGCTGGCTGCTGTGGGATGAGCGGAGAGGTGCGGCTGCGGACATGCGGCTTGAAGCCCCTTGGATGTGGCGCCAGGCGGCTCTGCTGCTACACCCCAGCGCTGTACCCTGCAGCTTCGCCGCCCTGCCTATCAGCCCCCAGGCTCTGGTGCAGCTCTGCATGATGCCCTGTGTGGTGACTGCCTGGGATGAGAAGAGCACAACGCCTGCCTCGCACTACTGAGGAAAGTTGCCGAGTGCCGATCACCTGCACATCACTTTGTAGTGATGCACCAGCCGCACATGTCCCCGCCCCCTCGCTATGTCTATCCTCACCAATCATCGTGTTCACAGCAGCTGACGTGGAGCCAAGCCTCCGTCTATCGCGAGCGGGGCCATAAGGGCTGGAAAGTGCGCGCCTTACATAATAGCCCTCAGGCGTCCCCTCAGCAGACATGTGCCGCACATGATATAACCACCAGGGGAGGCTCCCACAGGCGACACCCACTGCCCCCATAGGACAGAGACAAACAACTCCCAACGTGCTCCTCCACACCTCATTCCTACCTGTCTGCTCACTTTATTACCCCACTATTATCATCCTTATATTGCACTCCATATAAATGGAGGCCCAGGGACGCCTGTAATACATTGCATTAGGCAAGGGGTGAAAAAGGCTTTCCAAACCTGCAACACAAACTATTTTGTAATTGAGATTTTTTTTTTAATGATCCCCTATCATTAGGCATGTCTCCTCACCCCAGAATGAGAAGGGAAGGACAAAAGTTTCAACAAACAACCCATAATAATTTCTTTATTTCTATAGCGTCTACAGATTAAGCAGCACAGCACAGAGCTTGTCCCTGTTCCCAATGGGGCTCACAATCTAATCAACCTACCGATATGTTTTGGATTGTGGGAGGAAACCCATGCAAACATGGAAAGAACATATAACCTTGAACCCAGGTCCCTAGCGTTGCAAGGCTATAATGCTAACCACTAAGCCACCGTGCCGCCATAATATAGTTTATTGGGTCTCAATTTATTATTATGTGGAATATAACTTATTAATTTTCAGCTATAATATTGCCTTTACAGGCGGTCCCCTACTTAAGAACACTCGACTTACATACGACCCCTTGTTACAAACGGACCTCTGGATATTGGTAATTTATTGTACTTTAGTCCTAGGCTACAATGATCAGCTGTAACAGTTTGTATGTATCTTGTATGTAATCTGGGGACTGCCTGTATATAGTTCCTCCAAAATAAATGGAGATTCCATGATGAATAAAAAAATACTGGGGTACATTTATTGTGTGTGGGCAATATACACTCGCCGGCCACTTTATTAGGTACACCGTGCTAGTAACGGCTTGGGCCCCCTTTTGCCTTCAGAACTGCCTCAATTCTTCGTGGCATAGATTCAACAAGGTGCTGGAAGCATTCCTCAGAGATTTTGGTCCATATTGACATGATGGCATCACACAGTTGCCGCAGATTTGTCGGCTGCACATCCATGATGCGAATCTCCCGTTCCACCACATCCCAAAGATGCTCTATTGGATTGAGATCTGGTGACTGTGGAGGCCATTTGAGTACAGTGAACTCATTGTCATGTTCAAGAAACCAGTCTGAGATGTTTCCAGCTTTATGACATGGCGCATTATCCTGCTGAAAGTAGCCATCAGATGTTGGGTACATTGTGGTCATAAAGGGATGGACATGGTCAGCAACAATACTCAGGTAGGCTGTGGAATTACAACGGTGCTCAATCGGTACCAAGGGGCCCAAAGAGTGCCAAGAAAATATTCCCCACACCATGACACCACCACCACCAGCCTGAACCGTTGATACAAGGCAGGATGGATCCATGCTTTCATGTTGTTGACGACAAATTCTGACCCTACCATCCGAATGTCGCAGCAGAAATCAAGACTCATCAGACCAGGCAACGTTTTTCCAATCTTCTACTGTCCAATTTCGATGAGCTTTTGCAAATTGTAGCCTCAGTTTCCTGTTCTTAGCTGAAAGGAGTGGCACCCGGTGTGGTCTTCTGCTGCTGTAGCCCATCTGCCTCAAAGTTCGACGTACTGTGCGTTCAGAGATGCTCTTCTGCCTACCTTGGTTGTAACGGGTGGCGATTTGAGTCACTGTTGCCTTTCTATCAACTCGAACCAGTCTGCCCATTCTCCTCTGACCTCTGGAATCAACAAGGCATTTCCGCCCACAGAACTGCCGCTCACTGGATGTTTTTTCTTTTTCGGACCATTCTCTGTAAACCCTAGAGATGGTTGTGCGTGAAAATCCCAGTAGATCAGCAGTTTCCTAAATACTCAGACCAGCCCTTCTGGCACCAACAACCATGCCACGTTCAAAGGCACTGAAATCACCTTTCTTCCCCATACTGATGCTCGGTTTGAACTGCAGGAGATTGTCTTGACCATGTCTACAGTTGCCATCATGTGATTGGCTGATTAGAAATTAAGTGTTAACTAGCAGTTGGACAGGTGTACCTAATAAAGTGGCCAGTGAGTGTATTTTACTATTCAAAATGGTCAAAAGAAGCACCAGGAGCGCAAAACAGCTGTCATGTGTTTGGTTGTCTTATGAGTCCACGTGTCTCTTCCCCCTCCCCTGTTCAACACTGTTTAATAAACCTTTTTTGTAATTATGCACCAATAAACAGAAATAAGAAGGAGAATACTGGCGAGTGCGGCTTCTACTGTTTTTTTCTACCGGTATGAGTACTATTCGGACCTATTCACATTAAGAGAACCAGAGCACTACTTTTTCTTATATGTCTGATTTGATGATTGAGAAATCTGAATAACCTCATACACACATGACGATTGCAAAGTACTTCCACCCAGCACAATATTTTCTTGTGTTGTTATATACTAGGGACTGGCTGTATATTGGGGGGCAGGGGGATGGCTGGCTATATAATAGGGGGCAGGGTGCTGGCTATATACTGGGACTGGCTGGCTATATACTGGGGGCTGGATAGCTATCTACTGGGGGCTGTCTATATAATGGGGAGCAGGGGCTGGCTATATACTGGGTGGCAGGGGGATGACTAGCGTTATATGGGGGCAGGGACTAATCAACCTGAGCTGGATGTCTCATATACTGCAGCTGGGGGATGGTGCAGCCATCGATTACTTCTGCCTGTCAGGGACAACACATTGATTACATAATTCTCTGGAGCAGTGCATAATTAGGGTAAAAGAAGAAGTGCCGGCCTAGTCACAGGAGCAACAGAGCCTCATTATCATAATTTTATAATTGTTTTTACAGCAAAATCCCAAAAGGGATTAAACAAATGTTTCTGCATCAGTGTAGCTACAGCATTCTCAAGGTATGTTTGCAAACAAATGGTAGATTTCCTTTAAGCTCTTTGTTTTATTGCACATGTCACTTTATTTATGAATTATTTGTTGTTAGATTAGTTGTTTGTATTATTCTTTAAATAGATTGTACATGAATTACAATCCATCCAATCTACTGGAACACATAACAGGGCTGTTGTCCTTATAGACCTTTATAATCCCTCATGACTGCACTCTTTGTGACCCAACAAATTTTTATTCAGACTAGCTCCATCTAGGTTACCATCTAGTATATTTGATACTTGTATACAAATAGCTTGCTGTCTGGGTCTTACAGATTTATTACAGTGATATCTTATAACTGTTATTTTCCCTGTAATTCTATATCTTGAGACCCCTGTAATTCTATATCTTGAATCTTAGTGCAAACAGAGGAGCTCCACATCCCTTCTTCTTTTTAGTCTATCATATTGTCAGCATTCAGCATAGCCTGCAGTGGCAAATAAATCTCCTTTCCCCACCAGTTTCCTGGCTTCTCCAACACACACACCACTTTGGGCATGTGCCTGGGCAAGGAGCAGGGTAGGTGTCCAGGCAGGGGCAGAAACGCCTGGCCCATAGGATTAACTAGTCACTGCAGGTAGATGACTGCTGAAACTATAGCAGTCATTCTTCCAGTTTGAACCTTGTTTTAGAACCAAACCGGGGGAGTGTTAGGGTTGGGTAACACAGAAGACAGGGGATAGTGTGCCCTGAGCTTTCCCCAACCTCCAAACACAACTCCTAGACAGCGCGAGATCTTAGCAGCCGCTGCCCGGGACAAGAGGTGGAGTTTGCGCGCATACGCACGGGGGGTCGGAGAACGCTGCTGGCACCACCAGAAGAACCAGAAGTCCCAGCATTCTCCCTACTGAACCTGACAGAACCCCCCCCTGATGGGGGGGCCTTCGGACCCCTAGATCGTAAAGATGGCTTTTGAGGATAGGCCTGATGAAATAACCTGAGTAACCGCGGAGCATGAACATCTCTAGCCGGAACCCAAAACCTATCCTCAGGACCAAAACCTTTCCAATGGACCAGGTACTGCAGGGAGTTACCTACCCATCTGGAATTCACAACTTTTTCCACCTCAAATTCCACATTCCCCTCCACAATAGATGGAGAAGGAGAATTTTGTGCGCAACTTGGATGTAATAGCCGAGCAATATTAGCGACAGGCACAGATGAAAAGGAGAAACAAGGATGAAAGCCATAATTGCAGAAAAACTGAGAAACCTGAGTGGAAGAACTACAGTGATTATTAATAGCAAATTCTGCCAACGGAAGGAATTTCACCCACTGGTTCTGACTGTCCGAGACAAAGAGTCGCAGATATTGAATCATCTCCTGATTCATTCTCTCGGACTGACCATTAGACTCAGGGTGAAACGCCGACGAGAATGACAAATTCACTTCCAGTCTAGAACAAAATGCTCGCCAAAATTTGGAAACAAATTGTACGCCCCTATCTGACACAATATCATCTGGTATACCATGGAGGCGTACAAAATTCTGTATAAACAATTCAGCCAATTCTTCAGCTGAAGGTAACTTTAATGGAGCAAAGTATCCCATTTTAGAGAAACGGTCCACTACCACCCAAATCACTGTATAGCCTTGAGATGCTGGCAGATCAATGACAAAATCCATAGACACTTTATACCATGGCCTGGTGGGAACTAGAAGCGGAAGAAGAGGCCCCTCAGGACATCTCCTGGGAGTCTTTCCTCACGCACAGACCTGACAGGCTTGGACAAATGCGTGCACATCATTAGTCATGTGAGGCCACCAGTAACTTCTCTTTAAGAGATCCAAGGTACTTCGCATTCCCGGTTGACCTGCCAATATCGAGCAATGTTTCTCCAACAACACTCTCAAACGACAAGAAAGAGGAACAAATAATTTGCCTTCCGGGAGGTCTTTAGGTGCAGATCTTTGTCCTGCTAAAATTTGAGAGGAGAGGTGGGAGGAGACAGCTCAACACCTGGAGACAAAATATTACTGTCAGTAGCCTCTGGATGCTCAGGAGTCCCGAAGCTACGGGACAAGGCATCAGCCTTCACATTTTTTGACCCAGGTCGGTAGGTGATCACAAAATTAAAGCGAGAGAAAAACAAGGCCCACCTAGCCTGACGTGAGTTCAAGCGCTTAGCAGTATCCAAATATACTAAGTTCTTTTTTTTATAATTGTATTTTTATTGTCGTTTTTTCAAAGAAATTTAACAACAAAGCTAATATGTACATATTTTACAATAAAGTATTTCAAATAACAGTACAACCGAAAGACAAGTTTTGTTTCAATATACATTAACAGCCTATATCATCCATTTGTGTATCAGGACACTAGGCCTGACCATACAGTGTTTCCTTGTGTTTATACATTTGCCCAGTATGGCATCAGTCTTACGCCTAATCGGTTGAGGTGGGTTTGGGGGGGAGGGGGGGAAGGGGGTATCAACAAAAGACAGTCATACAAACTCACCATGACGATAGGTAACAATTGGGTGAAGACAAAAGGGAAGGACCACATCACTCTTCACCTCCCGCTCGCTCCTCCAACCAGTATCGGTCCCACCGTTCCCAGGTCTTGTCAAATAGTGGGATACGATTGTTCAAAGAGGCAGTCAGATACTCCATACTACGTGTTTCCCTTACCCTAGAGAGGAGGTCCATTCGGGAGGGGGGGGCCTGTCTTTTCCAGAATTGCGCTATCAAGCACCTTGCCGCTGTAAGTATGTGCAGACTCAATTTCGTAACCGTCTTAGCCATGGGTTGGGGGGAAACGTTCAGCAGGTAGTACAGTGGGGAGAGTGGAATGTCTACTGCTACGACCTCCCTGAGGAGAGACTTGACCTCCTGCCAAAAGGGCTGCAACAATGGGCATGTCCAATAGATGTGCTGAAGAGAGCCCCCAGTCGAGCCACATCGCCAGCATGTGTCCGGCGTGTCAGGAAATAGCCTGTGTAGCACGGATGGGGTATGATACCATTGCAACATCAATTTGTACTGATTCTCCTTGTGTGTAGCACACAAGGAGGTCTTAGCCGCTCTGTTCCAGATTAGTTGCCATGTATCCTGAGAAATTGGGCTCCCCACTATGCTCTCCCATTTGGCCATGTATGGGTGTGTAATAGGTTCATCTGAGTTCGGGTGTAGTATGATCATGTAAATGTCGGATATGAGACCCGAAGTGTGGGTGGCGGTTTTGCAGATGTGTTCAAATGTAGTGGGTGTCGAAACCGTTTCAGTGCTGTTCAAAGCCTGTAGAAGGTGCCTAATTCGTATGTAATGAAAATTTGCTGCGTGCGGGAGATGGAATTTATCCTGCAATGCCGCAAAAGGCAAAATCTTCCTGTCTCGATAGTCCACAATGTCTGCAAACCTAAACAACCCCTTCTCGTGCCAGGGTTTAGTTTCCTGCCCGACTCCTGCCTGCTGCATAAGGGGGGTGTGTAAGAAAGATTGCATGGGAGAGCATTTAGAAACAGACAAGCTCTCCACAGTTTAATCGTGTAGGAGATGGGGCCTAGTTGGGAGTCAGGCAACGCAGGTGCTTCTTTAGGCCAGAGGTAAGAATTGGGATGGAAAGGGGCCAACCACAGTTTCTCTATCTCCATCCATTTGGAGAATGCCAGCAAAGTGGACCATGCTGGAATGCGCCGCAGATGTGTTGCCCAGTAGTATCTGGTGATATCCGGTACCAATAGGCCCCCCTTAGACTTGTGGGCGACTAGGACAGTCCTGGAGATTCTATGTCTTTTTTTTGCCCAGATAAAGTGCACTATGGATGCTTGCAGGGCCCTCAGAACGCCCAGCGGGACAGGGACTGGCAGGGTTTCAAAGAGATAAAGCAGCTTGGGTAGGATGGTCATTTTGACCGCCGGTATCCTACCAAAAAGGGAGAGGGGGAGGCTATTCCAATTGTCGAGCAGAGTCCTTATTTCCCGAAAACTACTGGGGAAGTTCTGCGCATAAAGCGTATTATAAGAGGGGGTCAGTAGTATCCCCAAATACTTTATAGCATCTGCTTTCCAGTTATATCTAAACGCGGCCTTCAGTTGGTCTACCAGGGGTTGGTCAAGGTTAAGAGGCAAGGCCTCCGTTTTTGAAGTATTTACTTTATAACCGGAAAGGCGGCCATACTGCTGCAACCGTGCCTGTAAGTTGGGTAGAGAGATTAAAGGTTGAGTTATCGTTAGTAGGATATCATCCGCAAATAAAGACAGTTTGAATTCCTTGTCTCTGACCATAATACCATGGATATTAGGGTCTTGTCGGATGATGGATGTCAAAGGCTCAATACAAAGTATGAATAGGAGAGGAGAAAGTGGACAACCCTGTCGGGTACCATTCCTTATCTGCAGAGGTGGGGAGGACGCATGTGGGAGCTTAATTTCAGCTGTGGGGTTTGAATATAGTCCCCTCAAGGCCTGTAGGAAGGGACCCCTTATTCCCACGTGCTCAAGTACTTGGAACATAAAGGGCCAACTAAGGCGATCAAACGCCTTCTCAGCGTCTAAGCTAAGGATCAGAGCTTGGTCTTTTTGTTTATTGACCACATCTATGAGGTCAATTGTTCTCCTCGTGTTGTCACCACCTTGCCGTCTCGGTACAAAGCCTACCTGATCTTTATGGATTACTTGAGGGATCCACTGTATCAAACGATTGGCCAGCAGTTTTGTAAAAATGTTTAAATCTGCGTTCAGTAATGCAATCGGCCTATAATTGGCACAATCAGTTGCATCTTTCCCGGGTTTGGGAATAAGAGTGATGTAAGAATGAGTAAAGGTTGTAGGCATAGGTGCACCTTGCAGGAACGCATTAAACACCTTCGTCATACGTGGCAACAACACAGGGGAGAAGGTTTGATAATAAAGATACGTAAGTCCATCTGGACCCGGGGATTTTCCATTGGGCATTCCCTTAATGACCTCCTCAATCTCTTCCAATGTGAACTCTGAACCGAGTGTCTCTATAGCCTCCGAGGGGATTCCAGGAATGGAGCAAGAATTCAAAAAATCTACTAGTGATTTTTTCCTAAGGGTCTCGTCCAGGGGCAGGGTATTTGGCAGGGAGTATAATTTTGAGTAAAATTCTTGGAAGCAAGAGGCGATCGCTCTCGGGTCATGTAGTAAATTCCCCCCAGAATCCCGTATAATATGGGGGGTTTGGTGTTCCCTCTTCTCCCTTAGTTGTTTTGCCAGAAGAGAGTGGTGTTTGTTTGCTTGCTCGTAGTATCTTTGTCTAGTGAACACCAACAATTTCTCTACTGCTTGCGTCTGGACCTCTCGCAACTGTTCCCTAACCTCAATTAACTGTTGGAGTCTCCTCCTAGTCGGATTAGCTAACAAGGCTGCCTCCTGTTTGGCTATCTGTTTTCTTAACTCCTTTTCTAGATGGGCCCTATTTCTTTTTAGTCTAGCTCCCTGTTCTATACAATGACCGCTTTGTGTGCCTCCCACATCATAGGGACAGAAGGGATGGAATCCTCATTAAACTGGAAATATTCCCTCAATGCTCCAGTCAACTCCTCCTGGATCAGGGGTTTTTTAAGAAGGGATTCATTGAGGCGCCAGTGACATACCCTAGTTGTAGATAGGCCTTCATTAAGTCGTAAAAAAACTGGTGCGTGATCTGACCACTATATGTCTCCCACCTCTGCAGTATGCATCATTCGCAGGAATTGTATATCTCCAAACCAGTAGTCTATACGGGTATGGGTGCCATGTGGGGCAGAATAAAAGGTAAACGAACGGTCCCCTGGGTTGCCCACTCTCCATAAGTCAAACAGAGCAAATCTCCTGATGACTCTGCGAAAAGCCGCTGAGGTAGTGCTTTGCGATCTATTGGCGGGAGAGGGGTTGACTGCCAGCCGGTCCATGTTTTCTGAGAAAATAACGTTAAAGTCCCCTCCTATCATTAAAGGTGCCGCTGGGAGTTTAGCTATTTTATTCAGGACTTTGGTGATGAAACGGACCTGCGATGAGTTGGGGGCATATATATTGCATAAGAGCACCGGCGAACCGAACATTTTACCCTGCACAATAATGAAGCGACCCATAGGATCTGATGTCACAACGTCAGGCACTATGGGACATGAAGCTGAAAATAGGATCGCCACTCCCGCTTTTTTATTCTCGGTGGACGCCATATAGGATGCCGGGTAAAGATGCTTAGCAAAGTTAAAATTCCCCGTCGTATCATAGTGCGTCTCCTGCAAGAACACTACATCTGCCCTACTTCTCTTAAGCTCGTTGAGTGTAAGTCGGCGCTTCCGGGCAGAGTTGAGCCCTTTTACATTCAGTGTCAAGAGCTGGACCATGATGGATGAGCCAGCCAAGGTTCCCGATCAAGGTGTCCGGTACACTTCTATGTAATATGCAGTAAAACAGGTCCTAGGGGAGGGAGGGGGTTGTACGAGTTATGTGTAGCTTACACAATAAGACTCTGGTATGGGAGTGGAGGAGAGTACCCGTGTATGTAGGCCTAATATGTCAGTAGGGGGGGAGAGGACAAGGGGGTTCGACAATGGGGAGACAAAACTTACACACCACAAGACAAACAGTTAAAACGAATAAAAACAAGTCAAAAAGTAATAAGGAAGTAATAAAAAAACAAGGATAAACTCCTAGTTGTATAACCAAGGAGAGGAGAAACCTCCTGACCCTGGTGTAGGTCTACTCAGCCGGTCTACCCCTAAGTCGGGGGAGTATAGTCGGCTGGTCTGGAATCACCACCTCCCGTATAAACCCTTGGTCAGGGCCAGAGGGTGAGATCCAGCAGGGACCCACCAGTTAGGGGATAACGTGGCGATGGAACCCTTTTGAAGAGGGAAAAATACGTCAATTATAATATCACACAAAATTTGAAAATGTAAAAAATATTACTATCTATCCAGCGATTAACCCCGGTGCCTAAATGCCCATTACTACCTATATAACTAAGGGGGGGATAGATACCCCTAATATATGCAAACATAGGCTAACATAAGCAAACATAAGCTAACATAAGACCCTCATCAGACCCTCAGATGCAAGAACCACAAAAGATATGTATTCAGCGAGCATTCTCTTCTATTCATAAGAGTCCTGAGACAGGGCTCTGGTTCGCGGTCGTCTTCTCTTTTGTTGCGGTTGGTTCTTGTTTTGCGGTTGGCGCAGTTGACGGGGGAGACTCCCCCAATCTTCCAGTCGTGGGGTCGGGATGTTCCAGATGGCGCAGAATTCCTGCAGTTCCTCCATTACTGAAAGCGTTGCCGTTATTCCATCTTTGGTGGCAGACAGGGCAAAAGGGAAATTCCAACGATAGGATATGTCGTTCTCGCGCAGGATATCTAATAATGGTCGTAAGATCTGCCTCTTTTGAAGGGTGATCCCAGAAAGATCCTGGTAGAGCTGTATAGCATCCCCATTGAAGACCAAGTTCTTCTTCTTCCTCGCCGCCAGCATGAGACGTTCCTTTAATTCAAAGTCGTGCACACAACAAATGATGTCTCTCGGATTCGCCCCCGCCACTTTAGGCCTCAATGCTCTATGAGCTCTGTCGAGCTTCACCTGTGTGTCCGGTTCTCCTAATAATGTTGAGAAGAGAGCTTGTAGCGTGATCCGGACATCCTCTTTACCCTCCACCTCCGATAGACCCCGCACCCGAATATTGTTGCGTCTGCCTCTGTTGTCGAGATCCTCCAGGTGCCTGGCCATGTCCTGCATTGCGACAGAGTGAGAATGCATGGCATGTTGCGTCTGCGTAATCTGGCGCCTTGAGTCTACTTGTTCAGCTTCTAAGTTATCAATCTTCTGTGCCATACCCTGAATATCACGCCGTATCTCCGAAATTTCAGATTTGAATGCCTCTTTGACTTCGGCAATTAAGGATTTAAAGTCCTCTTTAGTAGGCAGATTCTGGAGGTGAGCGTGCCAGGGTGGTTCTGATGTCGACGGTCTCTTATCTGGCATAGTGTCCCTACTATAGTGCTCAGGTGATGACGCCCACTCTGGAGAAGGTGCAGCATAGCGGGCGAGAGTGGGGGTAGCACCCAACTCGTTCTCCATCCCTTGTGTTCTGGGGACATATGGGAAACCGGGGATGAATTCTCCTGGCTGCGGTAGGTGGGGGGATCTTAGCAGGGGGTCCCCAGGGAGTCTTCTAATCCCATCATCTTCCCCCCCGCCTGGCAACATCTGGCTGCAGTTGTGATCTGGGGACTGTGCTGGAGGTGAGACAGTACCTTTAGGTTGAGGGGGGTCCCCCCCTCCGATGTGGCGCTGGCATGCGCCCAAATCACGATGCTGCGGGCTCTCTGCCGTTTTCTGGCACTGCTGCGCCTCAGGGGAACCGCGCTGCCCTGCTGGCTGGGCGCCAAGATGGCGGCTCGGCGCATTCCGGGAGGCTTCCTCGGGCGCGCTGCGGCCCTTATGTGCGGGCGGTGGAGCGGAGGACACCGCCGCTCCGCGCTTACTTGCCGTCGGTTTCGGAGGCATATTGATCAGTTCCTCCGGGTGCTGGTCCGTGGCGTGTGTGGTGCCGGACCTCTGCCTGACACGTGGTCCTGCTCCGGAGGTGTCCGCGGAGCGCAGAAGGAACCGGGTGAGCGGTGTTTCACCCACTTTTTTTCCCTTTTGGGGTCCTGGTAGCTTCTTTCCCCTTCTGGGGGTCTTTTTGTGCCTCGTGGCCAGGGTAGAACCCCTCCTTTGGGGTTAAATCGGCACCGGGGCTGTAGAGCTCTTTTAATGTGCGGCCATCTCGGTCAGGCTCCAGCCACGCCCCCCCCAAATATACTAAGTTCTTAAGATCCGTGAGCACAGTTATCGGATGAAGAGCTCCCTCCACTTAATGGCAAGGAGCTCTCGATTACCAATATCATAATTCCTCTCACAAGAAGAAAACTTTCTAGAGAAATATGCACAGGGCCTAAGTCTGGTGAGAGTGGAGGACCCCTTAGACAACACTGCACCTACTCCAACCTCGGAGGCATCTACCTCCACAACAAATGGTAGAGAGAGGTCAGGTTGAACCAAAACTGGGGCTGACGAGAATGCCGCTTTTAGAGTTTCAAACGCAGAGCAAGCGGCAGGGGACCAATTGTTCGGATCAGCACCCTTACGGGTTAGATCCGTGAGGGGTTTGGCGATCATGGAAAAGTTCTTAATAAAGTTCCGATAATAGTTAGTGAAACCTAAAAAACGTTGTAAGGCCTTAAGATTGGTTGGCCGAACCCAGTCCGTGAGCGCCTGAACCTTACTCGGATCCATCTGTACATCAGAGGGAGTAACAACATAACCTAAGAAGGAAACCTTCTGGACGCAAAAAACACACTTTTCCAGCTTAGCGAAGAGGTGGTTTTTGCGCAACCTGGTAAGTACTTGGCAGAGATGTTGCTGGTGAGAAACCATTTTAGGAGAGAAAATCAAAATATCGTCCAGATACACCACCATAAACACACCGATGTAATCATGAAAGATGGAGTTCATAAACCCTTGAAAAACTGCTGGGGCATTACTCAAACCAAAGGGCATAACCAAAGTGTCCCAAAGGTGTATTAAATGCAGTCTTCCACTCATCCCCTTCCTGGATGCGAATCAGGTTATAAACCCCTCTGAGATCTAATTTAGAGAAAACTTGGGCCCCAGAAACCTGATTTAAGAGATCCGGGATCAAGGGGAGAGTACGTAAGTTTTTTACCGTTATCTTATTTAATTCTCTATAATCAATACACGGCCGTGAACCACCATCTTTTTTCTCAACAAAAAAGAACCCGGCCCCAGTGGGCGACTCAGAGGGATGGATATGTCAGATTCCCATACTCTCATCAATATAACTCTTCAGTGACTCCCGTTCTGGTACTGACAGGTTATATATACGACCCTTTGGCAATCTAGCATCAGGAAGAAGGTCAATTTTACAATCAAACTCCCTGTGAGGAGGAAGGACTTGGGACAAGGGTTTTGAAAACACATCTGAGTAGTCAGAGAGAAAACCTGGAAGACTCTGATCTTCCGCCACTACTGTACATAATGAAACTCTGGTCAGGAGATCCTTACAGTGAGGACCCCAAAGAACCAGCTCCAGAGTTTCCCAATCAATTACCGGATTATGGATCCGGAGCCAGGGTAGACCAAGAATGACATTTTCAGACAAATTTTCCATAACTAGGAAAGAACACCATTCTTCATGCATAGTTCCTACCATAAGCTTTATCTGCGGGGTTCGGAATTTAATCAACCCTACAGCGCCTGAATCCAAGAAGGCGCGACCAGTACAGGAAACAGATTGAAACTTAACCGTACAAGGTAAATACAATCTAGACACAAGTTGCCTCTTGGAACAGGTGTGTATCTGTTGATCAGGACTTCCACAGCAGAAACAAAGATGGCGTCTTATTCGATGTTGCTTCCGCTGTGCAGCAGAGATGCTATCCAGCTCCATGGATTCCAATTCTTGACGGCCTGGAGACAGACTGGCCGCTGGCTGACAGTCAGGGGACACCCGAGGTGATCGCCTGGATCTTAGGCGACGATCAACTCGGACGACCATAGCTTCCTCTAATGTCTGAGGCTCGGCATAAGCTAAGACTAAGTCCTGTACTCAGTCTGACAGTCCGGACATAAATTGGTCTTTTAGGGTACAGTCGTTCCATTGCGAGTCAGTCACATACTGTCTGAATTGGGTACAATAATCTTCCGCCGTCAGTTTTCCCTAACACAGAGATCTAAGGTGGGAAACTGCCAGTGCTCGGCGGTCAGGTTCATCATAAATCTGGCCTAAAGCAGAAAACAAAGCGTCAAAAGAAGAGCGGGATGGAGAGTCAGGTGGGAGAGAAAAGGCCCAATTTTGCGGATCACCGCGCAAAAGAGAAATGACCACGCCCACCCTTTGTGTCTCGGTGCCCAATGAGTGAGGGCATAAAGAAAAATAAAGTTTACATCCCTCCCTAAATGAAAAAAATTTCTTGTGGTCACCAAAAAACAAGTCAGGGAGAGGAACCTTAGGTTCTGGTGCAGGTGGCAGTGGAGCCTGTGGTGTTGTCTGCCCAGAAACCTGCATTTGAAGACAGGCTGACAGACTCTGAACATGCGAGCGACCACAGCTGACAAAGGCTCCATGTAAGGAGTGAATGTAGCAGGTCGGATACAGGATGCAGACCTATGTGTGGCCAGTGTTTCTGTTAGGGTTGGGTAACACAGAAGACAGGGGATAGTGTGCCCTGAGCTTGCCCCAACCTCTGTCCCTTCCTATAGCCCCCCCACGCTAAACCGTGGGGCGACTACTTGAAGACGCGAAATACACTGGATAAGTGTGGGAAGGGAAACACAAACAGACTGACAAACATAAAACACAGAAGAGAGGAAAACTAGCCGGAGTCACAACAAGAGGGTACGTCAAGAACAAAGTCAGTAAGCAAAGAGTCAATGTCAAAAACTAGCCGAGGTCACAACAATTCAGATACAGATACAGAGCAAGTCAACCTAATGCAGAGAGCAAGTGATGAAGGGATTTCAAACACTGGCACAGGTGACTAGTGAAGTTGCAATTTATGCAGCCAGAACTCCACCTACAGAACCTGAAAGGAGCTGGACAGCTTCTGGGAATCAACCCCTCATGGTGCAGAACAACCAGGCACCATGCAGAGGTACCACAAGTCCCAGCAGTTCCGAACACAACTCCTAGACAGCGCAAGATCTTAGCAGCCGCTGCCCGGGACAAGAGGTGGAGTTTGCGCGGATACGCGCCGGGGGTCGGAGAACGCTGCTGGCACCACCAGAAGTCCCAGCATTCTCCCTAGCAAACCTGACAGGGAGATTGCGACCTGATCTACTAAAAAGCCAGAGCCCCCTGTAAGATATGGGCGCTGGAGTGCTGTCGGTGGAATTTTAAGACTGGTATTTTAAACAGTGTCTTTCTTTGTTAACGCCACAATAGGAGACAAGAGGGTGGAGAAATGTGGTATAAACTGACGGCAGTAGATAATGAAGCCCAGGAATCTCTGGATGACACAAAGTCCCACTGGGCGAGGCCACTGAAGTACCGCAGGCAACTTAGTAGGAATTATCTGTAGTCCCTTGACAGAGATGATATACCCGAAGAACGGAAGGCTTTTCCGGTGGAACTGACATTTCTCGAGTTTGGCATAAAGGCGATTAACCCTTAGGCGCCTGGGCCTGATGGGACTCCAGTTCCGTAGAGAACACCAAGATATCGTCCACGTAGACCATGACACAGGTTTAAAGTAAGTCTCTGAAAATATTATTGACAAACTCTTGAAACATAGCATTGCGCATTGCAGAGTCCAAAGGGCATGCCCAGATACTGGAAGTTCCCATCCCGAGTGCTGAAGGCAGTCTTCCATTCATCACCCACATGGATGTGGATTAGGTTATATGCCCCCCAAAAGTCCAGTTTAGTGAAGATCTTGGCTCCACGGAGGCGATCAAAGAGTTCCATGATCAGGGGCAGAAGGTATCGATCCTTTCCCGTAACTTTTTTAACACCACGGTAGTTAATGCAAGGGTGGTGAGAGCCATCCTTCTTGGTCACGAAGAAGAATCCAGCACCGGTAGGAGAGGAAGACTTGCAAATGAACCCCTTTTGTAGACCGACATAGGCCGCGGTTTTAGGAACAGGTAGTGGGTACACCGACCCCAGGGAGGAGATGTACCTGGCAGCAGCTCTATAGGTCAGTCGTAGTCTCTGCTTGCTTCTCCGAGAAGACATCAGCAAAGTCCATATAATGCAGCATGGCAGTATATGGTAGGATCGATCAGACAACCTTGAGTTAAAGTACCCTAGGGGGTCTGAAAAATAGTAAAAACAAAATTAAAAAAAATTGTTTAAAAAAATTATAATAAAAAAACATAAAAATTCAAATCACCCCCCCTTCCCTAGAATTCATATAAATATAAATAAAAAGTAAAAATCATAAACACATGAGGTATCGCCGTGTCCGAAAATGCCCGATCTATCAAAATATTATAAAGTATTTTCAATGCGTTTAAGCCTGTAGCAGAAAATAGCACCCGAAGTTGAAAATGGCACTTTTTTGCCATTTTGAAAAATGTAAAAATATTCAATAAAAAGTGATCAAAAGGTTATACAGTCCTAAAAATGGTAGCATTGAAAAGATCATCAAAAGTCGCAAAAAAAATGATACCACCCACAGCTCCGTACAGCGAAGTATGAAACAGTCATTAGTACCAGAAGATTGTTTTAATTTTTGTAAATGTATAAAAACATTGTAAAACCTATAAAAATGCGTTATCCCCATGATCACACTTACCCAAAGAATTCAGTAGACATGTCATTTGGGGCGCACAGTAAAAGCTGAAAAATCCAGGCCCACAAGAAAGCGAAGCAAATGCATTTTTCACCATTTTCACAAGCCTTCACAAAGCTCTTTTCGTGTAAAAATTAAAAATGTATACATTTTTGAAGGTGGGGAGTTAAAAATGGAAAGGAAAAAAAAAAGCGGGATCGATGGGATAACACATGCGATCGGGGATAGCACTGATCGCTGGTTTTACTGGTAAGTCTTTACTGCTATATGCAGCAAAGACTTACCGGCTATGGAGAGGGCTCAGCCCGTGAAGGGTTTTAAGTGCACTGTGTGAACATGGCTTAAGGAAGAACCCATTACCAAATGCATAAACATTTTGTAAGTAGGATTAGGAACATGAGTTTGCATTGTTAACCCCTTTGTTACCCGAGGGTCAGTGATGCCTGAATGTCCTGGTCAATTTGTGCAGTTCTATTATGTCCTTTTTTAATGATGATATCTTTGGAAAATCTTTATATATTTACATAAACACATGTAAGACTAACTTGATAAAATAGCTCATTATCAGGCCGGTGACACCCGTGGCATTTTTGCTTTTTTTTCATTGCATTTTTGCATTATTGTAAAAGGCATCAGCTTTGCTTATTGGATTTTTAAAAGGATTTTTTGTATAAAGTGTCTGTGTTTGTGTTTTCAATGCATTTGCAACAAAAAAGCCACAACAGACCGCAACACAATACTGTGCCAGCACATTTATGTTGGCAAGTTTGACATAATTGGGGGGCATATTAAAATGAGTGCACCAGAAGAAAACTGGCACAATTTATTTCAGTGCTATTGGCGTGTGCAGGCTTTGTCAGATTAGTGAAGACCTTGCGCTGGTCTTCATTAATCTGGCGCACTGTGTACAATAATGTGGCAAACTGCACATAGTAATAGTAAAATAAATTATAGTAAATAAAATAAATAATATGGAGCTATATCTCCTGAGCCATGGCACCCAAAATCATGTCATGTGCCATATTAAACAGGAGACCTCCATTTAAATATGATATTAGGTTTGTGTATGGATGCTTCACAGAACCGGAGATATCCACTCTTAAAGTTGTAGCTGGAATCTCGGAAATTGAAAGCTGTATATAAAAATCTGTTTTTTTTACTGCTACTTTAAGAGTGTACATCTCTGGTTGTGTGAAGCATCCATACACAATCATGATATCCTATTAAGGGTTGATTATGAAACCTAGATTGTGTTTAACCCCTACGGGACTCAGCCTCTTTTGGCCTTAAGGACGCGGCCCCATTCTTCAAATCTGACCTGTGTCACTATAAGTGGTTATAGCTTTGGAACGCTATGAGATATCCAGGGGATTTTGAGATTGTTTTCTCGTGACACATTGTACTTCAAATTAGTTTAAAAATTTGGATGAAATCTTTTGCGTTTAGTTATGAAAAAAAACAAAATTTGGCAAAAATTTGGAAAAATTCTTTATTTTCAACGTTCTAAATTCTCTACTTTTGATGCAGACAGTTATAGCACCCAAATAAATTCATAACTTACATTTCCCAAATGTCTGCTTTATGTTGGCATGGTTTTTTAAGATTCCACATATTTTACTAGAATGTTATGAGGCTCAGAATTTAGGTATCATTTTTCACATTTTTTGTAAAATCACCAAAACCCGTATTTAGATGGACCTGCTCAACTTCTAATTGACACTGAGAGGCCTAAATAATAGTGAGACTCGTAAATTACCCCATTGTGGAAACTACATACCTCAACGTATGAAAAACCACTTTTAAGAAGTTTGTTAACGCTTTACGTGTTTTATAGGGGTTAAAACAAAATGGAGGTGCAGTCTGCAAATTGGAATATTTTTTCACAATACACCCATTTTGGGTGGAAAATTAAACATTTACAATGGATTAAATGAATAAAGGCTCCACAAAGTTTGTTACCCAATCTCTCCCGAGTACACCTCTACTCTATATGTGGTGGTAACCTGCTGTATGGGCGCACGGCCAGGCATAGAAGGGAAGGAGGCGCCATCCAGATCAGATTTGCTATGTCACATTGTACAGGCTATAATTTTTTTCTTTTTTTTAATGTGGACCTATAGGGGCTTATTTCTTTTGCCACATGAGATGCACTTTTCTGGTACGTAATTTAGGGGAATCCATAGGCTAATTGGTGAGATTTTATTAACTCTTTGTTGGTGGAGGAAATGAAAATCATCACTTTTCAGGAAGATTTTTATGGTTTTTTTTTTGGCCGTTTACCATACCATAAAAATAGTATATTATTTTTATTCTATGGGTCACCACCATTAAAAAAAAGACCTCATTTATATAGATTTTTTATTTTTTCCCATTTTTACTGAATAAAAAGTAATTTGGCAAAAATGTTGTTAATTTTAGCATCACCGTCTTTCATATGCACAACTTTTTTATTTTCGCCTCACAAATGTGTTTAATGGCTTATTTTTTGCGAGAAGGATTGTTCTTTTTAGTGGTATTATTTTAGAGTGCATAACATTTTTTAAATCACTTTTTAGAGCATTTTTTATAGGGTATTAATTCAAAATGATCTTTTTTCTGGAGCTTTTTGGTTTTTTTTTTACGGGGTTCACTTTGCGGATCTAATAACGATTCTGTTTTATTATGCAGATTGTTACAGACGCAGGGATACCAAATATGTGGGGGTTTTGTGTATTTTATTCAATTGTACTGAATAAAAACCAATTTGGAGAAAATCTTCATTTTAGCATCACCATCTTTTTATATGCATAACTTTTTTTGGCTGACAAATCTAGTTAGGGGCTTATTTTTTGCGAGAAGAGTTGTTCTTTTTAGTGGGCTTATTTTGGAGTGCATAACATTTTTTAAATTACTTTTTAGAGCATTTTTTTTAGGGTAATAATTAAAAATCATCTTTTTTCGGAACGTTTTTGCGTTTTTTTCTACGGCGTGTACCATGCGGGTCCAGTAACGATTCTGTTTTATTATACAGATTGTTACGGACGCGGCAATACCAAATATGCAGGGTTTTTTTGTGTTTTTGTGTTTTTTATACTTTATTAAGTGTTTTTATAGGAAAGTGACATTTTAGGGGCTTATATTTGAATGCATTTATTTTTTATTTATTCTAATGTATTAACTTTAGTGTTTTTGACTTTTTTTTACTTATACATACTTGAACTTGAACCAGTGATGCTCTGATCACTGGTTTAAGTTCAATACACTGCTCTACAATACTATTATTTTGGCATGCTCAGACAGGCGCATGCTCAGACAGTTTGCAGTCAGACCCGGAAGGGGTCTGACTGCCAGGGAGACCGGGCAGCTCCGGGGCACATGCCAGTCCTCGGAGCTGCCCAGAAGAGGATCGGATCCCCCGGTAAGGGGCACGGGGGATCCGTCCACAGCGCAAAAACCCTTACACGCCGCGGTCATGCCTGTTAGCGCAGGCTGTCAGCTGTACTAGACAGCTGACAGCCGCTGTTTCTGGTACCGGCTCCGTTCGTGAGCCGGTGCCAGAAGCAGGACGTTATAGAACGTCCCCGTGCGATAAGCATCTAGCCCCGGGGACGTACTATAACGTTAAAGGTATCAAGGTTCAGGAGATACATCCTTTTACAACTGGCCACTGTCATGACGTTTATAAACGTCCTTTCTGCATGGGCCATGTGGAAATAGGACATATATAACTGTGAAGTTAATCATTATTGTAATGGTCCCAAACACATGGGCCCATATTTACAGTTTTTGGTGGACTTTGCATGTTTTTTTCAGTGTAAACTTTTTACACAGGTATTTAAAAAGTGCCCTTGCCACATATGTGTCGCACCCAGCCCTTTTGTGTCGCGGCTGCACTATTCTTCATGCGACACAAATTTCTGCATTGAAATGGGGGTTCCGGTGCTTAGTCAGACCATGTGCTACAATTATCATGCAAAGTCCAACAGAAGTTTGTTTCACACCCAAAGATTCACCAAAGAGGGTGCCAAATTCATGAAGAACATGCGCCAGAGTTTGCACTGTTTCTACTAAATATGGGTGTTACCAACAAAATGCAAGCGTTTCGGTTAAAAAGCATATACATCTGGTAATGCATTTTGCCTGAAGAATTTGCAATGCAACACTTTGTTATATGAACCAAGTCTTAAGAGAGCTTTATATTAATCAATTAGGGGGAGCTGTATGGGATCAGATCACAGGGGGGGGGGTTCAGTATATATAATGAATTAGAGTACTGTAGTCTCTAAAATTCATTCCTATAGATAGATTTATGAAGCACTTGTATATGCAATGTGCTATAATTGTACAAGATGGAAAACTAAAGTGGGTTGTGGGGGACATAATTTGTCAGTAAGGGGCCCTGAAATTCCTAGTGGCGACCTGCCCACATCTATCAAATTCAACTTAACTTTTAATTGACCATGTCAACCAGACAACTACCCCCACAAACACTACTCACAAAAAGTTAGGGATATTTAGCCTGTGGATAAAATTTCAGAATTAACCTAAAATGGCACACATTTTGCACAACTTTCTGTTCTCTTACAAGCGTAATGGAAAAATTCACAACAGGTGTTTGATCCATGAATTGCCCAATACATTTCCTGGTTTAGTTAGTCCTTCTCCTCATGCTTTTTACAAGTTTCAGAGAGTGTCATCAGCAAATGCAGAGAAATTGGAAGAGTCACAGAAAAGCATACAAGTGGACATCTTCTGGGCACATCCTACAGTGATGATCACTTAATTGTGAACAATGTGAACAGATGATGACTTCAATGGAAGTCAAGGCAAATTTAAGAGAGTAAAGACACACCCAAGTATCCCACCCATTCAAAACTGCTTACATCAATGTTATCTGTGTGGTAGATGACCTGCAATGATACCTGGGCATCTTTGACTAGATTGCTGAGAGTTCCCGGCTTCCTGATGACCAGTGGGCAAAGGCGCTGACCCCCTTCTTAACACGTGAATCCCAGAAGGCTTATTTTGACCTGACGGTGCAGGATACCAAGGTGTATGCTAGGTTCAAGGGAGAAATCCTAGCCTTTCTTGGAGTTTCCTTTGCTTTCTGCGCACAGAGATTCTACACCTAGGGGTATGATAATGCCAAGCCAGTCAGGTCTCAGATGTATGATCTCTTCCAGCTGACCAATAAATGGCAGCAGCCAGTGGAGCTGTGGAGTGGGTTGTCTGTGATCTCTGTCCGTGCCCTGCCAGCAAAAATACAGAGGTGGGTTGGGTACTCAAACCCAAAAACTGTGGATGAGCTGGTGTCCATAGCGGAGTGCTTTACGGCTACAGAGCCTACCATCATCTGGTAAGACTGTTCCTTTTTCTAAAGGGGTAACACTGCCGTATAAAGAGGGGTGGGTCACATTCTTGTGGCCCTAGTGACAAGCCTTCAAATCCAAAACATGGCTCTCAGTCTGGTAGTCTGCTGGCGCTGCCAAGGACTGGGACATATTGCTGCTAACTGCTAGAAGAGCCTATAAAGTATGACTTACTGTCACGGGCACCCCCGCGATCCATACCGCGGATCGCGGGTGCACCCGTGCCTCCGTTGCGGGCACCCCCGCGATCCATATCGCGGATCGCGGGTGCACCCGTGCCTCCCTCCGCTGCCCCACTGCTGCTCCGGTGCACTCACCTCTCCTGGCTCCCGCTCCCGTCCGGACTGGGTCTCGCGCGCGGCCCCGCTCCCTAGGGCGCGCGCGCGGCACTGCCTCAAGATTTAAAGGGCCAGCGCACAGGTGATTAGTATTGGTCATTTCCTGTTTTGTATATAACCCTTTGTCTCCCATCATTCCCTGCCGGATCTTTGTGCCTCTTAGCCTTAGAGAAAGCTTCCTAGCGAGTATTGCTGTGTTCCTGCGTATTCCTGCGTTCCAGTGTATTCCTGTGTGTTCCCGTTCCTGAGTTCTGTGTTGCCGTGTTACCTGTGTTCCTCCCTGTTGCTGTGTGCCTGTGTTCCCGTTCCCTCCTGCCTGGACCTCCTGTTGCTGACCCCGGACTTGAACCTGACGTTGCATCTCTGCCGCCTGCCCTGACCCTGTGCCTGGACCCGACTACGAGTTTGTCATCCGTTAAGGTACCTCGACCTCGGCTGCCACCGTGGGCTAGTCACACCTGGGAACGACCTAGTGGTATCCTGCCGCAGCAAGTCCAACCCGCTTTGCGGCGGGCTCTGGTGAAAACCAGGTGCCGCTAGGCTCCGGTTCCGGGTGTTGGCTAGTTACATCTCCCGCGGTGGTCCAGAGGATCCACTGATCCTAACAGTAAGATCCGGCCATGGATCCCGCCGAGGCTCCTTCTCCCAGTCAGCCTGATCTCGCCACCATCGTGATCCACCAGTCCCGGCAGATTGCAGCACAGCGGAATCAGCTAGAGCAAGTCACCGCCATGCTCCAACAACTACTTGCTACCCAACATCAGCAACAGTCTCCTGAAGCGGCCGCTGCGACCCCTGCTGCTCCGGCTTATCTTCCTGCTGCTGAACCCAGGCTACGCCTCTCTTTGCCCGGCAAGTATGATGGAGATCCAAAAATGTGCAGGGGCTTCATAACCCAGTGCTCCTTGCACATAGAACTGATGCCGTCGCAATTTGCCACAGAGCGGTCCAAGGTGGCATTTGTCCTCAGCCTTCTTTCCGGGAAAGCCCTGGCCTGGGCTACTCCGCTTTGGGACAGAGATGACCCGGTTGTGTCTAACCTCACTGCGTTTCTGTCAGAGTTCCGGTCTGTCTTCGAGGAACCAGCACGAGCCTCCTCTGCGGAGTCTGCATTGTTGAACTTGCGTCAGGGCAACTCACCGGTGGGAGAGTACGCAGTTCAATTCCGCACCCTGGCTTCTGAACTTGCGTGGAACGATGCAGCCCTCATCGCTACATTTAAGAAAGGGCTCTCTGCGCAGGTCAAGGACGCACTGGCAGCTCGGGATCTTCCATCTACTCTGAGTGACCTCATCACCTTGGCCACTCGAATTGATGTTCGGTTTAAGGAGCGAGCTGAGGAACTACGCTCCGAGTATCCCCAAGGCCGTGTTAGACGCATTCCTCGCCTGGCGCCAGTCTTCCAAAGACCGCTCCTGGGTCCGCCTGAATCTTCTGCTGAGGAACCCATGCAGGTTGACCGAACCCGGCTCACTCTACGTGAGCGTTCAAGACGCCGACAGGAGAACCTATGTCTGTACTGTGCCAGCCCTGAGCATTTCATCGGTTCCTGTCCTGTCCGTCCTCAACGTCCGGGAAACGCCAGCACCTAGGCTTCTTGGGAGAAGCGTCCCTAGGTGTAAATACAGCTTCTCCACGTCTGACTCTTCCCGTGCTCCTCAGCGTTGGCACCGGTACCCAGATCCAGGTTACTGCCTTCCTGGACTCGGGCTCTACAGCGAACTTCGTGGATGCAGCCTTGGTCTCTCGGCATCACTTCCCGGTGGTTCGTCTTGAGAAGCCATTGTCTATTGCCTCGGTCAATGGTCAGATTCTTTCCGTACCCATCTGGTTTCGCACGGAGCCCCTGCTTCTGCAAGTTGGTGCCCTACATCAAGAGAGACTTTCGTTTTTTGTGCTGCCCCAAAGCACATCTGCTCTACTGCTGGGTCTCCCCTGGTTGCAGCTTCATGCCCCTGTACTGGACTGGTCCTCCGGGCATATCCTCCGTTGGGGTCCGAACTGTGCTTCACGTTGTATGCAGGTTCCCCGTCCGCTACCTGTGAGGACTTCGACTCTGGCTCCCAAGTCTCTGGAGGGTCTGCCAGCTTGTTATCGGGACTTTTCGGACGTTTTCTCCAAGAAGCAGGCGGAGATTCTACCACCACATCGTCCCTATGATTGCCCTGTGGATCTTCTTCCTGGCGCCACTCCTCCCAGAGGTCGTGTCTACCCTCTTTCAGTACCTGAGTCTCTAGCCATGTCCGACTACATCAAGGAGAATCTGCAGAGGGGTTTTATACGCAAGTCCTCCTCTCCGGCTGGCGCAGGGTTTTTCTTCGTTACCAAGAAGGACGGCTCCCTACGTCCCTGTATAGACTATCGTGGGCTGAATAAGATCACGGTAAAAAACCGTTACCCTCTGCCGTTGATTACAGAACTCTTTGATCGCCTACGTGGTTCCAAGGTGTTCTCCAAGCTGGACCTCCGTGGGGCTTACAATCTCATCCGGATCCGCAAAGGTGATGAGTGGAAGACGGCGTTTAACACCCGTGACGGGCACTTTGAGTACCTAGTGATGCCCTTTGGACTGTGTAATGCCCCTGCTGTTTTTCAGGAGTTTGTGAACGACATTTTTCGGGACCTTCTTTATACTTGTGTCGTGGTCTACCTCGATGACATCTTGGTGTACTCTCCAGACCTTGAGTCCCACCAGGCACACGTACGACAAGTTCTAGGTCGACTTCGTTCCAATCACCTCTATGCCAAGTTAGAAAAATGCCTCTTTCACCAGCACTGCCTTCCCTTCCTTGGTTACATAATTTCCAACAGAGGCCTTCAGATGGACCCCGCGAAGCTGTCTGCAGTTCTTCAGTGGCCACGTCCAGAGGGTCTCCGAGCCATACAGAGGTTCCTGGGGTTTGCGAACTATTACCGTCAGTTTATTCCCCATTTCTCCACTCTGGTGTCCCCCATCGTGGCGCTCACCAAGAAGGGTGCCAATCCACGTGCCTGGTCTCCAGCTGCTGAAATGGCCTTCTCCAAGTTAAAGTCTGCTTTCTCCTCGGCTCCCGTACTCTCTAGGCCAGATACGGACAAACCCTTTCTTCTGGAGGTGGACGCATCCTCCATAGGAGCTGGAGCGGTGCTCACTCAGAAAGGGCCCAAGGGCCGAACTTTGACTTGCGGTTTCTTTTCCAAGACTTTTTCTCCTGCTGAGAGAAATTATTCCATTGGAGACAGAGAACTATTAGCCATCAAACTTGCTCTTGAAGAATGGCGATATCTTCTGGAGGGAGCTCTCCATCCTGTTTGTGTGTACACTGACCACAAGAATCTTCTGTACCTCCAGACAGCCCAGCGCCTGAATCCCAGGCAAGCCCGGTGGTCTTTGTTCTTCTCCCGCTTTGACTTGCTGATTCATTTTCGTCCGGCAGACAAGAATATCAAGGCTGATGCTCTGTCCCGTTCGTCAGATGTTGTTGGAGATGAACCAGTTCCTCGGCACATAATTTCTCCTGATCAACTTGTTGTTGCAGCTCCGGTGGACCTTCGGCAGCTGCCTCCTGGCAAGACGTATGTTAGACCTGCTCTCAGGAAGAGGATTCTGTCTTGGGGACATTCTTCTTGTCTTGCTGGGCACCCTGGGGTGCAGCGCTCCTTGGCCCTCATCTCCCGCTATTACTGGTGGCCAGACCTGGTCAAAGATGTTCGGGAGTTTGTGGGATCCTGCTCCTCCTGTGCCCGCAATAAAGCCTCTCGTCTCAAACCGGCTGGACTGTTACTCCCGTTGCCGATACCCAGTCGCCCGTGGTCTCACGTGGCAATGGACTTTGTTACTGATTTGCCTGTCTCCTCGGGCAATACTGTCATCTGGGTGGTGACGGACCGGTTTTCCAAAATGTCCCATTTTGTTCCCCTTCCAGGTCTTCCGTCTTCTCCACAGCTTGCCAGTTTGTTCTTCAAACATATCTTCCGTCTGCATGGCCTTCCGCTTCACATTGTGTCCGATCGAGGAGTCCAGTTTGTCTCTAAATTCTGGCGTTCTTTATGTAACCAACTGCAGGTCATCCTTGACTTTTCTTCTGCTTACCACCCTCAGTCGAATGGTCAAGTAGAGAGGGTGAACCAGACTTTGGGCTGCTACTTGCGCCACTTCGTCTCAGCCCGTCAAGACAATTGGACTGACCTTCTACCTTGGGCTGAGTTCTCTTACAATTCTCTGGACTCGGGATCTACTGGTTCGGCTCCGTTCTTCGTGGTCTATGGACGTATTCCTCGCCCACCTCTCCCGCTGTCTACTCCCTCTGTTGTCCCTGCGGTGGAGGATCTGGTGCAGGATCTCAAGGCTGTTTGGGACCAGACCCGCCAGTCCCTTCTACGAGCTTCAGACCGTACCAAGACCCAGGCTGATAAAAGACGTCGAGCTCCTCCTGTCTTCTCTCCTGGTGACAAAGTATGGCTATCCTCCAGATACGTCCGGCTTAAGATACCCAGCTATAAACTTGGGCCCCGGTTCCTTGGCCCCTTTGAGGTAATCAAGCGCATTAATCAAGTGGCATACAAGCTCCGCCTTCCTCCATCTATGCGCATCCCGAACTCCTTTCATGTATCCCTCCTGAAGCCAGTCGTCTTGAACCGCTTCTCCCAGCAATCCCCTCCTCCGGCTCCTGAGGCTGATTCTCCAGATGTATATGAAGTCAAGGAGGTTCTGGACATGAAGTTCGTAAGGGGTAAGCGGTTCTTCCTTGTAGATTGGAAGGGGTTCGGGCCTGAGGAGAGATCCTGGGAGCCTGAAGAGAATATTTTTGATCGGACTCTCCTCCAGAGGTTTCTTGGGACCAAAAAGAAGAGGGGGAGGCCGAAGGGGGGGGGGTACTGTCACGGGCACCCCCGCGATCCATACCGCGGATCGCGGGTGCACCCGTGCCTCCGTTGCGGGCACCCCCGCGATCCATATCGCGGATCGCGGGTGCACCCGTGCCTCCCTCCGCTGCCCCACTGCTGCTCCGGTGCACTCACCTCTCCTGGCTCCCGCTCCCGTCCGTACTGGGTCTCGCGCGCGGCCCCGCTCCCTAGGGCGCGCGCGCGGCACTGCCTCAAGATTTAAAGGGCCAGCGCACAGGTGATTAGTATTGGTCATTTCCTGTTTTGTATATAACCCTTTGTCTCCCATCATTCCCTGCCGGATCTTTGTGCCTCTTAGCCTTAGAGAAAGCTTCCTAGCGAGTATTGCTGTGTTCCTGCGTATTCCTGCGTTCCAGTGTATTCCTGTGTGTTCCCGTTCCTGAGTTCTGTGTTGCCGTGTTACCTGTGTTCCTCCCTGTTGCTGTGTGCCTGTGTTCCCGTTCCCTCCTGCCTGGACCTCCTGTTGCTGACCCCGGACTTGAACCTGACGTTGCATCTCTGCCGCCTGCCCTGACCCTGTGCCTGGACCCGACTACGAGTTTGTCATCCGTTAAGGTACCTCGACCTCGGCTACCACCGTGGGCTAGTCACACCTGGGAACGACCTAGTGGTATCCTGCCGCAGCAAGTCCAACCCGCTTTGCGGCGGGCTCTGGTGAAAACCAGGTGCCGCTAGGCTCCGGTTCCGGGTGTTGGCTAGTTACATCTCCCGCGGTGGTCCAGAGGATCCACTGATCCTAACACTTGGGAAGGCGTGTGTCCCTGTTTTCTAGACCTTCGTGTACTGCTCATATGGACAATGAATCTGAGGGACAAACTTGTGTGGTACAAATAGAAGGTCATTCTGTGTTGGCATTGCTGGACACTTGGAGTCTGGTGACTTTGATACATGCAAGTCTTGTGGACCCTGACAAAATCCAGGGTGTAATTTGTATCCATGGGGACACTAAAGAATATCCCACTGATGTGGCAATGGTCAGTAAGCCATGAAGGTGGCGTGGCTAAAAACTTGTTACACAGTGCCATTATTGGTTGAGATTTTCCCTTATTTTCGGATTTGTGGGAAAATAAAAACAGTAATTTGTATAATGTGTACGATGATGTTAACCTGTCTGAACATGTCGCTATGTCTGATACCTCAGCTGAGCCAGTGCTGTACCTTTAGAGCAAGAGGAACCTGATAATTTTACTGAGGAAACAGTTCCTGATTTAGAACTTTTCCAATTACAAATCTCTAGGGGAAACTTTAGTATCGAACAATGTAAAAGTCATTAACGGTGTACTCCAAGAAACAGGCATTGGGTTGGTGTATGCCCATTTTATAGTACACAATGGGGCACATTTACTAAGGGTCCGAATCACGGTTTTCCGAATTTTACCGTTTTGCGCCGAATTGCTCCGGGTTTTTGGCGCACGCGATCGGATTGTGTCGCATCTGCGCCGGCTTGCATGCAACGAAAAACGGTGGGCGTGGCTGACGGATTCGCAAAAACCTTGCTATTTAAAAAAAAAAAGTGTTGCTTGACACACACTTACATGCACCAGGAATAGGATGGTGAACTCTGGCGGACCTCTGGGCAGCAGCGACACCTGCTGGACATCGTGCGCACGACCTTAGTGAATCGCCGGAAGACCCGAATCCTCCTCGGAGAACGTGCCGCTGGATTGCGACAGGACCGGGTAAGTAAATGCGCCCCAATGACTTAGGCATAGGGTGAAAAAAACCTAACTGATGTAATAGAGCAGCTTGTTGTACCCCAGTGCTATGTGACAACGATATTTGAAGTAGCTCATTTGCATGTGTTAGGGGGACATCTAAGGGTTGAGAAGATCAGAGAGCGAATTGAGAGAAACTTTTTCTGGCCAGGTATCTATTTAAGGGGTTGATGTATTTTGCAAGTCCTGTCCTGAGTGTCAAATTAACACTCCTCGGCTGAATTTTCGCAACCCACTCATCCTCCTTTCAATTATTGAAATCCCATTTGAGGGTGTTGCTATGGATCTGGTGGGTCCACTTCCTAAATGTGCCAGGGGTCACCAACACATGTTAGTGATCCTAGACCAGTGGTGGCGAACCTATGGCACTGGTGCCAGAGATGGCACTCGGAGGCATCTCTGTGGGCACACAGGCTGTCTCCCAGGCACAGAGTTTGCCAGACATGGCATCTTCCTGCAGTCTCATGTAGTCCAAGTAGTGCCCTGCTATTGTAAAGTGACCCATCCTGTGCTGCTTGGTCCTGTCCAAAAAGTGAAAAGGTGTCGGATTGGAGCTCAAAGATTCTGGTAGCAATACATTTGTTACTGCCTAGTGCTGTGTTGGCACTTTGGGAAAAGCTAGTGGTTTTTGAGTCTCACTTTGGGCACTCGATCTCTAAAAGGTTCACCATCACTGTCCTAGACTATGCAACCCGCCATCCAGAAGCAATACCGCTCAGGAATACCTCATCTAAGGTCATAGCTAAAGAGCTGTTCCAAATGTTCACCCAAACTGGTATCCCTAAAGAAATCCTGACAGACCAGGGAACACCTTTCATGTCCAAGATTACTTAAATGTTGTGCTTGCTGTTAAAAGTTACATATTTGCGCACCTCTGTGTATTATTCACAGACCAATGGCTAGTGGAAAGATTTAATAGGACACTGAATGGCATGTTAAAAAAGGTGGTGGATAAAAACGGGAAAAACTGGGATTGTGTTCTACTGTATCTAATGTTTTCTTTAAGGGAGGTTCCACAAGTTTCTACAGGGTTTGCACCCTTTGAACTCCTTTATGGAAGACATGTACGAGGGCTCTTGGACATTGCTAAAGAGACTTGGGAGCAGATGCGCACACCACATAGAAGTGTTGTTGAGCATATAGCTCAGGTACAAGACCCCATAGCACAGTGATGGCGAACCTTTTAGCACCCGAGTGCCCAAACTGCAAACCCAAATCACCTTTATTTATCGCTAGGTGCCAACCAAAAATTAAAGTATCTTATTGCTCTTTGTTATTAAAAAACGTACAAAACTAGGGAAAATTTGCATAATTGCAGCTTTTTTCCAGTGTCCCTCTGTACATAGAGAAGCAGAAAGTCCTTCAGAGATAATTAGGCCCTGTCTACACATTCTCCCTCTTCCTACAGTCCCAAGTAGCAAAGTAAGTCACTTTAAAATATCAATGAAAGCAGCATCTTTTAAGTAGCTTGGAACTGCAGAAATCCTGTCTGGTGTGCTGGGTCGATGGAAGAGGTGCCCACAGAAAGAACTCGGAGTGCCGCCTCTGGCACCCATGCCATAGGTTTGTCACCATTGGTTTACACTATGGTAACTAAGGGTAATGCAGACAACTATCAAACAAGTTAAGGCTGCTTCTGGTCAAACAAGATGTACAGTAAGTGTGAGTAAGCCTAAGCACATGTCATTCGGGACCAGTGTTTGAATTGCTTATATGGGGTCAGCAAGTAGAAGAAAGTAGGGCCGGAGAGGCATACCCCACACGTTTTGTCATTGTGATGTGATCTTCCTCTCCCCAAAATTATCCTCCCTCCTCCCCATAAGTTGATAGGTCTTCACATTTTCTCTGCTATCCTCAGGACTGAGATAAGTACCCTAAAGTTTTTCCATGTTTTGCTGATTGCATGATGAAAATGTTTTATGGAAAGTTTCTTGTACAAAATTAAAGTATTTACCTGTGGATAGGAGAGAAAATGTGAAGCATTGAATCAGTGGTACTAATTGCTTGTATTCTCAGATGAGTGTCCACAGCTACCTTACCAAGATAAGGTTTTTAACTAATTAGACTGAATTAATTGATTATACAAATATACTATGTGGAAGATAGGATAAAAGAATCATCCTACAATCAGATCTACCTTATTAAGTAGATCTGTGATGGTAGGTTTCCTTTAAATACCAGTAGGTGGAAAATCCAAATCCAATTTCCAAGGAGTAGCCCGCCCCTTCAGCTTAAATAATGGGAACCCCGATCTAGGATCTTTTATAAAAGCCTGTGAACAGAAGGTCTTCATGAATTCTCACTGGTGACTACACAATTTATAGATCCAAGGCTCTTCACAGTGCATCAGGTTAGGGGTGATTTCTCCACCCCTAGGGTTTGCCCTTATTACATCAAGACCCACTACCTGCAGGTCTCGGGTCTTGCAATTATGTTGTTACCTAAAGTGTTACCTTTAAGTTTGATGGAAGTTGGACGTTGGAAATGACTGTGCTCATCTACAGGCCTTTGAGACAACTCTTTTGGGGTATCCATGTTTACTGAGTTGTTGTGTGAATTGCAAAAAATATGTTGAAAGTTTTGCTCACTCATACAGTTGTGTTTCATCTGTAGATGATTGAAGGGGAAACTGTTAAAGTGTAGTAGCCTACTGGTAGCCGTGTGTTTTCAGAACATAGAGATAACAACTTTTTCATCTTAGATTATGAACTTTAGAACCAAAAACTATGCAGAAATCCGAAAAATTTGAGAAGTGAGAAAGATATTCAGAGGCTTATTGTTGAGCTGCTGGATGAATTGATGATAGAGGGACAAAGGACCACTCCAAAAGAACAGAATGTCATCGATAAATCCAACCCAACTAAGAGTGTATTTTTGGAACAAAGGACAGACAGACTTGCATTTTCTCCCAGATCCTAAAAACAGGTTGGTGTAGGAGGGCACACATCTAGAACCCATAGCAGTCCCTGATACCTGCCATTAGAAGGTATGGTAAAAAAGTATGTTTAAGCAAAAAGTCCAGCAAATCCAAAACAATAGAGTCATGTCTGTTGTTGCTAGACCAAATGAAATCCAGAAAATATGTAACCACCTGTAAACCATTCCGGTGGGCAATATTGATGTACAATGCCTTCAATGTTACAATATATGTTTCTGATGGTAAAGAATAAATCTCCAAATGTATTTATTATGTATAAAGTCCCTTACAAAAGATTGTAATGACAAAACCATGGGTTGTAGATAATAATCTATATAAATAGTGGCATTTTCACACAGACCTCCTTTACTTGTGACAATTGGCCAGCCCAGTGGTGTGGACAAAGATTTATAGACTTTGGGGAGCAAATAAAAAGTAAACACAAAAGAAACTTTTGTGAAACTTTTGTTGATAATTCCATGTCTGGCTGCCATGTCCAGAAGTCTATCCATTTTGTCCTTAAAGACATTAGTGGGATTGCATGGTTGGGGTGTGTAGCATGACTTATTATTAAGTTGTTGTTTGGCTTCTGTAAGGTACATGTCAGCAGGCCAAAGTTCTACATTGCCCTCTTTATCCGCTTCTTTGATGACAAAGGTCTGATTCTTTTTTTTAAGTTTTGTAAAGCTCCATATTCCTCGATAGTCAAGTACTAACCTTAGCTATTATGAATATTCAAGCCAAGAATGCAAGGAAAGGAAACCTACATGTGGTATATTTTCTTGTCCCAATAAAGGTCCAATAAGTCCTGAAAAACTCTCCGATCTTCACCCCCAGGTTAGGCTGGCGATAAAGGACCTTGAATGTCAACTGCCAACAATACAGAAAAACGTCCTTCTCTATGTCTTGTCACAGTGCCAATTTTGATAAAACATATAAAACAAATATAGCATTCATATATTCTTTTAAACTGAACAAGTTATCATATGAAAGGACTAAAAGGAAATCAACCAAAGGGTCACACCAAAGGGTCTGAATACTTATAACCATGTGATAGTTTAGTTTTTATAGTTTAATAAATTGGCAAAAAAATTTTCAGTTTTTTTTCATGTCAAAATGGGGTGCAGAGTGTACATTAATGAGCAAAAAAATTACTTTTTATTTAACCAATTGGCTGCAATAAATCAGAGTGAAATATTCAAAGGGGTCTGAATACTTGTACTCACTGTACTTACACACTGATGTGTGCCCCCTGCAACAGGACTGTTTTTTTATTTAGCTGTTAATAACAATTTTTACGTGAAAAAGGCGACTCTCAGGCAGGGGAAAGGAGAGAGGAGGCAAGCATAAGTGCAGAAGGAAAGTGTGAATATTTAGCATCCGACGGAGACAGAAGGGGCTTTTGTGACATACACAGGAGTCACTGGGGCTCATTTGCATATTTTAAAAGTTATTTTTCACAAAAAAATAACCCATTAACAGCTAAACAAAGATTGGTGCCTGTTTCAGCATGTACACATGCTTGAGTTAAAAACCACTAAATTCATTTGATTCAATTCCTCAGCAACCTCCTCATTTGCTCACTTAAATGTATGTTACATTAAGGTCCCACATCTGTGACCCACATCTTTAGAAAGGGGGGTCTCTTAACCCCCATTATGCCTAGTGAGCAGTGTCTTTCAATATAAAAGTCACAAAATAAAAGTGGGCTATTCTGTTAGGTGGTAACTATTAGACAGTGCAATTACATTTTTTTTGCTTTTGATAGGTCGAATAAAATAACCTTCTTGAGATTGTGATACCTTTTAATAGCTAACTGGATGATGTTACAAGGAAGCTTTCGGAATAGCTTAGGTCCCTTCTTCGGGCATGGTATAACAGGCATACTGTAGTGATACAGATTTTATACACAATGAACATAGAAGTGATGCAAAAAAAATGTAAACAGAAAGACAATAGCAATATTGTCATCAGGTCAGGACTAGAGATGAGCGAACATACTCGTCCGAGCTTGATGCTCGTTCGAGCATTAGCGTACTCGAAACTGCCCGTTGCTCGGACGAATACTTCGCCCGCTCGAGAAAATGGCATCTCCCGCCGTTTTGCTTTTTGGCGGCCAGAAACAGAGCCAATCACAAGCCAGGAGACTCTGCACTCCACCCAGCATGACGTGGTACCCTTACACGTCGATAGCAGTGGTTGGCTGGCCAGATCAGGTGACCCTGGAATAGACTAGCCCCTGCCTGCGCTGCTCAGATCATTCTGTGTCTGGATGCCGCTAGGGAGAGAGCTGCTGCTGGTCAGGGAAAGCGTTAGGGTGTTCTATTAGAATAGTGTTAGGCAGGAGTGATTCTACAAGAACCCAACAGTCCTTCTTAGGGCTACAATAACGTTATACATTTTTTTTTATTTGCTTGTGGCTGGGCTTGCTGGCACTAGTAGTGCAGCTAGTACCATATTGTGAGGAATTTGCAGGGGGACTTGCTACCGTTGTGTTTAGCTCTTAGTGACACACATATCCACCTCAAACACCAAAGTGGGACAATTTATTAGGGCTTTGATTAGAATTAGGCAGAGTCTGCTGATTTATTTTATTTTTACCTTTATTTCATTTTATAGCTCAAACTCATCTTGCAAAGCAGTGTGCTTTCAGTGTAGGCTACAAAATAGCCATAGGAGAACCCCAACGGCTTACTTAGGCCTACAATAGCGTTATATTTTCCTTTTTTTTGTTTGCTTGTGGCTGGGCTTGCTGGCATTAGAATTGCAGCTAGTACCATATTGTGAGGAATTTGCTGGGAGACCTCCGTTGTGTTTAGCTCTTAGTGACACGCATATCCACCTCAAACACCAAAGTGGGACAATTTATTAGGGGTTTGATTAGAATTAGGCAGAATCTGCTGATTTTTTTTTTTTTTACCTTTATTTCATTTTATAGCTCAAAGTCATCAGGCACAGCACAAAATCCAGTTGTGTGCTGTCAGTGTAGGTTAGAAACTAGCCATAGCAATAGGATAGCAACGTTTTGTTAACAAAAAATAAAAAATAAAAAAATAAACACACAAAAAAAAAAATTAAAAGTTTACACTTTAATTTGGAAAATGTTAAACCCGAGGGCTAGGGGTAGAGGACGAGGGCGTGGACGTGGGTGTCCAACTACTGCAGGGGTCAGAGGCCGTGGTCCTGGGCGGGGTGAGACACCACCTGCTGATGAGGGAGCAGGGGAACGCCGCAGAGCTACACTCCCTAGGTTCATCATGTCTCAAGTTACTGGGACTCGTGGTAGAGCACTGTTGAGGCCAGAACAGTGCGAAGAGGTGATGTTGTGAATTGCGGACAATGCTTCTAGCCATTTGTCCACCAGTCAGTCTTCCACGCAGTCCACCCATGTCACCGAAATCAGCACTCCTCCAGCTCCTCCACCTCAGCCTCCTTCCCCCCAGTCTGCCCCCTCCCAGGAAAATTTGGCATTTGAACCGGAATACTCTGAGGAACTGTTTTCTGGACCCTTCCCACAGTCACAAACCACTTGTCCGGTTGCTGCTGAGCAATTTTCCGATGCCCAGGTTTTCCACCAGTCGCAGTCTGTGGGTGATGATGACATTATTGACGTAGTGGAAGAAGTGTGTAAAGAGGTGTCAGACAATGAGGAGACACGGTTGTCAGACAGTGGTGAAGTTGTTGTCAGGGCAGGAAGTCCGAGGGGGGAGCAGACTGAGGGATCGGAGGATGATGAGGTGACAGACCCAAGCTGGGTTGAGAGGCCGGGTGAACACAGTGCTTCTGAGACGGAGGCGAGTCCTATAGCAGAACAGGTTGGAAGAGGCAGTGGTGGGGCCAGACGGAGAGGCAGGGCCAGAGCTGGTGCATCACTGCCAAATGTTGCCCGTAGTCAAGCTCCCGTGGCGAGGGATAGATTTTCAGAAGTCTGGAGGTTCTTTAAAGAAACACCGGATGACCGACGGACTGTGGTGTGCAAACTTTGCCAAACCAGGATCAGCAGGGGTTCCACCACTACTAGCTTAAAGGAAACCTACCATTTCAAATGGTAGGTGTAAGCTGTAAACACCGAGCACCAGCTCAGGGTGAGCTGGTGCCGGTGCTTAGTTTCGTTAGTGTTAAAACCGCGGTATGGTACCTCACCCTGCCTGCAAAGCAGGTGTAAAACGTGCCAGCACATCCGCACAGGTGACCAGGTACCTGTACCCCAATCACAGCAGGTACATCAGATCAAGGGGACCTTTTCCTGCAGGTCCTCTAATGTGGTCTACCTTATTATGTGTCAGCAGTGTCCAACCACAGGCCTTTATGTTGGAGAAACAGGTCAGAGACTCCATCAACGTATGAACTCACACAGAGCTGATATTAAAAATGAAAGGAAAGATCTTCCAGTGGCTGCACATTTCTCCAGAGAGGACCACACTATGGAAGATTTGCAGATTACTGTTTTAATGGGACATTTTAAGACACAGAGGGAAAGGAAAGAATGGGAGTATAAATTAATGAGGAGATTCAACACCTTGCAAAGTGGTCTTAACATCCATGCCAGCTTCATGACCTCCTACCTCTGACCTGGAGGCCACAGGCAGATAAGAGCCAGGGCTCATGTGTCTCGCCTCATAGGTTTTTAATGTTTTTATTGCCATCCTGTTGTAAATAAGATGTCCCTGTTTTTATCAATCTGTTGTTTTAGAGGTTTTTTTAATATCCTTTGATGATCACTGTTTAGTGTGTATAAAATGCTGTGAATTTTCTGTTTCATGCATAACATCATGTCATGTCGAAAGTATTCTCGAAAGCTCACCATCAAATATACTCAGTTAGCCTCAAAAAGGTATCGCCTGATTTCTTCACTCTTCTTCTGCTCTCCATGGCTAACACTGTACAAATCTACACTACTAGTAGCTTTATAGAAGACATAGGAACCATAACATTTAGGCACCTCCAATTGGAGAAAGATAGGTATTTTTACCAGTGGTGGTAAAGGTGCAGATTGTGCTTTTAAGTCTCTAAACTCGATGAAACTGCATGTCTTAGAACCCTGGAGCTGGAAATGCAAGCAGAGGCATAAGAAAAAACTAGACACGGAGCAAGGACAGCAGGATGCCTTCAGGACGATTCAGTTTGCGGCAGTCAGAGGTACAGAGGTACCTCTGACTCCAGTACCTCATGTTTCTTATACGTACGGTCTTTCAACTTCTTCACAGTCGCAGACCACTTATTCAAATTTGGTATCGCTGCATCTTTAAATGTATGAACTATTAACCCATTAATGACCACCCTATTGGGAATCTACGGCGGTCATTAAGGGTACTTCTGACGCGACGCCTTTCTACGTTGTAGCATCAGAAAAAGATTTTGGGACACCGGGTCTTGCTGGTGCCGGTGTTGGTCTGTGATTCCACAGTCCAGACCCGGCACTTATACCCGGGATCAGAAATACTCCGATCCCGGGTGTTTAACCCCTTACAAGCATGACCGCGGCGTGTAAGTATCTCCCCCGTGGATTGGACCCCCCCCGATGAGCTTACCGGGGGATCCGATCCCTCCTGCATCTGCGCATGCTCAGTTACTTGCATAGTACACTGGGGTGTACGATCGGATAAATACTTGTTCAAGCCCAAATATGGAATGTGTGAAAAATGTAAAAAAAAAGTAAAAATCATTTCATAATAATAAATTAATTAATTAATTAAAGTCCCATAATCTCCCCAGTTGCACATAAAATGCTAATGAAGTATATAAAACACAAAAATACCAAAAAAAGTACATATTTGGTATCACTGGGTCCGTATTAAACTGTACAATAAATCTAAATCAATATTGAACCCGCTCGGTGAACGACGTAAAAAAAAAAACACATAAAACTTCCAGTAATATACAATTTTTCATCAAACACCATCACAAAAAATGTTCTAAAAAGTTATCAAAAAAAGTTATGCGCTTTAATATAATAGGACTGAAAAGAACAACTCTTTTTGCAAAAAACAAGCCCTCAACCAGATCTGTCAATAGAAAAATACAAAAGTTATGGCCCTGAAAAGTTGTTGATCGCAAAAGCAATGCGATTTTCTCCAATATTGGTTTTGTTCAGTAAAATTGAAAACCTATAAAAATGAGGTATCACCATAATAGTAGTGAACCAGAGAATATACAAAGATATAATATTAGTTTCCCATTACGATCAGCACCAAGTGTTTCTCACCCCGCAAATAATAAGCCTCATATGTTCGCATTACCAAAAAAATTTACATTTTTGTAGTTTGTGTATTGTGACAATACAAATCTGCTGTGAATGACGCCGCTTCTACCCTATGCCCGGCCGTGCGCCAGTACAGAAGTTTACCACCACATATGGGGTATCGCTACACTTGGGGAAAATTGGGCATTGAATTTTTGCAGAGCGTTCCATCATTTCATTCATTATGAAACTGTCAGTTTTGGCCTAAATGAATATATTTTCCCAAAAAATTCAAAAGTTTCTAAATTGCAGGTTCATATTGTTTAAAACCATGTGAAACATTTAAAGGGTTAATAGATTTAACGACTTGGCCTTTTTTAGTTTTTTCACTTCCATTTTTCACTCACCACCTTCAAAAATTGATAACTTTATTTTTCCCCATAAAGAGCGATGTGATGGCTTATTTTCTGCGTAACAAATTTCACTTTGTAGTGATGGCATTTAATATTCCATGCCATGTACTGGGAAGCGGGAAAAAAATTCCAAATGCAGTCAAAATGGTGAAAAAACACATTTGCGACGTTTTCTTGTGGGCTTGGATTTTACAGCTTTCACAATGCGCAGCAAATGACATGTCCACTTTATTCTTTGGGTCGGTATGATTACGTGGATACCAAATTTGTATAGGTTTTATAATGTATGCATACATTTAAAAAAATGAAAATCTCCTGTACAAAAATTTTTTGGGGGATTTTGCCATCTTCTGGCGCCAATAACTTTTTCATACTTTGGTGTATGGAGCTGTGAGTGGTGTAATTTTTTGCTACTTTTGATGGCGTTTTCATTGCTATAATTATTAGGACTGTGCAACCTTTTGATCACTTTTTATTATTTTTTTTATATTTTTCAAACATTTTCGATTTGGACACTATTTTCCGTTATGGGGTTAAACGCAGTGAAAAAACGTTATTTTATTTTGATAGATTGGGCATTTTCGGATGCGGAGATACCTAATGTGTTCATGATTTTGACTGTTTATTAATATTTATATCAGTTCTAGAGAAAGGGGGGTGATTTGAATTTTTAGGTTTTTTTATTATCATTTTTTTTTTTAACTTTTTTTTATTTTTACTTTTGCTATTTTTTAGACTCCCTAGGGTACTTTAGCCCTAGGTTGTCTGATCGATCCTGCCATATACTGCCATACTGCAATATGGCAGTATATGGGGATTTTACTCCTCATTCATTACAATGTGCTGATAGCACATTGTAATGAATGGGTTAAAACAAGACAGCTTCGGGCCTTTGTGAATCCTGAAGCTATCATGGCAATGGATAGCCGTTCCCCGTGACATCATCGAGGAGCAACGATCCGCGGCAAGATGGCGGCGCCCACATCTTTTTGAAGCCCTTCCCGGGGCCGATCAACGTGAAAGCAATGTGTTACCGGTAAGCCTTTGTTGCAGTATGCAGCAAAGACTTACCGGCTATGGAAAGGGCTCGACCCACGAGCCCTCTCTATGCACCGGGACCCGGCGCGCGGAAGGGGTTAATAGAAGTTGTTTTACATACGTTGAGGGGTGAAGTTTGGGGTAATTTATGGGGTTTTACTGTTATTTAGGCCTTTCAAAGTCACTTGGAAGCTTAGTTGTCCCTCAATATTTAAATTTTTGCGATTTTCATGAAAATCTGAAAAATTGCACTTAAAGTTCTGCACCTCATAACATCCTAGAAAAAGGGGAGAATGCATAAAAAATCATACCAAAAGCAGACATTCCGTAAATGTTAATTATCAAGCTTTTTGGGTAGTTTTATTTCCTATCTGGAAAGCGGAACAATTTAAACTTTAAAAATGAAGAAATTTTACACACTTTTGCCAAATTTTTATTTTTTTTCTGAACGAAACGCAAAAATTATCACTTAAATTTAAAACGAATGTGGAGTACAATGGGGGTCATTTACTAAGGGCCCGATTCGCGTTTTCCCGACGTGTTACCCGAATATTTCCGATTTGCGCCGAATGTACCTGAATTTCCCCGGGCCGCACGCGATCAGATTGTGGCGCATCGGCGCCGGCATGCGCGCGACGGAAATCGGGGGGCGTGGCCGAACGAAAACCCGACGTATTCGGAAAAACCGCCGCATTTAAAAACCGAAAAAGTGTCGCTTGGGGAGCGCTTACCTTCACCTGGTCCGAGGTGGTGCATTCCGGCGCGTTGAGATGACTTTCAGCGCAGCAGCGCCACCTGGTGGACGGCGGAAGAACTACATTCATAAATCCCGGCCGGACCCGAATCCAGAGCAGAGAACGCGCCGCTGGATCGCGACTGGACCGGGTAAGTAAATGTGCCCCAATGTGTCACGGGAAAACAATCTCAAAATCACCTGGATATGTTAAAACATTCTGAAGTTCTAACCAATTATCATGATACATGTCAGTTTCGAAAAATCGAGTCGGGTCATTGAGCTGAAAACTAGTGTCGGAGATAAGGGGTTGAACTAGTGTTGGATTGGCCCACCGGAGTACCGGAGAATCCTCCAGTGGGCCCTGATACCTGCTGGGTCCCGGTGCTACGATGCCTGAGGGGCCCCGGTGCTCCAATGCCTGCTGCCTGCTCCTGTACTCCAGCGGTGACATCACTGGCATCCTCACTGGCACTTCAGAAGGCTCTTGGTAAGGCCCTCTGTGTGTGTGTGTCTGTCTATACTGGGGTGTTGGGGGAGGCCCTATCTCTATAGTGGGGTGAGGGGAAGCCCTATCTCTATAGGGGGGTGGTGAGTAGTCCCTAACTCTATCCTGGAGTGGTGGGAGGCCCTATCTCTATACTCTGGTGGGGGGAGGCCCTGTTTCTATACTGGGGTAGAGGGGAGGCCATGTGCAACATCCCCCACCGGGGCCTAGCCCTTGAGGTGAGGCCTGGAGACAGCCGGGGCCCGTGGTACCGGAGTGGCTGGCGGTTGCGGCCTAAGCACGCTATTGTCACGGTGCTTGGTACGGGGGGAACCGGAGGGCTGTCCTACAGCCTGGCAGGGCGTTCTCACCGGACAGCCTGGGCCTCTTAGCAGGTGGTCCTGGATACTCCGCAGGACGATCAGCAGCATTAGATAAGGGGTCAGGCCCCTTTAAGAAAGTCCCTTTTGTAGCCGGGCCTCCTATGGGGAGATGTTGACCCTCTGCAGGGAGGCCGGACTGTACCCCAGCCGGGGCTAAGGGAGATATAGTCACAGTCACTGTGATATAGGCCCTGGGGGCCATGGTACTCACATCCGCGGTGATCCTCAGGAGGTCCGGAATCGGAGGAGGCAGCCGCTGTGGAGAATCCGCCATTGGAGACTGCGTATGGGAGACAGCAGTAAGCGGTGCAGCAGAGGAAGGTGCCCGAGGTTCGTGGGCAAGCCATGCGACACTTGGTTCTTCATCGCGGAGGCTGTGCGGCATGTCGGCAGGACAGGAGACAGCACGTGGAGAAATCCAAGATGGCCAATTAACCTCTTTGATGCTGGATGGCGGCTGCGCTGACTCTGAGGTACCTCGTGGGCTCTCACTAGCGTTGCAGCGCGGGAGAGTTTCGCGCCAGAGGGCGGAGCTTGAGTCTTTCCCGCCAGGAGTTGTGGCGGGCGGAATTTTCTGCTGCGCCACAGCGCGCTGAGGAAGGATTCGCGCCATACGCGCAGGGGGCGGAGCTTAGCGATGTCTCTGGGTTTCCCGCCAGTGAAAGTGGCGGGCTTGAATTATTTGCTGCGCCACAGTTTCTGAGGTAAAAATCTTCAGGCGCGGCAGTGCCGGATGTAGCAGAGCTGGTACAGTTCTTGCAGGAATTAACCTCCTGAGTGCTGGAGCGGAGCTCGACAGCACGTGGCAGCAGTAAAACAGTTCAATGTGAAACACACAAAGTCACTTGGGCCTATACCCGAATGGCAGTAGGGTTAGGCAGTACAATCGTTTCTTAATAAAGTACAGTCTTTAGTGCCAGGATAAGGCACAGAAGTATATATCCTGTGATTCGTGACGCCACTTGCAACATCCCCCACCGGGCCTAGCCCTTGAGGTGAGGCCTGGAGTCAGCCGGGGCCCGCGGTACCGGAGTGGCTGGCGGTTGCGGCCTAAGCACGCTATTGTCACGGTGCTTGGTACGGGGGAACCGGAGGGCTGTCCTACAGCCTGGCAGGTCTCCAGCAGGGTGGTGTTGGCAAGAAAAGATGAGGGAGAGGCTGCTATAGCGGATCTCCCTGGGGCAACCCCTTAATGTCCCGAGTGTGAGTCTCTGGGTGATGGACAGGGTGCCGGTGATGAGGGTAGTTGTAGTAGCAGGGACCAGACGGAGACAGAGGTTGAAGAAAACAACTTACAGTTCGTTTATTGCAACCGGCAGGAACTGCAGAAAACGTGTCTTTAACAGGTGGAGTACTGGAGAGGTATTTGGAGGGAGCCACAGGATGTATTTCACCAGCCTGGATGTAAGAGCAGGCTGGGAGGCAGCTGTGTCCTTAGAGGAGGCTTCAGCTCGGTCCTGGATCTCTTCAGGTATCACCCTTGAAGGTAGGAATGATACCCCTTTTCCTCACTACACTAGCTCTAGTCTAATCTTCCACTTCAGGCAGGGGCTAGGCTCTTCCTGCACTGGTCTGGTGTGCTAGAGTCTCTGAGCTGCTGCTCAGCTAACTACTCTCTGCTTGCGTCCTGCAGACCCAGAGGGCCTGACTAGGACCGGTCTCTTCTCCCTTCTGGGAGAGACTGCTCTCTTCTCTCTCTGGGGAGAGACTCCTCTAGAACATTCTTGGCTAGGGGGTTTTATTACCTCCCTTAGGTCAGGTGGTGGCTGCTCCTCCAATTACCTCTCAGTGCACAGAGACAGGATGTAACACAGACATTGGTCAATAGCATCTTGCATTATACAAAATACTTAACCTCTGCCTTGCCAGGCAGGATTCACCACTGCAATATCCCTATGTCCTATCAGAACCATGTTGTGTAATGGGATTACATGCAGGTGGGACGTATTCGCAAACCCTCTCTCGCCATTGCATCGGCGAGGGTGTTGCACATGTCTATATAGTGGGGTGGGGAGGTTGCCCTGTCTCTATACTGGGGTGAGGGGGAGGCCCTGTCTCTATGGTGGGGTGGGTGGGAGGTCCTATCTCTATAGTGGGGTCGGTGGGAAGCCCTATATCTATAGTGTGGTGCGGGGGAGGCCTTATCTCTATCCTGGAGTGGGGGGAGGCCCTATCTCTATAGTGGGGTGGAGGCCCTGTCTCTATACTTGGGTGGAGGGGAGGCCCTGTCTCTATAGTGGGGTGGGGTGGAGGCCCTGTCTCTATAGTGGGGTTATGGGGAGGCCCTGTCTCTATAGTGGGGTGGGGGGAGGCCCTGTGTCTATACTGAGGTGGGGGGTCTCTGTCTCTGTATTGGATTGGGGGAGGCCCTGTCTCTATAATAGGGTGGGGGGAGGTCCTGTCTCAATAGTGGGGTGGGGGGAAGCCCTGTCTCTATAGTGGGGTGGGGGGAGGCCCTGTTTCTATAGTGGGGTGGAGGGAGTCCCTATCTCTATATTGGGTTGGGGGAGGCCCTGTCTCTATAATAGGGTGGGGGGAGGCCCTGCCTCTAAAGTGGGGTGGGGGAGACCCTGTCTCTATACTGGCTACTGGAGGGACTGGGTATTACCCCTAAACTCACAATGCTGCAGCATGTCTCCTGTGCTGTGACTCTATGTTATTTTCTCCAATGAAGAGAAAATAAAACTTTTACTTAAAGAGCTAGTCACAGTACACAGCCACACATGGAGCTACAGCCGCAGTACTCAGCCACACATGGAGCTACAGCCACAGTACACAGCCATACATGGAGCTATAGCGGCAGTACACAGCCATACATGAAGCTACAGCCGCAGTACACAGCCATACATCGAGCTACAGCCGCAGTACACAGCCATACATCGAGCTACAGCAGCAGTACACAGCCATACATGGAGATACAGCCGCAGTACACAGCCATACATGGAGATACAGACGCAGTACACAGCCATACATGGAGATACAGACGCAGTACACAGCCATACATGGAGCTCAGCCGCCATACACAGCCATACATGGAGCAACAGCTGCAGTAATCAGCAATACATGGAGCTACAGCAGCAGTACACAGCCATACATGAAGATACAGCTGCCGTACACAGCCATACATGAAGATACAGCTGCCGTACACAGCCTTACATGGAGCTACAGCAGCAGTACACAGCCATACATGGAGCTACAGCAGCAGTACACAGCCATACATGGAGCTACAGCCGCAGTACACAGCCATAGATGAAGCTACAGCCAAAGTACACAGCCATACATGAAGCTACAGCCGCAGCACACAACCATACATGGAGCTACAGCAGCAGTACACAGCCATACATGAAGCTACAGCCGTAGTACACAGCCATACTTGAAGCTACAGCCGCAGTACACAGCCATACATGTAGCTACAGCAGCAGTACACAGCCATACATGGAGCTACAGCTGCAGCACACAGCCACGGATGGAGCTATAGTCACAGTACACAGCCATACACGGAGATACAGCTGCTTTACACAGCCATACATGGAGCTATAGTCGCAGTACACAGCCATACAAGGAGATACAGCCACAGTACACAGCCATACATGGAGCTACAGCCACAGTACACAGCCAGACATGGAGCTACAGCCACAGTAAACAGCCATAAATGGAGCTACAGCCACAGTACACAGCCATACATGGAGCAACAGCCACAGTACACAGCCATACATGGAGCTACAGACACATTACACAGCCATACATGGAGCTACAGCCGCAGTACACAGCCATACATGGAGCTACAGCAGCAGTACACAGCCATACATGGAGCTACAGCCACAGTACACAGTCATACATGGAGTTAAAGCCGCAGTACACAGCCATACATGGAGCTACAGACGCAGTACACAGCCATACATGGAGCTATAGCCGCAGTACACAGCCATACATGAAGCTACAGCCGCATTACACAGCCATACATGGAGCTACAGCCGTAGTACACAGCCATACATGGATCTACAGACACAGTACACAGACATACATGGAGCTACAGCCACAGTACACAGCCATACATGGAGCTACAGCAGCAGTACACAGCCATACATGGAGCTACAGCCGCAGTACACATCCATATAAGGAGCTACAGCTGCTGTACACAGCCATACATGAAGCTACAGCCGCAGTACACAGCCATACATGGAGCTACAGCCGCAGTACACAGCCATACATGGAGCTACAGCAGCAGTACACAGCTATACATGGAGATACAACCGCAGTACACAGCCATACATGGAGCTACAGCCGCAGTACACCGCCATACAAGGAGCTACAGCAGCAGTACACAGCCATACACGGAGCTACAGCCGCCTTATACAGCCATACATGGAGCTACAGCAGCAGTACACAGCCACACATGGACCTACAGCAGCAGTACACAGCCATACATGGAGATACAGCTGCAGTACACAGCCATACATGAAGCTACAGCATCAGTACACAGCCATGCATGAAGCTACAGCTGCAGTACACAGCCATAAATGAAGCTACAGCCACAGTACACAGCCATACATGGAGATACAGCCGCAGTACACAGCCATAGATGAAGCTACAGCCAAAGTACACAGCCATACATGAAGCTACAGCCGCAGCACACAACCATACATGGAGCTACAGCCGCAGTACACAGCCATACATGTAGCTACAGCAGCAGTGCACAGCCATACATGGAGCTACAGCTGCAGCACACAGCCATACATGGCGATACAGCCTCAGTACACAGCCACGGATGGAGCTATAGTCACAGTACACAGCCATACACGGAGATACAGCTGCTTTACACAGCCATACATGGAGCTATAGTCGCAGTACACAGCCATACAAGGAGATACAGCCACAGTACACAGCCATACATGGAGCTACAGCCACAGTACACAGCCATACATGGAGCTACAGCCACAGTACACAGCCATAAATGGAGCTACAGCCACAGTACACAGCCATACATGGAGCAACAGCCACAGTACACAGCCATACATGGAGCTACAGACACATTACACAGCCATACATGGAGCTACAGCCGCAGTACACAGCCATACATGGAGCTACAGCAGCAGTACACAGCCATACATGGAGCTACAGCCACAGTACACAGTCATACATGGAGTTACAGCCGCAGTACACAGCCATACATGGAGCTACAGACGCAGTACACAGCCATACATGGAGCTATAGCCGCAGTACACAGCCATACATGAAGCTACAGCCGCATTACACAGCCATACATGGAGCTACAGCCGTAGTACACAGCCATACATGGAGCTACAGCAGCAGTACACAGCCATACATGGAGCTACAGCCGCAGTACACAGCCATATAAGGAGCTACAGCTGCTGTACACAGCCATACATGGAGCTACAGCCGCAGTACACAGCCATGCATGGAGCTACAGCCGCAGTACACAGCCATACATGGAGCTACAGCTACAGTACACAGCCATACATGGAGCTACAGCCGCAGTACACAGCCATACATGGAGCTACAGCTACAGTACACAGCCATACATAGAGCTACAGCCGCAGTACACAGCCATACATGGAGCTACAGCTGCAGTACACAGCCATACATGGAGCTACAGCCGCAGTACACAGCCATGCATGGAGCTACAGCCGCAGTACACAGCCATACATGGAGCTACAGCCTCAGTACACAGCCATACATGGAGCTACAACAGCAGTACACAGCCATACATGGAGCTACAGCTGCAGTACAGATCCATACATGGAGCTACAGCCGCAGTACAGAGCCATTGATGGAGCTACAGACACAGTACACAGACATACATGGAGCTACAGCTGCAGTACACAGCCATACATGGAGCTACAGCCGCAGTACACAACCATACATGGAGATACAGCTGTAGTACACAGCCATACATGGAGCTACAGCCACAGTAATCAGCCATACATGGAGCTACAGCCGCAGTACACAGCCATACATGGAGCTACAGCAGCAGTACACAGCCATACGTGGAGCTACAGCTGCAGTACAGATCCATACATGGAGCTACAGCCGCAGTACAGAGCCATTGATGGAGCTACAGACACAGTACACAGACATACATGGAGCTACAGCTGCAGTACACAGCCATACATGGAGCTACAGCCGCAGTACACAACCATACTAGGAGTAACAGCCGCCGTACACAGCCATACATGGAGCTACAGCCGCAGTACACAGCCATACAAGTAGCTACAGCCGGAGTACACAGCCATACATGGAGCTACAGACGCAGTACACAGCCATACAAGCAGCTACAGCCGCAGTACACAGCCATACATGGCTCTGTATCTAATGTTTGATAGAAGATGTTTTAAACTTTAATTAGGATTTGTCTGGTGGTCTTTCTCTGGTGGGCCCAAGGTACAACAGTCCGACACAGGGTTAAATTATCATGTTATTTTAACCTATACAATGAACAACATTCTGAAACAAAATAATTTCAAAGGCCAAAATTGCTGTTACCTACCAGAAATTGAGCAATCAAAATGTTTTTCCGCATCAACCTTTGTAGAAAAATCAGACCTCACAAATCTCAAACTACAAAAAAAAGTTATGGCTGTCAGAAATTGGTGACATAAAATTATTCTCATTTTAAAAAAGTAGCAAAATAGCAGAAAGAAACTATATAAAAAATATCTATATTCCTGGAAACCTATATTCACTCGACTCAACTCTTAGAAACGGACATTCTCATCTGTTTTTTACTTATCCTAAATTGCAGTCTATGAGTGGTCATGAGGAGAGTAGACTAGGACATGTTCCACTTTTTAGCAGAACAGCCATTATCACTGTTTGCATCACTTTACCTGCTGCATAAAACCCCATAATGTACATAATAAATTAACATTACTAGAATTAACATTGATAAAATTCATAAAATATAATCACCCCAATATCTTGACTTCAAAAATACTACTCTCATAAATAATCTTATAAAAGTTATGGATTTGAAAAAAAGGCAATGAAACTTAAGTGTTTAAGGGTCATCTTAACCATTGTCAGTAAAATCTATTGAAAAGATAACTGCATGCAGGGCAATAGTCCAGTATAGAGGCAATAACTATCAGCGTCATAGATAACAATGCTGCTGGAGAGTCCTGCTACCTGCACAATATCTGATCCATGAACTATCTGGCGGACAGAACATGTTTCCCGTACCAACCACAGCCATATGGAAGTGATTCAAAAAAGATTTTTTTAAATGAATATACAGTTTTTTTTGTTTTTCCTTTAATTTATACAAGTGTGTTTAGATCTAAAATAATAAACATACAATTTTGTTTGGCTGTCATGAATTCTGACCAGCTCAGACATAGAACAACTGGCTGTACATATTTTTTTTTGGGAACCCATTTTTATCCAGTAGTTTTGTGAGGCCACTGCTGTTCCTATGGATGGCAAGAGAACATAAAAGGAAACATAACTATGGTATATTAAAAGAAATGAAATCAATTATCGTTTTTAGGCTCAAAGTGATTTTACTACTGGAAATTTTCCTTAAATTGTCCTGGAGTTGCCAAATCATCACCTTCTCATTACCATTCTAATGGCATTCATTAATAATTAATCTTTCATTTGTCATTAATAAAATATTTACAAAACCTACTAACATTTTCTGGCTCAAAGGCAGGAAAGCCAAAGAAATGACTCTTTAATAAATAGTTTCATGGCAAAGACATCTCCTCTCAGGATAAATATTAATCCAGTTCACAAGTTTATAGTGCCCAATTATGACTCATTCCCAGGTTACACATTATTGATTAGCTGCTAGCAGGGTAGAACATGCAGTTCCCCAGAGGATGACTTCTCTGAAGAAAAAGAATACTAAGAAAACCACAAATGTTCATATAATACATCCATCTCATTATATTGAGTGGTTTTTGCTTCAATGATTTGCAGTGCCCCTTTACTGCTTTCATCATCATGTTAATTGGAAATGGCGGAAGTCTACTATTCAAACATGTAGCAATAGCCTAGTAACACACAAATCATACGATTTTTTACGGTCATGCAAGTTTGATCAGAGTTTGTTCAGAGTTCAGTTCTAGTGCTATCCAACAATCATTTTTGTAGCACTAGTTATCTTTCAACTGTATCACATTTTCTTTGTTCTGAGCTTTTTGCTTGAAACTTGTACAGGAAAAACGCACTGCACTAAGATACATCTAGGTTCTCTCATGTACCCATTGGGAATGCATCAGAGTATGATGTAAATCCATGCCGGATATATCAGATCCTCTGGCTTCTTCATATATTTGGCGAGTAGCTGTGTTGCCAGACAAATCTATACCTGGCCCTGTCTGGCAGAAAACTGTGCTATAATCTTCTTCTGAACAAGGGTAGGTTATAGATAATGCGCAGGTGCAGGACAGGAATGCCCCACGCCAACCCACTCCAACGTCCTACGTGACCCCACTTCATGCCCACTTGGTGTGGAGGTGGCATACAGGGGAAAACAGGCCTACAAGCCCTGATAAATCTCACCCATTGGCTTCAATATGCATTTTCTATGTAGATAAAGGTAGATTTACCGAAGTATTTTCAGTACAACATAGACAGATATATGGTGGTAAAATGGATATCTATTAGGTAAAAAATAACCAATTTCAATTTAACACATTAGATTCATGGGAATGCTGTGTTTATCTCAGATCAGAAAAAAACTGATGTTGGAAAGTTAGAATTGATCTATGTATCATAGTTTGGAGAGAGTACAATCTGATGAGTCGGACTGTAATCACACAAGAAAAAACTTATTGGGCAAGGCACCATAATTGCCATTTGGCAGTTATAAATCACGTTAAGAGGTGCATAACATTTAAATTAAGAAATTGGTGCTGCTTAGACCAAAAAATTGAAGAGAATTGAGAATTTATAAACTCTGGTGGATTAAGGAGGTTCTTGTCTTTCTTGTTATTAAACTAAACGCAAAACATGTGTTGATTTAGTGTTGATTCTGCCCTAGGCACTTACATCCCCAATTGGGGGAGTCAAGCTAATGCCTCTTCCCATACCACACACCCTTCCTTCTTAGAAAGTTATTAGAGGTGACCAATGCTGGACCCAGGAGGAGGTGTGTATGTATATATATATATATATATATATATATATATATACTAAATTAACCCTTTGTTTTACAGTTTTTGTTTTTCAGATCCTTGTATGTGCTGGACTGCAGTGAACCAGGATGTTTTGGGGGGTTTATTTGAATTACTGTGTCTGTAACACTAACCTAACACTAACCTTCTCACCATTACCCTGGTACCACCAGGGAAGACAATTACATAATCGGCTGCATCATAGTGTGTACGCACTGGCTGCGCACATTGTCCTGCCGCTTCGTGAAAGATGTCCAGAGGCACATCTAAGAAGAACCTGTAGCCAGGGGTAGAAGTGGAGCGTCGGAGGTGAGTATACAGTTTTTTTATTTTTAAGGGGGCTGGGCAGAGGACATTTGGGGGCTGCGATGGGGACATTTTATTAATTAGGGGAGGCTGCTGGACATTTCGTAAAATTAGGTGCCTCGGCTTACACTCCGTTCGACTTATACTCGAGTATATGTGGTATAAAAAGGGGGCTACAGAAAAAGGAGCATTATCTGGAGGGTGATAAATAAGAGAGCACTATAAAGGGGGGGGGGCTACATAAAAGGAAGTGGGTTATTGGTGCTATATATGGGGTATTAGATGGGTACAAACTATTTTTCCAGAGATCATGGTTGCAGCTGGTCTCCAAATACAAAAAGGTTAGGGTGCTAGCTTCAAAAATTAAAGTTTGACAGGTTTGTCTGATTTTCGTGAAAAAAATTTGTTTCGGGACACAGACTTTGGGATGAACTTTCACCCAAACATGAACCCCATTGTAGTCAACGGGGACCCGGATTTCAACAACCAAAAATGGCTGTAAAATGTGAGTAGTAAGGGCTAGAGGGCTGAAAAATGGTGGGAATAATAGGGCAGTTGCCCTGTCTACAATGGGCTAAGGACTTAAAATAATAACAAAAAATAAATAAAGATCAAATCATAAAAAAAAAAATAATTGGGTGTTCAGATCCAGTTTTACTTTCTGCAGCTAAAGAAAGAATTGGAAAACCAAAAACCCTTCCTTTCAAGTTCAAATTCTGTGAATACTGAAAGTCAAAATTTCTAATTTAAGTCCCAGGAATGCAGAAGTTTAGGGAATGCATAAATGAAAAATTTTAAGTTGAAGTTCTGGTAATAAGGAATTGAAAATTTTAAGTTGAGGTTCCAGGAATACAGAATTAAAATGACAGTTGAACATTTTTCAAATGTGTAACTTATTCAAGCACTGGTAAAACCAAGTTGTGTGGGATTTGTACTTAGTCAATCTTAAAGAACATTAGGATGTCCACGCTGGCTGAAGAGAGACAAGATCCTCTTCTTGGTAATGACATCACTGGCAGTGCTGAACCCACGATCTGATAGCACACAAGTCGCAGGGCAGGACAGCAGGACTGGCTTCACGATTACAATGGTAGTCTGAATTTGACCTCTTTGTTTCAACTGTATTGGTGACCTCAGGGGCCAATATGATTGAAAATTGTGGAAGAACAGGGAGGAATAAGTTACTGCTTAATTTGCCATATTAAATTGCCGATAAATAAGTGTCTGGGTTGTAGTTTGGGCACTCAGTCTCCAAAGGGTTTGTCATCACCGCACTACAGCATATAGTGGCTCATGTCAGCCAGGCTGCCTTAAGCAAAGCCAGGCTGTCCTCAGTGAGAGGTATTTCCTCATCCTCTGCATCTCCCCACCCACCTTCTAGTGACACCGGTAAGTTGCTCTGGGTGTCACCCAACTCTTCCTCATCCTCCTGCTCCAAAACTGTTTCCTAGCTGGACAGTGCAGTAACCCTCAGCCCATCCCGCAAGCCTTATGTGGACTGGCACCATTACATCCTCCGTCATGGCCAAAATAGCTTTTTCAGGCAGACAAAAGAAAAAAAGCTGACTATGTGGGTGGCATATTGGAAGCAGTGCAGCACTGAACAAATGTTCATGGAGGCCTAGTCATTGGTGGTGAAGTACTGCAGGTCACTACTTCGACTCACCCAGGCGTCCTGGAGTTGGAATTCTACAATTGCCTGCTGATGCTCACACACTCTTAACAGCATATGTAAAGTGGAATTCCACCTAGCTGTTACATTACATATCAGGCGGTAGGTGGGCAGGCCAAAGTTCTTCTGTAGTGCTAGTTGCTAGCAGCAGCAGGGTGTGAACACCAACAATACAAATACATGGCACACACTTTAAACAGCAGCTACAGCAGGTCCTTATAGTTGGCCACTAACCTTTGTACTACCAAGTTGAGCACATGAGCAATCTATGGGATATGCATCAACTTGGCTCACCACAAAGCTGCTGAAAGGTTTTGGCCCTTGTCGCACAACACCTTGACAGGCTTGAGGTTCAGCGGCAGCAACCACTAATCTGTCTGCACCCGGATCCCTGTCCACAACTACCTAGTGGTGTGGTATTTCACCCAGACAGATGGGTTTTATCACAGGATGTTGCCATTTCCCCATTGTTTTGCTAAAATTGATAGTGTGGGCGCTGGATTGACTGAATGCGGAAGCAGGATAGGAGGAAGCAGAGTAGGCGGAAGAGGCAACTGGATGCAGAGTGTGATGCCTGACAATAATGGTTTGGGGCAGAATATGAGCCATTGCTCCTCAGGAGCAGCCACCACTACATTAATCCAGTAGGCAGTAAGTAGATGTAATGTCCCTGCCTGTACTTATTGGTCCACTTGTCAGTTGTGAGGTGCACCCTGGGAATAGTAACACTGAGCCATTGCTCCTCCTGTCTCAGCACCAGCCACCACTACATTAACCCAGTTGGCAGTTGAGGAGAAGTAATGTCCCTGTCCATGCTTATTGGTACATGTGTCAGTTGTGAGGTGCACCTTGGAAATAGTAGCATTGAGCAGTATACATCTGATTCATGTTTACTTTGCAGGTGCTTGGTCATTCATGAGGTGCTCAGATTGTTAAGGCTTTGGCCACTCTTTATGGACTGCTGGCACCGTGTCCAGATGACACATGTTCTGTCTTCTGCATTCTGCGAGAAAAATGCCACACTTCAGACACCCTGTGGGATTGCCTTTGCTTTTTTGGTCTGTAGGCACTGAGGCAGGGGCAAATGGATGGCCCACAGAATCTTGGAGTTGCTTGGAGCAGCTGCAGCACCGCCACATCCCAGTCCCTTAATTCCTGATTTCCTTATTTTGAAAGACCTGTAGTACCAAACTATACAGTGACAGCAACATTATGATCCAGGTATTATGGCAAGCTATTCACTGACTGCAGCACCTTTACAATCTAGGTATTACTGTATCCCATTCAGTAACAGCAGCACCTTTATGACCTACGTTTTAGTGTGCGATATATATATATATATATATATATAGAAGAAGTAAAATCCAAGTCAGCACAATCTTATGGACTCCTAATAAGGAGGGGTGCAGCGCCCCCAAAGGTGCAGCGCCCCCAAAGGCCATAAGATTGTGCTGACTTGGATTTTACTTCTTCTGCATCATTGGCACCAAGGTTGCTTTGCACGTCTTTTTCTTCAATTTTCATCAATATGGAGTCTACTCCAGGTGACTTTTTGAAAGTGTTCACTTACACGGATGAAGATCAGGAAATGATCATACAGAGATTGCAAGGGGATGCTACTTTCCTGAACAAACCAGGTGATATTGACCTCAAACGAAGATTTGAAACCTTGTCCAAAAGATTAGTGACTTTTATAACTGCACATGGTTACATTGGGGTAATACTATAAAACCCCCCCAGATGAGGTGGTAACTGTGAAAAAATGAACTGAACTGGACTCATAGACCATAAATGACACTAAACTGGACTCTTAGACTAAACCTTCAAGCTGCATTAGTTTAACCTGGATAATGTTTTATAAGGAATGTATATAACCCATTTGTGATTGATGCTATATCCATGTAACGAGTGACTGAGATACAACATGAATATTGATCTTTACTTCTTCAGATTAATCTGTTTACCATCTATATATGTTCAGATGATATTGAAAAAATTCCTTTGCCCAATCGGATGGATGACATCTCTTGGTGGACGTTACTTCAAATTGTTTATATGAACCATTATGATGTTTTCTTTTGTTGGTTTCTCTTTTACATCTTGTGCCCTGTGCCGGCTGGTTGATAACTATAACATATATCTATACAATATATCTAGAGATGAGCGAGCATTAAAATGCTCGGGTACTCGTTACTCGAGCCGAACATTTCCTGATGCTCGAGTGCTCGTTTCGAGTAACGAGCCCCATTGAAATCAATGGGAGACCCGAGCATTTTTTAGTAAAATTAAAAACTGAACGAGCACTGTTCAGTGCAGATGTTTTCACTAAAAGAACAGAGTGAAAGAACACTGCAGAACAGATTGCAGATGTTCGCAAACATCTGCGATCTGCTCCGGAGACACGCGTGCAGAACGATGTTCTCTGCAATAGTATTTGAAGAACAATATGTGTGAAGAACAACTTGCAGATGTTTGACAACATCTGCAAGTTGTTCTCTACACATATTGTTCTTCAAATACTATTGCACCGTGCAAGCGTGTCTCCGGAACATCTGCGATCTGCTCCGGAGACACGCGTGCAGAACGGTGTTCTCCGCAATAGTATTTGAAGAACAATATGTGTGAAGAACAACTTGCAGATGTTTGACAACATCTGCAAGTTGTTCTCTACACATATTGTTCTTCGAATACTATTGTGGAGAACACCGTTCTGCACGCGTGTCTCCGGAGCAGATCGCAGATGTTCGCGAACATCTGCAATCTATTCTGCACAGTGTTCTTTCACTGTGTTCTTCAATTAAATGATTAAATTAAATGTTTTAATTGTATTTTTTTACTGTTCTTTACTTTTTCTTTTTAAATTAAATGCTCGTTATCGAGCAGGGCAAATACTCGTCCGAGCAACGAGCCGGTCCGAGTATGCTAATACTCGACCGAGCATCAAGCTCGGACGAGTATACTCGCTCATCACTAAATATATCCATGGCTGTGTAGGGATTAAGCGCCAAATTGTGCCACAATATACCCACATATTTGTGGAACTGAGTAGGTTGCCAGCTGTAGTGGTTTTTGGATGCCCACGCTGGAGGGTGTGAGCGTGATATATGCTCCATCTCCCCTGTGGGATCTTACCACCTCCTTGGGATGTGATTATACTCACTTAATATCCCACTGGCGCGCATTCTTATGTGCTTTACCGATCTCTCATTAGGTGATGCATCACCATAGTGGGCACCAGGCGCAAATCACCTTGAATCTATGTATACTACGTAGAGGTGTATATTACTATCCTGCCGCCATGGTAATGAGAGCGATCCTCTTATCCCCAATACTTAGGTTAATGTGTGTGTGCTCATTTTTTCCTTTTAAGCTGCTGTCACAGGTCATTTGTTGTTCATTTTCTTGGCCTCAGTGCACACTGCATTGAGGGCTTGGTTGCCCTTTTCCAAGATGTCTTCTCGGCAGCCTCAGGGCTCCACTGCACATGTGCAGGTTGGATCCACAGACGCTAAGATTGTATCAGCTGTGGACCAGAAGCTTCCACCAAGAAAGTTCTCTCCAGAGCTTTTTGGGTAATTTTAACCCCTACTTTACACGCCAGTCTTTGCACTTGCACACTTTATGATTACACTTTGTACATGTATTGAAACTGATGCACTTTATCTTTGAATGTATTTTTTATATATATTTGTACAATGATGAATAACACAATATTGCACAGGCACTTTAAGACACGCCTCTTTATGCTAATCACTTACCATGTTTTGCTATATATATCCAATGTGGGTCACTTGTTTGTTGCTTGATGAAGGTGTTACACACCGAAACGTCGCCACTTGTTCAATAAAGTTCACCTTTTATTTTGAAATTTTGAACCATGGAGTGCTGCCCGCTTTTTACTTTATTTATATATATATATACATATATATACATACATATACATACACAGTACATTGCACTGTATACAGTACATTGCAAAAGTATTTGGCCCCCTTGAACGTTTATAGCTTTTACCACATTTAAGAGGCGGAGTCGTGGTCAGGCAGGAGGTACACAGAGAAGAAATCCAGCTTTACTTGTGGTTGGCTGCACATGGAACGCCAGAATTGGCAAACAGACTGGACCCCTCTGTCCGTAACAATGTGTAGAGGGAGTTAATGAAGCTGGAAAATGTGGAGGAAGAACAGGCTGTCCAGACAAGGAGATGACAGTAGACCAAGCAGAGGAATGAAGTGGGACATCTTGAAAAACCAGTCTGTGACTACTCAGATGACAGTATTACCGGAAGATGGCGGAAGATCTGTATCAAAGTCTTTGGCTATCTGAGTCCATCAAGCCGAGTAGCCAGGAAGGTGAGACCACTCAGAGAAGACGGCAGGTCTTGTGCAGATAGGCCTTCTTTAATCTTCCCAGAAAGGTCTTTTTTAAAGGTGGGGACCAAGGCCGCTTTATTCCAGGGAAAGTCAGAAGCTAGAAAGTCAGAACTGAACCACATAGTCACCAACAGATGAGTCCCCTTGGCGTAAGTTCAGCAGTGCAGTTTCAGCGGATGAAGCCCGAGCTGGTTCCCCAAAAACGGAATTCGTTGAGGAATGTGGTGAGATTACCCGTGACCAGGTCATTCCTGTCCTAGAGGGGGGTGGGCCATGCCAGGGCTTTCCCGGCAGAGATATTGATAAAGAAAGCCACCTTAGTCCATTCTGTGGCGAACTGTGAATGCATCAGTTTGATATGCAAGGAGCATTGGGTAATGAACCCCTGCATAACTTGGTGTCTCCATCATACTTGGTGGGCATGGAGAGTTGCAACCTGGGTTCAGTAGTAGACAGTGGAGCTATAGCAGCTGGAGGTACCGCAGGCACTGGACCCTGGTAGGTCGCCACCAGTTGCTGCAAGATGGTGAGGAATTGTCCAAGTTGCTGGCCTTGCACGGCAATGTGCTGGGACACAATGGTCACATTGGTAGTGAGATCAGCCAGCTCAGGTAGCGGAACCTTGGCGAGATCCATGGCCGGATCTTACTGTCAGGATGAGGGGTAGTGGACCCACTGAACAAGCCTCCATAGACACACTGTACAGGCTGGAATACGCATCTCTATGGGAGAGAGCAGCTTAATTTTTTTTTTTACAAACAAAGCTAAATTTGTTAATAAAGTGTATTAGAAAAATGTTCACTACATCTTTCCATACACAATATAAAAATTATTTCAAATGATGGTTACGCTTTAAGCAGAGATAGGCAAATCAATTGTAACGATTCTAAATTTGTTTGGAATTTCAGGAAAAATTTGATTTGTCACAAATCCGAAATCTACAGTGATTCGTGGGATTTAATTTAAAAAAAATGTTTTTCCTTTACTAGCAAAATGGCCGCAAGCACAACATGTTACATGGGGCAGGGAACTCTGGGAAGAATAAAGGAACATGGCGGTACTGTTCCTCACTGTATGGGGGTAGTATTCCTAACTATATGGGGGTAGTGTCTCTCACTGTATGGCTGTATTCTTCACTCTATGGAGGTTGTGTTCCTCACTGTATGATGGTAGTATCCCTCACCGTATGGCGGTAGTGTTCCTCACTGTATGGTGGTAGTATCCCTCACTGTATGGCAGTATTCTTTACTGTATGGAGGTAGTGTTCCTCACTGTATGGCGGTAGTGTTCCTCACTGTATGGCAGTAGTGTCCCTTACTGTATGGCTGTATTCTTCACTGTATTGCGGTAGTGTTCCTCACTGTATGGCGGTAGTGTGTTCCTCACCGTATTGCGGTAGTGTTCCTCACTGTATGGCATTAGTGTTCCTCACATTATGGCGGCAGTGTTCCACACTGTATGGCGGTAGTGTTCCACACTGTATGGCGGTGGTATTCTTCACTATATGGTGGTAGTGTTCCTCACTGTATTGTGGTAGTGTTCCTCACTGTATGGCAGTAGTGTTCCCCACTGTATGGCCGTAGTGTTCCTCACTGTAAGGCGGTAGTATTCCTCAGTGTATGGTGGCAGTGTCCCTCACTGTATGGGGGTAGTGTTCCTCAATGTATGGCGGTAGTGTTCCTCACTGTATGGCGGTAGTTTTCCTCACTGTATGGCGGTAGTGTTCCTCAGTGTAAGTAGAGATGGGCTAATCAATTCTAATGATTCAAAATTTGTTTAGAATTTCAGGAAAAAATTTCAGGAAAAAGCTAAATTTGTTAATAAAGTGTATTAGAAAAATGTTCACTACATCTTTCTATACACAATATAAAAATTATTTCAAATGATGGTTACGCTTTAAGCAGCGATGGGCAAATCAATTCTAACGATTCTAAATTTGTTTGGAATTTCAGGAAAAATTGGATTTGTCACAAATCCGAAATCTACAGTGATTCGTGGGATTTAATTTAAAAAAATTTTTTTTTTCCTTCACTAGCAAAATGGCCGCAAGCACAACATGTTACATGGGGCAGGGAACTCTGGAGAGAATAAAGGAACGTGGCGGTACTGTTCCTCACTCTATGGGGGTAGTGTTCCTAACTATATGGGGGTAGTGTCTCTTACCAGGGTCGGACTGGGGTGCCTGGGGCCCACCAGTGAAATTGATTTTGGGGGCCCACCTTCTACTGCATAGAAATATTCTGGGATTAGGGAATTTCTAAGCACTAGTGGGGGCAGTGAGAATAAGGATAATGTAATCCCTTTCTCCCTCCCTCTCTGGTAGTGCTCGGCTCTTGGTTTGTGTACAGGGGCTGCAGTGGTGATGTTATCTCAGGGCATTAATGTTAGGAATAGTATAAGAGTTAACCCTGGTTTCCAGGGCTTTCTACTGATGGCTGGGCTGTGGTTAGGGATAGTATAAGAGTTACCCCTGGTGTCCCAGGCTTTCTGCTGGTAACTGGGCTGTGGTTAGGGATGCCATGAGTAAGGGCGTCTTGTACGCCCGAAAGGCGTAGGCCATTTGTCTTCACACTTACTCTCTGTCTATCAGGATGCTTTGCTATGTTTCACTTATATCCTTCATGTGATTTTAAGAAGTTTTTGGATTAAAAAGTTTCATGGTTTTATCCACACCTGGTGCGGCATGCGATTCTTCTTTGCTAAACTGTGGTTAGGGATAGTATAAGAGTTACCCCTTCCAATAAGGAAATGATGGAAACCTTTAGAAGAATGGATGACAATAACCCTACTATGGCGTCCTGCACCACATAGACAAGTCACCCCCGGCTCTCTGACCCTATAGATATAACAGTGCATACTCTGAGAGCTGTCTTACACTAGAAGGTTAGTCAGTGACTACAATACTGGTCTGACACAGGAAGAAGTAGCATATAGTACCTCACAGGTGACTTGTCTTCTCCTTCACCTCCAGAATCTTTGCTGAATTTTTTGCCGGATGTGGTTCAGCTCTGGGAAGCAGATCCCCCTCACTGCGCCCCTAAAAATACCACAGTTACTTACAGTATAATGTCCCACAATGTACTTCTAAAGAATCTTCATAAGAAACCCCTCTGTGCCCCCAGCATATATAGAAAAAATTACATTCTTACCCTCAAATATATTACTATGTTATTGTCTGTGAATAAACAATACTATACCACTAAAAATGATGTGTGGTGTACCCCCCCTCGTGAATTATTTGAATGAATTAATTTATCTAGCTAATGGGCCCCCTCATTATAGGGTCTCATAATGGGTCCACCCCCAATGAATTTTACATAAAGCCCTCTCATCATACACTTATCATACACTATGCCCCCCCATGCTAGCGCTGCACTGGAAAACACAGCGTTAGCGATACATGTGACCACACTCTTAATATATTGGGCCCCCCTTCAATTTATTATTTAATCCCCCCCCCCCCTTGTCAACCATTTTATATACTGGGCCTTAATTAATTAATAAATATACTGGTACACCCCATAATGAATTATTGAATATACTGCCCCCATAATTATTGAATATACTGCCCCCCATAATGAATTATTGAATATACTGCTGAATATACTGCCCCCATAATGAATTATTGAATATACTGCCCCCATAATTATTGAATATACTGCCCCCATGATAATTGAATAAACTGCCCCCCATAATGAATTATTGAATATACTGCCCCCAGGGGTGCACCTAGCCTTTCTGCTGCCTGAGGCGAACTACAGAAAAACGCCCCCCCCCCCCCTATACATGTAAAATATCAAGGAGTGTCAGGACCAGACCCAATGTGAAAAATGTGAAAATAAAGCAATGCAAAATACATAAAGCTTCCCTCCATGAACTATATAATACACACAGAGAGCTACTACAAAGAACAATATACATAAAACAATCCACCATATAATATAAAATCAATACAGTGTGCCGCCATATAATATAAAATCAATACAGCGTGCCGCCATATACCATATAATACATACAGCGTGCCGCCATATACCATATAATACATACAGCGTGCCGCCATATACCATATAATACATACAGCGTGCCGCCATATAATATAAAATCAATACAGCGTGCCGCCATATACCATATAATACATACAGCGTGCCGCCATATACCATATCATACATACAGCGTGCCCCCATATACCATATCATACATACAGCGTGCCCCCATATACCATATAATACATACAGTGTGCCGCCATATACCATATAATACATACAGAGTGCCGTCATATACCATATCATACATACAGCGTGCCGCCATATACCATATAATACATACAGCGTGCCGCCATATACCATATCATACATACAGCGTGCCGCCATATACCATATCATACATACAGCGTGCCGCCATATACCATATAATACATACAGCGTGCCGCCATATACCATATCATACATACAGCGTGCCGCCATATACCATATCATACATACAGAATGCAGCCATATACCATATAATACATACAGCGTGCCGCCATATACCATATAATACATACAGCGTGCCGCCATATACCATATAATACATACAGCGTGCCGCCATATACCATATAATAAATACAGCGTGCCGCCATATACCATATAATACATACAGTGTGCTGCCATATACCATATAATACATACAGCGTGCCCCCATATACCATATAATACATACATTGTGCAGCCATATACCATATAATACATACAGCGTGCAGCCATATACCATATAATACATACATTGTGCAGCCATATACCATGTTATACATACAGCGTGCCGCCGTATACCATATAATACATACAGCGTGCTGCCAGATACCATATAATACATACAGCGTGCCCCCATATACCATATAATACATACAGCGTGCCTCCATATACCATATAATACATACAGCGTGCCTCCATATAGTATATTTTAAATGGTGGCAGTATATACAGCAAATATACAGACATACATTTATATATATATATATTTACATATATACATACACATATACATACAAATAAACACAGACAAATCTATACATACACAGACATATACATACATAGAAGTCACCTTTACTCTTTTTTCTTCTTCTTCTTTGGCCTTGTCCTCTGGTGGAAGGGGGGGGGGGGGGTTGCCGGGGATGTCGGCCCGGGGGGGGGCTAGGGGGGGAGGGGGTTGCCGGGGATCCGGGGATGTCGGAGCAGGGAGGGGGGGCAGTGACGGACCGAGGGGGGTTCGAAAACGGAGCGTGAAGGGGGGGACCACCGCGGACATTGGGCTGGGGCGGGAAGTGGTACTTGTGCCGGGCCTGTGGAGGAGCTAGGCGGGCTGCGGGGGGGGTGGAAGTGTCAGCGGGCGCGCAAGGGGAAGTGTAGGGCGGTGCGCAGGGGGAAATTTCTGTGGGCGCGCAGGTACAAATGACAGCCGCGCGCGTGTTGAATGGATGGGCGGGCTGTGGGGGAAGTGACGGCCCGCGAGCAGGTACATGTGCCGGCCGCGGGCGGGTGGATGTGATGGGTGGCGGGGGTCGGGGACATGTACCGGCCGTAACACATTCCGGCGGGCGGGAGCCCGACGCCACCCCCTAGTGTAGCAGGAAGCACGCCGCCTGAGGCGAGAATCTCAACTCGCCTCATGGCAGGTGCGCCCCTGACTGCCCCCCATAATGAATTACTGCACTGCGTAAGTTCAGCAGTGCAGTTTCAGCGGATGAAGCCCGAGCTGGTTCCCCAAAAACGGACCGGAATTCGTTGAGGAATGTGGTGAGATTATCCGTGACCAGGTCATTCCTGTCCTAGAGGGGGGTGGGCCATGCCAGGGCTTTCCCGGCAGAGATATTGATAAAGAAAGCCACCTTAGTCCATTCTGTAGCTAAGTGTGAATGCATCAGTTTGATGTGCAAGGGGCATTGGGTAATGAACCCCTGCATAACTTGGTGTCTCCATCATACTTGGTGGGCATGGAGAGTTGCAACCTGGGTTCAGTAGTAGATAGTGGAGCGATAGCAGCTGGAGGTACCGCAGGCAAGTAGAGATGGGCTAATCAATTCTAACGATTCAAAATTTGTTTAGAATTTCAGGAAAAAATTTCAGGAAAAAGCTAAATTTGTTAATAAAGTGTATTAGAAAAATGTTCACTACATCTTTCTATACACAATATAAAATTATTTCAAATGATGGTTACGCTTTAAGCAGAGATGGGCAAATCAATTTTAACCATTCTAAATTTGTTTGGAATTTCAGGAAAAATTTGATTTGTCACAAATCCGAAATCTACAGTGATTCGTGGGATTTAATTTTTTTAAATTTTTTTTTCTAGCAAAATGGCCGCAAGCACAACATGTTACATGGGGCAGGGAACTCTGGGAAGAAGAAAGGAACATGGAGGTACTGTTCCTCACTCTATGGGGGTAGTGTTCCTAACTATATGGGGGTAGTGTCTCTCACTGGATGATGGTAGTGTCCGCCACTCTATGGAGGTAGTGTTCCTCACTGTATGATGGTAGTGTCCCTCACTGTATGGCGGTAGTGTTCCTCACCATATGGCGGTAGTGTTCCTCACAGTAGGGTGGTAGTGTTCCCCACTGTATGGGGGTATTGTTCCTCACTGTATGGCTGTATTCCGCACTGTACGGGGGTAGTGTTCCTAACTGTATTCCTCACTGTATGGGGGCAGTGTTCCTCTCAGTATGATGATAGTGTCCGCCACTCTATGGAGGTAGTGGTCCTCACTGTATGATGGTAGTGTCCATCACTATATGGGGGTAGTGTTCCTCACCGTATGGCGGTAGTGTTCCTCACTGTATGGCAGTAGTGTTCCTCACTGTATGGCGGTAATGTTCCTCACTGTATGGGGGTAGTGTTCCTCACCGTATGGGGTAGTGTTTCTCACTGTATGGCTGTATTCCTCATTGTATGGGGGTAGTGTTCCTCACTGTATGGCTGTATTCCTCACTGTATGGAGGTAGTGTTCCTCACTGTATGGCGGTAGTATTCCTTACTGTATGGCGGTAGTTTTCCTCACTGTATTGCAGTAGTGTTCCTCACTGTTGGTGGTAGGGATACTGTACAAAAAAAAAAAAAAAATTCCCATCTTCTGGCGCTAATAACTTTTTTATACTTTGGTGTACGGAGCTGTGGGTCATGTCATTTCTTGTGACTTTTGATGACGTTTTCATTGCTATCATTTCAAAGACTGTGTCACGCACGGGGGTGTGGGAGAGTTTCTTAGGGCAAAAGTCAGTGGACACCCTGGACCATCGGGGGGGGGGGGGGGGGGGGGTATTCCCACTGATGAAGTATCTCGGAGCAAGTATTTAAGTTGATATTTTCATTAACTTGTGTATTAGCTGAGTTGGGTTTTTTTCAGCAATTTTTTTGTGCTGAAAAACTCGGCTTTTGTACGGTAGTAGTGGTGGAACCCTTCTTTTCACATTGTGGCCCCCTCTTTCTTACATTGTGGCTCCCTCCTTCTCACATTGTAGCCCCCTGCTCCTCCATACACTGTGACCCCCTTTCTCACTTTATGCCCCCCCTCCTCAAATTATTGCCCCCTCCTTTTTACATTATTTTCACCCTCCTCACGTTGTGTCTTCCTACTTCACATTATGGCCCCCTCTCCTCTTCACTTTTTGGCCCCCTCCACACATTATGGCCCACCTCCTCACATTGTAGCCTCCCTCTTAACATTGTGGCTTCCCTCCATCAGGTGCAACACAAGGCAGTTGTTGCACTGACTGTGTCTGTAGTGTTTTGTGCTGAATATGGCCCTGTGTGAAGGTAACAACTTCTTTCCACAGTTTGTTTATTTAAATTTATGAAAACAAAATCAGGTAACTAAGGCTTTCTCCTCTGCCAGCAAATCTTGGATTTCTTGTCCGTTTTTGCAGTCACTGGAGGGTGGAGAAGTGCCATTTAAAATAAGTATAAGCTGACCTATGTGTAATCCCCTAATTTTACCAAAAAAACGTATTGACTCAAGTATAACCCAGGGTGGGAAATGCATTGGTCACAGCTTCCACTAATAATGAAATGCCCAACATCCTTACCTCACTAACAGAATGCCTCCCCAGTAATTAAATGCCCAACAGTCACATAATTTGCTGGGTCTAGACGACCCCATCTTTTGTAACTGGAGAACAGCAGGCATATAGAATGTATCTAATTTCCGATCTAGTACTTCCGGAGGGTCTCTCCCTGACATTTCAAAATCTCTACGGGATTCGTCTTTGAGCTCCTGATGCCCCTTTGCAGACATTCCTGCGAACTCTACCACCTCCTGATTCTTTAGACGAAAGTCTTACCACCTTCGAATCGCTGTGCGCGGGCTCCGCACCTCTATGACACAGCCTTTCCATGATCCACAATTCCATTCAAAGCCCAGAGAGTTAACCCCCTCCTCGGATTATCTTTCAGTGGGAACTCGACCTCCAGGTAATGTTCCCGCCAGAGCAAAGGGAGCGAATCATCTCTTTAGCTTACAAATCATCTATCACAGTGATGGTGAATCTTTTAGAGACCCAAACTACAACCAAAATCCACTTATTTACCATGAAGTGCCAACATGGCATTTCAAGCAGTAACTTATTGCTACCCGTTCAATCCTTCAATTGTATTGGCTCTCTGGAGGCCACCAATGCAGTTGAAAGAAGGTGGGCAAGTTCAGACTATCATTGTAGCTTCTCTCCCGGAAGAATGGTTGGTCCAGCAGGAGACCTCCAAAGACAATGCAGTTTAGTCAACAACTTCTCACTTTACCTGCAGTTTCAAACAGCCAGTAAAATGTCGCTTTAAAATAACACTGAGAGCAGCATCCCTTAAGTTGCCTGGGACTGCAGGAAGATTTGGTGGAGGTGGTCCTGTTTGGTGAAATTGGGGTGATTGCCTGAGTGCCCACAGAAAGGGCTCCGAGTGCCACCTCTGGCACCCGTGCCATAGGTTCGCCACCACTGATCTATCAGCTCCTGCTTTCAAGTAGGTAATTATAAATTGTGTCCAAACGGTATTGCATCCCAACCCGGCTCCATTCTATTTTATTCCCAGAAGTCGACCCAACCTGCTGGAGATGTGGACTGGGGGAGGGCATGTTCCTCCACATCTTTTGGTCCTGCCCAAAGCTGACACCCTTCAGGGACGCTGTACGGTTCGCTATTAGACAGATTGTTGATTACACTTTGCCTCTTGATGCGGTTCTTTTCCTGCTTCAGCACTGCAAGATCTACTTCCAAGTGTACAAGTGTTCCCTTCTTTGTTTTCTTGTAATGGCAGCACATTCATGTATTCTGCTTCTGTGGCTCTGAACGGATGCTCCCTCTGTGTGCCTCTCGCTTTCAAAGGTCAATGACATAATGCACATGGAGGAACTAACTGCCTCAGCTTATGGCACATTTGAGAAATTTCACACAACCTGGCTCCTATGGATCCTGTTGAGGCAACCGGAATCTCTCCTGACCAATGGTGGATAGTCTGGCCTTCAATGCAAGTTTATTTACACCCAATGGACACACCAGCTAGGCTGGCGACCCCTCCCTCCCCAACCCTGGATGAGACAGGGTTTTTATTTCCCCTCTTCCCAACTTTTTTCCTCCCACCCTTATTACTACTTCCTATTAGGCTAATCCCAATTGACCCGTGTACTCTTTATTAACTAGAAAGCCGATTTGTGGTACTGTTATGAATTTGTATCCCTTTGTTGTGTATATTTCATGTTCTAAAGAACTAGAAAGGATGCAGAGGAGAGCAGCCAAGATTATTAGAGGAGACTAGAATACAATGGAACATTACAAAATTTGGGATTGTTCAGTTTCGACAACAGACAACTGAGGGGAGACCTCATTACAATGTACAAATATCTAGGAGAGCAGTGCAAGGATCTCTCCAAAGATCTTTTTATGCCTAAGCATGTGGCCAGGACAATAGGGCATCCTCTATATCTATAGAAGAGGCGGTTCTACAATCGACTTATACAGTAATTCTTTCCTTTAAGAACAGTGAGACTATGGAACACTTTGCCGCAGGAAGTTGTTATGGAGGACTCTTGGTACATGTTCAAGAGAGGTTGTGTGGAAAAAAACATTTGTTTCATTTTTAAAGGTTGGACTTGATGGATTTGATTCTTTTTCCAACTTTATATACTATTATACTATGATGTGTGCTGCCATGGTAGTCAATAAAGTCACTTGGGAACAACTGGAGCCAATATAGTATCAAAGCCCCCACAGTATCCTATATAGTAACAGTGTCTCCACAGTAGTCAATTACAGGGCCCCTACTGTAGCCTATATACAGTGGTGGCCAAAAGTATTGGCACCCCTGCAATTCTGTCTGATAATACTAGTTTTCTTCCAGAAAATGATTGCAGACAAATTCTTTGGTATTAATATCTTCATTTATTTTGTTTGCAATGAAAAAACACAAATGAGAATAAAAAAAGTCAAATGGTTTAGCCACATAAAGCTCTCTGCAGCTCAGCCTTGTCTAGCAAGGGTTACTAGAGTAATCGAGGGCCGGTCCACTCAGCTTCTGTAGGCAGCGTCCAGGTACTAGTCTACTAGTATCCTTATACCTTTCCCTATTGCTAATTGTTATCGATTTGCTATTCTGTGTATATTTACTTGAACTCTCTCTAGTGAAGCGATTCTGTGCCTTAGCCTCCATCTTGGCTTTCACCTGGTTCTGTCTGACGCTTGTTTGTCTATATCTGTTGTTTGCCTATTTCTGATTTCTTGTTATCAGACTCGCCCTTATAAGGACGGCTTATGCTTTGGGCTTTGGCCTGTATATCTTGATGTGCTAAAATAATTCTGTCCATATGATGTACTCAAATACATTTTTAAAGCTATTTATAATTATATAGCTAGTCCTCTAGTATAAACAGAGTATTACTGTATGTAGTTATTGCTTCCTATCTAAAATTTCTGAGACTGTTCCCTTCTTTCAGGTCCTATGGTCTCATTGTGACATGATATAAATGACATAACTTTCTGTATCTTATCTTCTAGCAGACAAAACACAGACAGAGACATCTAACAAGGAAGACGACGGCCTCTCACCATTTGACAATTTCTCACACCCTGCACTTTCCATGAGCGTCGCTTTAAAGCACAAATAAACACAAAATTCTACCTGTGTTCTTCTTTTATCCCTACCTTTCCTTTTTATTATTTTATTAATTTATGTAAATCATATTTCTGCTCCATATTGCACTGACACAGGAGTGACAAAGTAACTGATAATGTTTTACTTTTTTTTTTTTACAGACAATGACTGGGTCGTCTATGTATAAGATATGCTGCTCACTGCAGGAGTATGAAGCAACAGAAAAAATACACAGCAAAGCAGTTTTTCGTAATTAAGTATAAACTCAGTTATGTATAAGATCTGTATAAGAGCCACCCTGAAGCATAAATGGTTAATAAAGTGAAAACTCAGCTGTAAATTTCTGTTAATATTTAATTATGGCCAGGGCCGCATCTGCCATGAGGCGAGATGAAAATCTCGCCTCAGGTGGCAGAATGCGGATCCCTGTAAAGGGCGGCGAAATTCGCCCACCAGCTAAATAAATCGCGCCTGTCTCTTTAAGACACAGTCGCGATTTATATGCAGAGCGATGCAACGCCTTTCCGGCTGCTGCGTCGCTCCGTTCAAAGCAGTGACACAGGCGTCATGACGTCACGCCGCCTGTGTCACTGTACGGAGCCGCGGCTCACGGAAGAGAGGCGTGAAGACGGGACCGTGCGCCGAGGGAGCAGCTGCCTGCAGGTGAGTATGTATTTTATTATTTTTCATGTACTTTCATTAATTCTATTTGGCTAATAAGGGGGAGTGGGGAGGTGTCATGTTATCGTGGGAGGGGGGAAGTGCTGTATATTTTATATGTTTTATATTTTATATATATTATATGTGGCCATACTTGTTTTATACTGTGGGGGGGGGGGGTGTATATATTATATGTGGCCATACTTGTTTTATATTGTGTGTGTGTGGGGGGGTATATATTATATGGGGCCAGAATTGTTTTATATAGGGGGGGTACTGTATATATTATATGGGGCAAGAATTGTTTTATACTGGGGGGTACTGTATATATTATATGGGGCAAGAATTGTTTTATACAGGGGGGGGGGGGGGATGCAGTATATATTGTATGTGGCCAGAGTCATTTATACTGGGGCGGGGGTGCTCTATATATTATATGGGGCCAGAATAATTTTATACTGGGGGGCTGTATATATTATATGAGGCAGGAATCTTCTTTTCCTGGAGGAGGGGGGTTTATAAATTTATATGGGGTCAGATTTCAGCTGGGGGGTACAGTGTATTACTAAGCTGGGGGGCTGTATATGGGGTACAGAATATTACTAAGCTGTGGAGCGCTGTATATGGGGTACAGAATATTACTAAACTGGGGGGCTGTATATGGGATACAGTATATTATTAAGCTGGGGCTGTATATGGGGTACAGTATATTACTAAGCTGGGGGGCTGTATATGGGATATGGTATATTACTAGGCTGGGGGATGTATATGGGGTACAGAATATTACTAAGCTGGCGGGCTGTATATGGGATACAGTATATTACTAAGCTGGGGGGCTGTATATGGGATACAGTATATTACTAAGCTGGGGGGCTGTATATGGGATATGGTATATTACTAAGCTGGGGGGCTGTATATGGGATATGGTATATTACTAAGCTGGGGGGCTGTATATGGGGTACAGTATATTACTAGGCTGGGGGGCTGCATATGGGGTACAGTATATTACTAGGCTGGGGGGTTGTATATGGGGTACAGTATATTACTAAGCTGGGGGGCTCTATATGGGGTACAGTATATTACTAGGCTGGAGGGCTGTATATGGGATACAGTATATTACTAAGCTGGGGGGGCCGTATAATAGGGGGTGCTATATATTCACATTGGTCAGGGTTGCACTGTATGTAAAATCATGTAACATAATAACAGGGTGGGATATATTACTTATAGGATACCAGGGATTACTTTACATCATTTAAACAAAATGTTAGGGGGTGTTGTATATTGATTGGCGTGCTATACATGCTATAATTATAGTAGAAATATATATATAATGAAGGGATGTTTTATATGTGGGGAGAGTGCGGTCAGTTGTGTTGTGAGGGGTATATATTATTTAGGAGCGCAGTGTTGTTATCCAGGAGACTTCATACTGTAAGTGACTGTGATATTTTTAGGGACGCCGGGTGGAGATGCTACACGGAGTTGAAGATATCCGGCCATGAACCCGGAATAAAGTCCTCCTGATGGAAGAGATTGTCATCTATAAGGTACTAGATGCCACTAATGACTCCCAGAACCTGTAGTCAGTCACACAGTGTCAGGGAGCTGTCTGTGGGGATGTTAATTGTTAGTAACGTTTTCAGCATTTACTTAACAGGGAGCGGGGGCAGCATTTTTATATTCGCCTCAGGCTGTACAGCATACTTATAAACAGTTTTCAGGAAGCAACAGATTACATGTCTACACAGCACAACAAACTGCACAATAGGCTGAAAAAAAGAAAATAAGTGAAATCAGCAAATCATTAAATCAGTAATCTGCCTTACAGTCTTGCTATATTTTACAGCTGCTAACTATGTTACTAATGTTAGTAAAAGCTGGACTCAAGAAGTTTCTAGAGTATTTTGTGGCAACAAGCCAGTACATTCCCTTTTGAACATAAATAATTTTCTAGTTAGTAAACACCACCTAACTGTTGTTCCTCTTATTGCACCAGCACATTGGAATGTGGATTACACAGCAGAATTCGACACTGCTTAGCCATTAGAAATTGATGTAGCTGTTCTTTTGCTTATTCTCTGTAAACAAGTATATTTCTCAATATGATTTTATCATCATACTCAAACATAATGATAAAGTCTACAGTGTAATATCATTTATGATAACGTGTTGAGAGACAATCACCATAGCTCCCAACCGTCCCGATTTTGACGGGACTTTCCCGTTTTTCGTACCCCTGCCCCGCGTCACGGGCAGCTATGATATTGTCACGGATTTTCCCCCCAGGTCCCGCTGTGTCCCGCTGCTGTGTCCGCATAGTAAATACTTTGAAAGTCTGAACTCACAGTACAGAATGGCTTCTACAGACATCGGGAGGGAATCCTTTTCAGAGAAGTGTCGGGCTTAGCACAGAGCAGGGACCACGTCATCAGCTTCAGATCTGTCCATATATGGTCGCTGCATCTCCTAGGGTTCCCCAGAGCAGACATCGGGCAGGGAATCCTTTTCAGAGAAGTGTCGGGCTTAGCAGAGAGAGCAGGGACCACGTCATCAGCTCAGATCTCTATCTGTCCATATATGGTCTCCAGGTCTTCCCCAGACACAAGCTCTTTATATAATTAAATTAAATAAAGGTTTGCCCAGGCTGAGATTCGAACCTGGGACCCTCTGCACCATAGACAGGAGCCTAACTAACTGAGCTATAAGCCCAGTGATACAGAGCTGAGGATTTCTGGTAAGTAAGACATGTTATCTGCCATTTACACTGTGACACAGACTAATGCACTGATATATAGAGAGGGATCTTCTCAGAGATTATTATTGTAATTATTGAGACTATTATTATTATTATAAATTTTATTATTATGGAGATGATTATTAATAATGGTAAAAATAATAATAATAATAATAATAATAATAATAATAATATTATTATTGAGATGATTATTATTATTTTTACCATTATTAATAATCATCTCCATAATAATAAAATTTATAATAATAATAATAATAATAATCATCTCCATAATAATAAAATTTATAATAATAATAATAATAATAATCATCTCCATAATAATAAAATTTATAATAATAATAATAATAATAATCATCATCTCCATAATAATAAAATTTATAATAATAATAATAATAATAATCATCTCCATAATAATAAAATTTATAATAATAATAATAATAATAATAATCATCTCCATAATAATAAAAATTTATAATAATAATAATAATAATAATAATAATCATCTCCATAATAATAAAATTTATAATAATAATAATAATAATCATCTCCATAATAATAAAATTTATAATAATAATAATAATAATAATAATAATCATCTCCATAATAATAAAATTTAATAATAATAATAATAATAATAATAATAATCATCTCCATAATAATAAAATTTATAATAATAATAATAATAATAATAATAATCATCTCCATAATAATAAAATTTATAATAATAATAATAATAATAATAATAATCATCTCCATAATAATAAAATTTATAATAATAATAATAATAATAATAATAATCATCTCCATAATAATAAAATTTATAATAATAATAATAATAATAATAATAATCATCTCCATAATAATAAAATTTATAATAATAATAATAATAATAATAATCATCTCCATAATAATAAAATTTATAATAATAATAATAATAATAATAATCATCTCCATAATAATAAAATTTATAATAATAATAATAATAATAATCATCTCCATAATAATAATAATAATAATAATCATCATCTCCATAATAATAATAATAATAATAATAATAATCATCATCTCCATAATAATAATAATAATAATCATCATCTCCATAATAATAATAATAATAATAATCATCTCCATAATAATAATAATAATAATAATAATCATCTCCATAATAATAATAATAATAATAATCATCTCCATAATAATAATAATAATAATAATCATCTCCATAATAATAATAATAATAATCATCTCCATAATAATAATAATAATAATAATCATCTCCATAATAATAATAATAATAATCATCTCCATAATAATAATCATCTCCATAATAATAATCATCTCCATAATAATAATCATCTCCATAATAATAATCATCTCCATAATAATAATAATAATAATAATAATAATAATAATAATAATAATAATAATAATAATAGTCTCAATAATTACAATAATCTGAGAAGATCCCTCCCTCTATACCAAGGCAGTATATAGTTCTTAGTTACCAAAATTCTCCACTTGTTAATCACTGAGGTTATAGCTCAGTGGGTTGAGGCGCTGTGTTATTATTGTACATGGACACTGCAGGTTCTGGGTTCAAATCCCAATGAGGATAATTTTTTTTTTTTTTTTTTTTTTTTAATTATGATTTTTATTATTTTTAATATGGCTAAAATTTGGGGCGTGGCCAGGGAGTGATTGGGGGTGTGGCTTAGGGGGTTCGCCGCGGCACGCTACGCGTGCCGCCATTTTGTCCCTCTTTCCTTTTCCCAAATGTTGGGAGGTATGAATCACTACAAGATCCACAAGAGTGTTTAGGCACCTGTTTGGCATATGTTACTATTTATGGCTTTATTGTACCTTTACTGATACTTTATCTGGTTCCATGGCAGTGTTCACCCATTCATGTATGTACTTGAACCTGACTGTAGCACTAGCACTTCATAATTTATATGTCCATACAAACATGTCTCTCATCACTTTTTGGCAGAGTGTCCCTTTTGGCCTCCTTATTGTTTCATATCTATGCACAATAAAGATTAATTGATTCATGTATATTGTCATGGAATTTTCTTTGTGGCGGATTACACTGAAGGTAAATGTTACATTACTAAAACAATAACAAGTGAAAAAAACTATCCAGCCAGCTACTGTATGCAAAATCTCTTTCTTTATATTCTCTGCTATGGATGTCATTAACTATCTCTTTAGAGCACAGGGATGGTAAAATATTTTCCATGGAGTCTATTAAATCCGGTTAACCAAGCACAAGTAATAAACATTCGGTTATTTGTAACAAACCATGCTATTTGTTTTTTTCCAACAGAAACAAAAAGGAAATAGCATGTGATAGATACAAAGGTTCTGAAGTTCATTTACCTGTAACAAGATAAATAGTAGGCTTAATGGAAATGGGAGAAAAAGGTTTTACTATGCAGTAACCCTTTAACGACCCGTGACGTAATAGCACGTCACGGGTTGTCTGTGGGTGCATGGAGAGTTCTCATGGGCTGAGCCCTCTCCATAGCTGACAAGTCTTTGCTGCAAATCGCAGCAAAGACTTACCTGTAACACCCGCAATCGGTGGGGAGTGAAAAATGGAAATGCAAAACGAAAAATGGCCTGTTCGTTAAGGGGTTAAGGAGCCAACTGATCTTGAGATAAGGATGTAGAAGGTTAGCACAGTTAAAAAAATCTGTATTGTCTGCTGTAGTGGGCTGAGTTGCAGGAGTATGAAGGAATATATAATTTTGGTCCATTGCTAGGGTGTATAAGAAATGATGGGGCTAGAGATGAGCAAGCACTAAAATGCTCGGGTGCTCGTTATTCGAGACAAACTTTGCATTGAAGTCAATGGGAGACTTGAGCATTTTTCAAGGGGACCAAGGGTCTGCACAGGAAGCTTGGCCAAACACCTGGAAACCTCAGAAAATGATGGAAACACCACGGAAATGGACAGAAAACAGGGGCAGGGGCAGCATGCATGGATGCCGCTGAGCCTGCTCAATTGCACCATTATGCCAAAATTATGGCCAACAGCATGGCGATGACAGAGTGACCGAATGAGGCTAGATAGCATCTAAAACATCCAATAATTGACCCTGACACTTTAGAAGACGGCATGCAGAGGTAGCGGCAGCAGCGGCAGGCTAAAGAGTGGCATGGCGACATAACCCTCCCCACCCAAAATGCTCATCTCGAATAACGAACCCCATTGAAGTCAATGGGAGACTCGAGCATTTTTCAAGGGGACCAAGGGTCTGCACAGGAAGCTTGGCCAAACACCTGGAAACCTCAGAAAATGATGGAAACACCATGGAAATGGACAGGAAACAGGGGCAGGGGCAGCATGTATGGATGCCGCTGAGCCTGCTTAATTGCACCATTATGCCAAAATTATGGCCAACAGCATAGCGATGACAGAGTGACCGAATGAGGCTAGATAGCATCTAAAACATCCAATAATTGACCCTGACACTTTAGAAGATGGCAGGCAGAGGTAGCGGCAGCAGCGGCAGGCTAAAGAGTGGCATGGCGACATAACCCAAATGGACTCAGGCTTCAAACCAATTTAAAAAATTACTTTTGGCGAGGATAACGTGTAGCACTGTATGTATCAGTATTGTGCCTGGTTAAGGCGGCAGAGAGGAACCAAAGGAGGCGAGCAAGAAGCGTTGAAATGATTTCCTACGGTATATTTAGTCGATAACACAGCATGGTGGCGACATAGTGACCAAGTTCCATAACGTATCTGGTGAAACACCCGAAAAATGAGCCTGACAGCTCGTTTGATAAGGGGACGACATGTGGAGGCAGCCATGGAGACGACTTCCATGATAAAGAGCGACAGTATGGGGCATCCATATTGCGCTGCTATGATTGCAACTTCAGGTCTCTAGCATGGAGGCGACAGATGGGCCAAGTTCCATTATGTATCTGGTGAAACACCTGAAACATTTGATGCTTATGCACCAGCTCTGGCCCTGCCTCTCCGTCTGGCCCCACCACTGCCTCTTCCAACCTATTCTCGTCGAGGACTCTCCTCTGTCTCAGAAGCACTGTGTTCACCCGGCCTATTAACCCAGCTTGGGTCTGTCACCTCATCATCCTCCGATCCCTCAGTCTGCTCCCCCCTCGGACTTCTTGCCCTGATAACTTCACCACTGTCTGACAACCGTGTCTCCTCATCGTCCGACACCTTTTTACACACTTCTTCCACTACGTCAACAATGTCATCATCACCCACAGACTGCGACCGGTGGAAAACCTGGGCATCGGAAAAGAGCTCAGCAGCAACCGGACAAGTGGTTTGTGACTGTGGGAAGGGTCCAGAAAACAGTTCCTCAGAGAATGCCGGTTCAAATGCCAAATTTTCCTGGGAGGGGGCAGACTGGGGGGAAGGAGGCTGAGGTGGAGGAGCTGGAGTAGTGCTGATTTCGGTGACATGGGTGGACTGCGTGGAAGACTGACTGGTGGAGAAATGGCTAGAAGCATTGTCCGCAATCCACGACATCACCTGTTCGCACTGTTCTGGCCTCAACAGTGCTCTACCACGAGTCCCAGTAACTTGAGACATGAACCTAGGGAGTGTAGCTCTGCGGTGTTCCCCTGCTCCCTCATCAGCAGGTGGTGTCTCACCCCACCCAGGACCACGGCCTCTGACCCCTGCAGTAGTTGGATGCCCACGCGCTCGTCCTCCACCCCTACCCCTAGCCCTCGGGTTCTACATTTTCAAAATTAAAGTGTAAACTGTACATTTTTTTTGTGGTTTTTTGTATTTTTTTTTTTTTAACAAAACGATCAGAAGAAATCACACAGCAACCACAGAAGATGATGATGATTGCTATGGCTAGTTTGTAACCTACACTGACAGCACACAACAGGATTTTGTGCTTTGCCTGTGATGACTTTTAGTTTTGAAAAAAAAAATAATAGTAAAAAAAAAATCGTCAGACTGTGCCTAATTCAATCAAACCCCTAATAAATTGTCCCACTTAGGTGTTTGAGATGGATATGTGTGTCACTAAGAGCTAAATAAAACGTTTGCAAGTCTCCATGCAAATTCCTCACAATATGGTACTAGCTGCACTACTAGTGCCAGCAATCCCAGCCACAAGCAAATTAAAAAAAAAATAAAATATAACGCTATTCTAGCCCTAAGAAGGGCTGTTGGGCTCTTGTAGACTCACTCCTGCCTAACACTAAGCTAATATAACACCCTAACGCTATCCCTGCAGCAGATCTCTCCCTAACGGCATCCAGACAGAGAATGATGCGAGCAGCGCGGGCAGGGGCTAGTCTATTCCAAGGTCACCTGATCAGGCCACTGCTATCGACGTGTAAGGGTACCACGTCATGCTGGGTGGAATGCAGAGGCTCCTGGCTTGTGATTGGCTCTGTTTCTGGCCGCCAAAAATCAAAACAGCAGGAGATGCCATTTTCTCGAGCTGTGTTCTCTCATCTCTAGATGGGGCACATTTACTTACTTGGTTCCTCAGAGTTCACGAAAGTGCATTCACTAAGACCGTGTGCCCGATATCCTGCATCTGTCTCTTCCCCGCTCAGGTCCGCCGGAGTTCACCATCTTCTTTCCGGTGTATGTAAGTGCATTGGATGCAACACAATTTGAATGTTAAATCCCGCACTCAATCTGAATCAGTCAATCTGAATCAGCCCGCCCCCCCGATTTCTGCAGACACCGTTGTGTTAAAATCCGATCACATGTGACACAATCCCCTTCTAAATTCCTGTCCCAGCAGCGCAAATCCTGAAATCGTCAGGAAGTCCAATGGAAATGCGATCCGCGGACCCTTAGTAAATAAGCCCCGATATTTTAGATTTTTGGTGTTGAACTTTAAGGCAATTAGCCATAATTTTATCAGCTGTATTCCCTTGAGCAGAATATGATGCTTTACATTTTTTAAGCTGTTTTTCATGAGATTGTGATAGATTGTGTTCTAGAATTTGTTAGAAAGAATGGTTTTTTTTTAGAATCTCAAGGTTTTTTAGATCAGTGGTTATTTTGTTTATAGTGGTGATTCTATGCTTCCTGTCCTGCTGTTAGTGAATCGCGCCAGAGTGCATTATCGTCGGAACAATGCACTTTCTGTGAACTCCTCGGACAGGTAAGTAAATGTGAACCTATGTGTTTGCATGAGTTTCCTCCGGCTCCACCAGTTTCCTCCCACACTCCATAACATACTGGTAGGTTGATTAGGTTGTGAGCCCCATTGGGGACAGGGACTGATTTGTCAACCTCTGTGCAGAGCTGCGTGTGCACTATATAAATAAAGGTATTATTATTATTATTTTATAAGGTTCCATTTGTTTTGTGACCTCCATTAGATTATCTTTAACAGTGTAAAAGTACATCTCTTGGGATGGAGTCATTCAGGTGTCTGGAGAGAAGAACTCGATGAGCTCTTTCAATTATGAACTCTCGCTACTCTTGATCTGGGAGAAGATGTTTAATGAGAGTTTGCAAATATTTAGATAGTTATGCAGAAGGTATAAGTTCAGATATGCTGCTAAACATCACATAGTTGTGCGGGACCTATATTCTAGGTATGACTCTTCTGCACGCAATTTGTCGGACGCTGATAGTAAGCGTCAATACAATCATTGTGGTAGTTAGTAAAGTCTACCATTTTATGTTCAAAGTGGTCTGTTCCTAACCAAAGATTGTATAGTGGATTGAAAGGGGGAAAGTAAGTGTGTTAGATTCATTTGAAAGGAATTGCAGCCATTGGCTGTTGCTTAAAGCTGATATGCTCATCTGAACTCTGTGTCTTAGATATGAACCCTCCTCTAGATATGAAAATAGGTGGAGTACTGGTTGCAGAAGTGGTCTTTCTCTGGGGAATGATGTCCCAGATGGTCTCCATGGGTCTGAGACAGGAGTGCCTGTGAGCTGAGGAGGTGGAGTTTTTCTGCACGGAGCATGCTGTGGTGCCATCTTCTATTTGAGTAGATGCAGGTATAAAGATGAAATTGGTAAGTTTCTGCAGCTCTGTAATATTCCATTTCCTCTTCGTCATGTTGAGGACGATTTTATGATCCAGTGGTATAATTTTGAGGCTTGGATGCTGTCTATGGTCGCTACAAGAGTTGGTTTAGAGTGGAGCTAGCTGATCTTGCAACTATACACCGTTGAAGCAATTTCTATAGGTCTATTCAACCGCTCTCTCTCTGATCAGATAAAAGTTCTTCAATTGTTAAAGACAAAATGTATCTAATTCAGGATCCTCAGCTACCTGTCCAGCAAACAGCACAATCACAACCAGACTTGGCACAAGCTGTTAGACTGGGTAAGCGGTGGAGAACTCACCCTGCAATGTCCATGCAGGGTACAGTTCCCTAAAACAGATATACCGCTCTGATAAAGGCGATCCCACCATCAGGAGCCTAGCACCAGAACTTGGGAGACCCTGCAAGTGGATAGGGAGAACATAATTTATATGGAAGCTGCTGGATGGTGAACCAGACAGGTAGGATGATGTCAGAGACAAACCAGTGTACACACAAGGACACAGAGGCACAAACAAAAGGCACAGACAAACAAGCAAAGTCAGACAACACCAGGTCATAACCAAGATGGCGGTGAAGGCACAAAATCAAATTACAAAAGTGAGGTTGAGTAAACATAGCAGAGGTCAGATACACAGAATAGCAAAGTAACAGCACACATTAATAGGAAAAAGGTATGAGTAGCCAAGTAGAACAAGGTGTTATGGAACTGCGCAGATATATACAGGAGTTCCTAGACCAGTGATGGGCAACCTTTTGAGCTTGGTGTGTCAAAATTTGTCAAAAAACCGAGCATAACTCGGATGGTGTGTCACCTTGAGAAAAAAAACCTAATTTTGTGATATTTAGAGTTTAAATAACAAATACGTATAGTTATTTAACTTACCTGCTTAGTGACTTCTTTGTTAATCTGTCAGTTGGTTTCTTTTGTTGGTCTTGCTGTTATTTAACTTGTGTGGGGTGCCATGAACTAAGATAAGTGAGGGGGAGAGGGAATTCTTCCAGTGATGGCGAACCTGTGGCAGTCCAGCAACAGCTAGTATTAAGGACATTTGTGTCCTGAGAAGTGCCCCCCAAAGAGTGTACATCACAGCCCAGCCCGGCAGAGCTCAACTCAATAAATTAACTTACCTAACTGGCACAGGCTCCAACGACACCACGAGCCTCCGTTACTCCTCTTCAGGCCGCTTCAGCTCATGTTCCCGCGCAGGCACAGCATAGGTTTCGTCTTTACAAGCTGGGGCTGCTCTGTCTCCACGCTCCACTCTGGCGTCATTGGGCGGCCTCCGCAGAGCAGAAAGGAGGACAGGAGCAGCAGCTGCGATCTCTCTGACTGAGATGCAGCCGCTCGCTGCAGACCACATCGCCACCCGACCAGCCCCAGACAACAGACAACTGCACTACAGCAATTTTTCTCCAGCAGCCGTGTGTCACTGAAAATGGCTACGTGTGTCAGTGCTGACACGCGTGTCATAGGTTGCCCATCACTGTCCTAGACATTGCCCCAGCAGTTGAATGGGTCGACCGTCCATCACTCTAGTGGACGGTCTGGAGAGGGCTGGGCTGCGGAGAGCTGGGTGAGGTTCAATCAAAAAACAGCAGCAACCTAAGACACAGTTCACATACAAAAAGCAGAAAGGAAAATTAACCCCACCTTTGGCATGGATGTTACACTAATACAGTATACTAAGGAGGGGAATTCTTTCTCTATCTTATCCTTCTAGATAATCTGGTTCAACCAGTGTGGGTGACAATGAAATATCCTTATATCCTTATCCTTGAATTGTCCAACAATAATGAGACCATGGACTAAAAGAAATCTAACCCCAATTTTGACTTGGATTATACCATAAACTGTCCTAGTATTACCTAACACCGAAACATCTTGTGCTGCAGGTTTACTTAAAGGGGTATTCCCATCTGGGCATTTAAATTTAATTTAATTCATTTGCCATATGTAAACATTTCATCAATTGGATGTCATTAAAAAAAATGTTCCTGTGTGAAGATATTTTCTCATAAATGTAGTCATGTTCTCCCTTAGAAACGAGATAGCTTCCTCAGTTATGACCACCTCACATTTTGGCAGCAATGGCCAGAGATGTGCTATCAAGCCCCGTCTGACCACCATAATTCAGCGATCAATACCACAGGAGGGCTGTAGGACATGCAGTAAATCCCAGACATTTCATATACAAAAAACTTTGTTTCTTTGTGCAATCCCTCCAGCAGAGGTGGCCGTATCTAGGGACACAGTCTTGTTTCTAAAGGACGATATGACTACATTTATGAGAAATTATCTTCACACAGGAACATTTTTTTAAATAACATCTAATTGAAGAAATGTTTATATATGGCAGATTAATGAATCTGGATGTGAATGCTCAGACGAGAATACCGCTTTAATTTGTCTGTATGCATATTATGCCATCGATCATAACATATAAATTCCTATATCACTTTTTATCAAAATGTTAAGTGTGTCCTATCCAGCACCCCTCTTTCATGCCATATATATTTCTCTTCATTAATTACACAATTAACATTCTCAAATATCCAAATTGGGATATTGCCAAAATGTAAAGAAAACATGTGCAGCGTAAGCAAAGTATTTGGTGAAATATTGGTGTAAAGAAAAAGGTCAAAGTACAACCCTTAAAGTTGACCCATTAGAAAATAAATATCCGCCTCTGAGTCCTATGATTCTTATAAACTGAATCTGGTTATTAATTACGATAGTGATATGAGCACCAATTTCTCGATTACACCCCCATTGTTTTCATATACCAAAAGGGTCTTAATAAGGCATATGTTTGTTAGTAATCTACATCCAATGGTTCTAAACTTTGCAGATATTTTTTTAAAAAAAAGAAGTCACATTACCTCAAACACACCGCTGATGTTAGCCATATAGTGTAATGAAGTATATACAAAATGCTAGAAATATTGATTCATACATAATACAATACAATAAAGTGCAAATAGTCAAGTAAAATATACAATTATACATCACAGTAGTTAATAAATGTTGTAAAGTGCATCAAAAAAGTGACAAATGCAATAGACAATCAAATATCCTCACAATAAAACACATTACTTTCCCGGCTACTCGTACAAAGTTTTGATCGCTATAATCATTTAACTGTTTCACTAATGTGTTAAATTCAACCTGGGTTGTGCTGATATTCAGATTATTCTACTCTCTCGATTTACTTAGATCTAATCGCATCTACTAACATCACTTTTTTTGCGCCAGTTTGAAGAGCATACTCCTGATTTATCTCTAATATTTTTAATTTCATTGAATACTCTACATGCCCCTTCTGCACAGTCCCTTTGTCTACCATCACCTTTCTTCATGGGCCCATGGGTATTTATCCATTTTCCCACAGGTTTAACTTCTTAAGGGGAGGGACAATGATCATTCACCCATTTATACCCATTCTATGTACTCCTTCAATCCTTTAGCCAGCATACAACAGATAACAAACTATAGGCTTCTCTGCAGTCTCATTAACCTTGGATTCTGTATATAAGATAGCACCTGATTACTGGTTTAAGCAACAGGATTTTCATTTATTAAAGTATTTTTATTCCATTCCCTTATGAAGAATGGCAGGACCATTATACAAACTCTAATGTCACTTGTGTCAACTTTTCACCCTCATAAAATGTAAGCTCTTGCAAGCAGGGTCCTCACTCCTATTGCTTCATATGACAATGTTATTATTCTATTACTTTATTTGTATATGTTCCTCATAATCGATGGCGCTATATAAATAGAGATTATTATTATCAGCTTTATCTCCTCCGACCTTGGGAAAACAGTGTCTGCTGGGACGCATGGAGGTTCTCTGCCACGCTGCTATTTAATCAAGTAGTTTTGGTGTCTTAAAGATGCCAGTACAATTCATTATTCATTCTAATGGTCTATTACTTGAACACCCTATTATTTGACAGCACCCTTCATGGCAGTTCAAGAACTATTGCCATGATGGCAATACTACTCCCATATAGCATGTCTCCTTTTTTATGTCCTCCTCCTCTTCTGTATAAAGACTGTATCTCTAGTGCTTCATGTTTCACAGTTACAGTAGCCCACTGACTTCACCAGATGTCTTGACATCAATACAGGTCCTGCTCAACAGAAGGAATGAAGATATATTGCATATGATGATAAAATTGCCATTTCTTCATGGGTTGCAGGACCTGCGATAATGTCATCACAGGTCCTAGAGGATAATTCAGTCTGTTTATTGCACATGCTTTATTGTGAAACATCCCCCACTGGGACCTAGCCTTTTCTTGTGGCCTGGAGACAGCCAGGACCCGGAATACCGGAGTGGCTGGCAATTGCGGCCTAGGGCACGCTGATGTCATGGTGCATGGTATGGGGACCAGAGGACTGTCCTACAGCCTGGCAGGTCTACAGCAGGTGGTGTGTACAAGAAATATGGAGGGAGAGGCTGATGTACTGTTTCTCCCTGGGGCAACCCCTGAGTGGCTGTAAGATACATCCCTGGGTAAAGGATGGTGAAGTCCGTGGTGGTAGACAGCCGTATCCAGGGATCAGATGGAGGTTCTTTATTGAACAACAGGTAGCAGGTATCGGGCCTACACAGTTAAACAGCAGATCTGGATTCTGGTACTGGAGTGGTCATGGAGAGTGGTCTGCAGGAATAAAGCACCAGCCTGGTAGTAGATGTAGGCTAGGATAATTGAGATGGAAATGTGTCCAAACTGTGGAAGCTGTTAGAGTCTCCTGACTCAGTTCCTGGGATTGGTTTCTGTGAAAACACTAAAGGTGTGCTGTGCCCTGTCTCGCTCTTGACTCAGACCACGTGGTCTGGACTGCTGATAGGCAAAGAAGACATGAGGTCAGACAAACCAGCTAAGACTGGACTAAGACCATTGCAGACTGGACCATGTGCTCCCACTGCATAGGGGTTTTATAGTTCCCCTGGTCAGGTGGAAGCACCTCCTCAATCCCACTCCAGTTTACAATACAGCCACATAATTGAATAACATCTTACACCCATTTAACTATTGCCTTTCCAGGCAGAGGCTACAGCTGCTATTACTCCCAGTGCTAGAAACTTACTAGGGGGTTCATTACTCCCTCCAACAGCTCCTAACCTGGACAGAGCGCTATTCGCAACTACAAGACAGCCTATATGTTGACAGGGGTGTTGCATTGTGTTTATGTTTCATGTTAAAAATGCTATGAAAGCAATCCCCCAATTTAGTTTCTAGAGTTGTGTGTCCTTAGTCTCAACCCTGGTCTGATCTGCTTTCTGCTTCACAAACACATAGTTCTGCATATACAATTGGAATTCCAGCAAGCTAAAACATTGCTATTCAAGTGGTGCCAACAATTCTGTCTTTTCAGGTCCATGAGGACATTCAAGGAAGGATTGGCGAATTTGTTTTCAAAATTTAGTGCTGCCTTATTGTTTCTTTTGCACAGTTGTTGTTGGGGAGAAATCCAGCAACATAGCTCACACATATGAAAGGAGGAAAGGTAATTCTCTGTCTCTGTTCTTTTAGGGAGAGGAATATGTCCATTGTGGAGGATTTTAAAAAGTGGCATATGCGTCAGCACCTTGGCTTGGTGCTAGTTCAGTTAGCACATAAGAGGGTAAATGGGGGCTTATTGTTGTTTTCTGCTACCATATTCTGAATTATGAAAAAATGGTGAAGGAGGAGCACTAAGCAGATGCTGATCAAGACAACAACTTTTTGACTTGCATGATCTATCTTTTTTTACATTGGTATGAAGGAGGAACTCGACACTCTAATGCATCTATAACCGCTGCTCTGTCTGGGGATACAAATTCCAGCTAGTCATTCATAAATGATATGATTTGAGCTTTCTTCCCCAGACAATCAGCCTTAATTCATATTAACTCTACATCTCCCTACATCTTCCTTGCCAAACTGAAGTCCATTCTATACACACCCCATAATAAAAGTTAATTAGAAACCCCCCATAGCACCTAGAGATCCAGTAGATGAATTAGGGAGCAACAAGGTTTTCTGTTTCAGAAAGTGGGTGGCTACCATAAGGGCTTAAAAACTTGAAGATGTGATATCTCCTGTCCTGATAACATTGTAGTGCCTGTTTGTGCTATTAAAATGATCTGGGATCACGTGATATTTCAACTAAAGACCTCATGTGGTGTAAAAATAATAATGAACCTATGCATTCCTTGGTCCTTGCACCCACTTGTTTGGATTTAGGAAAAACCACGAAGAGAGACAAAAAACATGGCAGTGGAAGTGGCTTCTATACTTCATAATAGTGAGATCAGAGACAGTAGAAGATTGGAAATTGGTGATTTGAAACAATGAGATGTAAGTCAATAATTTGGGCTCCAGTGGATGCAAATAGGTCTGGAAAAATTAAAGGAAAAAGGGAAGTAATGTATCAAAAAATTGAACGACTGGTGGAAAAACCTCAAAAATATGGGGTTGCTTCACAGCCAAAGGTATTACTTGAACAAGACTGAGGTGGTTTCAATGCTGATCTACAGAGTATATGATTATCTTATAAGATGAGTTACTGTGGACACGTGTCAGTTTTGTTATTTCTAAAATAGATGGCATATCTACAAAATGTGAGAAAGTAAGAGGTATTGTGTGGGAAAACCGCTATCTGTCCTACAGGCAGATGAAATACATGTGGTAAAAGCCCTTGGTTTGTCTGCAGTAACCCAAGGGTTAATGCAGACATGATAAGCAGGAATAGTCTGTTTTGTCTGTGTTGGCCTAGCTAACACAGACACATTTGTAATGTCCGTACTGGGCCTGCTTATTATGGAGTAGGGGTAGGCTGGTAGTGGGACTCCTACTCCACCCGGGCTTCGGTCCTGGGCTTTTGTATAGCCCACAGGTGCAGGTCACAGGCCTCGTTAGGGCCTGATTTAGTCTGCAGGCCAGAAGCAGTAGGAGAGGCCCTACCTGGAGAGCTGAAAGCGAGATTGCATTCTCACAGCAAAGGTAACTGAGGGTCTCCTGTCTTGCTGCTGGCCAAGAGCGTGTGCCAGGCAGCCTGGTACCCGGATAGCTAGGGTCTGTCAAGTGTATTAGACAGCGCCTAGCCGGGCAGGAATTACTTTTATAATGTTTTTGCATGTGCCTAAGCCAAGGCTGAATTTGTGTTCTGTTTTGCAAGTGTGAATAAACACTTAAGTTGGACTTTTAAACCTGCGTGTGTCACTGCTTCTTGCACTGCTACCTGTCAACTACCAGAGCAATTCCCCACAAAAAGTACAAAGTTTATTAATTAAAACATCTGCTTTGCCAATTATAAAATAGAATGTACAGCTTGTGACCTAAGATATGTGGGATGCACAAGTCAGTGATTAAAGGAAAAGATTTGAAAGCACATTAATGGTATAACAAGTCAAAACAACAATATTTTAAATGTCCATCACTTTAAAAATGTGCATCTTGGGGACACTAAAGGTTTTCTTTTCTGTGGACTAGAGAAGGTTGACAAAAGAAGTTTTGTTAGCCCTCACCTTGAAATAGTAATACACTAGAAGTAAGCATATTTACTAAAGTGTGTCTGAGACACATTTGTGGAGCACGCCACATTATACCCAATGCAATACAAAATTCTGCACTGAAAGGGCTGTTCCGGTGCACAGTTGGACCGTGCGACACATTTATCATGCAGTGTCCGAATAGTGCTGTAGGCCCTATGTTAAAAGGTGTACCAAAAAAAAGTTGGTGCACTCCATTGGAGCAGTGCAGAGGGCACCAGATTCTTGAAGAACGCGAGACACAATTAATGAATCTGGCGCACCCTGCACATGTCAATGTTTTTGATAAATGTGGGAAATTGTATTTTCCATGGATAAATTCCAGCTAGAAACTTTCTATATCAGAGAGCAAGACTTGATGCAGAAAGTATATTAATAAATTGTATAGTTTTTTCTAATACATACTATATCAATTATTTGCCGGAAGTGGACAACCCTTTTAAGAATGAGTGTTTTTCAACACTTTACATTGGCATGTGCAATGAAACCGGGGCATTATTGGAATCACATCTAAGTAAGTATAAAAGTTTTTTTTTTAATTTTTCACCATTTACAGCCCTCAAATAGATTGATTTGGGAACCTAAACCATAGTCTCAAATTGACATGACAGATCCTATTTAAAGACAAAATTAACTGTATCCATCTTCTACTATGGATCCCCCTAACCTCCATTAAATCACCCAATTCATTTGATCCAGTTACAGAGGAAGAGTTGTCTCTTTTCCTCAGTTTGTCCACTACCTTCAACCCTGTAACCCTATCCTCTCTCATCTCATAAGGTCCCTCTTCCCAGCAGTTTAAACTCACCTAAAAAATATTTTACTCTCTATTTCTTCTGGCCTCTTTCCCTTCTCTTATAAACATTCTGTCATAACTCAATTACTACATTTAATCCTCCCTTGGCCCCTCCATTGCAGTTAACTGCGGAACATTCTCTAATCTCCTCTTCCTCTTCAATCTCCTGGAACACCTGGTGAATTCTCGCCTAACCGGTTATCTCTCTGCTAACTCTCTCCTTGATGCTTTACAATCCAGTTTCCATACTATGCACTTCACTGAAATGGCTCTAAAGTCTGCAATAATCTCCTCACAGTTAAATCCATTGGTGACTTTTCTCTCCTTATTAGGATCTCTCCATGGCATTTGACACTGTGCAACACCAGATCTTTATCATGATGCTTCATTTTATTGGTCTTGACTGTACTTTCAGTGCATGCTTTTCTTGATCCCTCTCTTTTCCTCTTCCTTTTTGTCAGTGTTCCTCAAGGCTCATTCCTAGATCCTCTTCTCTTTTTCTACCATTTACTAACTGATGCAACCCTGGCATTTCCATTTCCATCTGTTGTGGTGCTCACAACATGAGCACTGCTCTTCCCTACTATATTAACTCATTTAGGACCACAGGTCCAGAGTCATTAGACATCGCTGCAGTCTTCTACTGCTCCCCCGCTTGCTCCGGGAGCAGGACTGGGTCTCTGGGTGTCTCTGACCCTCGGGAGAAGGGAGATGCGGCTTATTACTGCTTCTCCGGTCCTCACAGCATCGCGCTGAAGTAGTGCGATGCATAGAGGAGTGGAGCCACCAGGTCCAAAGGGGTTAACCAGAGCCAACCCAGTTTGGCTCTGATAGACATCAAAAGTCACAGGTGGTCGTTTTTCCCTGTAACTGAGGCTCTTATAGATGCCCCAGTTATAGAAGAATTCTGTGAAAATGTCCCCCAGAGGTCTTTTGTGACCTCATGGGGAACATATAAAGTGAAAAAACACAAACAAAAAAAGAAAACATATTGATAAAAATAAAAATACATTCACATTTCCCAAGCATTTTTTATGTAATACATGTTATCTTCTTTCTCTGTACATATTGCATTCCTCTTTTCCCATGGGGTCCAAAGGTGCATAAACTTTGGATAACTCAGGTTAAGGTGAAAGGTTTAAAAGGTATCCCTAGTTGGGTGCTTAATGCACATTGTCTAAGTCATTTAAGTGAAAGTTAGCATTATACAAATGCCGGTAATATAACCTTTGAGATAATGCCTTTAAAAGAATAGCATAAATCTGCTTCAGTATCAATTTAGATTAGAAGTTCAATGACTAAGTAGAATAGTTCATGTGTTTTATTAGTCAAATAATTATTATTAAGTAAGGGAGGCAGTCCTATTGGAGATGGACACCATTCTCTGTATTCACGTTGATTAAGGGAGGCCTATCAATCACTGATGCGACCACCTTCCTGATTTTGTACAAAATGTATAGATTTAAGTATAGAAAATCTAAGCTATATTAAATACTAACCTATATGAATCTTTTCACAGAATACTTCATATGCTATGCTTCCTGTTGGGGCATGGTCACGTCCGGGAGCACTGGAATCATACATTATGATTCGGCCGTGCTCCGCAGGGCCCATGCAGCCCTCAGGCCCCATAGCAGCCATAGTTAAGTTCTTGTATACCTAATATAAACATTTTCAACCACGTTAACCCATCTTCTGTAAAGCTTATAAAACTCTCACAAATCACTAAACCATATTCATTCTCCATCTATTCTTCTTCCACTTGCTGAAGATACAGTGTGATACAGTGAAGAGAAAAAGGGTAACAAGAAATAGGCGCATGCGTATTTGAGATGAATGTTCGGCTCAATATTGGAGTGACGGCGGTGTACTGAAGGTGTCAGAGATGGAACCTTAATTATGTATGCATAAAGGCTGGACATCTAATGCAGTGATCTTGTAAAAGATAATAAGGAAGAATAGGGGGCTCTGTAAGGATATGAGAGAACAGTACCCATGATCGGACTGGGTAATTTGACCAATGATGATCTAAGAGGAATATAAATGTATAGAAAGATAATTATACCTAAGTGAAAAGTATATATAAATATAAGAATAAATAAAGGGCAATATATATATATATATATATATATATATATATATATATATATATATATATATATATGTATATATATTATATACATATATATCCTTACGATCTATGATTAAGAGTCGTAAGGATTCGCAACGCATAAGATGTTATAACTGTTACCTATCAAAGCGATTATTAGATTGTTATTATCCTCCCATGTTGTACTTCATATTATTAGTAAAATTTGGCTGATGAATTTTGAGTTTATTTACAAAAAAAGGTAAAAATGATTTCCCATATGTCTTCTTTACATTTTCATAATTTTTGAAGTATCTGGATAATTTATTTTGATGTCACGCTGCGTACAAATCAAATATCGGTTTTACGTATTTGAAGAATTGACTATTTTGGGGATGATTACTGTTTTGAATGAAATTTTAAATATTTCACATTTAAAATCCCCCTATGTATCAACCCATTTTCAAATCTGCACCCTTTAAACTATCAGAAACAGGTTTTAGAAAGATTGTTAACCCCTTGAGATCTTCATAGTAATTAAATCAAAATAAAGGTTACATTTAGAATGGTTAAATTTTGTTGGTTATACATTCATTTAGCCTTAAAATTCACACATTTCCAAAAAATAAAAAGAGAAAACCCATCTCACAATTTGTTATGCAATTACTCCCGAGTACAGAGACCGCCCACATGTGGCCATTACTTGTTTTATGGGCGCACAGAGAGATACAAAAGGGAAAGAGCGCCCTGCAGCGCTTTTCTCATTGGCCACTTTAGTAGGCTATAAAATTTTAGCTTTTTCGTTATTGGGGGCATGTGGTGGCTTTTTATTGCAGGATGAGATGCTTTTTCCAGTGTTACCATTTTGGGCTTGGTATCCCCTATTGTTGAAAATGTATTAACTTTTTTGACAACAGGAGTAGAAAAGCATAATTTCTGTACTGGATTTTTAACTTTATTTTTTTTTCACCATATAGCCTCCTCTCTTTGGGCCCCTTGAGTATTGGTACGATTGCATCTTCTTTCTGTAAGGGGGTGCCTTTTTATGATAGAAAAAGAAAAAGATGGCATCATACTGATGGTCAGTGTCTCATTTATGAAAAGAGAATTCAAGGGTTCCCATGGACTGTAAGGATGGAGAATTAAATGGTTGCAAGGTTGGGGCACTCTTGTGTTATCGGGGGCCCGATTGGTTTGATCTTTTTGAGTGTATTTGAGTGGAAGAAGATAGACTTTATTCTCAGTGAGAGAATTCCTATGTGGGAATACATTGGTGTGCGTTTTCTCTGTGGTGTTTTTGTGTTTTTTTTTTCGTATAGCTAGGGGAACCTGAAGTAGACTGGTGGATTTTTAGTTGTTTTAAGTTCTGAAAGATTTTATCTTTGTTGGGGCAATTGGAGCTAGCCTGAGGTATCTGACCGTCTCTGTAACTGACTGTCTCTGTTACCAACCATCTCTGTTACCGACCGTCTCTGTTATTGACCATCTCTGACTGTCTCTGTCTCCAACTGTCACTGTCTATGAGGAGATTTATCAGAACTGTTTTAGCTGTCCATGGAAACCAATCTGAGCTCAAGTTTCATTTTCCCACAGCTGTTTATAAAATTACAGCTGATCGCTGATTGGTTACCATAGGCAACTGGAAGTTACCTAAGACATTTCTGATAAATCCCCCCCCCCCCCCCCCATCTCTGTATCCCTAACCATCTTACCTCACACATAAGCTGTCTTATACTTACTGCCTATAGTAACCAATGGCAGAGCAGGGAACGAATCTCTTGCTCCGCCATATACACAAGTCTAGCTGGTCTCATACTTGAACACAAAGTTCTGACCCGCTTAAATATTTGACTGGTTGTTTCAGGAATGGATAACATTACACAAAACTAGGAGATCTATTTAGATAAAGTCCTGTGGCCATTTGTAACATCTCTTCTCTTATAAACTCAGGATATATTGAATCTTCTCTCCAGACTAGATGGGGTTACATTAGAAAAGGAACACCTTCTGGGGAGTATTGATGTAGAAGAACTCTACTCCTCAATACCCCATGGAGCTGGTTTAAAGGCAGTTGTCCATTTTTTGAGTTTGAGTGGTCACTAGAATGATGACCACAATCTTTTCACCCTTACAGCTCTTAAATTGTGCCTTACAAGAAATGTATTTGTTTTTAATGACACATGCTACCATCAGTGATGCTCCTGAGCTGCTAGGAGGATAAACTTGTTTTTTTCACAGCTAAGCAATTTTGGTCAATATCCATGCATGGTATAGATACATCGATGATATGTCTGTCATTTGGGGGGTGTCAATGGTCTTTTTCTGGCTTTGTACTGCAACTTTAAAGGGGAATTCCCATGAAGACAAGATCCTTTAATATACTCAGGATAACAAAAATAACACATTCTCTAATTCACTGTTATTACCAAAAATACAGCATTTCACAGATAAAATTCCAACCTGTCTATCAGTCCTGGTGTTTACAATTTTGTTTGCCCCTGGATTCGACAGTAAATCTTCTGACTATGGTCGGATTCTTCTCATGAATAGCTTCTCTTTTCTGCACACAGCAGTGCTCTCTGCCTTCCGTACTTCCCCCTGCATTACAAGACAGAGCAGTCAGCCCTAAACCCCTGATGACGCCGGTTTCGGCGAAACATGTCGGGAGGGTCTGGTTGAGCAGTACATTTTAATCAGCAATAGGCAGTGTAGGGAAAAATGTCAAGATCAGAGGTCATATATAGGTTAATTTATAAGCTCTAGAGATAGAGAAATGGAGAAGTGTTTAATATAGCAGGAAGCGTTGGGATGAATCTGAGAATATCTCTCATCTATCTATAGATGCTTACTATACGTCGGCTGCTATAAGAGAGGGAACTGATCAATCCCTCTAGCATTAGTTCTGTATGAACGCCAATTGAGCATCCCAATACTGCTGCATCCGATTTTTCAGTCACTGCCTATTGTGCATATTAACACACTTTAGTTCTGTTGTTCTTAAACAAACTTCTAATAAGTTAAATTTTATTACTTTGTGCCCGGGTGGCTTAAGGGTTATTTTTGGCCGCATGCCGAGCGACTATGAGTCTCTTTCAATACTTTAATTGATACCCCATCCACCTCAGGCCTCAACAACACATTGTATTTTATATCCATCTCATGTATCTCATCCTCTCTCAGCTCTGATCTGTCTCATTTCTCTTTTTCTATGTGTCAGACATAAGTGAATGTTCAGAAGCTAAATAAAAGTGTAGCTGGACCCTGCTGATCTAAGCAAATTATCAGCACACAGCACCTCATAGCTCAGATGAAACATGGAGTGTCTGCTTAGAGAGTCCCCGCACAAACTCTGGGATTTTACACTGACCATCACTGAGTGATAGGAGCTAAAACAGCAATAAAACTGGGCAACATTATAAAGTAAGTAAAGTAAGTTAAAATTATCTTTATTGTATAAACTTAACAAGGGGATTAAAATTTGAGAACTTTCTTACATTGGCAAACCCCTTTAAAACAGCAAGACTAAGTTTCACTTTTTCAAAAATTGTGCATAAAAAGTATTGCACTCAATGGTGCCAAACGGCAGCTCACATAAATCAAGTGGCTTCTCAACTATAGCACAGCACTACCAACAACACAAAAAGAGAAGGCATTGCCATAATTTGTAATAAAAATGTATAAGTTTATTAGTATCATGATAAAATCTGAAAGTTAGCAATATGGATGAACACATAGAAACATGGTGCAGGGCAGCAGGTCAATACAAATGTAATTTCATCATAATATCCTTAGTATCAGAGGCTAATCATAGAAGATGCGAAAAATCAATGAAGTCATGCAAAAAGTTACTTCATGCAAGCGAAGGACACACACATATGTAAAGTGTAAGTGCATAAATCTCAAATATGAGCTGTCAACTAAATGTGTCAGTTACCTCAAACGGATGGATAGAGGCCACGCTGCCCAGCACCAGCCCCAACACGTGTTTTGGTCAAGAAACCTTTGTAATTCAGTGGGCCAGGCTAAAGAACACAGGAAAATCTGCTGAAATATGTTATTTTATAAGCCTTGTCTGCCAGAAAACTGGTGGACAAGGCTTAGTAAATTCACCCAAACGTGTCTTGTATAGAAATGTATCAGCTGATGTCATGTATGCATTTTTATACTTGCAGCAGAATAATTTCCTTTAAGGATGAATAAAATTTGCAACTATCTATTTATATATCACTTGAGAAAGGAAAAGGTTCGCAGCACATCCAGCAAAATAAAAGCACTTTATTCTTCATTCTTTAAAAGATACATCGTGGGGTGTGAGTAGGCACAAGAGACCTACGCGTTTCAGCTTATCTAAGCCTTACTCATGGTATGATAAAAACATGATGACAACAAACATTAAATGCTCTACAAACACCTGATAATCAGGATACGTGTATCCGGTTGGTGTGGGAACAGAAACAGGTAAGACACATCATGGAGTGATCCATAAGGATCGGGAGCAGGTAAGATACATCGTGGAGTGATCTGTAGAGATGTATCTTACCTGCTCCCGATCCTTATGGATCACTCCATGATGTGTCTTACCTGTTTCTCTTCCCACACCAACCGGATACACGTATCCTGATTATCAGGTGTTTGTAGAGCATTTAATGTTTGTTGTCATCATGTTTTTATCATACCATGAGTAAGGCTTAGATAAGCTGAAACGCGTAGGTCTCTTGTGCCTACTCACACCCCACGATGTATCTTTTAAAGAATGAAGAATAAAGTGCTTTTATTTTGCTGGATGTGCTGCGAACCTTTTCCTTTCTCAAGTGTTGCAAGCTCAGGCCAGAGCCTCGCGCGCACTCCAAACATCTGATCTCCACCACCTGGGACAACAGGGTATGTGAAACCTCTACCTATTCGTTTTTTTCTCTGTTATTTATATATCAATTTTGCATCTCACTTAATCAGACCTTTATCTGCTATCCTGTGGAAAGGTACAAAATATAATTCATTTAAAAACTCCTTTATATCTTTAAAGACATTCACTGAGTAGACAGCAAATAACATAATGTATGCATCCAAGCAGGGATACAACAGCCTTTGAAAAAGTGCTTCAAAAGACTGCTACCTACAGTCCAAGAGGGAAGATAAAAATAGGACACAGAAGAATTAATTATTAATTGTGTTACAAGGCTTCTTATTTTTTTTTTAAATGGCATAAAACATTTAGTTATACTTTAACCGCTTAATGCCAAAAAGAAATGGTAAAAGGAAGAATGATGCTTATATGTATGTGAAGTATAAAAGAACATTTCATAGGTTAGATATAGACTGTTATTCCCTGTTGGAGTAGGTTCCAAACCTTCAGGTTCAAGAAAAAGAATCTCATATTTGAAATAATCTGAGTTTCTGACTTTTCTCTGATTACCAAAATGTCAATAAATGTTAATGTTTTCAAGATTCTTGCCAAGAATTTATTTCAGAACTCTGTATCTTTAAGGCACAAAGACAGAATTCCTATAAACCAATAAAAAGTGAATGCTCCTCCACAATTCCTGTTAATCTCAGGATGGGAAGGACGATCCACAATAACTAATCCTTTGAAGATGGATTAGGCAGGTAGCAGAGGATTCCCCTTTCTTCCACCTGGCTGGCCGGGCAATTGACAGGAGCACTAGACAATGGAGGAAACAGGAGGGGGGGGGGGGCAGCATCCACCCACTGTCCTCAGCACATGAAAAAAATAAACTGATTACTCACCTTCCGGCACTCCCCATGGCTCCTCTTCACCTTTTTTTCTTCTGCAGTAGCACTACTGCAGAAGAATGCCAAGGAGAAGAGTAATGAGTATATTTTTTTATGCGGAGAGCAGTGCGCTGGGGACTACCTATATACTTGGGGTCAGTGTGCAGTGGACTACCTATATACTGCTGGGGCTGCAGTGTGCTGGCTACCTGTATATTGGGGGAAGGTGGTGCAGTGTGCTGGATAACTGTATACTGGGAGGGCTGCAGTGTACTGGGGACTACCTCATTGAGATTTGCCCTTTTTGACAAAGTACCTAGAAACTGCCCTGCAGCAGAGTAAGGCCTTATGCACATGAGTGTGTGTACTTTACACATTACAAACAGGACAATGTGATCCTCTATTGCAGCCGATCTGACATTGGTACGTGAGCGCTGCACACACCACAGATCAAGGGTATTACATGAGGCAGGGCTATATACCTAATATCTGGTCCACTTCTGATCTCCTGTAGTGTATATATCCACCAGATACAAGGTATACCAAAAATATGAGTGGTTGGAATCTAAAGCCTCTCCCCTTAGAATGCAGCCATCGTATTTATGGGGCTTAGATATGTAAATATAAATAGGAAAATATCAGACGTAAAAGGAAATTTATCAGATATTCAATGCATCCATATACACTAAAATACATAAGAATATCAATATAAGGCCCCTTTCACATGAACTGAACTTATAAACCACAGGGTGGTTAGTAATACTTTATTAAAACAGAACCTTTAATAGATATACATTAAAATATATGGAAGCCCCAAGAAGCCAAACAAAACATAAAATACTGGCATAATAGCTAAGCATGTCTGGTATAGATAATCAAAGCACGATGTATGTGAGAAATGATTAAATCTTATCCAATAGCCTGATGGCAGCAGCAGCAGCAGAGTAGGCTGTGCAGGAGCTGTGGAATAAATAATACCTTTGGTAGGAGAACCAGCAATCAAGGCAAGACGGTTGTCCCTGTTATGCCCTGCAGTACTAATGCGCTAGACACTGTGATATCCCACAAGAACTCCCGCCCTTACAAGGGCAGTACCAATAGTCGCCCTCAAGGTTCTAGACTACCCCTACTACACCCTTACATATTTCTGATGTGTTTCTGAAGTGGACCAAAGGCTTCATCAGGGGTTACGCCATACAAAACAACCCCCCAATGTCTGCCGTCAAGACAACAGTGGTCACTAAACAAGGAGGCCCCAGAGCAGTGGCTGAGGGGACCTAGTCAATGACAGCACACTGGTTCCATCACAGGACCTTTATATAAACTGGGGAAGAGGAGTCACACCCACCAAGCCCACGTAAGGCGTGCCCTCTCTCATCTCTCTAGTTATCTCTCCACCAATGAGCAACAGGGCACCTATGCAGAGGGTAAATATTTGTGGGTAGACAAGATCCATCCTCCACAGTAGAGTGAAAAGAAAAAGCAAGACTCTGTCCCCAGGTCTGCTGTATGGTCGAGTCACACAGACAAAAATTGAAGCTCCTCATGGATAACGATTTGATAACAGTCTCATTTAAAGGAATTTAACAGTCTAGTTTAAAGGAAATCTACCATTTGATTTCATGCATTATGTGTTTTTTTAACTTTATTAGATATGTATAGGGAATGTTTGTGTTTAGGGGACTTTAATATTATTAAATTTTTTAAGTGTTTTTAACTTTTTTTCTTTACTTATACAGGTTGGCTTGAACAAGTGATGCTCTGATCTGATGCTGAGAGAGCCATTAACACCAAATATTTTACAATGTCATTCTGTGAGAGCCATACAATAGGCACATGCCCACCAGAAGATAGGTATCCCCTGCACATACCCCCAGTAGGTAGGCAGCCACAGCACATGCCCCTAGGTAGATAGGTAGCCACAGCACATGCCCTCCAGTCAGGGGCGTCGCTAGGTCAAAAGATCCGGGGCCTGTGCCCCAGATCTTTTGCCTCGTGCCCCGAATGTCCCAGGTCAGCAGGACACTCCTCCAGCTGCCCGGGCAGATATCCCCACTTAGTACCCTGGAATGGTGAACAGAGCCGTTGGCTCCGTTCTCCACTACAGGGAGCAGGAGACGCGGTCACCCAGCGTCTCCTGCTTCTAGCAGCTCAGTAGAGCTGCCGGGAGCAGGAGACGCCGGGTGATGACGTCACCTCAGTGCTACAGTGAACAGCGAGAAGCTGGAGGAGACTGAGGTGAGTAAAAGTGTTTTTTTTTGTTTATTATGCGTGGGGGAGGGGAGAAAGGCACAATGAGGGGACTTGGTCCAGTGGGGGACAATAGAGGGAACTCTGGGGACAGAACAGGAGGCTCTGGGAACAATACAGGGGGCTGTTGGGAGAATACAGGGGGACTGTGGGGGACTTCTTAGTGGGGGCTCTGGGGGACAATACAGGGGTCTGTAGGGACATTGGGGGGGCTGTGGGGGACATTACAGGGAGCTCTGGGGACATCCCTGGGGCATGTGAAGAAATAAGGGGATGTGGGGACATTGTAGTGGGCTCTGGGGGACAATACAGAGGGCTGTGGGGGACATTAAGTTGGGGCTCTATAGGACATTACAGGGGGCTCTTGGGGCCATTGCTGGGGGCTGTAGGGGGACATTACTGGGAAATGTGGTGGGTCTTCTTAGGGACATTATGGGGGCTGTGTGGGATATTTGAGGGGGCTCTGTGGACATTACAGGGGGGCTGTGAGGGACATTACTGGGCACTGTGGTGGGTTTTCTCAGGGGGGGCTGTGAGGGACATTACAGGGGAGCTGCGGGGGACCTTACAGGGGGGCATCAGGGACACTATAGGGGGCTGTGTGGGGCATTAGAGGGGGTCCTGTGAACTTTACAGGGGCTCTGTGGGGGAAATTACAGGGGCTCTTCAGACATTACAGGGGGATTTTTAGACATTACAGGGGACTGTGGGGGGCATTAGAGTGGGATTTGTGGACATAATGGGGCTCTTTGGACATTACAGGGGGGCTATGGAGGACATAACAGGGGGCTCTTTAGACATTGCAGGGGGGGGGCTGTGGGGGACTTTAGAGAGGGCTGTGGGGGGCACTAGAGGGGACTCTGGAGAACTTCTTAGTGGGGACTGTTGGGCACATTACTGGGGGCTGTGAGGACATTGGGGCACTGTGGGCGACTTATTAGTGGGGAGCGTACAGACATTACTTAGTGTAGGTATTATTAGGTGAGGTGCTCCTTTATGTGGGCATGATTAGGCAGGGCATCAATTAGTTTAGGGTCACATTGAGGGCAAATTAGTGGGGGGGCACAGTTATTTATATAGAGAGAAAGAGAGAGAAAGAGAGGTTTTATGGCTTTAACAATATCTTATATTAGGAAGCATTTATTATTTTTGTATTACAACAGTATTTTCAGGAGGACTTCCTGTGTATCTATAGGCCCCTATGATCGTATATGGTGGCCATATGCTACATATACTAGCTATTTGAACTGCAGCTAACATACGGCCACCGTGGGAGAGCGTTGTGCACGGTATGGTGAGCACATGTGTGTCACCAGAAAAAACAGATCTTCCGTAAGAATGTGAGGAGCGGTCACCCCTCCACCTTCCCAACCAAGCAGTCCTGGCCTGGCCGTAGCATATATGTATGTGAATGGGCCTTACAATAAAGGAGGGGGAGTGTTAGGGGTAGCAGCAGAATAACACTGTTAGGGGGCAAAGATGTAGTGACAATGAAGAACATAAGATGCCTGTGTGGTGAACTCCACAGGGAGGACACGTGGCTAAAGAGGAGACGTGGTGATGCCGAGACCTAATGGAGAATATGGAGGACATATCACCTGCAGTCACTGGAGGAAATAGATAGGGATTTCTCTTGTGGTTTCTGTAGCTGTATATGTTATGTACAGTAGTTATAGGTCCAACCACACATGAAGGAAGTAGGCTTTACTCAAAGTTCTATATATGTGCATTGGGGCCCGTGCCCCGGATCTTTTACCACCCTAGCAACGCCCCTGCCTCCAGTATATAGGTAACCTAAGCACAAGCCCCTGGTAGTAAGGTAGTCACAGAAATAAAACATAATATTCACCTACTTGTGCTCCCTTTTCAACTGGCTCTTTGTTGCTCCCATGCACCAATCACTATTTATTAAAGACTTTTCTACGAGCCAGATGCAGCGATCAAAAGAGCCACATCTTGCTCCCGAGCCATAGGTTACCATAGCATACCTTACCATAGGTTGCCTTAAAGTATTAGTGTATCAAGTCTATGAATCCAATTGGATTCTGATAATTTAATATGTGTTTTCATAATAATATGTGAATACAAAGACCTTAAATTTTATGCTATATTCACATGAACGTATGGATGTTGTATATATGGCTGACGTATATACGGCGTATATACGTCCCCTATACACGCAATGGGCTCATGGCGCCCTATGCCCTTGCGGCACCGTACCATTCCATAGCCGGAAGAAAGAAACAACATGTCCTATCTTTCCCCATAATATGGCGCCGCGGCCATATCGCTATGGAGAGTAGTGGTGGTGAGTGGCGCTCATCCCCTCCTCCTCTCCCCGGCACCGATATATGCCCGCCGTACTACGACAGGGACCATCTTTAGAAGGCAGGGACCAACTTTTATATTTAATAGGTAAGGACCTTCGAATACTGATATAGTTAACACATATATATATATATATATATTTGCAATATAAGCAACTTTCAAAATGACAGGCTTGTTAGCATAATTTAAAAGTTGATTTTAAAAGGAAGGAGGCCACGGATGACAAAGATGATAAACAGAGTCACAGTGCCTGGTTTATCTGTTGAAGATCCACAGGAACGGGGACAACAAGCCGTTCAGGAACAACGACATGTCGAGGAGCTGGTTCTTCCCAAATTACACCAGAGGCCCAAGAGAGGGCATCAGCTTTGACATTCTTCTCTGTTGGACGGAAATGAATCAGGAAATTAAAGCGAGAGAAGAAGAGGGACCAACAAGCCTGTCGTGGAATAAAACAGTGAGCAGATATAGGAGGTTCTTATGATCTATATAGATACAGACCGGATGAAGAGCTCCTTCCAGAAGATAATGCCACTTTTTCAAAGCAAGCTTTATGGCCAGAAGCTGCCGATCACCTAGGGAGTGAAGGTGAGAAGGTTTTTTAGAAGAAGCCGCAAGTAAGAGTTCGGCTCTTAGGACCCTTCTGGATGAGGACGGCTCCAGCTCCAACCGAGGAGGTGTCAACCTCTAGCAGGAATGGTTTCTCTGTATCAGGATGATTGAGAACAGGAGCAGAGACAAAGGCAGAAGTCAGCTTGGAAAAAGCTTCTTCAGCTTCGAGAGGCCAGAGCTTAGGATCAGCGTTTTTCTTGGTCAGCACCACAATTGTAGATTGGATGGACCAAAGTCCCACTGGGCGAGGCCACTAAAGAACCACAGATAATTTTGTGGGATCCATCTGTAGTCCCATATCAGAGATGATTTAACCGAGGAAAGGAAGACTCTTATGATGGAATAGTCACTTCTTAAGCTTGGCATACGGGCGATTGGCATACAAGCACCTGAGTACTAGTCGTACCAGAGCCTGATGGGACTCAAGGTTTGCAGAGAACACAGGATATTGTCCAGGAAAACCACGACACAGGTATATCGCAAGTCTGTGAAAATGTCGTTCATAAACTCCTGGAACATGGCTGGTGCATTACAGAGTCCAAACGACATGATGAGATACTCGAAGTGTGCATCACGAATATTGAAGGCGGTCTTTCATTTGTCATAGGTGATTGAAGAGTTCCATGATCAGAGGCAGTGGGCAGGCCCGGCGCCAGCACTCGGCTAACCGGGGCAAGTGCTGGGGCCCAGGGATACTGGAGGGGCCCACTCGGGCCCCCGGGTCAGCAGGACATCTGCCCCGCTGCCCGGGAGGTTCTTTCCCTCTCTCATCGCGATCTGTTTCCTCCGGACACAGATCGTGATAAGTACATGTACAGTCACTGCTTTCCCCGGCAGGAGCTGCAGAGGCTGAAGGACCTGTGATAACATCATGGTCACATGACGTGCCGGGAAAGCAGTGACAACACAGACCTGCATCTGTGAGGTGAGGGGGGAGAGACATAACAGGGGCCAGGGAAGGGGGAGAACATGGGAGGCTGTGTGTATACAGGAGGGGGTGGGGCAGTGTGTATACAGGGGGGGGGCAGTGTGTATACAAAAGGAGGGGGGGCAGTGTGTATACAGGAGGAGGGGGGGCAGTGTGTATACAAGGGTGGGGGGCAGTGTGTATACAGGAGGAGGGGGGGTCAGTGTGTATACAGGGGTAGGGGGGTCAGTGTGTATACAGGGGTAGGGGGGGCAGTGTGTATACAGGGGTAGGGGGGGCAGTGTGTATACAGGGGTAGGGGGGCAGTGTGTATACAAGAGGAGGGGGCAGTGTGTATACATGGGGGGCAGTGTGTATACAGGAGGAGGGGGGCAGTGTGTATAGAAGGGGAGGGGGCAGTGTGTATACAGGAGGAGGGGGTCAGTGTGTATACAGGAGGAGGGGGGCAGTGTGTATACAGGAGGAGGGGGGCAGTGTGTATACAGGGGAGGGGGCAGTGTGTATACAGGGGGAGGGGGCAGTGTGTGTATACAGGGGGATGGGGGGCAGTGTGCATACAGGGGGAGGAGGGGGGCAGTGTGTATACAGGAGGGGGGGTGTGTGTGTACATGGGGATGAGGGGCCGTGTGTCCACGCGGCGGAGGGGGGGGCAGTGTGACTACTGGAGGGCGGCCCATAAAGGGGCCCACTAGAGCTCTGTCGCCCAGGGGCCCACTAGAACCGGGAGCTGGCCCTGGCAGTGGGTAGTGGTTCTTCATGTTAATTTTGTTTAGACCGCAATAGTCTATGCAGGGACGGAGTGAACCATCCTTCTTGGCCACTAAGAAGAAACCAGCACCGACAGAAGAAGAGGACTTGCATATGAACCCCTTCTGCAGATTCTCATTCACATAGGTTGTCATAGCCGCGGATTCAGGCACAGACAGTGGGTACACCCTTATAAGAAGTGGAAAGACACACCAGAGGCTTTGAGGACACTGGAGAAGACATGGCAGACACATGATGAAGTGCCACTAAATGTGACTGGCATTCTGGTTCCTAATGAAGAACTTCTTCAGTCTGCCAGTTGAGAAGAATGCGTGGTGCTGCAACTGGACCAGATCGCAGAGAATCTGCCACTGATGGACGAGATGACCAGCGACTTCTCAAGATGGACCACAGGAAGATAATTCTGGAATACCGGGCAGCATCCACAAAGTTTCCTGCAGAGCCAGAATCCAGGAAGGCAGAAGTTTGAAACTGCCTACCTGTCCCAGAGCTGAGTAGAACAAGGATATTCAGATGTGGAGAAGCTTTTCCCTCACTTAGGGACTCTTCTCCGAGAAACCCTAGGTGCGTGCATTTCCTAAACACTGTAGACGGAGTGGACAAGTCTCGAGAAAGTGCTCCGGGCTTGCACAGTGGAGGCACAGATTCTCCTGTCGTCGCCTGGAGCGTTCCTGGGGCATCAGACAAGCTTTATCCACCTGCATGCAGACTAGAAGGGGAGCTTTGGTGGTCTTTGGAAGACTGGAGCCAAGAGGGGCAGTCGACGGGTCCTGATATGTGCTTGTTCAAGACGCTGCTCCTCCAAACGCTCTGAGAACCGGATGTCAATCCGCATGGCCAGGGAAATGAGGTCACTCAGAGAAGACGGCAGGTCCTGTGCAGACAGGGCCTCTTTGATTTGACTAGCCAGTCCTTTTTTAAAGGTGGCAACCAAGACCGCTTCATTCCAAGAAAGCTCGGGAGCTGGAGTGCAGAATTGAACCACTTAGTCACCAACAGACAAGTCCCCTTGTCCTAAGTTCAAAAGGGCTGTTTCAGCAGAAGATGCCCGGGCTGTTCCCCAAAAATGGATCAGTATTCCAAAGTGGGGTGGCCAATGCCAGGGCTTTCTCGGAGAGTAGGCTGACTATGAATGCCACCTTAGACCTCCTTGTGGCGAACTGTGTAGGCATCAGCTCGATGTGCAGTGAGCATTGGGTGCTGAAGCCTCTACACAACTTGTCATCTCCGTCATACTTGGTAAGCATAGACAAACGCTTTTAGTTTTCACCTCTACTAAAGGTTTACATCCATTGGAAAAAACACTAGGCATTACTATTTCCCAACAAGAATGGCTACAAGCCTTCTCATTATTGAATAGGTCTTCGATAAGTTGTTCCATTTGAAGCCGCTATTAAAACTTTATTAAACTTGTACTATACCCCAGACCAACCTAGCCACATGTTACCAGATACCTCCTATCTTTGTTGGACCGTGTGTGGAGCTAGAGGAACCCCCTACCATATTTTATGGTCATGCCCTCATTTTTGGTACAGTGTATCTCAACTACTAAGTGATATATTTCTTTGTAGGATACCAGCAACTCCCAAAAGTGCCCTGCTTATGATAGATTTGCTACTATACAACAGAAGAGAAACATGTATGCAAAAAAAAGCTGTCAAAACAGTATACGAAAAAATCATGTAAACTTTATTCAATATATACCAAACGGAATACATATATGACACACATTTAAAAACATCTAAAAAATGTAATATACATACGTATCAACTGGTGACCAAGGTACAGGTCTAGCCAGTAGTAACCCATGCTGAATCACCCTGTGGTGATCACAATTCCTCCCAAAAAGATGTATTGGGGATGTCAACATATAGAATCACAAATGTCAGATATTGCAAAAATATGCCTGAAAGTGCAAGTGCATAAGAGAGTAAGGCCCCCCTCCACACTTGCGTTGCAGATCACGTCAGAGTTTGATCAGGGTGCGATCAGTGTTTGGTCAGTGAAAAACTGACATTTTGCATCAGAGTGCAATCAGTTTTCAGTCAGAGTTTGTTCAGTGTCTCAGTTTTTCACGCGCGTTTTCAATGCATTTTCAATGCGTTTTTCACGCGCGTGTGCACGTGAAAAAAAATGCAAGTCTGAGGAAAAACCCATTGATTACAATGGGTCAGAGTGCAATGCAAGTTCTGCACATCAAAAGCACATGCAGAAAACGCACGTGAAAAACGCAAGTGTGGAAGGGGCCTAACAATTGCCCCAAGAAAATAGGGGTCATGGAATGTCCAAGTATTACCCAAATGACAGCGTCTTAAGTGCTCCTGTTACACTGGCATACAGGCGGGAAAGGAAGCAGGGGTAGCAAGCTCACCACGCGTATCGTAGTCTTAGACAACTTCCTCAGGGGTAAGTAGCCCAGAAAAGAACCGACTCACCTTAAATAGCAGATTCCCCTTAAATACCTCAAATACCAAATTCCGTTTGGTATTGATTAAAGTTTACATGGTTTTTTGTATACCGTTTTGACAGAGTTTTTTTGGTGCAACTTTTTTCTCTTTTGTTGTTTAGTTGATCATATTTTGCACCAGCTCATTTATATACTCTTTGGTTGTGTTGGCCATCCCAGATTGTATTGCAGATTTGCAATTATGTTATACAAATAAAATGTTGGCAGCCAAAAATCTTACAATTTCAAAGATCTTAATAAGTAGGTGCAAATCTTTATGCATCCCTACACGGGAAGATCTTATAGCCGAATTTCACCAGATCTATTCTTATGAGACAGCACTGGCATATGGATTCCTCAAATCAGGAGGCCATGAATAACAAATATTAGAAGATTACTGGTCACAGTACCTGGATCTATGAGAAAGTGTCCCTGGCATATCATGCATGATTTTGATTTTATCTGACCGGTCTCTTAAACAGAATAGCCCTGACAAGCACCGTGATTTAAATGGCACTGTTCTGTTCCCTGTAGAGCAGTAGTCCCCAACCTTTTTGTATCTGCAACCAAATTTTTTTCCAGGGAGCGTGTTGGGTAACCCTATTACCATGGTCTCTGGAAACTTTTTTAGCTGTCCACTTTTCTCTTATCTGTCTTTATAAGAAGGGGGTTAAAGAAAAGGGGACATTATAATACCCCTTCTATAGCCATCCACAAACACCTATAATGTTTTTGTTCTTTTTACTGTGAGGAAGAAATATGCATAGGTATACTGAAGAGTATAAGCTGAGGACCCTTATTTTATCAGAACAAAACTGAGAAAACATATTGGGGCTCATTTACTAAGGGTCTACGGACTGCACAAACGTCGGATATTCCGTCGATTTGCGCCGCATTTAAAAGGGTATAGTGTCGCACGTGATCGGATTTTGCCGCCGGCTTTCATGCAACACAAACCGGATACGGTCAAACCACAGGATTTAACTTAAAAAATGTGTCAAACCATGCATTTACATACACTGAGAGGAAGATGGTGAACTCCGGCGGACCTGATCGGGGAAGCGGCAAATTCAGCAAGTTGTGCTCACAATCTTCTTGAATTGCGGCACAGTGCATTGTCGTCGGACAATGCACTTTTGGGATCTCCTCCATTGAGTAGAAGCCCTGTAATACTTATAAGTATGAGTATGGGTGGGAAATGCAGCCGCTACTCTTTAATAAAATGTCCAGCAGCATCCCCATATCAATGAAATGTACAACAGCAGCCTACCATCACTAATAAAATGTCCAGCAGCAGCCACCCCTCATCAATGAAATGTTCAGGAGCCTCCCCTCAGTAATGAAATTCCCAGCAGCCTCCCCATTAATATGATGTCCAGCAGCAGTCTCCCTTCGGCAATGGAATGTCCACAGCAAAGCCCTCCCCTCATTTATGAAATGCCCAGAGCATAGCCCCCCACATATGAAATGTCCACAGCAGAGCCCTCCTGTCATTAATGAAATGTCCACAGCCGAGTCACTCTTAGTGAAATGTCCACAGCAAAGCCCCCCACCCATTAATGAATTTTCCACAGAAGAGCTCCCACTAAATGAAATGTTTACTCCAGAGCCCCCTATTACTGCTATAGAGCATATGATGTCTGTGCAAGCAAAGAGGTAGCAGAACTCAAGATCTTACTGACAATAATCATAAAGTCGTGGTATCTGCTATAAATCATGAATAATGTTAGCATCAATTGTTCTATTGCTTTAAATTTTATTTACCCAGTACTTCAAAAGCATCATTTCACTTTTTTAAAATTTGCTTATATAGAGTTAGAGTGCCATCTAGTGTTTCTACCAGAAAAAGCATTCTAACATGCACTGTAACTTCCCCTTAAATTCCCATGCAGCAAAAATATTTCTAGATTAAGCTTTTTAAGATCTATGTAACAAGATTTGTTACATAAAATACATATTACAACCCCAATTTAAAAAGATATAGGACAATTTAAATAAATATATAGTAGGGAAAATAAATATTTGACACTGCCAATTTAGCATCTTTTGCAAGAACAAATGGAGGAGGAAGAGTTGATGGAAGAGCTACAGGCTAAGAAGGCCTCTGGGCCACATGTTACGTACAGTACGCTTCACCTGCAGAGAGAATGTGGATTGGGATTTCTGGAGACTAGCTTGCTAAACAGTAGCAAGCAGACTAAGCTAGATGAAATTGCATTTACACCACTGACAGCACACAAAAGGATTTTGTGCTGTGACTTTCACTTTCACTTTTGAAAAAAAAAAAAAAAAAAAAAAAAAATCAGCAGACTGTGCCTAATTCAATCAAACCTCCAATAAATTGTCCCACTTAGCTGTTTGAAATGGATTTGTGTGTCACTAAGAGCCAAAAATAATGTTCGCAAGTCTCCCTGCAAATCCGTCACAATATGGTAGTAGCTGCACTACTAGTGCCAGCAAGCCCAGCCCCAAGTAAATAAAAAAAATAAAAATAACGCTATTGTAGCCCTAACAAGGGCTGTTGGGTTCTTGTAGACTCACTCCTGCCTAATCACTAATCTAATAGAACACCCTAACGCTTTCCCTGACCAGCAGCAGCTCTCTCCCTAGCGGCATCCAGGCAGAGAATGATCCGAGCAGCGCGGGCAGGGGCTAGTCTATTCCAGGGTCACCTGATCAGGCCAGCCAACCTATATAAAGATTAATAAAGCGTTTAAGCGCTTTACATTGGTTTAAAAACCATAACGAAAATAAGCGCCGGCACCTGCTCACCCGGAGCTGGTGCACGGAATTTGCTGCTTATAACCACCATCGGAAGTGGTGGGGGGCATAGTTGGCCTGGATATTACATGCCGAACAGGGCCGGCGCTATGGGTAGGCAAAGTGGCCAAATGCCCAGGGCCCCCTGAAAGAGGAGAATATCTTCTTTGAAATGAATCTTGAATTTTGTTTCTAGGTGCCATGGATCTGGAGATATTCAGGTTTTAAGTGAGAATATCAGGTGCCATTTTTATATATAAAAATTCACTCCTGATGGCAGTTTAACAGTTAATATCTCAGTTTTCCTGAAACTTAGAAACACAAATTTAAATTAATTTAAAAGAGGAGACTCTTCTTTTATAGGAAAAAAGAAGTGAAGTTCTGTGTCACAGAGCCAGAGATACAGCCCCCTGAAGTGTAACCCTCCTTAAGATTCTTAAGCTGCAGGGAGAATTTGCTGGACACAGGAGCTGCTGCTGTTAGGATTGGTACACAAAAGACAGGGGATAGTGTGCCCTGAGCTTGCCCCAACCTCTGTCCCATCCTATAGCCCCCCCACGCTAAACCGTGGGGCGACTACTTGAAGACTCGAAATATTCTGGGTAAGTGTGGGAAGGGGAACACAAACAGACTGACAAACATAAAACATAAAAGAATCGTAAACAAGCCGGAGTCACAACTAGAGGGTACGTCAAAAGCAGAATCAGTAAGCAAGAGTCAAAGTCCAAAACTAGCCGAGTTAGCAACAATATAGATACAGATACAGAGCAATACAAACTAGCAGCAACCAGGTGGAGAAAGGGATTTTCAAACACTGGCACTGGTGACTAGTGAAGCTGCAATTTATGCAGCCAGAACTCCACCTCCAGAACCTGATAGGTGCTGGACAGCATCTGGGAATTAACCCCTCATGGTGCAGAAACAACCAAGCACCAAGCAGAGGTTCAAAGTCCCAGCCACTCCTAGACAGCGCGAGATCTTAGCAGCCGCTGCCCAGGACGAGAGGTGGAGTTTGCGCGGATACGCGCCGGGGTTCGGAGAACGCTGCTGGTACCACCAGAAGAACCAGAAGTCCCAGCAATCTCCCTAGCGAACCTGACAGTACCCCCCCCTGATGGGGGGCCTTCGGACCCCTAGATCTTAAAGATGGCTTCTGAGGGTAGGTCTGATGAAATAACCTGAGTAACCGTGGAGCATGAACATCTCTAGCCGGAACCCAAGACCTATCCTCAGGACCAAAACCTTTCCAATGGACCAGGTACTGCAGGGAGTTACCTACCCATCTGGAATTCACCACCTTTTCCACCTCAAATTCCAGATTCCCCTCCACAATAGAAGGAGGGTCAGAAAGAGGCAAAACAGGCTCAACATAGCGCTTCAGAAGACTCTTATGGAAGGTGTTATGGACCCGCCACCCTGCTGGAAGTGTAATCTTGAAGGAAACCGGGTTAACAATATGAGTAACAACAAACGGACCCACAAACCTGGGCGCAAACTTCAAAGAGGGGACCTTCAATTTAAGGTTTTTTGTTGATAACCACACTTTATCCCCCACCACAAACGTATCAGATTTAGTGCACCTTCTTTCAGTTTGTTGGACCATAGAATTTTGTGCCCTCTGAATATTCTCCCGAACTTGTGACCAGAGCGAGCGCAACTTGGATGTAATAGCTTCTGCTCGAGGAATATTAGAGACAGGCACAGATGAAAAAGAGAAACGAGGATGAAAACCATAATTGCAGAAAAACGGAGATACCTGTGTGGACGAACTACAGTGGTTATTAATAGCAAATTCTGCCAACGGAAGGAATTTCACCCACTGGTCCTGACTGTCCGAGACAAAGAGTCGCAGATATTGAATCATCTCCTGATTCATTCTCTCGGACTGACCATTAGACTCAGGATGAAACGCTGAGGAGAACGACAGATTAACTTCCAGTCTAGAACAAAATGCTCGCCAAAATTTGGAAACAAATTGTACGCCCCTATCAGACACAATATCATCTGGTATACCATGGAGGCGTACAATGTTCTGTATAAACAAATCAGCCAATTCTTCAGCTGAAGGTAACTTTTTAATGGAACAAAGTGTCCCATCTTGGAGAAACGGTCCACTACCACCCAAATCACTGTATAGCCTTGAGATGCTGGCAGATCAGTGACAAAATCCATTGACACTTTAGACCATGGCCTGGTGGGAACTGGAAGCGGAAGAAGAGGCCCCTCAGGACGTCTCCTGGGAGTCTTTCCTCGCGCACAGACCTGACAGGCTTGGACAAATGCGTGCACATCATTAGTCATGTGAGGCCACCAGTAACTTCTCTTTAAGAGATCCAAGGTACTCCGCATTCCCGGATGACCTGCCAATACTGAGCAATGCGTCTCCTCCAACACTCTCAAACGACAAGAAAGAGGAACAAATAATTTGCCTTCCGGAAGGTCTTTGGGTGCAGATTTTTGTCCTGCTAAAATTTGAGAGGAGAGGTGGGAGGAGACAGCTGCCAACACAACACCTGGAGACAAAATATTACTGTCCGTAGTCGCTGGAAGCTCAGGAGTCCCGAAGCTACGGGACAAGGCATCAGCCTTCACATTTTTTGACCCAGGTCGGTAGGTGACCACAAAATTAAAGCGAGAGAAAAACAAGGCCCACCTAGCCTGACGTGAGTTCAAACGCTTAGCAGTATCCAAATATACTAAGTTCTTATGATCTGTGAGCACAGTTATCGGATGAAGAGCTCCTTCCAAAAAGTGTCGCCAGACTTCAAATGCCCACTTAATGGCAAGGAGCTCTCGATTACCAATATCATAATTCCTCTCACAAGAGGAAAACTTTCTAGAGAAATATGCACAGGGCCTAAGTCTGGTGAGAGTGGAGGACCCCTGAGACAACACTGCACCTACTCCTACCTCGGAGGCATCAACCTCCACAACAAACGGTAGAGAGAGGTCAGGTTGAACCAAAACTGGGGCTGACGAGAATGCCGCTTTTAAAGTTTCAAACGCTGAGCAAGCGGCAGGGGACCAGTTGTTTGGATCAGCACCCTTACGGGTTAGATCCGTGAGGGGTTTGGCTATCACAGAAAAGTTCTTTATAAAGTTCCGATAATAGTTAGCGAAACCTAAAAATCGTTGTCGGGCCTTAAGATTGGTAGGCCGAACCCAGTCCGTGAGTGCCTGAACCTTACTCGGATCCATCTGTACATCAGAGGGAGTCACAACATAACCTAAGAAGGAAACCTTCTGGACGCAAAAAACACACTTTTCCAGCTTAGCGAAGAGGTGGTTTTTGCGCAACCTGGTAAGTACTTGGCGGAGATGTTGCTGGTGAGAAACCATATCAGGAGAAAAAATCAAAATATCGTCTAGATACACCACCATAAACACACCAATGTAATCATGAAAAATGGAGTTCATAAAGCCTTGAAAAACCGCTGGGGCATTACTCAAACCAAAGGGCATAACCAGGTATTCAAAGTGCCCCAAAGGTGTATTAAATGCGGTTTTCCACTCATCCCCTTCTCGGACCCGAATCAGGTTATAAGCCCCTCAGATCTAATTTAGAGAAAACTTGGGCCCCAGAAACCTGATTTAAGAGATCCGGGATCAAGGGGAGGGGACCTGAGTTTTTTACCGTTATCTTATTTAATTCTCGATAGTCAATACACGGCCGTAAACCACCATCTTTTTTCTCAACAAAAAAGAACCCGGCCCCAGTGGGCGACTCAGAGGGACGAATATGTCCGATTGCCAAACTCTCATCAATATAACTCTTCAGTGCCTCCCGTTCTGGTACCGACAAGTTATATATACGACCCTTTGGCAATCTAGCATCAGGAAGAAGGTCAATTTTACAATCAAACTCCCTGTGAGGAGGAAGGACGTGGGACAAGGGTTTTGAAAACACATCTGAGTAGTCCGAGAGAAAACCTGGAAGACCCTGATCTTCCGTCACTACTGTACATAGTGAAACTCTGGTCAGGTGCTCCTTACAGAGAGGACCCCAATGAACCAGCTCCAGAGTTTCCCAATTAATTACCGGATTATGGATCCGGAGCCAGGGTAGACCAAGAATGACATTTTCAGACAGGTTTTCCATAACTAGAAAAGAACACCATTCTTCATGCATAGCTCCTACCATAAGCTTTATCTGCGGGGTTCGGAATTTGATCAACCCTGCCTGTAGAGGGGTCAAATCCGCACCCGACATCTGGATAGGAGTGGACAATGGAATCAATGACATGCAAAACAGAGACAAAATTATAATCGATTAAATTAGTCGCAGCACCTGAATCCAAAAAGGCGCGACCAGTGCAGGAAACAGACTGAAACTTAACCGTACAAGGTAAATACATTCTAGACACAATAGGGAGTACCTGAGCTCCTAAGCAGTCCCCCCCGACTACTGCTTAGGAGCGGAAGTTTTCCTGCTGCTGCCTCTTGGAACAGGTGTTGATCTGATGATCAGGACTTCCACAGTAGAAACAAAGATGGCGTCTTATTCGATGTTGCTTCCGCTGTGCAGGAGAGATGCTATCCAGCTCCATGGATTCCAATTCTGGACTACCTGGAGACGGACTGGCCGCTGGCTGACAGTCCGAGGACACCCGAGGTGATCGCCTGGATCTTAGGCGACGATCAACTCGGATGACCAGAGTCATAGCATCATCTAATGTCTGAGGCTCGGCATAAGCTAAGACTAAGTCCTGTACTCGGTCTGACAGTCCGGACATAAATTGGTCTTTTAGGGCGCAGTCATTCCATTGAGAGTCAGTCACATACTGTCTGAACTGGGCACAATAATCTTCTGCTGTCCGTTTTCCCTGACACAGAGATCTAAGGTGGGAAACTGCAAGTGCTCGGCGGTCAGGTTCGTCATAAATCTGGCCTAAAGCAGAAAAAAAAGCGTCAAGAGAAGAACGGGATGGAGAGTCAGGTGGGAGAGAAAAGGCCCAATTTTGCGGATCCCCACGCAACAGGGAAATTACCACGCCCACCCTTTGAATCTCTGTGCCCGATGAACGAGGGCGTAAAGAAAAGTAAAGTTTACAGCCCTCCCGAAATGAAAAAAATTTCTTACGGTCACCAAAAAACACGTCAGGGAGAGGAACCTTAGGTTCAGGCGTGGGTGGCAGTGGATCCTGCGGTGATGTCTGCCGTGGAACCTGCATAGATTCCTGAATTTGGAGACGGGAAGCTAGATCCTGAACAAGCTGAGTTAGGGTCTGGACCTGAGCGACCACAGCTGACAAAGGCTCCATGGAAGGAGAGAATGTAGCAGGTCGGATACAGGATGCAGACCTATGTGTGGCCAGTGTTTCTGTTAGGATTGGTACACAAAAGACAGGGGATAGTGTGCCCTGAGCTTGCCCCAACCTCTGTCCCTTCCTATAGCCCCCCCACGCTAAACCGTGGGGCGACTACTTGAAGACTCGAAATATTCTGGGTAAGTGTGGGAAGGGGAACACAAACAGACTGACAAACATAAAACATAAAAGAATCGTAAACAAGCCGGAGTCACAACTAGAGGGTACGTCAAAAGCAGAATCAGTAAGCAAGAGTCAAAGTCCAAAACTAGCCGAGTTAGCAACAATATAGATACAGATACAGAGCAATACAAACTAGCAGCAACCAGGTGGAGAAAGGGATTTTCAAACACTGGCACTGGTGACTAGTGAAGCTGCAATTTATGCAGCCAGAACTCCACCTCCAGAACCTGATAGGTGCTGGACAGCATCTGGGAATTAACCCCTCATGGTGCAGAAACAACCAAGCACCAAGCAGAGGTTCAAAGTCCCAGCCACTCCTAGACAGCGCGAGATCTTAGCAGCCGCTGCCCAGGACGAGAGGTGGAGTTTGCGCGGATACGCGCCGGGGTTCGGAGAACGCTGCTGGTACCACCAGAAGAACCAGAAGTCCCAGCAATCTCCCTAGCGAACCTGACAGCTGCACCTCACCGATAATGGAAATAATCACTTTATATGTTACTACAATTTTATAAGGAATAATATCAACTAATAGTTATGTTTTTAACCCTCTCCTATCCAAAATTACCTAAGAATACACTTTCTCTCTTATTGCCTTTTATTTCGTGATAGTTTTTTTGGGGAAAATTGACACGATTGATACGATGAACATTTGATCCTCTTCGCCTAATGTCTATCTGTAAAGCTATATGTAACACCAAAAACACACACACACATTCAGGAATAAAGTTTTTATTTCACACCATCCTCCATTATTTACACCTATGTTATGATGCTCTCAATTAAAATTCTTATGATGCGTGGAGGGTTCTGTTATTGTGCTGCTAATACATTGGCGCACATCTAAACGTGACTTTTATTATCTCATTACCTTGGTTAATGGTTATTTGGGTCACCATTGTGTAAGGGAGCAAACAATGATAGATCTGTGTAAAGCACAGTGCAATTTTCTGCAAAAATTTTTGGTGTCCCCTATGGATTTTACGTTCCCTTTGCTGCAAATTACGCAGCGCTGCACAGAGCTTGCCAGATCAGTCCCTAACCCCATGGGGCTCACAATCTAATCAACCTATCAATATGGTTTTGGAGTGTGGGAGGAAACCAGAGGACCCGGAGGAAACCCACGCAAACACTGCAGATATTGACCAGTGCTGCAAGCCTGTAGTGCTAACCACGGAGCCACCGTGCTGCCCATCAATCTCCCTATCATATTACAGTTTGTTTTACCATACTAAAGGGAGCCTTTTACTGATGGTGACTGGTCATAAAATAGTTTTATTTTGGGGCCCCACTTTTAGTTTTGCCCAGGGCCCCAATTTGTCTAGAACCGGCCCTGATGCCGAATATCGGTTTTAATGGTGAATAGAGTTAAAAATAAACTTTAGATATCCTTTATTCTATACAGGAACTTAGTTATTTTACACATATTTCTGTTAATATGAGGAAAAAACAATCATTTTTACTACTTTAAACAAACCCATTGTATATTACACTGCATTGTATAGTGACTACACTACAGCTGTGGGCGGCTCTCATTGAGACTCCAGGAGCACAGCGCGTACGTGGTTCATAGTCCTGTAATACATTCCAGAATATTCTTCCTTCCAGTTAGAGCTGCTGCAAGTGTGAGAGTATAGAAGCGGTTTCCATAAAGTGAGGCGGCTATTGTATAACGACTGCTCGCCCCACCCTCCGTCTCTCAGCCAGCTGAACAGCTGTGCGCTCGTGAACGCTCCTCGGGCACCCCGCACGTCACTTGCAGCACCGCCTCTCCACACAGTTAACCCACTGCAATCCGGCATATCTTGACGTCACGCTCAGGACGTCATCAACCTCAGCCGAGGCGACCGTGGAAGCACGGAGCTGCGACGCTACCGACTTGTTGCGGTCAAAGGCGGGTACTGTGACCTGGAGCTGCGACGTAACCTGTAAAGAAGAGCAGGTGCGTGAATGTTTCCTGTCAGGGAGTGCGGTGTATGAATGCACGACTACTGTGGGCAAAGTCAGGGCATCTTCTCTATGCGAGCCGTACCCCCGGGGCTGACCGCACCTTACTGTCATGGTTATGCTGGGAGGAGGACGGGAGAGGCAGCTCCCTGTGTTCTCAGCTGTGTGTTTATTTACTACCTACACATAATGACATGGGGGAGACTGGACAGGTGGAGTCTCCTCAGCGCTGGGTCAGCCATGTTTGGTGTGGGCAGGAAGCAAAGTTTTACCACAGTTTTACTAAATTCGTCCTCGTGTAAAGGACAGCGACCACTTCATGTGTAGCATCAGGACGACAGCAGGGCCTTCTGATGGGCTGTCAGTGTGACAATTAGTGCAGTGATGAGTCCCCTCGTCTGCAGGGTTTCTTTTTTGCAATGTTCTTGACGTAACTTTATTTAAAGTCTGTCACTAGCAAGTAGACTACAGGTATGGCATCGCGGTTTTCCAATGCGATAATTCTAATTAATAACCATATAGAGCTCTGTGCATGTGAAATGCTTTACATTTGACAGGTACCAACAATACAATGTTGGCTTGGGCATAGAGGTTTTTGTTGCTGGTGTCATTTTGATGACAAGGCACACAGATATTAGATTGATGGATGTGGATAAGTTATGCATTTTTCTTTATGAATATTCCTTAAGAATCCCTTTTCTCCTGCTTTTGATGCTAGACTTAAAGATGCAACAAATTCCTAGTAAGTTGTGTAGTATTGACTAATAATATACTGTACTAGGAGAGAATTTATCTTTTTGCGTTTTCACAAATTTTCTGGTTTGGGCGCAATCTTTCTGTGACGTTTTCCCTACCCTCACTTTATAATTCTCATAACTTGTGCCATGTTTATCAAGCGATTCCAGATGTTTAAGTCTGATATAAGATGTGCTTCTGATGAAACAGTTACATCTTTTGGCTAGATCACTGCAGTACCCTGCTGCTCTAGGAAATAGTTTGGGACGTATTGCACAAGAAGTTACAACTTTTGTGTGATATTTAAAAAAAAAAAAAAAAAAAAAAGTTGTTAATACTCTGCAAACCTTAACACTGGATGTGCTATATTTATTGAGCAGGCAACCCCACTATGAAGAATTTAATATGCAGTAGTGCTCATAAGGCTACATTCACACACATGTATGGGGGACGTATATACGGCCGATATACGTCCCCCATACACTTCTGTGGGTTCACGGCACCGTACCTCTCCGTAGCCCGTAGGACATGTCCTCTCTTTCTACATGATACGGCGCCATGCGCTGTATACTTCTATGGAGAGGGGCTGGGGTGAGCAGCGCTCATCCCCTGCTCCTCTCTGCAGCGAGATCGCGCTGGCCGGGAGATCGCGCTGGCCGTCGCACACTGTGATGCGGCGCTGTCGCCGCGGATGACGTCATCAGCGGCAACAGCGCGACATCATCCGAACATCGGGACAACGGAGGGTGAGTATTAAGTTTATTTCTTTATCTGTATGGGGGCTGCTGTATACTACTGGGGGCTGTGCTGTATACTACTGGGGGCTGGTTGGCTGTATACTGCATGGGGGCTGGCTGTAAACTACACCCTCGGCTTATACTCGAGTCAATAGGTTTTCCCAGTTTTCGGTGGTAAAATTAGGGGTCTCGCCTTATACTCGGGTCGGCTTATACTCGAGTATATACGGTAAACCATAACACAGCTCTGTACATGGAAATATTAAAAAAGTTATAGAATTTTGAAGGTGGGGAGTGAAAAATGAAAACGCAAAAACAAAAAAGGGCTGTGGCAGGAAGGGGTTTAAAGGTTCTCCACATTAAAAGGTTACAGGATAAATGTCTTATTACTGGTGCTCCGACTACCAGGAGCAAAGGCAGAAGTTGGATAAAAATCAATGAAGCTCTGTTCCCCAGATTGCTAAGGGATGGTGGGGCTCACAGGAAAAGTCAAAGTGAACAATACAAGGCAGCTAAAGGGTTTTGCAAATGGTGGGGATTCAGATGTAATGAATGGGAAACTATTTTAAAATTGCACATTTTAATTTTTCATTTCTATGAGCTTTTCTCATGTTTTATTTTTTTTTCACCACCTTCTGGTTTCTGTTTTTCCTTCTAGTAATTTATGGGCCTAGACAACACATAAATAAGTTGTTTGCAGACACTTGGTGAAACATTTTAATTCTGTGGAAGTTTATAATACAGTACCGGTACATGTAAATGGTAATATTTTATTTCACTCACTGATTGTATAACATTCCCTTATGGCTAGCAATACTTTTGGGAGTATACTTGGCATCAGGTTACAAATGAACATTTCTTTTTATAGCACAGACTTTTGGTCTAATAAACCCCTGGAGTATTCAAATGCTGTCATTTGTGCTATGACTACTACCCATGGCTGTGACTACAAACTGTTTTCTTTCTAACATTTGATTATTCATGTTTTCCACCCAATATATAGGTAGCCACACACTGCAGCTTCCCCCACCCCCCGTATATAGGTTGCCATCTGAGCTAGTATTTATAAGAATACACCTAACGTATGCTGTAGAGGGTGTGGAGAACCAGCAGACCTTTACATTTATGGTGGAGCTGTCTGCTTTTAACTAATTTTTGGGCACAAGTGGTAAATTTGTAAGGGAATATGGGAGTTTGTAAGTTATCAGCTTCTCCTGAGTCTTCTTTAATTTAATATATTAGGAGACAACACTATAATAACACCAAAATATAGACCCCCTTTTTTTTTTTCTTTTTTTTTTTTGGGGTCATGCTTGACAGCACATATGGAGATTTAAAAAAAAAAATTGAAAATTGATTCAGCACCTTAGACAATTTTATATGTATGATGATTGAGCTGAGGTATACAGAATTATTTATCTGTGAAGGGGGTGTAATTAACCCCTTAATGATAGGCACTTTTTGTTTTTGCATCTTCATTTTTCAGTCCCCAAAAATCTATAACTTTTTAAATATTTACATGTAAATAGCTGTGGGAGGGCTTGTTCTTTGTAACAAATTGCACTTCATATTGACAATATTTAATTTTCCATTCTGTCTACTGCGAAAATTTTAAAAGCAGTGAAATTGGTGAAAAAATGCATTTGCACCATTTTCTTGTGTACTTGGATTTTATGGCTGCAACCCAAATGACATGTCTACTTTATTCTTTGGGTCGGTACGATCACGGTGATGCCAAATTTATATAGGTTTTACCGTATATGCTCGTGTATAAGCCGAGTTTTTCAGCACAAAAAATGTGCTGAAAAACGTCCCCTCGGCTTATACACGAGTCATACCGTCATAAAAAATCTTTAAAAAATAATAAACTTATATACTTACCCTCCGGTGGCCCCGACCTGCAGCTCTGCTCCCCCGATGTCCGCGCGGGTCCTCTTCTGGCTTCTGCGCCCGTCTTCTGTCTTCACTAACTTCGTGCCGGGCGCCGCCATGTTTTTCCTCCAGGTGGCGCCTAGTATGACGTCAGCAGCGGCACGTCATACTAGGCGCCGTCAGGGGGAGAACAATGGCGGCACCCGGCACGAAGTTAGTGAAGAGAGAAGACGGGAGCGGAAGCCAGAAGAGGACCCGCGCGGACATCGGGGGAGCAGCGCTGCAGGTCGGGGCCACCGGAGGGTGAGTATATAAGTTTATTATTTTCTTTTAATGCTGGGCTGGCTGTATACTACTGGGGGCAGTGCTGTATACATACTGGGGGGGTCTGTGACTAATGCATTTCCCACCCTCGGCTTATACTCGAGTCAATAGGTTTTCCCAGTTTTTGATGGTAAAATTAGGGGTCTCGGCTTATACTCGGGTCGGCTTATACTCGAGTATATACGGTATGTTTTCTTAGATTTGCAAAAATGAAAACATTTACTTTTTTTTTTAAATGTTTTTTTTATATATACTATTTACAGACTTCCTACGGTACTTTAACCCTAGGTTGTCTGATCCTACGATATACTGCCACACTACAGTATGGCAGTATATGGGGATTTTCCTAATCATTCATTACAATGTGCAAATCGCACATTCTACTGAAATGGTTAAATGACCAGATCGATGCTCCCTGATGACGTCATGGAGAGTGACGATCTTCACCGCCATCTTTTTGAAGCTGCCGACACCTTTGCCGGTGGTGATCACTATGTAAACACCTGCGATGGTGCTAGCACCAATTGCAGCCGTTTCCTGCAATATGCAGTAAACCCCCTTTTGGGTATGGAGCTGGCTCTCTCCAAACATTGCCAGGCGACGTGTGATGTAGTATTAAGATACTTTGACCCAAACCAGGGCTTCTATGGAGACATCTGACTGAAAGTGTAGCCATTTTTTTTTTTTTAATAGTGATTCAAGTAAAATTTTCCCTTTACTGTCTAAGTAACATAGGTTCCACAATTTTTAAGTTTTACATAAAGGTAAGCATTATTCGCCATGGTCACTTAATCAATGATTTCGTCTTCTGGCTCATTTAGCATAATTGTAGAAGTTATTTTGGAAGGAAAGAGGCCATGGATAAAAATATATTACCACACAAAGATTCGGGCACTGTGAAATAAGTTTCCTTGGTTTATCCATGCTCGATTTTGATGGTAGATTTCCTTTAACAAAATATATATTTAACACCTCGCCGACCGAGGACGAACTATATCATCCTCGTGCCACAAGGGGTGTATGGAGAAAGCTCACGAGCTGAGCTCTCTCCATACACAGCGGGTAACGGCTGTATAAAACAGCCAACACCCACCTGTCACTGCCGCGGTCGGTGATGTCACACCTGTCACAACCATGGCTCCTAACTTACCGTTATAATGCTAGGTGGCTGTGGCAGCCTAGAGTCTCATTGAGACTCGTAGGCTTGCCATGTGCAATGATTTATAATAGCCAGCAGAGGGCAGGCTATTAAAAATCATTGTAAAACAGCTATATACTGAAATACAGTAGTATTGCAGTATATAGTATTAGCAATCAGACCATGCAGGGTTAAATTACCCTAGAGGATCTCAAATAATGGTAAAAAAAAATATGAAAAAATAGTTAAAAAAGTAAAACTTTAAATCGCCCCCCCCCCCCTTACCTAGGATTATATAAATAAACAGTAAAAATCCTAAACACTTAAGGTATCATCGCGTCCCAAAATGTCTGATTTATCAAAATATATTGGCAAACTTTTCCGGCGTTTAGCCCCGTAACGGAAATTGGCGCCCAAAGTCGAAAATGCCAATTTTTTGCCATTTTGAAAAATATAAAAAAATCGATAAAAAGTGATCAAAAGCCCATACGGTCCTCAAAAAGATAGCATTAAAAACGTCATCAAAAGTCGCAAAACATGACACCACCCACAGCTCCGTGCACTGAAGTATGAAAAAGTTATTAGCGTCAGAACATGGCAAAATGAAGAATTTTTTTTTGTACAGAAGTGATTCAAGTAACATAGGTTCCACAGTTCTTTAAATGTATGAAAACATTATAAAACCTATACAAATTTGGTATCCTCGTGATCGTACCGAACCAAAGAATAAAATAGACATGTGAGTTGGGGCGCTCAGTTAAAGCTGTAAAATTCAAGCCCACTAGAAAACGGCGCAAATGCGTTTTTCATCATTTTCACTGTATTCTAAATTTTCTTTCCCGCTTCCCAGTACACGGCATGGAATAATAAATACCATCACTATAAAGTGCAATTTGTTACACAGAAAACAAGCCCAAACACAGCTCTTTACATGGAGAGATAAAAGTTACAGATTTTTGAAGGTGGGAGTGAAAAATTAAAATGCAAAAACGAAAAAGGGCCATGTCCCTAACGGGTTAAAGATGTGTATCACTGAATCCATCAATATGAATGAAAAAGTATTGCATGAAGTGTAAGCGTGTGCTGTCCATTAAAAAGGATGGACGTTTCAACTGACTTAAGCCCTCAGAGTGACTAATAGAAGGATTTTTAGCATCTAACACTTCAAGGTAGCATCTTTTTAGATTAGGGCTACATGGCAATAATCACCCATGAAAAATCGATATTAGTGTCATATATTGGTTTCATTAGTGTCATTTGTTTGTAAAAATATGGCATAACGGGTTAAGATTGCCCTGTGTAGAAATTAAAAATACACTAGATATTTGTCAATTCAATTGTTTTTTTTTCTTGTTTTTTTTTTCTTTTTAGTTTAACACCTCATTAAAAAAAATGAATGCAAAAGATTCTGATGAGCAGAACCCTGCATGCAAAATTATGACTTTCAGGCCAACCATGGAAGAATTCAAAGATTTCAACAAGTATTTGGTTTACATGGAGTCTAAAGGTGCACATCGATCTGGTTTGGCAAAGGTGAGGAATTGGGATGCATTAAGGAAATGCATCTGTTTTTTTTTAATTTTTTTTTATTTTAAGATGTACTGTGGATTGTTGCAGCTTTTTACTGAAGGAAGTTATACTCTAACTGTAAGGCCAGGTTTGCCATGAATAAGGTGTCATGAAAGTGTGGTGGAGATTCCACCCCAAATCCAGTACAAATAACACTACTATAAATATCAAGATGATCAGTTGTAGTGTAAAATATACACAGTGTATAAAAAAAAAAAAAAAAGTGTTCAATCAAAAAATAAATTGCAAAAAATTCTCAATCCCCATTAACAAAGAAAATGACATATGTTTTTGACCTTTTACACATAACACAATCCCCACCCATGTACAGGTGGTCCCCTACTTAAGAACACTCGACTTACATACGCCCCCCAGTTACAAACGGACCACTGGATATTGGTAATTTATTGTACTTTAGTCCTAGGCTACAATGATCAGCTGTAACAGTTATCAAATGTGTATGTAATGAAGCTTTAGTGTTATTCCTGGTTCTTATGACAACCCAACATTTTTAAAATCCAATTGTCACAGAGACCAAAAAAGTTCTGGCTGGGATTACAATGATAAAATATACAGTTCCGACTTGCATACAAATTCAACTTAAGAACAAACCTACAGTCCCTATCTTGTATGTAACCCGGGGACTGCCTGTACTATTACCGCATCCGCCACGACCCATCGGATAACAATAAACCATTATTGAACCCACACGATGAACAGCGTAAAAAAAAACTGTTGAAAACTCAACAAAAATTATGAAATTTAACTAATTCACCACCCAAATGTTAAAAAAGGATAAAAAAAACATGTCTACTCCAGAATGACACTGGAGCACAAGTACAACACGTCTTGCAAAAATGAAGCCATCAACCAGCTCTGTGGACAAAAAGAATAAGTGTTATGCGATACAAAAAGGATATATTTTATTGTGAGAAATTTTAGTAAAACAAAAAAAAATATCTAATATGGGGAAAAATCTAAGTATGGTATCCCCGTCACCCTACTGACCCATAGAATAAAAATAAGACGTTTATTAGGCTTTATGTTGAAAGAAAAAAAAAGGGTCTATTGCCCTTTACATAAATGATGCTTTTCTTCTCCTCCACCCCCAACAATAGTAACTGTTGGGTCATCCCAACCGCAAATTGGTATCACTGGAAAATGCATCTCATCCCGCAAAAAAAAAATTCCCTCACCCGGCCCATCTAACGGGCAAACAAAAATATTATAGCCTACAAAAGGGCGCTAATGAGGAAACTAAAATCCTCTAGGTTCTATAGGATAAAACTTAGGTTTTCAGGGTTTTTTTCCCAGAAAAGTGTAAATTTTAGGGCTAAATCAATGTATGAACGACAAAATTAGACCATTGTAAATTTTAGCTCCATTTTGATTTAATTATTATGCAGTGCTCAAAGGGTTACACATATTCCTAAAAGCTGTTTTTTTTTTTTTTTTGGTTTTTTTTTTTTTTTTTAACTCCTTAAGGACGCAGCCTGTTTAAATTAAGGCTCAGTCCTTGTTTTTTAAAATTTGACCAGTGTATGTTCCTGTGGTAATAACTTTTCAACACTTTTAGATATCCCTGTGATGCTGTGAGACATTGTAGCTTATGTTAGTAGTATCATTTCGGTGATCAGTATCTTTTTTGGGGGAGTAACAATTCAAAATTTTAGGAAAAAAAATTTCAAATGTTCTATCTTTTTAGACAGAAAGTCATACTTTTTTTTTTTTTTTTGTAGAAACCTTTTGCCATTGATTTTTTTTATTTTTATTTATTTTTTTTATTTAGATTTAAAAAAAAAAAGCTAAATGTTTGGAGTGCCCTATAAAGGCATTTGAGTAGTCTGTTAACCCTTTAATTCTCTCTGAAAGCAAACAAATGGATTGAAAATTTTCAATTTTTGAATTAGATCATTCTTATTTAGCACTAAAATGGACACATTCAGAAGGAATTTGAGGTAAATACACATCCCGTAATTTTTGCCCTGCTTCTTCAGAGTATGGCAATACCAGACATCGTGTGGATGTCAACTGCTGTTTCATCGCACATTGATGTCCAGAACAGAATTAGTGCTACGGGGTTTTTGGAAGGCCAATTTGGCTACAAATGTTTTATGGTGCCACGGTGTTCTTGAAGAGCCCCTGAAGTAACAGTACAATAGAAAACTCCCAAAGATGTCACCATTTAGGAAACTAGACCCCTCAAAGAATTTATCTGGGGTTATGGTGAGCATTTTAACACCCAACATGCTGGCCAAGATGTAATGCAAAGTAAATGGTGCATAGCAAAAATTGCGTTTTTATCTCAAAAATGTCATTCTGCAGGTTGTCCTGAGTACTGCGATACCACACAACTGCCAATAATTGATAGGCTTGGCACACAGCAGGGCTGAGAAGGGACAAGCAAAATTTAGCTTTTGGAGCATCCTTTTCACTAGACTGTTGTTGGGGTGCCCCTGAGGTACCAGTACTATAGAAACCCCCGAGTATGGACCCATTTTATGAAAGGGCAACCCTCAAAGAATTTATTCAGGGTTGTATGAGCATTTTAAGCCATAAAATCCTGGATCAAATGTAACACAAATTGAACCGTGGCGAGTAAAATTTGCTTTGTAATTTCTCAAAATTTGTCATTGTAGTGTCAAAAGTATTTTACCCAATTCATGCCACTGGAGACAAACACTCTAAAAATCGTCACGTAGGGTCTCCTTAGCAAAAATGGAGACACGGCAGGGCTCGGAAGAGAATGGCATTTGGAGCACAGACATTTAAAAACAAATTGGCACCATAAAACACTTGTAGATGCTCTTAGGAATAAGTACAGTAGAAACCCATGAGAACTGACCGTATTTGAAAACTACACCCCTCCATGAAGTAATCTAGGGGTGTAGTGAGCATTTTAAACCAACAGGTGGACCCCAAGGATGATGCATAATGGATAGTGCATAGTAAGAAATATCCATGATGTCATCTTGTGCACAGCTACTGCTACGGCAGACAAAGACCCAAAAAAATATGATGCTGGTTCTCCCTGGTACTGCTATACCCTATTTGTAAGCGGTCATATAAAAATAAAAGGACTTAAAAATGATGAAAATGTAAAGTTGAGATATAGGAAATGTTAATTTTACCAACCAAATTAGTTACTTAAGATCAGTCTCGAGCAGATAATTTCAAATTTTGAAAAAGACAAATTTGTACAAAAATTTATCAATTTTTGTTTTTTTCATAAACTCAAAACGTATCAATCAAAATTTACTACTAACATGAAGTACAATGTGTCAAAAGTATAAAGCAACATATGCCAGATTACAAAAAGAGGCCGAGCCTTAACATACAAACTGGCTGTGTCTAGACAGGGTTAAAATGGAAATGTAACAAGGGCCTGGTCCTAAAGTGGTTAAGGGGGCACCTATTTTGCCTGAGCTAAATGTCCGCTCACTGGGGGTCAGACAGCTGGTCAGGAGAATGGCAGAATGCAGGTAGTGCTGTGGTGTCTGTATGGCAAACCTCCAACTCCTCCATTTCCCTGTAGCACCTAAAACAATATTTATCATTAGATTACAACATACAACTATAACTTCAATAAATTATGCAAAACACTATGTGGGGAAAAAACAACAGTTTTCAGCAAAAAATGTACTGAATAATATTTGTTTCGTGAGACCCCAACCCTACAAACATTAACTCGGAAGAAAAGCAGACTAAAACAAAAAGCTGTATGTAAAGGGCACATATATTGGACAATCTTGGCTTAATTCGGTTTTCCTTCTCACTCTAGCAGTTCTAAGAGAAGTACAGACACTCCTTCCCCTCTGCTCTGCAGCGGAGGAGCTTCACTACCGAGCTTGTGTAAAAAGTGCATCCACGTTCATCTTAACGCGCTTGATTTTCACCAATACTTCACCTTTAAAATGTTTAACATTTAAAAATTGTGATTGAAAATGTTTTTTTTCTTCTGTTTTCATAATTGGCGCTTGTCTAGAGATTGCAGGGTTACTGTAAACGAGAAAATAAAAAAAACACTGATTCCCTGCGTATACAGAACATCCTTTAGCTATAGTCTTTTGGTTTTTATTCCCAAAACTCCAGTGATGACCTGAGCACTACAGAGAAACTTTCCTGACTGGCTGCACATGACCTGAGGTCAATGAGTGGTGAAAAGTAACATTAGACAAGATTGTTTCCATCATGACCTTGTTACAGAAGTTGTACTTTGTATGTCTCCATGTTGGCACACTGCGTTTAATTTTCAAGGTTTTAGAACATAAACCGTGTAAATCACCATTTATGTATACTGCCTTTTTTTTTTTTTTTAATCACCTTTTTGTTTTATTAAATCTTTTTAAGGTTATTCCCCCAAAAGGATGGAAGCCAAAGAGACATTATGATGACATAGATGACCTTGTGATCCCTGCTCCAATTCAGCAGATGGTGACTGGCCAATCTGGACTTTTCACTCAGTACAACATTCAGAAAAAGCCAATGACTGTGAAAGAGTTCAGAAGACTTGCAAATAGTGATAAGTATGTAAAAGTGGTATTAATTGTGTTTTGCTGGTTATTGCAACTTAAAAGAAACCTACCACTGCTTGCATGATGAAATCATGCAAGCAGACCACCCGGTAGGCTATTTAATACTGACGCCTGCACATACTTTAGTTAGGCACGGCGATGTAGTGTTACGCTAGCAGTGTAACACTACTACATCTGTTGTAGCACTAGGAACTGCTAACCTTAGTAAGCAGCTCCTACTGCCATTTTTACAGGTGACCGGTCCTCTTTAAGATGGTTTTACGTTTTAAGACCAGAATGCAAACTGTAAGATGCCCAAATGTTTTATCTGTAATGTATGGGATGAAGGGTAAGGCGTATTTGCAGTATTGCAAGAGTTTCTGTTGTTTTTAAAATGTGTTCTTCTGTTTAGCTGCGATTACTTTATTACTAAAGGTGGTGTCTCACTGATCTGTTATTACAGATACTGCACTCCAAGGTACATGGATTATGAAGATTTAGAAAGGAAATATTGGAAGAATTTAACTTTTGTTGCTCCAATCTATGGTGCTGATGTCAATGGAAGCCTTTATGATGAAGTAAGTTGGTTGATCTATCAAAAACAGAAATTTGTAATCCTTCAGTTTTAACTGGTTAAGGACCGGGCCCTTTCCTGTTTTTTCATGTCCATTTTTCACTCCCCACCTTCAAAGATCTATAACTTTTTTATTTTTACACGTAAAGAGCTGTGTGACGGCTTGTTTTCTGCGTAACAAATTACACTTCATAATGATGGTATTAAATATTCAATGCCATGTACTCGGAAGCGGGAAAAGAATTCCAAATGCAATGAAAATGGTGAAAAAACACATTTGCGCCATTTTCTTGTGGGCTTGGATATTACGTCTTTCACTGAGCGCCCCAAATGACATGTCTACTTTATTCTTTGGGTCGGTACGATTAAGGGGATACCAAATTTGTATAGGTTTTATAATGTTTTCATACATTTACAAAAATTTAAACCTCCTGTACAAAAAATTTTTTTTGATTTTGCCAACTTCTGGCGCTAATAACTTTTTTATACTTTGGTGTACGGAGCTGTGCGTGGTGTCATTTTTTGCGAAATTTGATAATATTTTCAATGATATCATTTTTAGGACTGTACGACCTTTTGATCACTTTTTATAGATTTTTTTAGATTTTTCAAAATGGCAAAAAAGTGCCATTTTCGACTTTGGGCGCTATTTTCCGTTACGGGGTTAAACTCATTGAAAAACCGTTATCATATTTTGATAGATCGGGCATTTTCGGACGCGTCGATACCTGATGTGTTTATGATTTTTACTGTTTATTTATATTTATGTCAGTTCTAGGAAAGGGGGGTGATTTAAAATTTTAGGTTTTTTTATTATAATTTTTTTTTTTTTTTACCTTTTTTTTATTTTTATTTATACTATTTTTCAGACTCCCTAGGGTACTTTAACCCTAGGTTGTCTGATCGATCCTATCATATACTGCCATACTACAGTATGGCAGTATATGGGGATTTTCTTCCTCATTCATTACAATGTGCTATCAGCACATTGTAATGAAGGGGTTAAAACGAAATAGCCTCGGGTCTTCGGAAGACCCGAGGCTACCATGGAGACGGATCGCCGCCCCCCGATGACGTCATGGGGAGCGGCGATCCCAGGTAAGATGGCGGCGCCCACGCGCCGCTATCTGTTTGAGGCTGCCGGCAGCTTTGCCGGCAGCCCACGCTGTAAAAACACCCGCGATCAGTGCTAGCACCGATCGCGGATGTTACCGGTAAGCCTTTGCTGCAATATGCAGCAAAGACTTACCGGCTATGGAGAGGGCTCAGCCCGTGAGCCCTCTCCATGCAGCGCGACGCGACCGCCGCCGTGAATACCGCCGGTTAAATTAACACTGTAAATGTGGTTCTATCGTCATCCAAGGTGTAGCTGAACTTTAGATGACACTCTGAAGGTGCATCCTGATGAAGACAACTTTTCCCTCCACTTCAAAGCCTAATGTAGCACCCAGATTTTATCTTGGACTTGCCACTTGGGCAACCACTGTTGGGACTATTTTATGGATAAGTTATCTTTGTTGGCAAAACCCATTAATTTGATTAAATAGAATACTGAGGGGAAAAAAATATTAATTTGCATAAGACCTTAATCTGTGGACATGGTGGTATTTTTTTCATTGATGTCCACTGACCCTCACAAGTCAGGGCTTGTTCACATACACTTTTTTTTTTTTTTTTTTCCTTTTTTACTGTCAGGAACCAGCAACTGTAAAACTAAAACTATTTTTTTGGGATGTGAAAAAAACTAAAAAGCACCACAGACGCATAGATGGCAATAGGCTCCCAGCGGCGGTACACATTTGTGTGCATGTAACCTAACACAGTACAAGCCTACCACGTGCAGATGAAAAGCTGTCTCCTTTCTAGGGCCAGGTTTCATCAGTGGATTAACAGTGTGTGTTCAGTGATGTACACAGGGGAGTAAGGCTAAATTATGCTGATTGCTGAAGAATGGGGCTTCTCAACAAGCTGTTCTCAAGATCTTAGTTTTGTGGTTTTCATAACTCTTCACCTTTCAACCAATTGCATAATTAATAGATTGTAAGCTCTTGCAAGCAGGGCCCTCACTCCTTTTGTTTTATATGACCATGTTATAACTCTGTAATTTCTTATTTTGTCTATTTGTTTATGTACCCCATGATTTGTACAGTGCTGCAAAATATGGTGATATATAAAGATTTATTTTTATATAGCTTTGCGTTTAAGTGTGGGTGTATTTGGGCAGCTGGAGTCTCTTTTAATTTGGAATCCCCTTCTTCCCTTCCACCAATTCAAAAGAAATTGACCCCCTGAAGTTTACATGTAGATAATCTCATACTAGCCAAGGGGATTTTTTTTTAAATTATTCATACATGTATACAGTACAGACACACAGACGCCTCCCCAAAGAAAAAAGGTTTATGGACCCTAATATAAACTAGGGTCTTTGCCTACGAGCGACTAGTGTTTGCTAAATTTCTATGTAGCTTCTATTTCCTGTCAGTACCCTGCCCCTTTCTGTTTAGAGGCGGGTGCTGGCGTCCTACTACTTACAGTCACCTGATACAGCAGTAGATTCATTGAACAATGCTACTGTAGCAACAAAGATCAGCATATAACTCCTAAATTTTTTTTTTTTTCCATGGTTTTTACATTTTAGTTTTTCATTCCCTTCTTTCCACAAGCCATATTATTTTCTTTTCTTCAGTGTACAGAGCTGTATAAGGGGTTGTTATTTGCGTAACAAGTTGTTGATCCCCTTTTATTCTTTGGGCCAGTATGATCACGGAGATGCCAATTTTTTTTTTTCCACACCATTAAAAACCCTGCAGTAAAAAAGACCCAATTATGCTGCCCTATTCTCGCACCTGTTACTTTTCGTAGTTTGGTATATGGAGTTGGTAAAGGTGCTATTCTTTGTGGTATGGGAGAACTTTTTCAATTATTCCCTTTGGATAACTGAACCACCTAACAGGTTAACTTCCACAATTGATGCCAGTTAGCTGCTGTGATCGCTGCTAGTACTGTTATTAAACGGCGGACTCCTGCCCTCAGAATGCTCCCTTGACAACAACCAGCCCCATTATTTATGGGGACTGGTCTTCAAGTGGTTAAACATATTTATTTGAGCGTCATTAAATCTAATTCATAGGGCCAGCTTCACCCTTAACCATAGCTGTACACTTTGCGAGATACACTCTTAAATGCTAGAAGAGTCTATGTGGGAAAAGGAGTAAAAGCCACTCCCAATAGTGGTGGAACAATGAATTAGTCATTTTGATATCAAACTTGCCTGGACATTTGCTCTTTGGGGACCAAGTTTTACCTTGTGAGTGCTGTATTGAGATTTCACATGATGATACTGCTTGGCTTAGAAAGCAAATGGCGATAGTAAACCCTGTTACATACTTTTGTTAAAGGAAACCTACCATTTTAGAATAGCAGGGGTAAGCTGTAAGTACCGAGCACCAGCTCAGGGTGAGCTGGTGCCGGTACTTACTTTCGTTAGTGTTATAAACCGCGGTATCGCGGTTTTAATACTTTTTAAACTTTAGAGCAGGAGAGGCTTCGGCGCTGCGCGCACAACATCTCCGCTATTTCCTATGTAGGTGCGCGCACGATCGTGCGCACGCAGCGCCGAAGCCAGTTCTGGTCTACAGTTTAAAAAGTGTTTAAAACCGCGATACCGCGGTTTATAACACTAGCGAAAGTAAGTACCGGCACCAGCTCATCCTGAGCTGGTGCTCGGTACTTACAGCTTACCCCTGCCATTCTAAATGGTAGGTTTCCTTTAAATAAATAAAAATATTCATGTCTCCTTTTCTCCTTCTCTCCCCCCGCCTTTCTTCCTTATGTAAGTTTATGTAAAGGGCTCACGGTCTGACCCTCTACATACACGGTGGGTGTTTGCTACATATTGCAGCAAACTCCCACTAGTAACACCTGCGTTCCCTGGCAATGGCGCGTGGGAGCCATCTTGGCATTGATCGCCGCTCCCTGTGACTTCAGGGAGCGACAATCTGTTGCTATGACCGCCTCGGGTCTCTGTAAGCTGTATAGCCTCTCATCATTAGTTACAATGTGCCAGTTGCACATTGTAATACATTATCAGTAAAATCCCTGTATATTGCCATACTGTAGTATGATCCTACCATATGTTGCCACTCAGACACCCCAGGGTTAATGTACCCTAAGGGGTCTGAAAATGGCCAAAAAAAAATAATCCCCCCCCCCTTTTCCCTAGAACTGGTATAAATACAAATAAATAAGAGTACAGGCAGTCCCCGGGTTACGTACAAGATAGGGTCCGGAGGTTTGTTCTTACGTTGAATTTGTATGTGAGTCGAAACTGTATATTTTATAATCCAGATCCAGACAAAAAAAAATTTGGCCCCAGTGACAATTGGAGTTTAAACATTTTTTGCTGTAATGGGACCAAGGATTATCAATAAAGCTTCATTACAGACCCCTTACAGCTCATTATTGCAATCTGGGACTATAGTAAAGCATCCAGAGGTCAGAGGGGTCTGTCTGTAACTATGGGTTGTCTGTAAGTCAAGTGTCCTTAAGTAGGGGACTGCCTGTAAAATCATTATGTTGGGTATCGGTGTTTTATGCCTTAACAAAAAATAGTGCCCAAAGGCGAAAATGCCATTTAGCAACACACAAAACAAATGTAATAAAAGGTGATCAAAAGGCTGTGCCATCCTCAAAATGGAAGCAATGAAACATCATTCCAGTGCACAGCTGTGTGTGGCATTTTTGGGGGGGACAGGAAGTATGAAAAAGTTATTAGCACAAGAAAATGAAGATGATGATTTTTTTTTTTTTTGTACAGGAGATTTTAATTTTTAAAAGTATGTAAAAACATTACACATTTAGTATCCCCCATGATCGTGCCAACCCAAAAAAATAAAGGAAAGCTGTCCTTCTGGGGGTGCACAGTAAAAGCCAAGCCCACAAGAAAATGGTACAAATGTGTTTTTCCCACCAATTTCACTGCATTTGGAATTATTTTTCCTGCTTCCCAGTACAGGGCATGAAATATTTAATACCATCACTATGAAGTGCAATCTGTCACACAGCCCTTTACATTGAAAAAATAGTTATACACTTTTGAAAGTTGGGAGTGAAAAATGGAAATGCAAAAACAGAAAAGGGCCTGGTCTTTAAGGGGTTTAAATGTTTTTTTTTTTATTATTATTAACAGTGGCCATTGATTCCCCTATATAGAGTATACAGTGCCTCCTGGCATTTACACTAGCAGTTTTTGTCTAGTGACCAGTAGAGTAAACTGGGTGATATGTTTTCTTTGTCCTGACTGTCTAGGGTCGGGCTTAGTGTTGAATACTATCGAGGTTGGAACAGGAAATATTGGTTGTGGGTTATGGTATCTTACACCGACAAGAGGAATTTAATGGAAGAGGAGCATTTTTATGGCTGTTTGCCTTCCTTAGGTATATTTTGATTTCTTCCCCAAGGTGGCTCTCTTGAATATTTATTGAATTTCATCTGAAGACCCTCTCGAGGGATGCTTTTCTCTTTTCGTTTTATATTAGGTGCACAGATATCTGCATAAAAAATATCATTCTTGAGCAACACCTATTTTTGAATTTTTCATTTTCTAAACATTTTATCTAAATGCAGAAGCCATAGACTGTAAGAAATCACAGTTGGTGGGTGTGTGTATATAGATAGATAGATGGATATAGACAATGAAAATATACACTTGTTGGCTTCATCAGTTTGATGTGAAAATACATCTCCTTATGAAATAAGACACAGGCAGTCGTGGATGCCAACACTTCTATTTTATATGGTTCTGTTGCAAGACTGCAATAGAGAACTTAAATTTTCCTTTTCATGTGAGCCTTAGTCTCCTTGTTCTTGGCTTTCTGTAAACACTGGTAAAAAATGAAAGTTGAAAGATGTACTTAACTGCCAAATGTATTATACACTTTTTTTCACATTTGTACACAATAAAGTCCACTTTAACTTTTCAAATTTTTGGTCAATTCGCCTGTGAGAGGGCTTATTTTTTGTGAAAAGATCTATAGATTTTATGAACCTCAGTTATGTACAAATAGTTTTTTTTTTTTTTTTTTTTTTATCAAGATTGATATTTTTGTGTTGGATAAAAAAAAAAAAATCTGTAAAACTGGTTAGACGAAAGTTTTTACCTTTCTGTATGCAGAGCTATGACCCTAGTCCCAGGATTTCCCACCACCCTCGGGAAACTTCTACATCATTTATCGATTTCAAATTAAAAACAGTTACCAGTTGGCAACGTGTACACTATTTGGGACAAAAAGTAAAACTCGGTAATTACCTTGACCCCGCCCGCTCTATTACATGTGAAGCCTAGGAATTGCAGGAAGTCCTGGAGAGTAAGTATATAAATTTATTCTTTTTATATACTCGTGTATAAGCATTGTCTTTTTTTTAGCCAAAAAAACTGTGCTGAGAATTCGCTGCTTATACTAGAATATATACGGTACTTCATTAATGAGAGAATTTTTTTTTTTTTTTTCCCCCACTACCCTTTCTTTCTGCTTTAGCCCCTTAACGTTGAGGCCCTTCTTTCATTTTTGCATTTCCAATTTTTTTATTTTTTTTATTTTCTTATACATTTTTGAAGGTGTGGAGTAAAACACTTTAAATTTTTTCCATGTAAAAGTTGTATGAAGGCTTGTTTTCTGCACTTCATAGTGACTGTATTTTATATTACATGCCATGTGCTGGAAAAAAGGGTAAATTGTGGAAAAAAAAAAACAAAAAGAAAAACACATTTTCATCTTTTTATTGTGTTGATGTGATCACGGGATACCAATTTTTTTTTTGTTTTATAATGTTTTCATTAATTTGTAAAAATTTAAAACCTGTGCAAAATAAATATTTCATTTTGCCGTTTTCTAAAGCTAATAACTTTTTTTCATACTACTTCGGTATAGGGAGCTATTTGTGGTATCATTTTTTTGTGACTTTAGATGACATTTTCAATGCTACCATTTTAAGGACTGTAATGTGCAAATTGCACATTGTAATGAATGGTTAAAACCAGACAGCCTCGCGTCTTCATATGATCCAAGACTGTCATGAAAACCGATTGCTGTCCCCTGAGTACCTCACAGGGCATGGCCGCTCGTTAATGGACACTGCGCCAGAAGCTGTGGGTGTCGGCTGTACGTTATAGCCGACACCCGCCTCTAACACACGTGATCAGAGATTCTTCCAATTGCGGGTGTTAATCCCTTACACGTCACGGTGATCAAAAAGAAAGTTGTGTGCCAAAATTGTACCACTGCAAAGGACAACTTAATATAAAAAAAATAATAAGCCCTAAACCAGCTCTGTCAACCCAAAAATATTAAAGTTATCTCCGTTAAGATGGCGATACAAAAGCAAATTATCTTTTATATTTGTTTTTTCCAGTAAAATTGTAAAAATATATTAAAACAATATAAATGAGGTATCACTATAATCGTAGTAATCTATAAAGATAATATAGTATTTTTAAAGGAAACCTACCACTTAGAATGGCAGAGGTAAGCTGTAAGTACCAAGAGCTGGTGCCGGTACTTGCTTTCGTTAGTGTTATAAACCACGGTATCGCGGTTTTAACACTTTTTAAACTTTAGAGCAGAAGGGGCTTCGGCGCTGCGCGCGACATCTCCGCTATTTCCTATGTAGGCGCGTGCACGATCGTGCGCACGCAGCGCTGAAGCCTCCTCTGCTCTAAAGTTTAAAAAGTGTTAAAACCGCGATACCGCGGTTTATAACACTAGCGAAAGTAAGTACCGGCACCAGCTCACCCTGAGCTGGTGCTCGGTACTTGCTGCTTTACCACTACCATTTAACTGGTAGGTTTCCTTTAATATACTGTGTATGACCCCCAAAATATAAAAAAAAAAAAAAATTGACAATTTTTCTTTTTCTCCATACATTCAAGAGTTAATAAAATCTTATCAAAAAGCTAATGACCCACTTAAATGAAGTATTTGTAAAGGGCATCTCGTGTCGCAAAAAATAAGCCCTTATATGTCCAAATTGCCAAAAAAAATAAAGATTTGTATATTTGTAAAGGGACAATGCTTAATCTGCTGTGAATGGCACAGCTTCCCTTCAATTCCCTTGTGCATGCTCATACAGCAGGTTACCACCACATATGAGGTATTGTTATACTCTGGAAAGATTGGGGATCAAACTTTGTGTTTGGTATTTTGGTGTGTTTTGGTATTTTTATCCACTGAGAATTTGTAGATTTTATGAAAAACACATTAATTTAGCCAAAAACATTTTAATTTTAAAATTGCATCCGATTTTGTTTTAACCCCTATAAAACAATTACAGGCGGTCCCCTACTTAAGAACACTCGACTTACATACGACCCTTAGTTACAAACGGACCTCTGGATATTGGTAATTTATTGTACTTTAGTCCTAGGCTACAATAAACAGCTATAACAGTTATCACAGATGTCTGCAATGACGCTTTATTGTTATTCCTGGTTCATATGACAAACCAACATTTTTAAAATCCAATTGTCACAGAGACCAAAAAAGTTCTGGCTGGGATTACAATGATAAAATATACAGTTCCGACTTGCATACAATTTCAACTTAAGAACAAAACTACAGACCCAATCTTGTATGTAACCCGGGGACTGCCTGTACCTTTTCACCAAATATCTGATTTTCTCATAAATGCAAAACATATCACCAAATTTTTTCAACTAACATGAAGTAAAAAGTGTCACGAGAAAACAATTTCAAAATCACTTGGATATGTTAAAGCGTTCCAAAGTTATAACCACTTCTAGTGACACATGTCAGATTTGAAAATTTGGGCTGTGTCAGGAAGATGAAAAGTGGCTTCAGGGTTAAGGGGTTAAAGACTATTTACCATCAATATAAATCATTCTAATCCTGGGGCAGTTGCTCTTATTATTCATAGCCTCCTTCCTTCTAAAATCAACTTTCAGAATTATGCTAATGAACCTGACTGAGAGAACATTTGAGTTAATAAAGAAACAAAAGAAGAAGAAAAATGTGCAACTGGCGTAACCTTAAGCACTGGTTAATTTAGTTAAAATATTCAAAAGGAGCCTTTACATCTTTCGTAAATCAAGCTCTTCAAGAGTATCTGTAAATGTTTTTTTTTTTTTTTTTGTATTTCGCAAATCAATAGCTCTTGGGATGTAAAACAACTTTGCTTATTATCTTTATCACCTATATGCAGTAGTTTTCGTGCTATAGCCCTCAGATTACCTTAGTGATGCAGTGGCTGCCTCCTCTCCATGTGCTGAAAATCCCTGGAATCCGTCAGAGAAACAAGGTGTAAACAAACTAGGGATTCATGGCCGTGGAGGAGCTGCTGCTCCTTGCTCACAGGGGGAAGAGGTCATGTAACGGTCATGCAGCAGAGCAGGATGTTTATACACGTGTCTCCTGCAAGGGATGGTGAGGTACAAGATCTCCCTGTTCCCTCCCTCCATCTCAGTCTGTGATTCTACAGAAGTTTCTCTGTCTTACTCTGCTCCTCTCCCACACCTTGTCATCATTTATTAAAGGGGTGTTCCATGGCCCAGAAATAACAAAGTAAAACTAAAGAGGTTGTTCCAACGTTTCAGCTTTTTGTGGATAGGAAACCACAACAACCAGTGCTGCATGGCACTATCGCCTCGGTCCAGATAAGCTATTTAAACCCTAAGTGCTCACACAACATTGGCTACAGACTGCATAATATTAATGATTTCTACCACTTTTACATGTTCCCTGCTCCTCGATGTGAAGGAAACTGCCAGGCTGTCAAGGTATACATCCTGTATGTGCGCTGTGCAGTGTTCACTGGATTTACTTGCGGGAAACTAAATGGATTTAATGTTAAATTACTTTGAGAACACAAGGCATCATGGGATCTGTGGGCAAGCTAGCTGACCTCAGCCTGAGGGCATAGATTGACAGACATTAGTCTCTGCCCACTTCACCTCTAGTGAGGAATATTTTTGTCAAACACTTTCAGAACAGAAAATGCCATAACTATGGAAAGAAAGGGGGTGAGCAGCACAAATTAGGCATCACTGTTTTTTTTCAAAGGGCAAATCACATATAGGGATTTTAGCAAATTATTATAGCTTTACAGTTGAGCTTTATATCGGGAACAGAGGATCGGCAGTGGAATAACTTCATTATTTAACTTTTTTTTTTTTTTTTTTTTTTTTCTTCAGGATATTGATGAGTGGAATATTTCACGTCTAAACACCATTCTGGATGTTGTTGGAGAAGAATGTGGTATTTCAATTGAAGGTGTCAATACACCTTATCTGTATTTTGGAATGTGGAAAACAACTTTTGCCTGGCATACGGAAGACATGGATCTTTACAGTATAAACTACCTCCACTTTGGTGAACCAAAATCGTGGTAAGATCTTTAATTTTAATTTTCTTGATTTATAGTTTAGTTTATATACACACATACAAACTTGATAGCTAAGCAAAATTGATTATAGTGTTGTGTAGTATAGATGCTAGTATGTCATTTTCTCATCCTTGAAAATCTGGTATTTGAAAGTCTTTCTTTATTGGTGTAGCTTTCTACATGTACATGCATGCAGTCTGCAAAAGCCAGTTGGATTCATCAGAACCAGATATTTGAATTTTACATGACTGTTATTCCTTACCCAATTCTTTTCATAGAGCGTGGAATGCAGTACCCTTGGTATCTGTGCTGTCAGCATAGTCTGTTCCCATCACCTCATTGCAGAGCAATAAAATGTTGGAAAGTATAAAGTAAATATACCTGTACCTCTATCAAGTAGTGTTAATTTAACTTGTCTAATTTGTACTGTGTGCGAGACTTTTTTTTTTTTGTTACTTTCTCACCTCAAAAAAATGTACAGGCAGTCCCCGGGTTACATACAAGATAGGGTCCGGAGGTTTGTTCTTAAGTTGAATTTGTATGTAAGTCGAAACTGTATATTTTATAATTTAAGTTCTAGACAAATTTTTTTTCTTTTGCCCCAGTGACAATTGGAGTTTCAAAATTTTTGCTGTAATTGGACCAAGAATTATCAATAAAGCCTCATTACAGACACCTTACAGCTGATCAGTGCAGTCTAGGACTATAGTAATAGCATCCAGAGAGCTTCACCAGAGGTCACAGTGGGCAGAGGGGTCCGTCTGTAACTATGGGTTGTCTGTAAGTCGGGTGTCCTTAAGTAGGGGACCGCCTGTAGTTAAAAGCGAATAAAGTGTATATGTATCTCAATATTATACATATGAAACAAACCCCGCAAAATACAAAACTCTGTGAATTGAAGAATAAAAAGTTTTGGTTCTGAAAATGTGGTAATAATTTTTAGGACACCACCTCACTTCATATGGAGACATATGGGCTGCTACACAGATTCAGGGGCACTTTGAATTTTCTTTCTAGCCCCCATGGATGCAGATATATCACTACTTGTATCTGACCATTCTAATCTTTGTTCTGTCACAGAGGAGCTGGGGACATGTATGATTATCTTCTCCTATACTGTATAATCTGTGGCAGGAAATGTCAGAGAAGCTGCTGTGAACAGTGGTGAGCTGTGATTTCTCTAAGCTCATCTAGAGGCTATATTCACACATTCCGGTAATATTCTAGTGACCTTGTGTTTGCAAATGTGATGTTACCGCAAACGCAATTTAAATGCATGTTTACGTGGAGTTTGCGTTGCATTCACATTTTATGTGGGGTTTGTGCTGCATTTAGGTTGCTTTTGCTTTTAACCCTTTCAGGACCTGGCCCCTTTTTTTTTTTTTTTTTTTTTTTTTTTCATTTTTTACTCCCCATGATCAAAAATCCATAACTTTTTTATTTTTCCATGTACAGAGCTGTGTGACGGCTTATTTTCTGCGTAATAAATTGCACTTCATAGAGATGGTATTGAATATTCCATGCCGTGTACTAGGAAGCGGGAAAAAAATTCCAAATGCAGTGAAATTGGTAAAAAAACGCATTTGGGCCGCCTTCTTGTGGGCTTGGATCTTACGGATTTCACTGTGCGCCCCAACTGACATGTCTACTTTATTCTTTGGGTCGGTACGATTACGGGGATACCAAATTTGTATAGGTTTTATAATGTTTTCATACATTTAAAAAAATTAAAACCTCCTGTAAAAAAATTTTTTTTGGGATTTTGCCATCTTCTGGCGCTAATAACTTTTTTATACTTTAGTGTACTGAGCTGTGGGTGGTGTCGTTTTTTGCGGATTTTGATGACGTTTACAATGTTAATTTTAGGACTGTACGACCTTGTGATCACTTTTTATAGAATTTTTTAATTTTTTTAAATGACAAAAAAAGTGCCATTTTCGAATTTGGGCGCGATTTTCCGTTACGGGATTAAACGCAGTGAAAAACCGTTATCATATTTTGATCGGGCATTTTCGGACGCGGCGATACCTAATGTGTTTATGATTTTTACTGTTTATTTATATTTATATCAGTTCTAGGGAAAGGGGGGTGATTTGAGTTTTTAGGGTTTTTTATTATAATTTTTTTTTTTCTAACTTTTTTTTATTTTTAGTACTTTTCAGACTCCCTAGGGTACTTTAACCCTAGGGGGTCTGCACGATCCTATCATATACTGCCATACTACAGTATGGCAGTATATGGGGATTTTACTCCTCATACATTACAATGTGCTGATAGCACATTGTAATGCATGGGTTAACCAGAAGTAGCCTCGGGTCTTCGCGAGACCCGAGGTTACCATGGCGACGGATCGCCGCTCCCCGATGACGTCACTGGGAGCGGCGATCCTCGAAAAGATGGCGGCGCCCACGCGCCGCCATGCTTTTGAAGCTGCCGGCAGCATTGCCGGCGGCGATCGAGGTGAAAACACCCGATATGCAGCAAAGACTTACCGGCTATGGAGAGGGCTCAGCGCGTGAGCCCTCTCCATGCACCCGCGGCCGACCCGTGACGTGCTATTACGTCACGGGTCGTGAAAGGGTTAATATGGTGTTTGCATCCCGTTAGCAACACAATTTGTAAATGCAATGAAAATGCAATTAACTGAATATTGGCAGAATATTGACTGTGTATGGACACAGCATCTAGATGAGCATAGAGAGATCGCACACTGTCTGCTGCAGATTGGACAGTATGAGAGTAGGTTAGCATATCTTGCACCTCCAGCCCCAACTCTTTTGTGACAGAACTCCAATTAGAATGGTCAGATAATGGGACTGATATCTCTGCAAACCTAGGGGCTAGAAAGAAAATTCAAAGTGCCCCTGAATTTGTGTAACCCCTACTCAATAGAATGTTACTCTCATCCATGTGTGAGGTGGTAAAACTCCTCTTAATGATTCTTTTTTACTTTGCAAAACCTTACTTTATTGGGCATCACTACAACTGTACTAATCCATAAAATATAGGTACTGTTATTTTGCTGCAAGGTACAACCTGTGTGCTGGCAGACAAGTAAAATTTAGGGGCAGAGTGGTGCCCTAGGCAGGCACCTATCTTTGCCTACTCCTTGACCTGGTCCTGAGTGTCATAACCAATAAGTGTCCATTCTGTTAAAGGAGTTATACCATCAAAATCCAGCATGATAAACCAGGGACACTTACTCATAGCTCTCCACATGACAGCTGCCATTAAAGTGTAACCGTAATTCTGAGCAAAAATAAAATCCATATTTCTGCTCCAGGTGTCCCTGGGAATTCCTCAAAGTATTCTGCGCCTCTCTTTATTTAGTACCTTTTCCATTGCGTCCCCCATGACGGCCCCACTTGGAGGATGACCCCTTGACCTCTGCAGGTACAGGAAGCAGAGAAGTTAAATACCCACCCCCTGCATCTACAGTCCAGTGTCTTCCTGTCCCTACACAGGGCAGGTTGTAGAGAAAATCTCTCCTCCGATCCTTCCATCCAAGAGGGACAGTGAGAGGGGAGCATGTGTGGCGCGGGAATCCTCCTCTTACTCCTCCGGTCCAGGACAGCGATCAGTGCATACGACCCTTCCCTTGTCGGCATTTTGGGCCGGTAGATCCAGCTCTGTCCGCGACCCTGTGAGGTTAACGACACCCGGACTTCAACAAAATGGCGGCGGGTTGCCTGACGCGGCCGCCAGTGACAACTTACGGTGGCGCACCGGAAGTAAGGTAATCGGGCGCAGAGTCCAGAAACGGGCGCGTGGAGCGGTAAGATTTAAATGTAGCGGGGATGCACAGTGATCTGAGGTCTAATGCATTCGGTGAACTCAGCGTTTGTGATCCTTAGCAGTGGTAAGGTATCTATACAATGGCGCTCCCTGTACAATGAATTGTGATGGCTAGTTTGTTTAAAGCAACGCTGTATATCTTCCAGGCTTAACATATCGGGCCATCTTTATTGCCTTACCTCGCGAGGTTGTGTGCCAAAGGCAAGTATGTACCTCCTGCGTATATATATCAGATATTGGACACATGCGCATATATATATATATATATATATATATATAATAATATATTAGTGTATACATAGGTGCTGTGTATAACCATTGGAAGTATTGAATCCTGCGCTATGGAGGCTATGTCTATAGATCCCCCGCCTATAGCTCTTGTGAGTGGTTTCGGGGTGTCTATGTGTTACTGTGGGTTGTATCCTAACATACACAAGTTCTTATGTTACTATTTAATAGTAATACTATTCTCCTCCTCTGTTGGTAGGAACCGAAAGAGAAGGAGAAACCTAGAGAACCGAAGGATTTGCCTCCAAAAGATGCAGGAAAAAGAAAATGACCTCCCGCCGATGCAATGTTTGCTTTAACAAGTTATCTAATGACTATAAGAAAGCCATCTGCAAAGATTGTATTGATAGCCTCTTAAAAGAGGAGAAAACCTCATTTATGGACGAAATGAGAACCTTTATTAAGGGGGAGGTTTAATGTTCATTAATCCTCATCTTTAGCTAATCTTTTGTCTCAGGAGCCTTTATCAAAAAGGCAAACGGTAGAATACCAATCAGAGTCCGAAGCTGAGTCAGTCAAGGATTCATTAGATTTAGACTCTATTCCATTCACATCTGCTGTTAAGATGGAATCCCGATATTTGGTTCATGTCGGAAGACCTTGAACCACTATTGAAAGCCATGAGAGACACGCTTAAAGGAAACCTACCATTTCAAATGGTAGGTTTAATCTGTAAACACCGAGCACCAGCTCAGGGTGAGCTGGTGCCGGTGCTTAGTTTCGTTAGTGTTAAAACCGCGGTATCGCGGTTTTAACACTTTTTAAACTTTATAGCATAAACTGCTTCGGCGCTGCGGCCGAAGCGGCTTCTGCTATAAAGTTTAAAAAGTGTTAAAACCGCGATACCGCGGTTTTAACACTAACGAAACTAAGCACCGGCACCAGCTCACCCTGAGCTGGTGCTCGGTGTTTACAGCTTAAACCTGCCATTTGAAATGGTAGGTTTCCTTTAAGATTGAAGAAGCCAAAATCGATCCAGGGCGAGCTTTTTGGGATTCTTAAAGCAAAAAAGAGACGGGTCTTTCCGATCAATAAAACCCTGAAGGATCTAATCCTTGAGGAATGGAGAGATCCAGAAAACAGAATATCTCTATCAAGAGAGTTTAAAAATCGTCTATCCTTTGATGAGGAGGAATCGAAAATCTGGAATTCCTTTCCAAAAGGGGATATCCCAGTAACAAAGATTGCAAAAGAGACTGATCTTCCCTTTGAAGATGCTATCCTACTAAAGCAGGGGTCAGGAACCTTTTTGGCTGAGAGAGCCATGAACGCCACATATTTTAAAATGTTATTCTGTAAGAGCCATACAATATGCACATACCCCAAGTAGATAGGTAGTCCTAGTATCACGGGTGCCCCTGTGATCTACGCCTCGGATCGCAGGCACACCTGAGCCCCTCTACATGGCGGCTCCCCTTTCCGAGCTCACTCAACTCGCCACTTTCCAGCTCCCATCCCGCACTCGCTGGCAGTTTAAAAGGGCCAGTGCGCCACTGATTGGTGCTTCCCACTTCCCGGGTTCCTCTAAAGACCAACAGCTCCCAGCATTCCCTGCCGGATCTTAGTGCTTCATGCCTATGAGGAAGCTTTCCACATTGTTTTCTTCCCAAGTGTTGACCTCCCGTTGTGACCCCGGACCTGCTCCTTCGCTGCCAGCCCTGATCTCTTGCTCCATCCCCGACCTTGCGTCATTGCCGCCTGCCTTGACCATCTGCCTGTTCTTGACCAAGAGACTGCCTAGTGATCCTTTACCTCGACCTTGGCTGCCATCGTGGACAAGTTGCGCCTGTGAAACGACCTGGTGGTACCACACTGCAACAAGACCATCCTGCTTTGCGGCGGGCTTTGGTGAAGACCGGGTGCCACTTAGATTCTGGTCCCAGGTGTCTGCTTACAACATTGTCCGCGGTGGTCCAGGGGGTTCACTACTCCACATCCTGACTTCTTCCACATGCATCCCAGTAGATATTTAGTGACAGCATAAGAAAAAGAATATTCACTTACCAGCGCTCCCTGCAGGCAGCTCCTCATCGCTCCGACGGTCTTCTCTTTAACCCAGGCTTAGACGATGGTGGTGATGGCACTTGGGTTGTACAAAGGACGTAGGCAGCGGTAACATCGCTACCTGTGTCCAGTGATCAGTCTAAGAGACACACAGCAGCCATCACTATTTATTAAAGATCTGTCTGAGAGCCAGATGCAGCCAACAAAAGAGCCATATCTGGCTCCCGAGCCATAGGTTCCCTACCCCTGTACTAAAGGATCCCATGGACCGAAAAGCAGATAGTCTGTTGAAGAAAACATGGGAATCGGCCATGTGGAATCTGAAGTCTAATATCGCCACAACATCGGTGTCTCGTACTCTGTTTTTCTGGTTGTCTGAACTAGAAAACCATATCAAGGATGGTACTCCAAGAGAAATTCTCCTAGAAACCACGCCCATACTAAAGTCAGCAGCTGCCTTTGTCGCGGATGCTTCAGCAGAGGGTATAAGATTCAGCGCAAAAGAAGGGGCACTTTCCAATTCAGCAAATCTAAATTATGTGGCCTTCCCTTTCAAGGAGAGTACCTCTTCGGACACGAGTTGGACGCCATCCTTGAAAAGGCAGCTGATAGGAAAAAAGGCTTTCCTAAAGCAAAAGTGGGTCAGAAGAAACAGCCTTTTTGGGACCTGAAAGAGAAGAAAATCCCTTAGAGTGAAAGGAAAGCAGGGGAAATGGAGGTACCCCAAAGGTGGGAGAAGAAGGGGCTTTCCTCCTTAGCTCCAGCAACACCACCCCATCATTCAGAAAATGACGCTAGAGTGGGGGGAAGACTCTTAAAGTTTTACCAGCCGTGGGCAAACCTCACACGGAACCCCTGGATTCTAACACTGCTAGAAGACGGTTACAGACTGGAGATAACGTCTCTTCCTCCCCCCAAATTTTTTCTTACCAGACAGCCATCACCAGAACTTACCCTTCAGCTATGGACAGAAATACAGAAATTACTAGACCTAGATGTCTTCATTCCTGTTCCAGTCTCGCAGATAGGAGAAGGTCATTACTCCCCATTATTCTTAATAAAAAAAAAAACCCCAACGGTTCTTTCAGGATGATATGCAACCTGAAAGGTCTAAATCGGTACATCCTATACAGGAAATTCAAAATGGAGACACTAAGTTCAGCAATTACGCAGATTCCTCTGGGGGCATTCATTTGTACGATCAACTTACAGGATGCCTACTATCATGTACCAATATACAAAACGTCCCAGAAGTTCCTCAGAATTGCGGTTCTCAACCCAGAAGGTCGGATACACCACTTCCAGTACAAGGCGCTGCCCTTCGGAATATCATCAGCTCCGAGGACGTTTTCAAAAATTATTATTGAAGTGGTGGCCTTCTTAAGAACAAGGAAGATGGTCATAATTCCGTATTTAGTCGATCTGTTGATTGTAGCTGGATCCGAACAATAGCTAATCCGACACAGGGATTTTACGATTACCATCCTCAGACAACTAGGCTGGATCACAAATTGGAAAAAGTCAAACCTGGAACCCAGCAGGATCACTACATTTTTGGGCGTCTCTCTGAACTCATCACTCCAAATGTCCTTCCTCCCACAGGAGAAAAGGTTGTAAATTGTTCAGGAAGTGGAATTATTCCAGAAGAAACGCGATTGTTCCATAAGAAAGGTAATGAGGCTATTCGGACAACTGACAGCATGTATCCAAGCAGTGCAGTGGAGTCGAGCCCATACTCGCAGGTTACAATATTGGGTCTTATCCATGTGGGACAAGAACCCAGCTCATCTGGACCGGAAAATAAAAATTCCTTCAGAGATCAAAGACGCTTTAGTATGGTTGACACATCAGGAGTACCTCGAGAAAGGGGTAACCTGGCATCCATGGCCTGTTATCATTCCAGACGGACGCAAGTTTGACTGGATGGGGAGCAAACATAGAGGGTTACCTTGCCCAAGGAAAATGGCCCCTATCCATTCAGAATTGATCTTATCGAGAGTTGAAAGCTGTATGGGAAGCCCTAAAAATCAGCGGAGATCTGATAAAATATCGCCATGTAAAAATATATTCAAACAACATCACCTCAGTGGCCTATCTACGCCACCAAGGAGGCACCAAGAATACCGAACTTCTCCTATCGGAGAAAATCTTCAGTTGGACTGCGGATAGGGATAATACGTTGTCTTCTGCCCAACTGAAGGGAGAAGAAAATGCAATAGCAGACTACCTCAGCAGGAAACATATCAACAACAAGAACGAGTGGTGCCTAAACAATGAGGTTTTCGAACATCTAACCCAAAAATGGGGAGTCCCAGAAATAGATCTGTTTGCAACCTGTGCAAACTCAAAGACAAAATTTTTCTTCTCGCTAGATGGTTCAACACCAATGAAACAACTAGATGCCTTCAGACATCCCTGGAATGCAGCACTAATGTATGCTTTTCCACCAGTTCCGGTAATTCCAAAAGTGGTACAGAAGTTCCAAAGAGAGAGTAAAAGTAATTCTAGTGGTACCCTTCTGGCCAAAAAAGTATGGTTTCCATCCCTCAGGAGGTTAGCCCTGGAAGAACCGGTTCACCTTCCTCCTCGTACAGATCTATTATTCCAGGGACCAGTACAGCACCCAAATCCCCAGGCTCTCCAGTTGTCCGCTTGGATCCTGAAGGGGAATTGCTAAGAATCAAAGGCTTGTCTCGCAGTCATATTGACCTTAAAGGCAAGTTGGAAACCTATCACTCATGCTATTTATTCCCGCATTTGGAATAAATTTGTTTCATTTTGTGGACCTAAGGTTCCTAACCAGAGCTCTCCTAATATCTCCCAGGTTTTGGATTTTCTCCTGGCAGGTTTCGACAAAGGCCTAAAAACCAGCTCCCTGAAGGTCCAGATATCCGCATTTTTTGATAGTCCTCTGGCAGAGCATCAATGGGTAAGGAGGTTTATAAAAGCTACTTCTAGACTTAAAGGGGTTATCCGGGTTTTAAAAACTAGTGAGGGCCAGGCTGGGGAGGGCTATTTAAAAATAATAAACATCCACTTACCTCCTCCCGCGCCGCCGTTGTCCCACACCGCGGTCCCTTAGATCCGCGCCCCTGTTTGTTTACAGGGGCACGGAAGCCGTGCACATGGAGCTTCCGGTCCGCGATGTGGCCGGGTCCTCCCATCCGTCCCTATCTCTCAGCGTTGTAAGCGCTGGAAGATGGTGTTGGATGGGAGCTTCCGCCCTTGTAATGAAACCGGCGCACAGAGAAGACTGGCCACGGCGCGGGACACGGGCAGTGCCGGACGAGGTGAGTACATGTTTATTATGTTTAAATAGCCCGCCCCAGCACTGCCCTCAGTAAGTTTAAAACCTGGATAACCCCTTTAAACCTACCTTAAAAATAGCCGTCCCAAACTGGGACTTATCTATTGTCTTAAATTATCTAACTGGTCCTCCGTTTGAGCCCTTAGACTCAAAAAATATTAGAGAATTAACATCGGCCAGACGGGGGAGATGCAGGCATTGTCCATCAAAGAACCCTACCTAAAAATATCTGAAGACAGAGTAACATTAACGCTTGATAACAATTTTATCCCAAAGGTTTCCTCAAGCTTCCATCTAAGCTAAGGAGATTATTCTGCCTACATTTTGTCGAAATCCGAAATCAACAAATGAAATAGAATGGCACTCCCTTGATGTCAGGAGAATTCTTCTCTTTTACCTGGAAGCAACACAATCATGGCGAAAAGATTCAAACATCCTTCTGCAGTTCAGCGGAAAGAATAAAGGGATAAAAGCTTCAAAATCCACTCTAGCAAGATGGATCAAGACTGTTATTAAAAATGCTTACGCAGCCCAGAATATGTCAATACCTGAGACAATTATAGCACATTCTACACGTGCTATGGCAACCTCATGGCTGAGTAAAAGAGGGGCCTCCATAAATGAAATTTGTAGGGCCGCTACATGGTCTAACCAGTTGACATTCGTAAAACACTATAGGTTAGACCTGCAAAACGAATGAGTTAGCTTTTGGTAGAATAGTACTACAAGCTGTTGTCCCTCCCTATAATATAATTTGTTATGTCTCCAAGTGGGGCCGTCATGGGGGACGCAATGGAAAATGGGAATTATTCTCACCATTAATTCGGTTTCCATTAGTCCACCATGACGGCCCATATATATTCCCACCCATGTATATTGTTTCTGTACTTCATGGATTAATTGTGTGTTATTTAAACATGCAATAAAATGAGCTGCATCAGCTGCCGGTGTAGTTATTTGGTAGTCACTGGAGTGTAGATGCAGGGGGTGGGTATTTAACTTCTCTGCTTCCTGTCCCTACAGAGGTCAAGGTGTCATCCTCCAAGTGGGGCCGTCATGGTGGACTAATGGAAACCGAATTAACGGTGAGAATAATTTTTTTTTTTTTTTTGACCCATAGCAACCATGGTTTCCAGCTCTCTAAAACTTCAGCACAGTACATGAGGGGGCAGCTTGAAGACTTGGAGGCTCTCTCCCCTCCTGCCATTTCCTGCTGTGGAGTGTGAGGGAATGGGGGAGATGGGTTGTGATAGTTCTGCATCTTGTGTCTGTGTGGATTATTTGTTTATATACAAGTGTAGGGAAAGCTGAGGGAGAGATAAGAGTGCAGTTGTTACTACATTAGTTAGGGCTCCTGTCAGAACATGAGTGCTGGAGCACTGAGCCATGAGGTAAACAGCTGAGAGCAGATAGAGAGAGGGGGGTGTCACATGTACAGTCTCCTCTGTAGTCTGGCTCAGTGAAGATGGAATGTGCCTAGCAACAGCCATCTTAGGAGTTACTGACAACAGGGGGAAGGAGGAATAGAGGATGGGGCAAGATTTGGGTAACTAATCCAATTGCAAAAGGGCTTAAAATTGCCAGCCCTGCAACATATCAAAAGTTGAAATGATGGTTACTCTTGAAACCCATTACCCAATATTATTGAATTGCCATTACATTCAAAATATTCCTAACATTCAGCAGTGTACGACTTACGAGTTTTAAAATTCTTTTTGTTGATTCTATAGTATTACCGTATATACCCGAGTATAAGCCGACCCGAGTATAAGCTGAGACCCCCCCCCCCCCAGTATATCGGCAGCCAGCCCCCTGTAGTATACAGTCATCCCCCTACAGTACACAGCCAGCCCAGCTTGCCCCCAGTAGTATGCAGCCAGCCCCCAGTAGTATGCAGCCTGCCCAGAATTTAAAAAAATAATAAACTTATATACTCTGCCTCCGGTGGTCCCGATGCGCAGCGCTGCTCGCCCGATGTCCACGCGGCTCGTCTTCTGGCTTCTCGGCTCCTCTTCTGTCACCTCACGCTGGGCGCCGCCATTGTTCTCTCCGGGGCGGCAGGCGCATAGTATGATGCGTCGCTGCTGGCGGCATACTAGGTGCCGCCCGGGAGAGAATAATGGCGGTGCCCAGCGCGATCTTACAGAAGAGGAGCAGCGCTGCACATCGGGGCCACCGGATGGTGAGTATATAAGTTTATTATTTTTTAAGCCCATTGACTTAAGTATTGACTCGGGTATAAGCCGAGGGAACTTTTTTCAGCACATTTTTTGTGCTGAAAAACTCTGCTTATGCACGAGTATATACGGTATGTTAAGTTTTCCTCCTCTTTAGCTGTTACATCTTCATCTATTTTTTGCAAAGTTTTAGCGAATATTTTATCATGGTGCTTTGTTATTTGGAAGGCGTTCTCCATCTACAGTAGGTTCAATCTATTGGTTTCTCATCTGAAAAGTTCGACTGGTGTACACAGGCATGAAAAAACATTTCTGTAGGTGAGCCTCTGATTTTATTCAAGGGTAAAATTATTTTGATATGGCTCTGCATTGGTACCACGCTGCCTGCTGAGGGAACACAAGTGTGCTATTAGGTCTGTCCTAGCTATCTATCTCTGTCGTATTACACATTGCAACAACTTATTTACATCTTGTAGGTAATAAAAATTCTAAAAGAATGGAAACCTGTCAGATTTTTTTTTTTTTTTTTTGCATTAAAATTGTGATTGCACTGTATATGATTTTAGTGTGTCTATGTATATGTGTGTGTATAATATATTGCCAGTCCAGCAGCACCATAGCATTTTTTTTTTTTTAATGCAAAACATAAAATAAAAGGTATCAGTTACCATTTCTTAAAAAAACTTTTTCATTTATATATTTCTTAGATTTTTCACATGGCTATCATGGTATAAAAGGTTATCATTAACTGTAGAGGAAGATCTTAAAGGACTGGTTTCAATGAATACTCCACTTATAACCCCTCCCCCAACCTTTTAATCCACTGCAGTTCTTTCTTTTAGTATTTTATCTCTATCCCCTTTACCCTCTCCTCAGGGGTGGGACATGATCTATGAGCATAAATCTCAAATACCTCTCTATTTTAAGTTTTGCTTCCTTAAAATGACAAAAAAAAACGGTAGTTCTGCTCTTCCTTTTTTAATGGTGTATATATATCTATACGTCACCCCATTTTCAAATGTTTCTGGAATGGTGGCAATGCATAGATGATGTGTGCGCTCTCTGGCTTGGTTCAGAACATGATCTCCTGGTTTACTTTTGAGTAATTGAATATGTTTGATTCAACTGTTAAATATAACATAGTTTATTCCAAAAAACAATGACTATTTCTTGATAAGAATGGGTAATAATGGCTTGGAGACTGAGTTATACCAAAAACCAAGGGATAGAAACCATCTATTAGATTATCATAGTGGACATCCGAAGAGCATGATACGAAGCCTCCCTTAAAGTCAAATAATGAGAGTAGTGAGAATAGTGAGCAACAAACAGAAGTTTAAAAAAGCGATTAGGGATGTGTGAAGAAATTTGAAGAGAGGAATTACCCGAAGAAACTTCTCACACAGCAAAAAGAGATAATGAACAATATGAATAGACAGGATTTGATAAATGTTATGAAAAGAGAGACCGGTGGTTTTAAGCGAATTCCACTAAGTGAGTACATATACTGAGGACAGTAACCAGAATAGTGAGAAATCACTGGCCTATATTGGGCAGTAATTAGAATGATGTACCAGAGCTAAGAGAACCACCTCTCTTTTCTTATCGGAGGGCAAAAAACATCCGAGATTGGGTACTACAAGCAGATTGTGGGTCCCAGAAAAATAGTCACTAAACATTTTTGAGTAAACCAAAGATAGGAATTTTTCCATGTGTAAACTGTGTAGTTTGATGTTGAAATGGAGTACATTCACACACCCCGTGGATGGAAGGTTGTTAAACATTTGTCACTTTTTAACATGCTCCTCTGAATATGTAATATGTGTATTACAATCGTAAGATTATGATCGTAAGACGTTTAATGAGTTTAAAGTAAGAATTAACCAGCATAAATATACTATTAGAAAAGGGAGAGCGGAACTACCAGTTTCTTATCATTTTAGGGTGGTGACATACATGGCGTTTTTAGGCCGTTTTTAGTTAGTGCGTTTTCAGATCGTATAAACCAAAACCGATTTTTGAAAACGGATGCTTTTTTTAACGCATGTGTTTTTTACGATGTGAAAACGCACTAACTAAAAAACGGCCTAAAAACGCCATGTGTGACATCACCCTTAAGGAAGCAAAACATGAAGAGAGGGATTTGAGATTTATGCTCATAGATCATTAAAATACTACAAGAGAAAGAACTGCTTTGGATTAAAAGGTTGGAAACTTTGAAACCATTTAGTTTAAATGTGAAGTATTCATTAAAACCAATCCTTTTACTTACTTACTTACTGTGGTGGTGGTGGTGGTGGGGGGGGGTGAAATGCTGTCGGTGCGTTGTGAAACAATGTCACACTGAGATTAACATACCAAAGCACCTCTGAGGACGCATACCACTATACAGAGTGATGCAGAAACGGGTTAGATGTTAGGAAGGGCATACTGCTTAATCCCTTGGGGCTGACTGAATACATCAGCGCCCACAATTCAGTCGTGTGAGACTGTATCCCCAACACTTAGCTTGGTAGCCGGGAGGGTACATCAATTTTACCACCCCGTCTGTGGACCACTAACACTCGTCCTCCTCATTGGCCAATGCCTGAATAAATCTGGATATTCTATCCACAAGATACTAGGTTCAGAAATAAGCTTTTTAAATTAATATTTAAAAAAATTTCAAAGTTTTAAACATTTCTAATCAGGCAGGCTATTAGTTACTGTTATGACTGTTGTGCAGCAGCACATCTCCGTCTCGCCCTCTCCGTATACTTCCTGTAATCTCAGCAGCAATGAGCGGACGGTTAAGGGAGAAGGGAATGCTACTTCATACAAACAGCCTGTGTGACTACAACATGTAGGGGCTCTTTTTAGGAGGGAAGGATACCATGAATAACAAATATAAGAATGTTACCACAGTCACCATGCCTGGATGTATACGTATGCTTTATCCATGCTTGATTTTTATGTTTTTAACAAGACCATGTGATCTGGGTTTTCTGATATAATTGTATTTTTTTCTAAAGGTATTCAATACCACCAGAGCATGGAAAGAGACTGGAAAGACTGGCACAAGGTAAATGCTTGTTTTTGTTTGTATTTTTTTTCTTTCTATTTTTGGTCATCTTGGGAGGAGACACGGGTGGATCCAGATTGTAACCCATATAAATGTCCAGCTACTTAAAACCATCCCTGCAGTTACCAGACTGTCATTTGACTTCTATGTGAATGCATACCACAACACGTCTTGCAGAAACCTGTAGTCTGCAAACAAAATTACCAGTTCTCAATTCATAGTAATAAGCAACCCTGTTTGCCATTTTAATTATGCATTTTCAGTATTTGCCCTCTTAGATAAACTTGTGCATCCAGTCTTACTTATTTGAATAATTATTTAAGTGAAAGTGGTTAACTAAATAGCAACAATGCAATACTACCCAGATGCATGCAGAAATAATTATATTCTGTTCAGTAATTACAGTGATAAAACAGTGACCATTGTATTAATTTTGTTGATGGTGTAAAATGTGATGAGGCATCACCAGTTGACCAGGTCAGGTCTGCACTCAATACATAAAAGCAGACAAAGGCTGGAATATTTTCCATTATCTTGTCTGCATATCATAATTATCACACTTGCCTTTTATGCCTGAATGCTTTCATCTGTAGTTTCTTCTGAAAACTTGATTGACTGTAGCACCTACAAATATTTTAGCTGGAAGACATTAGGCTTCAATCTAATAAAGTCATTTGATTTTTGCCCTTCAAATGCATTGTTATTCTAATGTGTATTCAAATAATAATGTTGTAACAAAGACAATTTTACTTTACTTTTATGTTTTAGTTTTCATTCTATTCGCCTTATTATTTTCTGTATGTGGAAATTATTTAAATTAGTTTGAGCCATCATACATACTAGCCAACCAATTTACGTCCCATGGGGCATATTACTCCTGACATGTAGAGATTTTCTGGATCTATCGTCAGCGTATTGATACTGTGGACCACCAGCTTCTCATGATACTTCCCTCCATTGGCCTAAAGGACACTGTACTCTTGTGGTTTTCTTCCCATCTCTCTGACTGCACTTTCAGTGTCCCCTTTGCTGGATCTTTCTCTTTTCCTCTTCCTCTCACTTTTGAGGTTCCTCAGGGCTAAGTACTGGGTCCTCTTTTCTTTTCCCTCTCTACTGCCCCCATTGGACAAACCAACAGCAGATTTGGCATCTCTATGCTGATAATACCCACCTGCAGAGGTCGCGATAACGCCTCTACACGCGTCATAGACGCGTTTAGAGGCTGATTTACTCGCCCAAAAAATCACCAAGCGTATTAATACGCTTGGTGATTTTTTTATGAGCTGCCGCTTCCAAGCGGTGACGGCGCCGGCTGCAGGATCGCAGCGCTGAGTGACTGAAGGCAGAACAGGGAGGGACTTCCTGCTCACCGTCCGAGCCTCTCCCGCGGGACGCCGAGAGATAGGTGAGGGGAGGGGGCGGGGCATCTGTTGCCGGGGCTGTGCTCCTGATCTGTGTGCGATCGTGCACACAGCCAGAAACAGGATCGTGCTGTCTATGTGACAGGGGGCAGATTATTATCTGTCTCCTGTCACAGCAGCCCCTGTATACAGTGAGAGGCTGCAGGGAAGGTGCTGTATGCATCCTCTCTGCATGTCTCTGTATACAGATCACTGACGACAGTGATCCAATGGGCTGTTACCAGTAGATCACTGTTATCTGTGATCTATATAAAAGAAAAGCAGGGAACACATATATTATGTGTTCCTCCCTAAATGTGCCCCTGTAAGAAAAAAAAAAAAGTTCCCAAACCGCAGCAAATTTATTAAATAATTTTATTAATTAAATAGTCCACTCACGGCCCGAACGCTGCACCGCAGGAGTGAACTGACAAGCTGAGTTTACTCCCATGGTGCAGCGTTCGGGCCGTGCGTTCCCGGCAGCTTGCGTTGCGAGTGTGATGCGAGTTCATCGCATCACACTCGCAAGTGTGGAACGGGCCTAAGGCTGCATTCAAACAAACCGTATGCCCGCCAGGCCGTAGCCGTGCAGGCATTGAAATACAATTTTAATACATTGGGTACTGGCCGCAACACAGGGACATGTCATTTTCCCGTGTACGGAGCGGTATCGCTCCGTGCGGCCATCTATTGGGGACATATGTACAGCCGAAAGCTTGCGGTTGTACATTCGTCCCCCACATGGTTGTGTGCATGTGGCCTAAGGCTGGTGCCACACGTAGCGCTTTGTCTGCGCTTGCAAATGCAGACAAAGCGCAAAACACCGGCGGCTTGTTCCCGATTGCAGACGTTTCCATAGAAACGCTGATGCATCGGGCCGAAGCACGCCGCGATGGGCGCGACTTTGTCTGCGTTTGCAAGCGCAGACAAAGCGCTACGTGTGGCACCAGCCTAAGGATAAATGCACACTGCCGTGTGCCCGCCACACCGTAGCACGGCGGGCACATGGCAGCGCGGGGAGAGGAGGAGGAGGTGAGCGCAGCTCACCCCCGCCCCTCTCCATAGCGATGTATGGCCGCGGCGCCGTAATACGGGAAAAGATAGGACATGTCCTATCTTTTCCCGGGCTAAGGGGCGGTACGGTGCCGCACCGTACCGCTCCCGTAGGGCGCCGCAAGCCCATAGAAGTGTATGGGGGACGTATATTGGCCACATATACGTCGGCCGTATATACGTCCCCCATACAGTAATGTGAATGCAGCCTAAGGGTGAGGTTATTACCTACGTTTTCAAACGCATCACAATAGCTGAGACGAGATTTGCCTAATTACATTGCTGTCAACATTTTGTTTACAAAACGCATGCAATAAAATTGTATTGATGCATGTGTTTTGTTAACACAATGTTGACAGCAATGTAATTGCTATTTGATGCGTTTTGGTGCGTTCACACGATGCGTTGCGTTTTTTGATTAGTTTTTGACGCATTCCAAAGGCTTCAACCTTGATCACATGTTGATGTAACATTCTGTTTCCATTGCATTTGCTAAAACGCAATGTTACTTAAACATGTGAAGCCTTTGGATGCGTCAAAAATGCATAAAAAAGGCATGAATGCACCCCAAAGGGGTTTTCCCAAGAATTCAAATTAGACCCTATCCCGTGTATAGGTCCTAACTTGAATTTGTGGGAAAACCCTTTTAAGCACAGAAAACAGGAGCTGTAACTTTTTCCTTGTATTAATAGACGTCTTATAACACTATATATATATACGCTAGGAGTTATACATTTATTAGTGAAAATTTCATACTCCTCAAAAATTGTGAGAGGAGTATTATTACCCTTCTGGAAAAATGTTAGTGCGACCTCTGCCCACCTGTATATTTCTACACCCCTGCCTTAATTCAGAACACCAGTGATTGTCTCGGTTTCTAAAATTATGTTCTCTCTCTCATCTTTCCACCACCTACTAACTGACCCATTGATGATCTGTGGTATCTCTATAGGACAGAGGCAGCAGGCCTTCTGTCTTGGTTGTTGTGTTGGACTTCGACCTCTCTTGCACCGCATGTTCAATCTCCTTTATCTGGCAGGTTCCAAGCATCTCTGCAGCCCTTTTCACCATGGAAATGTATACAAGATGTGGGCTGATGGCTGGTTCAAGCAGCAGAATTTTTATTAAATTTTATACTGTTCCCTTATAAAGAATTGTGCATAAAAATTGGATTATCAACCCCAAAAAAGGATATAAATAAATTTTTGTCTATTTTTTTTTTATTATTCTTGAAATATAGTGACATGAAAACTACTTTGGTTTAGATAGGTGAAAGGCAATACGCGTGGTTAGCATGGGCAAGCTAACCCTTTAAGGGGACTACCTTTGCTCGCCATATATTTCTAATGGGTACTTAAGACAACACACAACTATCTTCTGATTGCCCTTGATCAATTTAGTATTTCCCCCCCCCTCTTCTCCACTGTGTCACTTAATTCAGCTAAGGGGCTAGTAGGGATACTTTATCATAGGAAATAAAAGGCTACAAACAAGAAAATGTGGAACCTTGCACAACCAAGTACCGGACTATATAGAAGTAATGGTTAACGCACTTGAATCAAACCATCAAACAAAGACAAAGTAGTGTGTCACTGACATAATTGTACAAAAACCAGAAGGTAAATTTTATTGATATTCAAATCTGAACACAAACTTGAACATAAAATCCATTAAAATTGTACCAAAGTACATACATTATATACCATGTTATATGCACTATGATCGGTGCAGAATCAGAACACCTCCTGAATGGCTTAAATTCACCCAAACCACCCCAAAGAGATAAGTAAACAGGTAGAAAGTGCAAGTGCATATATCAGGCTGCCATAGATGTAAGAACCATACAAGTTAATGCCTATAAAGTACATAAGGTAAAAAATCCCAACCAAAATCAAGGGGGAATAAGGTAAGAGGCAAAACCCTAGTACAGTATACATTATGTATAGTCTGGCAACAAAGGAAATAAAAGGCTGCTACCTACATTTGGGTAGGTGGATCCTTCATTTTTAAATTTAATTTTACCATGACACTCATAAATGCGTTGTCCTATACCCGTGTTGGAAAATCTTTTATAGAGTGTCCAAACTTTAACCAAACCATACTTGCCTATTTCCAAGTGCCAGCAGCAGTAACTTCCTTCAAAGTAACATGAAGATTTCAATAAGCTTTTTCTAATAAAGTAAACTTTTTTTTATGCTTATTTTTTAATGTTATTAAAAGTAATATTACTTTACTATTTCAGTTTTCATTGTTTTCCATGTTTTACCCAAAATTTGGATCTCCATTGGTAATGAAGAGTTCACATAGGCATCCTAGAAAAATGACCATCCTTCTTATCCTTTGTCTAATGTAAAGATATATAAATCCAGAGGATATCTAGTATGCCAAGGGTGCTAATGGATGAAAAAAGTTGCACAGCTTGCTTATAATCTTCTTGTCCTCCACCACACAAATTGTTAGGAATTAGAACTCCCCTGTAGCTAATTCTTGTTGTTGTTATTCGTTTGTAATTGTGCCAATTTAAAGGATTTTCTATTTTGTGTATTGCTCATAAGCTATAAATTAGCTCAGCAAATAATTGCTTGCAGGTTTATCCTAGATGTTGCATTGTTATTTACTTCTGGAGAAAGTTTTTCCTTTGTGGTTTTTGTTTCTAATTGTATTGGGGGGAAACATAATGACGTACATTCAGTGCATCCATCTGCAAATACTGGCCAAGAAGTGGTTTTCATCTTGGTAATGCCTGTCTGAACGGGCTATATTCATTTTTTAAGTTCCTTTTGTGCTTAAAGGAACATAATGCCTGGAAAGGGATAAAAGCTATACTATAACTAATATACACTCACCGGACACTTTATTAGGTACACCATGCTAGTAACGGGTTGGACCCCCTTTTGTCTTCAGAACTGCCTCAATTCTTCGTGGCATACATTCAATAAGGTGCTGGAAGCATTCCTCAGAGATTTTGGTCCATATTGACATGATGGCATCACACAGTTGCCGCAGATTTGTCGGCTGCACATCCACGATGCGAATCTCCCGTTCCACCACATCCCAAAGATGCTCTATTGGATTGAGATCTGGTGACTGTGGAGGCCATTTGAGTACAGTGAACTCATTGTCATGTTCAAGAAACCAGTCTGAGATGATTCCAGCTTTATTACTTGGAGCATTATCCTGCTGAAAGTAGCCATCAGATGTTGGGTACATTGTGGTCATAAAGCGATGGACATGGTCAGCAACAATACTCAGGTAGGCTGTGGCGTTGCAATGATGCTCAAAAGGTACCAAGGGGCCCAAAGAGTGCCAAGAAAATATTCCCCACACCATGACACCACCATCACCAGCCTGAACCGTTGATACAAGGCAGGATGGATCCATGCTTTCGTGTTGTTGATGCCAAATTCTGACCCTACCATCTGAATGTCTCAGCAGAAATCGAGACTCATCAGACCAGGCAACGTTTTTCCAATCTTCTACTGTCCAATTTCGATGAGCTTGTGCAAATTGTAGCCTCAGTTTCCTGTTCTTAGCTGAAAGGAGTGGCACCCGGTGTGGTCTTCTGCTGCTGTAGCCCATCTGCCTCAAAGTTCGAGGTACTGTGCGTTCAGAGATGCTCTTCTGCCTACCTTGGTTGTAACGGGTGGCGATTTGAGTCACTGTTGCCTTTCTATCAGCTCAAACCAGTCTGCCCATTCTCCTCCCACCTCTGGCATCAACAAGGCATTTCCGCCCACAGAACTGCCGCTCACTGGATGTTTTTTCTTTTTCGGACCATTCTCTGTAAACCCTAGAGATGGTTGTGCGTGAAAATCCTAGTAGATCAGCAGTTTCTGAAATACTTAGACCAGCCCTTCTGGCACCAACAATCATGCCACGTTCAAAGGCACTCAAATCACCTTTCTTCCCCATACTGATGCTCGATTTGAACTGCAGGAGATTGTCTTGACCATGTCTACATGCCTAAATGCACTGAGTTGCCGCCATGTGATTGGCTGATTAGAAATTAAGTGTTAACAAGCAGTTGGACAGGTGTACCTAATAAAGTGGCCGGTGAGTGTATATTTTATTACTTCGTTCCTTTGGCAGTAGGAAAGAGAATGGTAAGTATGTAAATCAGAATGATTTCATTATGCATTGTTCCAAATCAAATCTTTTTGTGCGCAATGGAAAAGAATACCACCTGCTGACAAAATTCAAAAGAAAAATGCTGTTAAGAGAGAGCTCCAGACTCCAAGCAAAATGTGCACACTGAATCTTGGGGAACAGCCACTAAAATACTTATGTATAGCTGAATTTAATTTGCTCTTGTATGGATTTTATCGAGTCCTGAATAGGTTTTTTTGAGCCAGAAGAATTTTAACATTAATTAGTCAAATCAAAATCTAATGATGAATACATTATCAAGGTCTGTATTTTAATTTTATGCTTGATTACATTTTTTATTTATTGCCACCTGCTGAACAATATAAACTTGTCCCTTTTACTACATGTTTAACTGGTCCTTAGTGTATAGTTATATAAATAAGTCCTTTACTGGATTTAATCTTTTCAAAAAGAGCAGTAATTTTAGTCATTCACTCACTCCTGCCCCCCCCCCCCTTTTTTTTTTTTTTTTTTAATGATTAAATAATGTGTTGTTTGACTAGATTTAGGCTACCAGGGAACATGGTAAAACAGTTGGCTGTGAAAAAAGACGTTTTTCATGGCTGGATGATGTCTGAGGACATGCTCTACTGTTTTAACGGATTGGTCGCACAGTTCAACAAATTATCAGCTTAGGGCATTGGTCCATTAAAAAGGATTGCGTTTAGTACACCACATGGGCAATTTTCACTGTAGTGATATAATCTTAAATATAAACCTCTATGGAACAACAAGGACAGTCAATTTAAGGAAATCTACCATTTGTTTTTATGCATTGTGGACCAACCATAGCATGAGAATGCAGTAGCTACACTGATGCCATTTTGGGATGCGGTGATACCTAATGTGTCAGTGATTTTTACTATTTATTATATTTTATATCAGTTCTAGGGAAAGGGGGGTGGTTTGAACTTTTGATATTTTATTATTTTTTTCACATTTTTTAAAGTTTTTTTTCACTATTTCTTAGACCATCTAGGGTACATTATGACTGTATCGCAGTATATGGCATTTCTGCACACTATACATTACAATGAGCCACGGGCTCATTGTAATGGATATGCAGAAGCCATGTACCCTTGGGTCAAACAAAACCCAAGGGTACCATGGCAACCGATCACACCCCCCCCCCCCTTATGGCGTTCTGGGAAGCGACAATCGAAGGTAAGATGGCGGGGGCAAAGAAAAGGTTAACAAGCACCAACCGCGGGTGTTAGCGATGGGTCTTTGCTGCGATATGCAGCAAAGCCCATCTCTGTATGAAGAGGGCTCGGCCTGTGAGCCCTCTTCATACACCCTTCACAGCTCTGTGGCGGATATATCCGTCACAGAGCATGAAGGGGTTAATCACTGAACTTTGTGGTTTTGATCAAAGAAACAATCATAAAATTCCTTTGAAAAGCTGGCCCTGGCTGCCGTACATAAACACATTACACCTACATACAGAGGAGCTGACTGAACAGTCCAGACAGGACTAATCAACCTGAGCTTGACAACTCATACACAGCAGGTGGGGGATGGTATAGTGATTGATTACTTCTCCCTTTCATGGACAACAAAATAATTGCATCGTTCTCTGAAGCAGTGCAGGGTAAGTAAAACATCGGGACAGCCGCAGGAGTCACAGAGCCTCATTAAAATAATTTTATAATTGTTTTTTCAGAAAAAAACACCAGTACAGGGATATGAAACAAGATATGTTTCTACATTAGTATAGCTACAGCATTCTCAAAGTATGTTTTGGTTCATAATGCATAAAAGTAAATGTTAGATTTCCTTTTAATTGCATTGGTAATTGGCTAATGACAAGAGTTAGAGGTATTGCAACAGCATGTAAACCTGCTATGATAGCGTGTAAAACCTACCACCCCTTGTTATTTAACACTTCACTGCTTAGGTCACTTGTAAAACATTTGAATTTTATTCGGTTACCGTATATACTCGAGTATAAGCAGAGACCCCTAATTTTACCACCAAAAACTGGGAAAAACTACCGACTCGAGTATAAGCCGAGGGTGGGAAATGCATTGGTCAAACCCCCCCAGTAGTATACAGCCTGCCAGCCCCCAGTAGTATACAGCCTGCCAGCCCCCAGTAGTATACAGCCTGCCAGCCCCCTAGTAGTAGTATACAGCAAGCCCCTAGTAGTAGTATACAGCAAGCCCCCTAGTAGTAGTATACAGCAAGCCCCCTAGTAGTAGTATACAGCAAGCCCCCTAGTAGTAGTATACAGCAAGCCCCCTAGTAGTAGTATACAGCAAGCCTGCCCCCACGGCCCTTAAAAAAATAAACTTATATACTCACCCTCCGATGTCAGCACGGCTCCCCGATGTCGGCGCGACTTAGCGATGTTCCCGATGTCAGCGCGTTCCCGTATTCTTTCTTCTCCGCGGCTCCTCTTCATTCTTCCGGCATGGACGCGGCCATCTCTTCTTCTAGCAGGCGCATACTATGACGCGGCCGCTGCTGACGTCATAGTATGCGCGGCCACTAAGAAACCATGGCCGCCTCCATGCCGGAAGAGAGAAGAGGAGCCGCGAAGAAGAAAGAAGAAGGGACGCGCTGACATCAGGGACATCGGTAAGCTGCGCCGACATCGGGGAGCCGCGCTGACATCGGAGGGTGAGTATTTAAGTTTATTTTTTTTTAAGTGGGTAATTTTTTGTTATAGACTCGTGTATAAGCCGAGGGGACGTTTTTATAAAACTCGGCTTATACACGAGTATATACGGTAATTAAAAAACAAATCTCTATATCCTAAATCTAGATTCGTGCTTTAAATAGAAATTCCAGACTGATCAGAAATGTTTAAGACCCTGCACATATATACTCCTTCAATAGTTCTTGTGCTAAATTAACTTACCACCAGTCACCGCATTAGTTCAGTCCTTGATTACAAATCCATATGAAGAGAGCAAATTAAATAGTTCTTTCTTCATGGATTTTAATTTAAAACTTAATTCTTTTAATGCAACATAAATCTTTTGTAGTTGAAGTGTTTGACTTGCTCTTGTATATTCTTTTAAAAAACTATTTGTACAAAAACTAGAAGAAACGGCCTCAATTAATCTGTCCATTTTATATATTTTTTTTTTCCCTTTCTACCCAACCCCCCCCCCCCCGATAGTTTTCCTGGAGCGGGTTACATTTGGGTATATAAGGAATAAATAATCATGTCTTCTCCTGTTCCATAATAAAGGTGACAGAACATGTTAGCTGAACGTTGGCTGCTAATTTTACAGGTGTTGGCAGGGCTGTGGATCCTGTAATCCAAAGATTTTGACTTCAGCTGCACCAAAATGGTTACCGACTCGGACTCTGCAGTCCTGTGTTTCTGGTCACTGTAGCAGTGCTTTAAAAAGATGCAGACATTCCTTCCTTCTTATTCTTTTGATCTGTAGCATAGGAGCTTCACTCCTGCATTCATGTTACCTAAAAGGCGGCTTAGGGGTGCAGAAGTTGTGCAGACATCCAGTCAAGCCATGGTTTGCGGTCTGCATCCTAGTGGCAGTCGTAGTCCAACGAGCACTCCCCTCATGGCAGACCATTGGTGGGTTGGGCACCCCTGCTCGTAGACTTGATAATAGACACAAAATATTGTGATTGTGGTTTACTGTATCTAGCTATATTGATAACAAGGATTCTATGAAAATAAGACCATGTCTAGGTCTTGTATTCAGGGAATGTCTTATTTTTACTTAAACTAGAATTCACAATTCTTGTTGAACAATCAATCATTTATTAAAATCCTGTAGTCCTGGCATTACTTACATTAGCATCTACTTCTGAATTCCATCAGTTTTGTTACTCTGTCTGTTCACAACAATCTCTGGTACATTTCCAATCCTGGTATTTTTGCACAAAAAGCAAGATTTTTCTTCATTTAAAAAAAAAAAAAAACTTCTCTTCTAATTTGCATATATAACTAATCAAACTCTGAATTTCTTGTCACTCTTTTTCTATTTGAATTATTGGCTAATCTCTCATGTTTAGCACTTTCCTTTAACTACCTCTTCATGTTCAGGTAGCTGCTCGTAACATTTGCAACGCAGCAGTCAGTGGTTTTGCCCCATGAATTCTATATCAATGTCACAACCTCGTTTAGTATAAAAATGATCTACTAATGCTAATGTATTGCGTGTGGGGATCTGCTGCAATGACTGCCTCTAGGTCTTATTTTCAGGACAGGTCATAGATTTCTAAGCTTGAAAAAATTGCATGTCTTATTTTCGGGTGAGGGTGGTCCCTTAATTTCAAAGGAACAGGGTATGTCCAATTTCTTGCAAAGCTTATTTATGGCAATGTTTCTAAAATATGTATTTATTTTTTTTAACATGGTCCAGTTCCCTGATACCTTTATTTATGATGCATCACAATCTAATATAACTCAACCTTTTCCCTTGTTTGATGTCCCTACATAGGTTTCTTTCCCAGTAGCTGTCAAGGATGTGATGCTTTTCTCCGGCACAAAATGACGCTTATATCACCTTCAATACTAAAGAAATATGGTATTCCTTTTGACAAGGTAATTTAACCAACTTGCAATGTATATGCAAAGACAAATTGTATATTTAGGCTGTGCTCACATTCTGTGTTTTACTATCATTGTAAGGATATGTCAAGAGGATTCCTGACGCTCTTAAAAAGGAGGGTTACAGCGTATACTGCTGTGGGCTCATACAGTGGAATACCTTGGCAACAGGCAGTGGTATGCTGCAGCTGAAGTGCACGGTGTCTTCCTTGTGATGTTAATGTCTGTTTTTGTGGAACTTGTGGAAACTCTGTGTGCATTCAGTGGGGGACATGGATTGATGCCATTCAGTGGTGTCCACCCCCTGTAGCTGTATACTGGCCAGATAGAGGCTAAAAGGAGGCCTCCATCTTCCTGCATATGTTGTCCTGTTGAGAGCATACATTGGGACCTTTCCTGGCACTCATGCTGAATATAACTGAAAGATGACATGTGAATTTAGCTGTACTCTAAATGATTGAAATTGCAGTAGTAAAGCAGATTGCTATTCAGTTCAAACATGTAAAAAGAACTTTGTAATTACAGGAATGGATACAAAATTCTTTTACCAGGTTTTCAGTTCTGGGTTCTGACTTAATTGCCAAGACTGGCAGTTTTACAATATTTTTGGAATAGTGTAAAAAACAACTCCCTTGTATGAAACCTTATTGTACATAGATTGACCGACTGTCTGTAGCACTCCCCTCTTTTCCTAGGAGTGATATAAACAAACAAAAATCCTAAACTTGCTAGGCATCGCCACATTCCATCAAAGTATAAAAACAGTGTTTCCCGACAGTAAACCCCGTAGTGGAAAAAAGCACACCACTTTTTTGCCATTTTTGCAATCCATAATAATGTTTTGAAAACTGATCAACAGATAGTTCTCTCCCCAAAATGATGTAGATGAAAACACTATCTTGCCCACAAAAAATGGCATCTTACACTGGTCTATACACCAAAGTATGAAAAGGCTATTGGTGTCAGAATATAGTAAAACAAAGATTTTTTTTTTTTAATGCCAAAAACCTTTGTAAATGTGATATGTCTGATACTGACCCAAAGAATAAAGCACAATTTGTTAAGTAAATAACAAAACCTCATGCAGCTCTGCACATCCAAAAATAAAATAGTTTAAAGAAAAAATTGGAAAAAGAAATACAAAAATTAGTAAGCCGTACAAAATAATTAGAAGCCGTAGGTTTACTAGCAACTTCCAGACAGCTTATAGATGCAGGGACCACTCCCAAAGCCATTAATCAACGGGACACAACTGCAACATTTGGCTTCTTGCACATAAATGTGTTCAGTCCGTGGAATGGGGCCCATGTTCTGTTTCAGGTCTCACACACTGAGCACAATGCACTGGTTGGTGATCCTTGCACCATACAGAATTATACATGGACTCCCTGAGTATCCTACAAGCTGAACACTGTGGCGACACGAACGGTCAGTAAATACAGAGCTTGGATAAATGAAGTTATATAGAAGTAGAGTCGGTTTCTTTGTTTATATTGAGCGGAGTATGAGGAACAGCGTTGGCTAGAGCTTTCTTAGTGCCTAAACATAGTATACAGCTGAAGCTCCTTCTGGTGGCCAACAATGGGAAGAAATGAAAAATGATTTCTATAATTTTAAACATTTCCTCAAATGTGTAAAGCAATAAAAAGTGCCCCCAAAATCAATAATAATGTAAATAGTCTGTCACAATTGTATATTAAATTGTCATTTTTCTTTTTAAACTCAATGCAAGTGATTGTACTGTGCAAAATTCACATTTATACAATTCTTTTTTTTTTTAATAGATTTTTTTTTTTCAATAGATTTTTTTTTTTTCACAGAATTTATCTATAAGCTGTTCAAATCCGATATTATCTAATAGCCTTAGTCATGCAATAAGGAATTACATAACTCGATATAGGGATACAAGATATTGCAGTCTTTCATTAAAGTTATATATAACCAATTCACATATACGGTACAATACACTTTATTTATAATTTTTTTTAATGCTGCATACATTAAAAAAAACCCTACTATCCTAAACTTTTTAGTGAACTTTGAGAAACTTTGCAGATTTTTAGAGCTACAGACAGCCTTTATAGAATGTGTTGCCAGAAGTGTTTATGATATTTCAGACCACAATTTTTTTTTTGTGTGGGTGGTGTTACCAGTCTATAGAAGAGTATCCTACTTTGACTTCCCATGAAATGCAGGTATTCACTGCAGGTGTCTTTGTCTAACAACATCACAGCAGCATTCCTGCTCAATAGGAAAATAGTGGGTTTCTATTTTTCAAAGCATCCATCTTACCTTTTATAGGTGTCCTTGACATTCTTCATTGTGCGTTAGATTGCTAGCATGGTAATTGGCTCAGTGTGTTTTTAATCATTTTGGAAAGGTGTCATTTTAACCCATTGTTTGCAAAAGTATTCTTGAGCTGTTCTTTGAACAGTATTCTTTCTTCGAATTTAGCTATTCTTTATACAATTATCAGAATACAGCTACATCATGGCACAATTTCATTATTTCAATAATTTTAGATTTTGAATTTAGTGTATATAAAATTAAAATGACAGACTTAATCTTGTGCATGATTCTGGGAACTACGCAACCTCCAGGTCCTGTCTACCCGTCGGATACATCAAGAGGTTTTAGCCTCTTGATGTTTCCGCCACAATGTGTGGTGCCATCATCGTACATCTTGCTCACGGATCATGGCTATGATAAATGTCTCCCGTAGGCTTTTCATCAAGCATGTTTACTGAGGATATAGCCACCTGCACATGTACATCCATAATCTTTCACATATTATCCCTGACAAAGCGTCTATAGTGTAAAGACTGATTTTGGGGTGTTTTAACAAGTTGCAGTTGAAACTGCATCATAATCTGTTTTGATGTGGTTTTAGGTTTTAGTTGTTTCATTTAACAGGTAAAAGACCGAACAAGTGAATCACATTTATTGAACAGGTTTCCCCTTTAAATTCCCTTAACTACAATTTTATCTGAATTTATCAAGCTTCATAAGGTAACGGTGTGGTCAGATGTGCCGCTTGCAATGCTTTTTTAACCCCTTAAGGACGCAGCCATTTTGCAGGTTAAGGCTCAGCCCGATTTTTTGGATTCTGACCTGCGTCGCTTTATATGGTTATAACTTTTGAACACTGTTACTTATCAAAACGATTCTGAGATTGTTTTTTTCCCCACATGTTGCACTTCATTTTAGTGGTAAATTTTGGCTGATAAGTTTTGCGTTTATTTACAAAAAAAAAGAAAATATGATAAATTTTTTGAAAAATTTGCCATTTTCGAAATTCAAAATCATTGCGTTTCCAGGCAGATAGATTTACCACCTAAATAAGTTGCTGAATAACATTTCCCATTTGTCTACTTTACATTTTCATAATTTTTGATATGTCTGGATAATTTATTTTGATGTCACGCGGCTTACAAAAAGAATATCGCTTTTCCGGATTTTCAGAATTGACTATTTTGGGGATAAATACAGTTTTGAATGAAATTTTACATATTTAGCATCAAAACCCCTATATAACCAACCCATTTTCAAATCTGCACCCCTCAAGCTATCAGAAACCGCTTTTACGAAGATTGTTAACCCCTTGAGATCTTCATAGTAATTGAATCAAAATGGAGGTGAAATTTAGAATGGTCAAATTGTTCCCTTATACGTTCATTTAGCCCTAAAATTTACACATTTCCAAAATATAAAAAGAGAAAACCCACCATACAATTTGTTCTGCAATTTCTCCTGAGTACAGAGACCCCCCACATGTGGCCGTTACTTGTTTTATGGGGGCACAGCGAGACGCAGAAGGGAAGGAGCGCCCTGCAGCTGCCAGGATTTTAGTTTCCTCATTGGCCCCTTTTGAAGGCTATAAAATTTTCGCTTTTGCGTTATTGGGGCCATGTGAAGGCATTTTTTTTGCGCGATGAGATGCTTTTTCCATTGTTACCATTTTGGGGTTGGTATCACCTATTGTTGAAAATTTAGGAACTTTTTTTTGAGGGCAGGAGTAGAAAAGCATCAATTCTGTACTGGATTTTTTACTCTTTTTTTTTTTTTTTTTTTTGGTGTTCACCGTATAGCCTAACAATCATGTTATCTTTATTCTATGGGTTGATACGATTACGGGGATACCAAACATGAATATATTTTCTTACGTTTTACCAAATTTGTCAAACAAAACCCTAATGTGGGGAAAAATCTATCATTTATGTATTGCCGTCTTCCAAGTGGCATAACATTGTTACTTTTTTGGCTACGGAGCTGGTTGATGGCTTGTTTTTTGCGGGACATGTTGTGCTTTGCACCAGTATCTTGTCGGAGTACACATGGTTTTTTGATCGCATTTTATAGCATTTTTTGTGGGATTGAATAGCTAAAAATCATAATTTTTGGAAGGTTTATAGCAGTTTTTTTTTACGGCGTTTTATCGTGGGGGTTCAATAATGATTTACTTTTATTCTACGGGTTGTTACGGACGCGGTGATACTATATATGTGGGGTTTGTGTTATGATTTAGACTTTTTTTTTAGTTATATGTCTCTTTATATGTTTTCGGGGTTTTGGGCATTTTTAGTGATTTATTACTTTATTTTTTTATTGAATAACTTTTTTTTTTTTTTACTTTTTCACTTTTATACCATGGGACATGAACAAGAAATCCTCTGATTGCTTGTTCATGATAATATTCTGCAATACTCATGTATTGCAGAGTATTATCAGTGTCAGCCTATACACTTGCATAGGCTGGCACTGTGCCAGTAAGATGACGTCACAGACGCCATCTTACCGGCAATTCTTGCAGGTAACTCTGGGGTCCAGATTGGACCCCAGAGTTGCCATAGCAACGATCGGCGCCCCCCGAAAACGGTTCGGGGGGGCCAATCGTGGGGGAAAGACACCCCATATGTATGTTAGATGCCGCGGTCGCGCTGACCGCGGCATTTAACGGGTTAAGCACCCGCGATCGGAGTCAACTCCGATCGCGGGTGTTACACTGGGGTGCCGGCTATTAGTTACAGCCGGCACCCCGTGTTTCCCGATGCCGGTTCGGCTCAGATCTTGAGCTGAACCGGCATCTGCTCAGCGTCCGATATATCGGACGCTGAGCGCTAAGTCATTGAGCTCAGCGTCCGATATATCGGACGCTGAGCGTTAACGGGTTAAACATGCATGTGTTTGGCTAATTTGAAAGCATTTTTCTTCATTTAGGGAATTGTAAGCAGCTGTGTAAACAACATTTTCTCAGCTGATTACACTTCCAGCTATCAAGAAAAAAGTTTTCAAACCAGACAAATGCACGGTAACAAGTAAAATGTAAGTGTTTAAAAACGCTTAAAACCACGTCTGACCACACCCTCAGACTTAAACTAGACAATCTTAGACTTGACACCTCACTGCACACTTAGACTAGACAGTCTTATACTAAACTACCATATATACTCAAGTATAAATCGACCAGAGTATAAGCCGAAATTTAACACAAAAACCTGGAAAAACCTATTGACTCAAATATATCCCGAGGGTGGGAAATGCATTGGTCACAGCAGCCATCAACTATATTGCCAGCAGCCCCCTGCCCCCAGCATAAAGTCGCCCCCCCCCCCCCACCAAAAAAAACAAACTCTGTACTCTCCCCCCCCAGGTCTTCTGTCTTCAGCTCTGGCTCAGTCTACGGCTCCCCATGCGGTCTCATCGCACACACCATGACGTCAGCTACTTGTTGGCACACAAACTATGATGTTGGCAAACGACTGACGTCATGATTTGTGCGACGGAACTGTGCAGGGAGCCGGAGCTGAAGACAGAAAAGGACCAGCAGCGGGGAAAGGGAGTATCTTTTTTGTATTTCATTGACTTGAGTATAAGCCGAGATGGGGGTTTTCAGCTCATTTTTTGTGCTGAAAAACCCTGCTTATACTAGTATATATGCGGTAGGTTTATCCAAGTGTCTGGATGCCAAGTCTGGTGTAGTTTTAGACTTTCAAGTTGTGTTTTGTACCTACTATCTTAGTTTTCATAAGACAACTGTGCCAAAATTCTGGCCATTAGCTTTATTTTTTGCACATGGAATTTTGGTATCTAGCTAGACTCCTTTTTTTTTTTTCAATGGCGGCGCCACTTTCTCATACATGTTGAAGGGGGATTAAACTGTATTTTGGAGCAGATTACGACAGTTTTGTTTTTAACCGCTTGCTAAATCTGCCCCAATGTCTTTCACCTATTAAATGAAGAAACTGCACCTAAAACCTGATTATGATGCAGATTTAACTGTGTGTGAACACACCCTCTGTAGTAAGTTGTAAGCTGAGTATGGAGAGGTCTTACGTGCTGAGCCCTCTCCATATGCAGTGGATGTCAGCTGTATTACGCAGCTGACGCCCACTGGTAACTGCTGCGGTCAGTCTCTGGCATCGATTGCTACAGTTAACCTGTTAGGTGGTGCCCTGATCAAAGCAGACAATGACACTTAACAGTTCTTCCAATGGATACCATCATCTTGGATGGGCGATCAGCACCCTTCGTGACGTCATCTGAAGAATCCGATTGGTTGCCATGACAGTTGGAAGCCTGTTTAAGGCTCCCATAGCTGTCATTCTTTGATCTGTATTACAGTCAGTTGGAGACAGACTCTAGCACAGAAGCAGTATATTCACAATATACTGCAATATCCTTGGAGGTCTGAAATAATAGTAAAAAAAGTTTATAAAAAATCCAAATACCCCCCCCCTCCCTTTTCTTAGAACATATGTAAAAATAAATAAGTAAAATCTATTATAATATAAAAATAATTATTCCCGAAGGTGCACCCCTTAATGGAAAATGGTGCCCAAGTGCCTAAATCGCCACATTTTTACAATACATAAAAATTTTAATAAAAAGTGATCAGTTTCACAAAAGATTTTTAATTATTTTAGTATTAGAACATAAAAAATACATAAATTTGGTATTACTGTGATTTGTACCGACCCAATGAATAAAGGTTGGGTATTATGTGGGCCGCACAGGAAAAGATAAAAAAAACAACCTGTAGGAATATTCTGCATCTGTGTTTTTGTACCACATTTGGAAATTTTATCCCTGTACAATGAACAAAGTAAAAAATGATGCCGCTAGAAAATACAATCTGTCCTGCAGTTAACAAGCCCTCCTATGTCTCTGTATATGGAAAATATAAAAAAGATATGGCTTGTGGAAAGAGGGAAGTAAAAAACGGAAATGCAAAACTGGAAAATTGCCCGGGAATAAAATAGTTAATATTTGTGTAAACGCAATGTTAACAAAAAATGTTAACACATGTTAACGTAATTTAAGCAAATCTGCTCAGTTGTCATATTACGCATCCAAATGCAGTGTAAACTCCCCAGGTGAACCGGGTCTATCTTCACACGTTGCATTTGCATTGCAGGCTCGGTCCGATCACACATTGAAATACGTGTGATCAGTAATGTACACTCGCGGTTTGTTACGGATTGCCTGCACTTCAATGGAAATGCATATGCAACCGGCAGAGCCCCATCTGCGTTTCTAAATGCAATGTAAATGCAGCATAGGAATGAATTCTGTCCCCATAGACTGCACAACTAGTATAATGCAAGGACTCCCCCTTCTATATCTAAACCTCATGGAAACACTTCTCATCTGTTGGCCGGACTTTTAGCATTGAATAAACTGTTACGGGCCCACAAGGCCACGAAAATAAAGAAAAAGGTAGAAAACTATTTAAAAAAAAAAAAATGGGTTTTTCCTTTTTGTACACACATGGCAGTCTATTTGGAAAAGTCTGACTTGTTTTCACATTGATCAGGAAACCAATTTGCATCTGATGGCTCTAAAGATCAAATGTGTCTCGCTTCAGATGTTCCATTACGTCTTTTATTTATTTATTTTTTGCTCCTAAGGTGGTCTCTTCAAACTTTGCCATCTTTTAGTTATCACCTATATCCAGATAAGAATGAATTTGGAACACATCCGCACCTGCCCTCTACAAGGGGTACAAATTCTGTCTGTTAAAACTCTTCAAATGTGACGTACCTATAGGAAAAAAAAAAAAAGACAGATGCATCTGACCAGCAGAAAAGCCAGAAAAAAAAGAAGTGAGCACACAGTCATACTTGTTACCATTGTATTCAATGAACGTGGTATCCTGGTAACAGGGGGGTGACCTGCAGAATGACCTAGGCAGCCATAAGGAGAGTGTTTGCTTGTCGAGAACATATTTTTTATTTTATTTTTTTTTTTGTCAGGATCTGTTTTACTCTCTTGCAGTATTGCACCATGCTGGTTATTTTTTTCCAAGCAGGTCATATTTCCTGCATTCTCTCTTTTCCTGCTTTGATGTCTCAGTTAGACGTTATTCATTTTTTTTTTCTTTCTTTTCACAACTCATCTAGCTTTTTGATTCTCCCCTGCAGGTTACACAAGAAGCTGGTGAATTTATGATCACTTTCCCATACGGGTATCATGCCGGTTTCAATCATGGCTTCAACTGTGCCGAATCAACAAATTTTGCTACAGTCAGATGGATTGATTACGGAAAAATAGCCAAGCTGGTGAGTAGATGATTTTCCTCAGACAAACAACGTTGTCCTGCTGTGTCGCATGAAACCTGCATTGTAAAATTACAAGTTTACAACCTCGGCATATAAGGCTGTTCAGCTTCTACTGATTGCTGGTTGGTGGACTAATAATATATTATTTGGGAAACTAGTCTTGCTCCTTGTCATACCTGTGAAGATAGACAGGCATGCAAGGTGATATTGGGACATAAGGCTGTGTAGGTTAATGTTCATGTTTGTCCTGTTACCTTGGAAGCGATTCATTCTGAATTTAATATGGCGCTCCTGTTTTTTTTTGTTTTTTTTTTAAAAACATCTATTTTACATTGCTCCATTGCCCTGTTACTTAAGCATTTGTGAGAATTGTTTTACCACATTTTTGTGTTTTTCTATTCAACTGACGGCATCTCAACAAATGTCTTTTGTGTTTTTCTTAGCCCTGTATACTTGCTTGTTCTTAATGTAAGTCCTAATCCACTTGGTCATCCTAAAGGTTGACTTAAAAACTATGACTATTTTTAAAACCAAGTTTTGTGTTAAACTTATAACTAGGATATTTTGCTTCACTCAGGGCCCCAAAGCCTGATAATTGACTGACTCTTTCTAATTCTGTGGGGATTTTCTTTGCAGTAATTGCCTCCTTTACATTATAAACCGGATAAGAATAGAACAGAACTCCTCAGTAGAAAACACAGGGCCTGCACCCTCTATTGACAATAGATGATGTTGCAGCGCATTTCTTATTTGCATAGAGGAACCTTAGAAAATTCTTCATTGACTTGGAGTCCAATCTATTGCTACCTATGGCAACAAGTGAGCTGCAAAGTATTCTACAAAATGCTGTTACTAGAGCTCAGGCAAGATGTCATCCTGCATAATCCTAGACAAAAAAATAGATGAATAAATACAATCAGAGGTCGCACTAACATTTTTCCAGAAGGGTAAAAATACTCTTCTCACCATTTTTGAGGAGTATTTTTACCCGAGGAGGAGTATGAAAATTTGGGTAGCACACTGCGCACACAGCACACACTACACTCACACACTGCGCACACAGCACACACTGCGCACACACTGCACTCACACACTGCGCACACAGCACACACTACACTCACACACTGCGCACACAGCACACACTGCGCACACAGCACACACTGCGCAGCACACACTACACTGCGCACAGCACACACTACACTCACACTGGGCACACAGCACACACTACACTCACACTGGGCACACAGCACACACTACACTCACACTGCGCACACAGCACACACTACACTCACACTGCGCACACAGCACACACTACACTCACACTGCGCACACAGCACACACTACACTCACACTGCGCACACAGCACACACTACGCACACAGCACACACTGCGCACACACTGCACTCACACACTGCGCACACAGCACACTACACTCACACACTGCGCACACAGCACACACTGCGCACACAGCACACACTGCGCAGCACACACTACACTGCGCACACAGCACACACTACACTCACACTGCGCACACAGCACACACTACACTCACACTGCGCACACAGCACACACTACACTCACACTGCGCACACAGCACACACTACACTCACACTGCGCACACAGCACACACTACACTCACACTGCGCACACAGCACACACTACACTCACACAGCACACAGCACACACTACACTCACACTGCGCACACAGCACACACTACACTCACACAGCACACAGCACACACTACACTCACACTGCACACACTACACTCACACTGCGCACACAGCACACACTACACTCACACTGCGCACACAGCACACACTACACTCACACTGCGCACACAGCACACACTACACTCACACTGCGCACACAGCACACACTACACTCACACTGCGCACACAGCACACACTACACTCACACTGCGCACACAGCACACACTACACTCACACTGCGCACACAGCACACACTACACTCACACTGCGCACACAGCACACACTACACTCACACAGCGCACACTACACTCACACTGCGCACACAGCGCACACTACACTCACACTGCGCACACAGCACACACTACACTCACACTGCGCACACAGCACACACTACACTCACACTGCGCACACAGCACACACTACACTCACACTGCGCACACAGCACACACTACACTCACACTGCGCACACAGCACACACTACACTCACACTGCGCACACAGCACACACTACACTCACACTGCGCACACAGCACACACTACACTCACACTGCGCACACAGCACACACTACACTCACACTGCGCACACAGCACACACTACACTCACACTGCGCACACAGCACACACTACACTCACACTGCGCACACAGCACACACTACACTCACACTGCGCACACAGCACACACTACACTCACACTGCGCACACAGCACACACTACACTCACACGCCGGAGGTGTTTAAAAGACGGCGGCGCGCGGGCGCCGCCATCTTTTTTACGATCGCCGCGCCCCCGAACGTCATCGGGGGCCGGCGATCGGTTGCCATGGTAGCCTCGGGTCTTCTTTTGACACGAGGCTACATGGCTTATGCAGGTTCGTTACAATGAGCCAGTGGCTCATTGTAACGTATGACCTGCAAAAATGCCATATATTGTAATACTGTAGTATTGCAGTATATGGTAAGAGCGATCTGACCATCTAGGGTTAATGTACCCTAGATGGTCTAAAAAATAGTGAAAAAAAAAGTTTAAAAAATAAAAAACATTAATAAAATATTAAAAGTTCAAATCACCCCCCTTTCCCTAGAACGGATATAAAACATAATAAACAGTAAAAATCACAAACATAATAGGTATCGCCGCGTCCCAAAATGCCCGATGTATCAAAATATAAAAACGGTTACGGGCAGCGGTGACCTCCGAGGCGGGAAATGGCGCCCAAATGTCCGAAATGCAACTTTTGCACCTTTTTACATAACATAAAAAATGAAATAAAAAAATGATCAAAATGTCGCAGACCTCAAAATGGTAGCAATGAAAACGTCGCCTCATTTCGCAAAAAATGAACCCCCCACACATCTCCGTGCGCCAAAGTATAAAAAAATTATTAGCGTCAGAAGATGGCAAAATTTTTTTTTTCTTTTTTGTACACATTCGTTTAATTTTTGAAAATGTATTAAAACACAATAAAACCTATATAAATTTGGTATCACCGCGATCGCACCGAACCAAAGAATAAAGTAGGCGTGTTATTTGGAGCGAAGAGTGAAAGTCGTAAAAACTGAGCCCACAAGAACGTGACGCACGTGCGGGTTTTTTTCAATTTTTCCACATTTGGAATTTTTTTTCAGCTTCGCAGTACACGGCATGTTAAAATAAATAACATTACGGCAAAGTAAAATTTGTTACGCACAAAATAAGCCCTCACACAGCTCTGTACACGTAAAAATGAAAAAGTTATGGATTTTTGAAGTTGGAGAGCGAGAAATGAGCTTTCAAACCCTGCGTCCTTAAGGGGTTAAATTGATCTCATGTACCATAAACATCAGGGCTAATACAGGGAGCTTTTCTGCCCAAATATAAGGTCCTCCATTTACCTGACAGAGGACAAATATAAACGTTTGCCTGCACCTGGTAATCCACCTGTCTTACACTGCATGTGCAGTGTGAATGTCTCATGTCTGTACTGTTCTATGTAACTACTGTGTATGCAATAACTTAATCCTTGCAAAAGTGCACAACCACTATAGGTGAAACGCCACAGTCTTCACTGTGGCTGTGAAATAGGCAATGTACATATTTTAATTACACACTCACAAAATTCTGAAACCGCTCACCGGGACCCAGGAACCACACTGCTTAGTCCTGACTCCCACAGCTCCCGCCGTCTCCAAGCTCCGCCCACAGCAAGTGCACAGTCAGGAGGGCTTGAGTAATATACAAGGTTGAGGGGCAGGCGTGCAGCCAATAACAAAGCCCCATACACGCTGCTTAACATCAGCAGTGTGAAAGGAGCTTGGTTATTGGCCTTGTGCGCAGAGCGGTGCGCGGCGATTCTCATTATGATCGCGAATCGCGATCCTGCAAATGAGCGCGTCGACCCGCGCGCTACACATGATAATCGCCATGCGTACTTTTACGCATGGCGATTATTTTGGGGGGTAATCGTGCCTCATCACGCGTCATAGACGCGTGGTGAGGCGTTAATGCGACCTCTGAATACAATAACATAATGGCAATTTAGAATAAAAAGAAAATTGGAAATGCCATTTTTGTTTTAATCACTGCTTTAGAATAGCCCTGATTTAGGGCGGGGCTTCACATCATATACTGACGGTGCGTTCACACGTGGTGTTAACACATGCATTTTGAAACGTGTTACAACAGCTGAGAGAAGATGGTGTTAAAATAGTGATGGCAATAACAAATGCATGCATGTCAGACCTATTAAACTACAAATACTTACATACGCTCCTCTGGATGTTGATTCCGGCGGTGTCCTTCTCTAAGCTTGACACATAAAAAAGAATAATAATTAGAATTGGCAGCTCAGAGAGTGGGGGCGAAAAACACAAGGAAAGATGGAGCATGCTCCATCTTTTCGACAAGTTGCCTTGGCCATTCATGGGGTTGTATATCCAGCATCCCCACACGCTGGGTGTTAAAGGAGCCTTACACAGGCAGGGAGAGGATTAGACATGTTCTGCTTATTGTAAAAACGACATACAATTCACTTTTACTGTATATACTTTATTATAGCTCGACAAAGGCAAGAAATTTTGCTGAAATGTTACAAGAATTTTTTGGCGACTCAAATAAAACAAAAAAATTTTCACTTGAAGATGGGCCTAGAATTTATTTTATTACATTGTAACAACAAGTGCAAAGACATCACTGAGGGGCTGTCCCCCAGAGCCCTTCAGACTCACTATCATCATTTAAAAGTTGATTTGAGAAGGAGGTAGACCATGAATACCAAATTACCACAAGGAAAAATACTAAAATGATGCCTGTAAGGCTGATAACATGTGTTATGTCTCTCACAAGAGTACATGTAACATCTAGTAGTTTTTTTTTTTCTCTTTAAACACTTCTCATAAATTGTATATGGACAAATTACAAGTTCATTTTGTATTAGTGCTGAAATGTATCCTCAGTCTATACTCGTTTACTTCTGTAGACATTGAACAATTTTATTTGTCCCAGATTAAGGTCCCATTTTCATGAATTAACCCCTTCCTGACATTTGACGTAATAATACTGCATGGCGGGAAGTGCATTCCCACATTTTGCAGTATTACTACATCATGCTTCTGGCTAATTCTTTTTATTAAAATATATTTTTATTAATTAAATAAAGTTTAAAGTTCCCTAAACTAACCCCCCCCCCATATTGGGTATTGCTGCGTCTGTATAATTAACATTATTGGACCCGCTTGCCGAGCGCCGAAAAAACAAAACCTGAAAAACTCGCCAAAAATGTACATTTTTTTTCATAAAATCGCTTCACAAAAATTGTCTAAAAAGTGATCAAAAAAAGTTATGTGCACCAAAATGGTATCACTGAAAAGGACAACTCAACACACAAAAAATAAGCCCTAAACCAGCTTCGTCAACCAAAAAAATATGTCTCCGAAAACATATAAGAATAAATGAGATTTTCTCTGTAATAGTTTTTCTTAAGTAAAATTGTAAAAATATAGAAAAAAACTATACAAATGAGGTATCGCCGTAACTGTAGTGATCTATAGAACAAAGATAATGTTATATTTATGGTGCGGTGTGGGGCCCCAAAAAAATATGAGATGAAGGGAAACCAAAATTTATGAATTTTTTTTTTTCCTATATACATTTAAGAGTTAATAAAATCTCATCAATGAGCGAATGACCCACTAAAATGAACCATATATACTCGAGCATAAGCCTATTTTTTCAGCCCAAAAAAGTGCTGAAAACCCAAACTCTGCTTATACTCGAGTACAAAAAATATAGGTTTTACCAGGTTTTTGTGGTAAAATTAGGGGCCTCGCTTATTCTTGGGTCGGCTTATACTCGAGTATATACGGTATTTGTAAAGTGCATTTAGTCGCAAAAAATAAGCCCTTATTTGTCCAAATTTCCCCAAAAATAAAGATTGTATACCCAATAAAAAGGGACAATGCATAATCTGCTCTGAATGGCGCAGCTTCCCTTCAATGATCTGGCGTGTGCCCATACAGCAGGTTACCAACACATATGGGGTATTGTTACACTCGGGAGAATTTGGGTATCAAACTTTGTGGAGCGTTTTGGTATTTTATCCACTGAGAATTTTTACATTTTATGAAAAACACATTAATTTAGCCAAAAAAATTTTTACATTTCAAAATTGCATCCGATTTTATTTAATCCCCTGTAAAACAAACTTCAAGAAAGTTGTTTTGCATACATTAAGGGGTGTAGTTTCTATAATGGGGTAGTTTATGGGGTTTTACTTTTATTTAGGCCTCTCAAAGGGACTTGAAACCTGAGAAGGTCCAGCAAAAGCCTGATTTTGTGTTTTTTATGAAAATTTGATAAATCGTACCTAAAGTTCAAAGCCCCATAACATCCCACAAAAATGAGTATGTTTAACCCCTTAAGGACGCAGCCATTTTGTAGCTTAAGGCTCAGTCCCATTTTTTGGATTCTGACCTGCGTCTCTTTATATGGTTATAACTTTTGAACACTTTTACTTATCAAAGCGACTCTGAGATTGTTTTTTTTCCCCACATGTTGTACTTCATTTTAGTGGTAAATTTTGGCTGATAAGTTTTGCGTTTATTTACAAAAAAAAGAAAAAATTGATGAATTTTTAGAAAAATTTGCCATTTTCGTAATTCGAAATCACCGTGTTTTAAGGTAGATAGATTTACCACCTAAATAATTTTCCGAATAACATTTCCCATATGTCTACTTTACTTTTTCATAATTTTTGAAATGTCTGGATAATTTATTTTGACGTTACGCGGCTTACAAATCGAATAGCGATTTTCCGTATTTTCAGAATTGACTATTTTGGGAATAAATACTGTTTTGAAATTAAATTTTACATATTTAGCATTAAAACCACCCTATATAACCAACCCATTTTCAAATCTGCACCCCTCAAGCTATCAGAAACAGCATTTACGAAGATTGTTAACCCCTTGAGATCTTCATAGTAATCAAAATGGCGGTGAAACTTAGAATGGTCAAATTTTGTCGGTTATACGTTGATTTAGCCCTAAAATTTACACATTTTCCAAAAGATAAAAAGAGAAAACCCACCATAAAATTTGTTCTATAATTTCTCCTGAGTGCAGAGACCCCCCACATGTGACCGTTACTTGTTTTATGGGGGTACAGCAAGGCGCAGAAGGGAAGGAGCCCTGCAGCTGCCAGGATTTTAGTTTTCTCGTTGCCCCCTTTTGAAGGTTATAACATTTTCACTTTTCCATTATTTGGGCCCTGTGACGGCATTTTTTTTGCGGGATGAGATGCTTTTTCCAGTGTTACCATTTTGGGGTTGGTATCACCTATTTAGGAACTTTTTTTGAGGTCATGAGTAGAAAAGCATCAATTCTGTACTGGATTTTTTACTTTTTTTTTTTTTTTCGTGTTCACCGTATAGCCTAATAATCATGTTATCTTTATTCTATGGGTCGATACAATTACGGGGATACCAGACATGAATATTTTTTCTTATGTTTTACTAATTTTGCTAAATAAAACCCTAATGTGGGGAAAAATCTATCATTTTTGCATCGCTGTCTTCCAAGTGGCATAACATTGTGATTTTTTTGGCTACAGAGCTGGTTGATGGCTTGTTTTTTGCGGGACATGTTGTACTTGGCAAAAGTATAATTCTGGATTACATATGTTTTGTTGATCACTTTTTATTGCATTTTTAGTGGGATATAATAGGTAAAAATCATAATTTTGGGCGGGTTTTTAAAGTTTTTTTTTTTTTTTTATGGCGTTCATCATATGGGTTCAATAGTTATTTAATTTTATTCTATGGATTGTTACGGACGCAGTGATACTATATATGTGGGGTTTGTGTTATGATTTAGACTTTTTTTTTTGAGCGTTATATGTCTCTTTATATGTTTTGGGGCTTATGGGCATTTTTAGCGATTTTATAAAGTATTTTTTTATTGAAAAACTTTTTTTTTTTTTACTTGATCCACCATGGGACATGAACAAGCAATCATCTGATTGCTTTTTCATGATAATACTCTGCAATACTCATGTATTGCAGGGTATTAGCAGATGCATAGGCTAATACTTTGCCTTTAAGATGACGTCACAGATGCCATCTTAAAGGCACTGCCTTCAGGCTTCTCGATCGGACCCCAGAGGTACCATAGCAGCGATCGTCACCCCCGAAAACTGCGCGGGAGCGCCAATCGTGGGGTTAAGACCCCCGGAAGGCATGTTAAATGCCGTGGTCGCGTTGACCGCGGCATTTAACGGGTTAAACACCGGCGATCGGAGCCCACTCCGACCGCGGTTGTTAGCCGGGGATGTCAGCAATAGATTACCGCCGAAATCCTGCGACCCTAGCTGTACTGTGCTGAGCGCTATTCGCGGGACTCAGCGCAGTACAACTACGGCGCAGATCGCTAAGGGGTTAAAAAAACCATGGATACATAAAGCAGACATTCGGTGAATGTTAGTTATAAAGTTTTTTTGCTGGTATGACTACGTATGGAAACATTTTCAATTTCAAAAATCACTTGGATATGTTAAAGCGTTCCAAAGTTATAACCACGTACAGTGACACAGGGCAGATTTTAAAAAAATGGACCGTGTCAGGAAGGTGAAAAGTGGCTTTGGCGTTAAAGGACACCTGTCATCAGGTCTGTGTCACTTGTCCTGTCACCACTACCTGTTGGAGCAGCTCACAAGGATTACATCACAGCCTTAATCTAGTCAATTCATACATTAATCATTGTAAAATCATCTTTTCTTTATTATGTAAATGAGGCTGGTCACATGGTCAGAGGCAGTGATGTCCCCCCTGTTACCCCTCTCCCTCCCCCTCCTCATGTCTGTGTAATGTATACTAAAGTATTGCTAGTGTGTGTGCTGCGTCTGCTGACATGCTCTGTCCTCCTAATATACAGGTGAGAGGCACAGACATCAGCTACACATGAATCAGACATGTTTTGCTATAACATGGCTGCCTGGAGCTTTTGTATCTCTCCTATACACACACACAGGCAGCAGAGGGTGTGGCCAACGGCACCAAGAAACACATCATTATACAGCCTCACATCATTATACAGGCTGTCAGTCATGCACTGGGGGTGTGGCTGTGCCTCCCACTCATGAATAAGCTGGACAGCTTGAATATGCTAATGCTTCATTGGACATTTCACAGGTCATTTGCATACAGCTTTAGGACCTCATTGCTTAAGTTTACAAGCATGTAGAGGGACAATGAAGGGATAGAGGCAATTCTCTCTAATGCCATTTTATGAAAATATATTTGGTTTAGGGGGGTTATTTTGCCTGACGGGTTCTCTTTTAGGGGTTAAGACGGATGAATACTGTCAAATGTTTAACAATAAATCTGCTAACTATTGCTACTGTGAGCGCAATATTTTATATCTAGAATCTATAGAACCAAAGAAACTATACATGGCAAGGATTTACAAAGTATCAATTTTAGGAAGCCTATTAAGGACAGTATTTTTTCTACAAACATGTCCTTGTAAGTGAGAGCCAGACCCAAACGAATTTGCTGTCAGGAAGATGAGTCAAGTGTGTGTTGCTTTAATATGCCCTGCATTTTCTCCTATTTTAAACATGACTACAATTTGCTTAAACCTGGTTTAAAACATTGCATTACCAAAACTATTGAGTACAATTGAGTACAGCTATTCAACCGGTGGCTTTTTTAGACCTGGCTAATGCTGAGTTTACCAAATGTCCCACATTGCAAACAAGCATTACGATAGTTGCAAGAAATTTGCTTTGCCTAAATTGAATATGGTTTTCCAAGCTTTTCACCAGCTTGGAGATATACAGGTGGTCCCCTACTTAAGAACACTCGACTTACATACGACCCCTAGTTACAAACGGACCTCTGGATATTGGTAATTTATTGTACTTTAGTCCTAGGCTACAATAATCAGCTATTACAATTATCACAGGTGTCTGTAATGAAGCTTTAGTGATAATCCTGATTCTTATGACAACCCAACATTTTTAAAATCCAATTATCACAGAGACCAAAAAAGTTCTGGCTGGGATTACAATTATAAAATATACAATTCCGACTTGCATACAATTTCAACTTAAGAACAAAACTACAGACCCAATCTTGTATGTAACCCGGGGACTGCCTGTATATAATATTTTGAACCATTTTTGGAAACGAGGTGACACATGCATTTTAGTATAATTTGTTAGGGATTTTTTTTACTGCGCTCACTAAGCAGTAATACCAAATATAGGGTGATTTTAAGTAAATGTTTTATTTTTTATAATAAAATTATTTTAAAAATCGCAATTTTTTTTTTAAGACTACTAGCCACAACACACCACAGGTGATTACAAGAGGGATTGTAAACCTAGAGGGGTTTTCATGAATCGTCCCTTGATCCTTTTTCTAGGGGTCAGTTTTGATAAAACTGTATGTCAGTACATCTATATAACAGCCCCCCCTCCCCCGCACAGTATTTCTTATTGAGACTATTTGTCCTTCTCTTGTGACTTTGGAAGGGACTCTAGTGGATTAATTGTAGACATAAACATAATGCCGCTCAATAATGCATTCAAAATTCTAGTGCTAAGAGCGTATACAAAAAGTGATGGCAAAATCTCCAGTCTTGAGTTTAAGCTGTCAATATGACCTTAAGGGTGAAATCATTGACTGCTAATGCTGTATTAAGCTGGCAGAGGTGAAGGCTGTAATCAAGCTCGTTTTCTTGCTTCATAATCTGCACCTTCGTACTGTGTGTCAAGAATGGAGTTATTTCCAACATGCTTAATCATAATAATGATACTGTACCACATGGGAATGACTGCTATTCTTTGAGATGTTGCTTAAATAGAATTTGCACACATTTATGCTACATGTACTGGATTGTTATTCCTTTATATTGCAATATAAAGGGACAATGTTCATTTGCATGTTTATTCTGCAGTTTCTACTACTTTGGCTTTAGTCAGTGAACAATTTTGTGTGTATGTGATTTAGAAAAAGAAATACCGTATATACTCGTGTATACACGAGTCAAGTAAAAAATAAAAACTTAATACTCACCCTCCGGTGTCCGGATCGTTGGCGCGGGTCCCAATGTTCAGCGCGGCTCCTCTTCTTTCTTCTCTGCGCTCTCGCCGCAGTCGCATCCATGCGATCTGTGGCGGGCAAACACTGATGCGGTGGTTTCAGCGGCGACGACACTGCCGCATCATAGTGTGCGCCCGCCGCATATCGCATGGATGCGACTCTGCCGGCGAGAGTGCAGAGAAGAGTGAAGAGGAGCCGCCGGGACCCGCGCCGAACATCGGGAGACGCACGCTGAACATCGGGACCCGCGCCAACGATCCGGACACCGGAGGGTGAGTATTACGTTTTTTATTTTTTTTTGGGCAGGGGGCTGCCTGTATACTACATGGGGGGGACTGCCTGGCTGTATACTACATTTGGGGGGGGGGCTGTCTGGCTGTATACTACATTTGGGGGGGGGGGCTGCCTGGCTGTATACTACATTTGGGGGGGCTGCCTGGCTGTATACTACATTGGGGGGGGGGGGCTGCCTGCTGTATACTACATGGGGCTGGCTGGCTGTATACTACACCCTCGGCTTATACTCAAGTCAATAGGTTTTCACAGTTTTTGGTGGTAAAATTAGGGGTCTCGGCTTATACTCGGGTCGGCTTATACTCGAGTATATACGGTATTAAAGTATTCTGGCTGTACACATTGGGGGAATATTGGGTGTGTAATAGTTTACTGGTTATATCTGGGGGCACTTTATTACTATTGGAATTTTATAGTATTCGACCTTTTATTGAGAATTCGTCAACCAGTATAGTAACTGATACCTAGCTTCCCTTTCCCCTATATATTTTGTAATGGGAAACTCTGAAGTCACAAATTATTACAGAAATTTGGGATAAATTAATTGGCTAGAATATTGACATATTAACAATGAAAATTTCTCCTATGTTTACAGTATGACTTATTTCCTCTTTAGATGGTCATTTATTACCAAAGCCTCCTTTGGCGATAAGTTTTTAGTCATAGTTGGTATAAGGTTTATGTAGCTAGATTCTCTACTGTAGGGGAGGTTTTTACGCATTTTCTTTCTCAAATAATTTTAACATTATTTTTTTTTTTTTATAGTGCACAACATAAGAGCACATTACAACAAATAAAAGCATACACCTCCCATCCTTGCCCCTGGCAGAGAACAGTGGTGGAGATGCCTCAATCTGTCTACACCAAAAATGGGAAGCAATTTGCACCTGCATTGCCATGTCCCACATTTACTGAAGGTTTTAGACCACTTTTAGGATGTTTTCTGACTTCTCTGAAAAGGTGTGTGGCCTCTGTAAAATGGGATGTGGCTGACCCAGAAAATACCCTGTGCGCCAGATTATTCAATATGCAGCAAACTAGACTAACTAATATGAAGTGCAAAGCACAACTCCTAGTCTTTTACTGTACCAAATTTAATCGTCTAGCATCGATACTGATGCCATTTAGTACATCTCCCCCATTATGTTCAGCAGTAGCTAAATAAGCAAGCATTTAACATACACTTATTTAGCTCTCAAACCCCCAAGTTCTATTATAACTGGAAAGAACATCAACTCTCAACAAAAAACAGGAGAAAAGCAAATGAGTGAAATGTCTACTCACCCCAATCCGAGTAGCCCAGGCCGTGTTATGGTTTTGCTTGGCACTTTAGATGCACATACATTTTTGGCTTCCTCTGTTCAAGTGTATTATCTTGTGCATATTTTGCAGCAGGAGGCTGCTCTGAAGCATGTGTGTTAGATCAAAGTGCTGGCCTGCAGGTTGTATTTAATTTCACTTTTTCCTTTGGTGCGATGAAATGCAGTTGTTTTGATGTTGGGTTTGATGAATTTGTTTGCTGCTGCATTCATTAGCGTCAGATCAAAAACCTGACAGGCTGTTAAATGAAAGTCTTGGCTTACATTTTTTTTATGCTTCTTAAGACATTTCTAAAGATTGCATTCATCTCCCTCTCTATTTTATGTCTGTGTGCACCAGCCTCTAGCAACTTATTTTGGCCCAAATGTATTTCCTGTGACAACTCCCCTTAATGTTTAAACAACTACTAATGGATAAAATACACAGAAGTATGATCCTATTAATAGACTTTCTGGAATTATCAATCTATAAACTAGAAACTTTAAAGAGTAACGCCAAACCTACTTGACAAATAGTTTTAGCATGCTGGAAGAGAGTCTATGACAACAATTCCAACAATACCTGTATAATGCTACTGGCCGGAGATCCATCCTCATATATCCATTGAGACCATCTGTAAAATCCTCTCCACTTCTCCTGAAATAATCCGGCGCTTCCTGGTTGTGACATCCATCAGGGGAACTGAGGCCGGAGTATTGAGGGCACAATCAGTCAGCCAGCACAGAGATCTAGTGCAGAGAAAGACTGGGAAGACACTGAATCTCTAAATGTAAATCCAACTGCTGGATCAAGGAGTTGGTTTCCTTGATAAAATTTTGGGCTTTGGATTTGATTCAGTTTTCACAGTGCCACAAGTACACACAGTGAAACCACTCCAGAAGACTACTTTATTAATGCAATCCCAAATTTAAAAAAATATATTTTTTGCCATTATACTTTATTGATGTTTCACCCTATTTTTTAGACCAAACCTCTATTGTGCTCAAAAAGGTTTCACTGTTCTGTGTGTGTAGGATCTGATTCGCTCATTACAATTGATGGGGAGCCTGTGCTCTGTCTTTTATTTGTGCATTCACACTTCCACATATACACAATTCTGCTGCATTCAAACCAGCAGCACTGCTACATACCATTGGGCAGTATGCAGAGACTTCCTCCCATCCTATAGCTACATCCAGTCTGAAGCATGTTTGTGATTGGATCATCTGAAGCATGAGATCAATGTCCTGAAGATCTTTTTTCTTGCTGCGGGCAATAGTTGGGACTGATATTCTCCTGCACCTAGCAGGTTACAGATCAGGAGTACGCAGCTCTCCAAGTGCTCCTCCCAACAAATCCACCCACCCTCCACTCATCTCCAGCGTACAGATACAGATTCCCATTGGAACCAATCGAAACAAAGTGAGAAAGAGAAGCCAGGGAGACGAGGTAAATCGCCTGATAACAGACAAACAGCTGCAGATAGCTAATGACAGTAATTAGAGAATTGCTCATCTTGGCTTGCAGAGTTAGGTAAATGTTTTTTGTACTTTACAAAAAATTTTTTAAGCTGACCTGTGATATTGACTATCCACTTGAATCCTAAACACAACAAAATAAGATTGGTAAAAAAGTTTTGTAGAAAAATATTCTGATCTTCTCACCTTTTATCTGTTTCTGCAGACTAAACTGTCTTTTAAAGGAACAGGTTTCCTTAATAAAAATATCTTAAATATTTTGCCCCTGTGCAAGAACAATGTGTTGACCAATACCACCAGAATATCCATGTTCAGAATCCATCTACTGTAGCTATAAAACAGTTTTTAATGTTAGATGTAATCTAGAGTAAAATTTGCTAGTGATCTATAACGGTCAACAGAAAGCACATTTTTGATGTCTTATTTACTATCTGGGATAAGAGGGGAAAAGGAGGGTTGGGGAGCGTATGTGTAATATATGCATATTGATAGTTTACAGGTTGTCCTTTTGTGTGTGGAAGTATATATAGTGAATGAAATGGGTGTTTTTTAAGTAAATATATTGCTATCGTTGCTATTGACCCTTTCACTACACATTGGCAAAGATGTCCATAAATACATTTTTTGTGTAATAAGGAGAAATGACATGGGAAACGGCAATTTAACTAGGCAAATCTTTCTTCAGCTGTGGCATTGCTTTTTAAAGCATATTCCACACCACATTTTCTTTGAAAAATATCAGCTGCTACAACTGATGGCAGGGAAAGGGTGCCTGATTATCACGGTGCCATAGAAGAAACCTCTCATCACGGGTAAAACGAGTGAGCTGTCTCAAGAATTTCTGAATTACTAAAGGTTCCAGTGAGTACAGTTTGAGCCATAATCTGGAAGTGGAAAGGGCATAGTTATCCAAGAACCAATGATCAGCGTCATTACATCATTTATGAACATCTATTGTTTGATTTCTATACCAGTGTGGATTGTTTTGGCTGTCCATGACATCTGGTGAAATGATCATGTCAATAGCACCTTAGTGCCATAATTTAATTTAATTTTTTTTTTGTGAACTTACCAAGTCAATATAGTTTTATATGTAAACGTGATGTATGAGATACTAAGAAACAATACTACAATTACAGTATTGTGTCCTCTGTAATAATATAGAAAGGCTCAGTGTCCTTAACATGACAGGAGCAGCTAAAGCTTTCCCTTTTTTTTCCCCTATACATTACATTATATAGGCATTACCGATCAGGCTGTGCATTGTGTTGCTTCCTATAATATTGTGTCTGCAACCTTTATGTCTGATAGAAGCAATTGGCCCTTTTAAACTGTTAATGTGAAATGTGGAATCCTGCAAGCTGCAGTGTTTGAAGAAGCAGCTGTTATAGTTAGTAGATACACGTACATCAGAAGAGCCAGGGCAGATAAATGACTTTATATATTTCCTCTGATCAGCCACATTTGTTAGTTGGCACATTCCAACAAAGGCAGGAGTTGAGACAGCAGAGGAGAGGGAAGCGTATTGCTACATTCAGTGGTTCCTTCTGGCTTGATTGATGAGAGAAGCAATGTAAACGGCAGCTGCTTATCTCTACCAATACATATTGTAGCATCCTGGCTCCTGCAAGCACAGATACCACATAGCACCATATGTCAAAGAGAGAAGGGACCGACTTGGTAAACCATAGAAAACTGCCATCAAAAGTCTTGTACATTTAGATTACGTGGTAGATTAACTTTAGTTTTCTACACATCATGGCCAACTGCAATGAGCAATTAACATTTTCAGAGTATTAGACATATCTGACTGCTATGCTGCACCAGGGAGATACTAGAGAACTGGAAAGGTTTGCAAAATATCAAGGTAAAGGGTTCCAGGCCAGTAAACCTTAGCAGTAATTTCACTTTTTATAGTTGTCCATGCATGCGCTTTTCAAAAAAATGTCCACATATATCTATAGACCAAATGGCTTTAAGTAATATTTTATAATGTATGGGTCACAGGGAATCAAGGCTGGCTGTTTTCAGAAATGGTTTTCTATCTAGGAGAGGTTTGTTAAAAATAAAAATGGCCATTCAGAGAACCGCTATTGCACAAATTGCATTATTTAAATGGGAGTCTACTTGCACAACCTAGATTATAGTTCTACAAACCATACTCGCGATGTACACCACCTATAAATACTAGTCTAGTCGTTGGATTTATAGGTTTGGGAGCCTTAAACCCAATGGCCTTAATCATGAATTCATCAACTTGCTAATGACCGTGCTTGTCATCTGATTATGGGTAATTGTTTCCAGTATTTATAAACAACTGATATACTCTTGTTACATTATTTCCTTTTGCCTAACTAACGGTTACTCTGATTGGCTAGCAGAGCTGTCAATCTGAGATTACAACATAAGAAGCGTCCGAGCCTGGCCGCCCCTGGTAGAAGCGAAACAGATGTTGGGACACATTTAGTTATTATAGCCTGAATTAAGGGACAATCAATTGAGGGACAGTGTTGGCTACATTACCTGATATCAATGAACGATCACTCGCCGCATATGATCTGATAACTCCTCTGTTGGCCATTATTATCACGTGGCAGCATGCTGAGGAATCGGTGACGGTAGTGCTGCTGTACAACGCGGAACAGAGCTAGTCTACAGGCTCACTCACACAGCGCGAGTTGAACCTTTAGTAATACCACGCCATAGTATATGTCTGAGATATCGCCGTGTACAGCCGCTACAAGCTGTGAGCCTGCACTTTGAGCACTATATATATACTTACATTTCTTTTGCTATTAAACAAGCGTGTGGCAGTATGAGAACATATGAGCAGCAATATCGCTGTTACACATGCATAATAGCAGCATCACGCTGTAATCAGGCTGCACAGTGAATCACGCTACCATATATGAGATGAAACTACTTTACCAAGCTTCTTATTACAGCGCCGCTGCATGTTTACAACAACGGCACTACCTTTTACCATCTAAATAATACGAGCAGATCGTGCAGTGGCATCACACTACTGCACGTTATATGATATCAGTCTGTGTCCTCAAATGCCCCCAATTTTGAAAATTTAGGGGGGCACTGGCGAGTTATGGGACCCTCTTCTGTATAACCATCCCAGGCTGATATTTTATAGCTTATCTGGCTATAATAAAGTATGGTGATACTAGTGATGCCATACTAGTTCTTTACAGATCTCACAAAAAAACATGTCTATTATATATGAATTAATAAAAGTTATATTTGATTCACGGCCGCGGTCGGGTCGCGCTGCACGGAGAGGGCTCACGGCTATTTCGTTTTAACCCCTTCATTACAATGTGCTGATAGCACATTGTAATGAATGAGGAGGAAAATCCCCATATACTGTAGTACGGCAGTATATGATAGGATCGATCAGACAACTTAGGGTTAAAAAAACCTAAAACTTTAAATCGCCCCCCTTTCCCTAGAACTGACATAAATATAAATAAACAGTAACAATCATAAACACATTAGGTATCGACGCGTCCGAAAATGCCCGATCTATCAAAATATGATAACTGTTTTTCAATGCGTTTAACCCCGTAACGGAAAATAGCGCCCAAAGTCGAAAATTGAACTTTTTTGCCTTTTTGAAAAATATAAAAAAAATCTATAAAAAGTGATCAAAAGGTCGTACAGTCCTAAAAATGATATCATTGAAAATATTATCAAATTTCGCAAAAGATGACACCACCCACGGCTCCGTACACCAAAGTATAAAAAAGTTAGTTATTAGTGCCAGAAGTTGGCAAAATCTAAAAAATAATTTTTGTACAGGAGGTTTTAATTTTTGTAAATGTATGAAAACCTTATAAAACCTATACAAATGTGGTATCCCCTTAATCGTACCAACCCAAAGAATAAAGTAGACCTGTCATTTGGGGCGCTCAGTGAAAGACGTAATATCCAAGCCCGCAAGAAAATGGCGCAAATGCGTTTTTTTTTTCACCATTTTCACTGCATTTGGAATTTTTTTCCTGCTTCCGAGTACATGGCATGGAATATTTAATACATTCACTACGAAGTGCAATTTGTTACGCAGAAAACAAGCAGTCACACAGCTCTTTACGTGTAAAAATAAAAAAGTTATAGATTTTTGAAGGTGGGGAGTGAAAAATGGACATGAAAAAACAGGAAAGGGCCCGGTCCTTAACCGGTTAATCACCCAGCAATCAGACACCGTAATTAATCTGGTGCAGCAGAGAACTGTCTATTACTATTCTGCACTGGTCTAAAGACTGACGCATTAATACATAATAATTATACCTTTACATAGCACACACAGATTCTGCAGCATTACACAGAGCTTGCCGGATCAGTCACATCTTCACCATTGTGTTTTATCATGCATAAAATTTTCATGCACTTGATTGATCTGTATTTACTTGCTACAACTCCTCCCATCAATATATATCTAAAATACAACTCCGTCCTGATGTGTTTCTGTCTTTAGATGGGTTTGCCTGGAGTTAATGTAGATGGGCTATTTTCATATTAATGGTTGATGTGAGGAGTTAAACTACAGCAGTAGTCCCCATTCACTTTACATATTGCTGAAAAGTTGATCTATGTGGATATCTGTCCCCACTAGCCCATTAATGTTAATTCTTGGAAAACCTCTTTAAAGAAATGGAGAGCACGAATATTTAATTTTAAAATATTTTCTTTTATAGATTCTTTTTCACAATCACATTGCAGGTTTTTTTGGGGTTTTTTTCTGCGTGTATGGATGTGTGATGTTTTCATTTTCTTGAAATGTAATGCATGTAAATTGCAAGAGAACAATCGTCCACAGCTGAAATCTAATGGAAAGAAATGTGCACATCTAGCCTTGGCTTATAATGCATATCTCCATTCTTCTGTATGAGAAAATAAGGTCTTTTTAGTTTATCAAGCTTTAATTCAGGGAAAAACAAATGTAATTAGAACCTCCTAATTACAGCTCGACTATATTAAAATGATGTAATTTTTGTTGATTATGTTTCCCTTCTTGGATGGTATTATATTTAATTATGGCTTGATAATCTTCTTTTCTAGTACCTTCTAGTGCTTTTCAGAAGAAGCTGTGGGGAAAATTGTCTTAATTGAATTACTGCTTTTATAAACATACCGATATATTAGAAAAACTGAAGGGGGGGGGGGGGATTGATGTTATTTACTATTTTGAATAATGTGTTGATCTAGAAGGGTAATACTTTTTACAGGAATCTTTTAATTTTTAAAACTGGGGTTGTCCAGGATCAGAACATTGTGGCTTCTTTTTCAAGCTCTGTAACATATTATAGTGGAGCCTATAGTGGAGCCTAAAGGGGTATTCCAGGAATATACATAATTCATATACAAATGGGTCCACAAAACGGGAAATATTGCTTTAAAATCGCTCTGAATGCGGATATCCTGGGCTAGCCAGGACTGCAGGAGGATGCCTTGAGTTACTCAACCTGTCTGACAAACGCTGTGCTTTGGGGACTGCCTGGGTGGTTCTGAGTGTTACTTCTGGCACCTGCAATCTAGATGGTGTTAAAGGAAAGCTCCCAACCCTCATTTACCTATTGAGGTAAGTTGGGTGGTAGGTGCCTCTATTGTATGTGAGGATACACCTTTTAAGGGCTAATCCTCACATCCCCTGTATCTTTTTCTTACTCCGGCTTTGCGGATAAGGGCGTGCATCTCCTTGGAGCTGTGCACCGAAGGAAGAGCTGGTGGAGAGGAGCTGCTGCTTTTTGCTCAGAGGAGGAAGGAGAAGGAGGGTATCAAGGGAACAGTGGGCAGAGTAAATTGGACTTTTCATGGACTTTTCAGGGCAGATACAGGAAGAGGTGGGTTTCCGCCCACCTCACCACTGGTTTTCACAACAATAAAATTGTATAACTTTTTCTTTTTTTAATTTTTTTTAATTTTTTTTACTTTCGACATAACTTTATTCATCAAGAAATTGTTATGCTCAAATGCCCCTATAACAGTTGCATAGCCAACTACTGTATCAGTTGAGCAATAAAGTCTAAGGGGGAAGGGGGTGAAAAAGGCTTCAACACAAGATTGGTTTAAGTGTAGTAAGTGAAGAAGTTTGTCATGGTAGTGGACTTGTTCGAGACATAGATGAAGTTACAGATGACTCATTAGGGTGACAGTACTAAACTCCTCTCAAGGTTTGGGCACTCTGCGAAGCAATCCAAGCGTTCCATATCCCTTCAAACAGCTGGAAGTTCTCAGTTCTGGTCTTTTCACTTCACTCAAACAACATCAGTAGGTTAATTCTTCTTTTGACACGCCTCGTATGTTTAGCACTCGCATGTATATACCTGCCGTATATTAATATTTGTAGCACTTTATAATTATATGATTTAAATGTATTGTCTGTGCATTCATATATTTATTATTCACCTGGGAAAGTCCTTTTATTATATTATATTTGTATATGCAATTTTTATGTGTATTCCTATAAACTATTTATGCACTTGCACTCCGATAGCTCCATCGGTGGTATGTCCCAATACAAAACTAGCAGCCACTCACCAACTCTAGCGAGTTAATTCCCTCCCCCTCATACACGATACCGTCTCCCAATGACCGCTGTGGTTATGCTCAGGCGCACTTTGCATTCCTCCGCTCTGCCGTACATTGCATGCGCCCGCCCTTTGCCCTCTTACGTCATAGTATCGCGATGCCTCTGCTCCGTTCTGCACTCGTGATCTGTCTGTCTCGCAAGATCTCGGTGTATGGGGATTTCCTATCAGAGCTGCACACTATACCTCTGCCCACCTGGACGCTGATCATTAACAACAACATATCCTATTGGTTGGTCCATATTTATGTACCAGATACTCCCCTTGAAGAAGCCTTACGCGAAACACATGTCGGGTCATGCAGTGCATGTCTTAATCTGTGGTATGGTAATTATATCTCAGGTCTTCTACCTTTCTGTTTGCATGTGTATATGTGCCGCTCATTGGTGTCCGTATGTTGACCTACTCTGCATTACCTTCCTATTCCACGCTAATCTTTGCCCTTGATGGCTACTTATGGCTTCCACATCCATTGTATTTTAGTTTTTAATTCATTCCATTCTTGTGCCGATACATTTCTTTATATATTTGTGTATGTTTAATAAAGACTATATTTTTCCCTATATATAGTTTTTATATTTTTTTTTCTTTGTGTTTTAACTTTTTGATAAATGGTACTTAGGGTTGGGATAAGTGTACTGTACTGAGTGTATTACCCAGATCCCCTAACTCTACACTATATTGGTATTTACTTTTGACCGCTGTAAAAAAAACTGATCAGGCGATTTCCATTTTGCCGCTATGTGTATTCTAGTTGCCAGTGCATTGAATTGAATTAATCAATGAGCTTTGTTTTTGACCCTTGCTGGCTTATCTCCCAGCAAAAGAACTGCTGCGGTCACTGGTGTTGCAGTACCTAATAGGGATCGGGAGAGGGTTTTGACATTGTTCCAGAGAGAGGTACTGTGTAGTACTGTGTAGACCTAATAAACCATTACCAGTATGTTATCAAGAATTGTGATTGTGCCAAGTTTGAGAAGATTTATTTACACACACGTACAATGCACACTAACTGTGAATTTTATAATTTACTGATCTGCAGTTAATCTGTTCCCCCCTCTATGGTAGTAGAAAACGTCTGCACCAAAACCTGCAGTGTTCCACTGTGCAGGGATCCTTGGGCCTCATGCATGCAACTGTTACGGGCAAGCCCGATTTTTAGGTCTGGGAAAGCTAAAAGTGAAGCCCCAAAAATATATCTAATTAATGAAGTCACATTCATTAACATTGCTCCCTGCACAATAATAACACTTTGTCTTACCATACTTCTGTTTATAAACTACAATCTGTAATATGAAACTGTAACATACAGATAGGTAGATTGATGATAGAAGATGCATATGAAAGATGATAGATTTATAGATGCCCAAATATAAAGTAGCTAGCTAGAAGAAATAGACTTAAAGCTAGATAGATAAATGGCAATAGACAAATTATAGGAGTTAACTTGACAGATAAGCATCTTCACCCTAGCATTCAACTAAGCATTATGAAACGAAACCTGTCACCAGGGATCTAATTTTCACTAAAGACAAGTTGCAAACGCCCATTACAGCTGCATTGCAAATATGCCTTTATGCTTTCTCTAAGCATTTGCATTACAACATAATTGTGTCTCTTAACTTTTCTTGCACCCTGACAGAATCCTCTGTTTAGTCCCAGGGGTTGGGCTTTGGTTTGGATATATTTCAAAAAACACATGACTTGTCTGTGCTGCTCACTCTTCAGCTCTAAGCCCTAACCTTTGTGCTCCTGTACAGATCCTCCCTCCTGCTCCTTCAGAGCCTATACCCTGGTGAGCTGACCTCAGTGGATAAGATGAGCAGTCTGCAGCGCAGACAAGTCACATGTTGTTTTATGAAATGCATCCAAACCAAAGCCCAACCCCTGGGACTACACAGAGGATTTGGTCAGGGTGCAAGGTAAGTTATAACACACAATTATATTGTAATTCTAATGCTTAGAGAAGGCAGAAAGTTATATTTGCAATGCAGCAGTAATGTACTTTTGCAACCTGTTTTTCGTGAAAATGCGGTCCCTGGTGACAGGTTCCTTTTTAAAGGAGCATAATGCGCCTTCAATAGTCCACATGCAGTGGGCCCCTACAGGACATGGGACCCTAGGCAAATGCCCAGTTTACTGCCCCTAACACCAGCCTGGTTATGGAGGCAAAGACTTGCCCACAAAATGTGGCCAGATCCCATAGAGGTTGATGGCACCCAGTCATGGTGCAGTGAGCAATCTGATTCTTGCCACACTGTGACCTGGCTGTGAAACTGCAGTACCAAATATGGGGCATGTTTGCATGGGGCTCAGCTTTCTTTGGAGAGTGGAGCGTCATGAAAAGCCCTTGTGGTCAGAGAAGACCAGAACTGAGCGATATTTCTTGAGTTTTATTCCAATACAGCAAACAAGTTACATATCCGCTATGTCCTATGATAGAGCACCGCAGCTTGCTCTCCAGACCAAGCTTCAACAACTCCTCTTTCTAAACAAGTTTTCAAACAGCCCCGCACCCAAATCCACCCCCACTTCCTCTGCTATCTGATTATCACCTAGTAGGGGGTGGGAATTTATTACACTAATAGAGCAAACCCCCACTGGAGCTGTGGAATGACTGGAGGAGTGTAGAACATTCCAGGACTACAAACTTCCAGAGGTCAATGTTAACACGTGATTATATACAAATACACATGAAACATACTACAAAACACGATATAGTGATACATATCAAGAATATGTCACAGCCTACCGTGACAGGGAGACGTGAGGAACTCTCACCCCCTCCTCCCTCCTGCACCCGGCCACGTACTCACCAGTATTATGGGTGCCTGGATGAGCACACGTACATGTGCAAGAGTCCTTAGGCCTGGAGTACATGTTCAATTTTGCTATTGCAGTTTTTAAAGCCAAAACCAGAAGTTGGATACTTATCTTGCTTTACTATTCACAGCTAGTTTTGGCTCCAAAAATAATTGGTAAATCTGAATGTGATAATATTTTTTAGCGTTTTAGGCATGGTTTTGTCTTCAAAAATTGCATGCCACTCTTGTAAATACTCCCAGCTGTGTGTTTTCATGGGGCCTTTAAAACATTGCCATGTTGGGATTGAGTGACCCTACCTGTTTATATGATTCTTTAATTTGCTTGCCTCATTTCCATAGAGATAGCTATTTGTCGCTATTTACAATGATCTCCTGAAAACCCCCATCATCCAGATGATGCTTATAGAATCCTTACTGTTTTTTCTTAGGGGCTATTCATTTAACTTTAATGATTTTAAATCTGTTTAAAAACCCCTAATAATTGAAATAACTCCTTATTCCTGTCTAGGGAGCATTCATACATGAAACAAGTTATTGATATTGGTAAAATGCAAACCGTACTGAAAACAAGCATAGTTTGCATACAATGTACTTGACTATATGAAAACAAATAATGAATGTACAAATCTCTTTTGGGTGACTGGTAAAATGAGATCAGGAAGCTTTTCATGTTGCCCCTTCACATAAGGGAGCGGATTTGCTGTCTGTAGAACGCAACCTGAAGAGGATCTTCCTTCTATACTATTGCATCTGAAAGTAACACTTTTCATATAGATAAGAAGGCACTCACAGACCAATACAAGAATAGCTACTTCATTCCTTATTACTTTAGTTCTCAGTTGAATATACTTTAATGTAACTATGAACATGTATCACTTACTGTTATCTACCTTTATTGCACTCAATGTGTTGTAAATGTAAAAGTTTTATATGTGGCTCCTCTTTTTTGTATCTTGCTGAGACTTCTTTAGTCTGAGGATTTTTGAGCTGAGCTACTGACTACCTGCCTTCCGCAGTGGATTATTTTGATCCTACGTTTTTCATATTATTTGAGATAGTTTCCTGGTTTGATACCTTCATTGCATGCTAGAAGTGCTGCAGAAAAGCCAAAGAACTAACTTTGCAGAAGCAAAAGAAATTCTGCATGTTATAGCCGTATGGGGCAGTAAAATGTGTGTTAAAAGTGCAAATAGATGTCTTTCTAGATTTCATGTTGCAAATGGAAAAGTGATGGGACAGTAAAAGTGTGATAAAGAATTACAGCATTTGATTGTATTGCATTATTTTGATATTTATTTTTTGCAGTTCAATGAATTGAATAAATATTTTTATGCCCAGTACACTAGAATCAGGTAAAATGTTCACAAATTCATATTTTATGTTGTGATTTATTACCTTTTTATATACAATATATAGGATGACTACTCACAGCTTTCTGCCTGAATTCTCCACTAGAGAGCAGTCTAACGCAACACATTTCATCAAGGTTTTTTTTTTTTCTTTCTTTTTGCCTTTTCTATTTTTTTTTTCTTTTTTCCTCTTCCCACTGCTATCAGTTTACTTTTTACATGCGAATGACCTGCTGGAATAAACGGAACATATTATTATAATTATGGAAAGGAATATTGTTGTGCAGCTAATCACAAAGAAATGATGTGGCTGTAATATGTAGGTGTAGAAAGAAATTGTACTTCTTTTATATGGACTTTACTGTCTCAATCCCTGTAGAGAGACCAGAAAAAGTTTGTCAGCATTATATTCCAGTTTTTGTGTACTGCCCCAAGTCTCTGCACATAGTCGGAATCTGCATCAGATTTTATACATCAAAAAATATTCACAAAATTGTCCTGAACTGTGGTTTTTATCATTTGATTTGCAGTCAATCTCTTTCATCTTTATGGAAGCTGAAAAATCTTCACCATAACCTGCACTACTCTCATGTGTAGGGATCCTTAAGTTGGGAGTTAAGTTAATATGTTAAGTTTTTCTGATGCCGTTTTTAAAGGCAAAACCTGAAGTGGAGCATATCGGTTATACTTTCTCTTCATTTTTTAATCCCAGCTGATATTTGTTTCAAAAACTGCTCTGGTATATATGAATGTGAGAATGCAACCTTAGGGCACACAAGTCATCTATATTTTCTAGCTTTTTACGATCAAGGCATGCTTTTGTTTTCAAAATTGAATGCAACTCTTGTAAATGTACCTAAAGGTGTGTATTTACATGGCCTATGTACCATTGCCAGGTTTTGGACTGAAAATAGGTGCTAATGATCAGGGTACCAAGTGAGTTTGCTAACTTTTTTTTTTTTTTTTCTTTCTGCAATTGAAACTCATCAGGGGAGGATAAGTGCTAAACACTAGTGTGTTATGGCACCTTCTCTTTACATTTATGTTTGTTGCCCTGCTCACACAGTTTTAACATTGTAAATACATGGAAGTAATCTGCGGTTCTTGACTAACTGTACCATACATTAAAGCTGTGGAGTCTGATAGAACTAACCACAACCTGCTTATCTTCATATTTGTTTTGTGTTGGACATTTATATTTGATTGCATTAAATGAAAACAATCTCTCATTTAACAAGGAAATATATTCTCTTCTGTAGATGAACAGATGAAAGCCTACACTACAACATTTAGTTTCCAATTAATTATTAAAGTGTGCTGTTGTCAGCACGCACGATAGTGGACACTCGGGGATGTCACTCAACCTGTGCTAGCACACCGGCCTTATCACAGTCACTAGGGAGCTGACTAGGAATGCTTATCTGTGAATGTCCACACCAGAATGTTTTAAGCTTGTTTGTGCTCTCTGCGCCTTTGGGATTTTATGCAATTTCTATGAAGCAGCACATTACTTTATAGGACAAGGATGGTAATTAATTCACCCGTTGGCTGATTCTGTTTATCAGGCTTGTTTTGTATGTTTTACAAAATGAGGTTTGCTCGAAGAACTTTCTTCCCTTTTCTCGTATGTCTAAGTTGTATCAGGAAATTTTGAATACTTATTGAATTAACTCAACTTTAAAAACAAAGTTGTCTTGTAAAATACCTGAATTTCTCCAATTGTATTTTCGTGTATGATTGAACATATACATTTCATTAATGTGTTTAATTTGCAATTGGCTATATGGAGTCTTGTGTGAAAGAAGAAATCTTAATTCCCTACTAGGAAGTCATGTCCTCACATATCGTATTCTAGTTTCCCTAGTGAAAAGCCTTTATTTTAACCATCAAAGAATCTTCCAATATTTTTTTAAAATGCTGGTCCATATAGTGTCAATGGGGGAATGGAGCATCTGCAGCCGTGTATGTGGCAGGATCTCCTCATTCGTTCTTCCTATCAATGCACATGACAGGAAGTGAGGAGGGAGTTATGAGTGTGGAGGAGAGGAGACTAACACAGGTTGCATCTGCCCCCAACCCCTTCCCCTTGACTCTTCACGTGCTACTGGCAGGGAGCCTGGTAAGGTAAATTTAACTATTTTAAGGTACTTAAATGATTCAGAATACTGACAAAAGCATTTTTAAAATCTGCATACCATGGGCCTATTAACTTGTCAACTGGTAAAAATGAGTAAGGGGTGTAAGTTTTAGAGTACTGCATTACACAGCTTGAGGTGCAAAGAGACAAAATTCTTAACAACCAAAGAATGGGATCGAGGGACCGATGTGGAACTGATTTACAGTATCTGGCTTTAGTCTTTGACTTTGCCAAGGTTTATGCAGTAAATGTATTGTGCATACTCTTTTGTATGTTTAATTGTTGCTTTTGTCCGAGCTTTATCTCATCCCCAACCGCCCACTAACAAAAGTTCTTTTCAAAGTTAAAACAAGCATTCACATGTTACATATAAATACATATTTTAAAGTAAACATTAATATTCCCTAATATAAAAAAGCCTCTACACTATAATAAAAAAAATAGCCCTAGGCGCCCCTTTGCCCCAGACTATATATATTCTATATCAGTACAATGGTCACAGACTAGGGAATTTAATTTAGAATGGTTATTTTAAGTTATTTTGCAAACTGAAAAAAAATATGCTATACATATTCAGTTTTTGTAACTTTTAACCCCCAAAAACTAAAAATGAGGAAAGGACCCTTTAACTTTGTTATTTTTAACTATCCCTATGTGTCACAAAAAAAATGCATCAAAAATGTTTACGGGATTGCGCAAATATAAAGTTAAGGCTCTTGAACCAACATGTACAATAAGTGAGTAGCTGTTTTTTTTTTTGTTTTGTTTTGTTTTGTTTTTGAGGGGGGGTTGGCAAGACAGATCCATGTGTTGAAATGCTTTTTATTGTTACTGGTGTGCAGGCTTCTTATTGAGTATTTTTAAAGATTATTGTACAGTCAAATTGGGAGGTAGCTCTCCAGAAGTCTTCCTGTTAATGGCCATTGCAGTCTTGTGCTCTATAACCATTAGATTAACTCGCTGATCGAGTAACTCACTGATCAGTGAGTAGAAGGAGGCATGTGCGATTTCATTACTCTGGAAAAAAAGAAAAATTTAGTTTTTATTAGTAGTGCTATATTGGAGGAAAAGTTGAAATCCGGATTTCAATCAATATTTTCAAGACCAGAAAACTAAAGGACCGAAAAATAAAAATGTTAATTGAAATGCAAGACCTTCACTTTCAACTATTGGCTCTTAAAAATGACTGACCTGAATCAAAATGGTCTTCATGACATTTCTCCTGCATAGAACTGGTATGGACTGTAATTGTCCTAACACAATAATAAAATGACCTAATGAAAGAAAGTTATTCTTCAAGTTGTTTACAAACAACTTAATTTAAGACCTTGTGCCCTTTTATGCTCTACTCAGACAAATATATTATTTTTTTCTGAAGGTAATTTTAGCAGTACGGTTCTATTAGCAAAGCTGATGCCAAAAAGGGTTACTTTGATTCAGCAAAGTCTGTGTGTTAAAGCAAAATCAATGTATTATTCTTTGCTTGGCATGGAAACAAATGTTGTTCCATGAGAAGAAACCCTTTTTAGAACACATTTGGCGAGACTCCAATTAAGAAACCTTATGGACCGTGTGAAATGATAAGTGTTAGACAAAATTAGGAATCCTTGAGCCATCATCAAAGTTCAGATAAAATTGGTATGGTTCCAGAAGACTGCAATAAAGCTATTATAATTCTAGCATTAAAAATAACGGCTAAAAGTGAAGCACTGGACTGAAGGCCAATTAGTACTACATGTATCATATGTGCTGCTCTGAGGAACTTTGAGAACTGAGCTCCTGAGCTCAAGAAGCTTTTAAGCATTAAAAATGAGAGCTTTTTAGAAGTCTTTAACAATCTGTTCTGGTTCCTTTTCAGAAGCCATGCCCGAAACACTAAAGTTTATTTATCATTGTCTTACAACATAAATGAAAGTCTATTAAACAGACTAGAAATGTGAGATTTGTGAAACAGTAGGGGAAGATCACGGGCATGGTTTCTGCATATTATGTTCTTATGACTGTGCAAGATCTCTAGATTTACACAGACTTTGTATGCTCTGGGGTTATTTAGGATTTTTGGTATTGAAAGCTTTAACAGTATTGCTCCTCTTGCCAGCATTAGGAGGGATCTGGTCACAGGCTACATTTAAAGGACATCTGCCATCAGATTACTGATAGCAAACTGTCCTCACATACATGCTTGTTACCTCTAGGGGTGGATGGCTGAGTTCTTAATTTTTCCAGAATAAAGATTGCCTGGAATTAAGTTTTATATATATGTAAATGAGCCTGTGGCGCTGCGGCTGACGTCACCTGAGCTTTGTCCTAAAATATTCATCCCCCCTCCTACTCTATATCAACCCTGGTCCCTCCTGCTTAATGCAGACAGCCGGTGACGTCATCAGTCTTTCTGCAAAATAGGAAGTTGCTTTACACAAAAGTTTCTTTTTTTTGTTTTATACATATTTTTACTCATAAGTGCCCCCCTTAGCTGCCACTTTAATTTCACTGTCATCATCATTCTGTAGTTGTTTTAACACTTTTCTCAGTTTGTGATTAAGATTGGACCTATTGGTAGACATCATATCATGCAACTTAACCAATTCCCCTTCAATCATGTCCTGAAACCCTTGTCTGTATAGGATTTGGTACCTCAAATTGCATGCTGTCTCATTTAGATTTACTTTATCCTCCAGATGTTGGTTCATTTCCAACATCCTAAAAATTAATATATCTTTTTTAAACAGCAAGTAACATAACATTATTCCACAGAGCGTTATCTCAATACTATTTTGGGATATTTGCAGGTGGGATGGGGGAAGATGCAATAATTTATAGCTGTAGAGTGGATGTAGGAGTCATGACTTTCCTTAAAGTTTGTCATGTTAGTGTTTATGGCATGTTTAGAGCATGCCAATGGAAACCAGAGGTCTTGTGGTTTCTGGTATTTAAGGAAGCTGTGAGAAAGGACCATCTCGTCAGACTTCTATTAATCTAAAAATTGGGATATGGTAAGGATTTTATGTGATTTCCATGATCTGGCTAGAAGAATTTTAGCGATTTGTTAAAAGCTTACATGTTCAGGTACAGGTTGAAAATGTTGGACCAGTAATGTTTCAACAATGGGCATTAAATTCTTATCAGTAAAGTCAAGGTTGCCATACCTATTACTTGAATGTGTATCATTTACATTAGTAGAAAAAATGTCTCTTGATAGTTGAACTACGTGCAAAATTATTAAAGGGGTATCCTGGGGTGTGGGAGGGAGGCATAAATCGGAGGGAACTGTGTGTGTGTTATAGGGAAGTTAGCAAAGCTGAGAGTCCTTGTGTTTGTATATCCATTTCATGGATCTCATTCTCTCTCCTCTTATCTGTCTCATATCTTTTTCTATGAACATTCTACTAGAATCAGACAGAGACCTAAGCACACTGTCAGCACACAGCATCTTGTAGCACAGAGGAATCATGAAGTGTCTGCTTAGAGAGTCCCCCCCCCCCCACTCCTAGAGCATAAACATCACTGGGTTTTATTGCTGTTTTAGCTTCTATATTGGAGTAGAATTGTAAGTAGGGGGTTTAAAAATTATCTTTGTGTACACCTCACTAGGGGATTAACCCCTTAACGACCTGGCCCTAGTTTTTTCACTTCCATTTTTCACTCCCCACCTTCAAAAATGTATAACTTTTTTATTTTTCCACATAAAGAGCTGTGTGATGTCTTATTTTTTGGGTAACAAATTGCACTTCATAGTGATGATATTTAATATTCCATGCCACTGGTAAGTGGGGAAAAAAATCCAAATGCAGTGAAAATGGTGAAAAAAACGCATTTGCAGCGTTTACTTGTGGGCTTGAATTTTACAGCTTTCACTGTGCGCCCCAAATGATATGTCTACTTTATTCTTTGTAGAGGTTTTATAATGTTTTCATACATTTTACAAAAATTAAAACCACCTGTACAAAATTATTTTTTTTTTTTTTTTCATTTTGCCATCTTCTGGCGCCAATAAGCTGTGTGTGGTGTAATTTTTTCCAACTTTTGATGGCGTTTTCATTGCTAAAATTTTAGGACTGTGCAATCTTTTGATCACTTTTATTGATTTTTAAAATATTTTTCAACATGGCAAAAAAAGTGCCATTTTCGACTTTGGGAGCTATTTTCCGCTACGGGGTAAAATGCAGTGAAAAAAACATATTTTGATCAGGCTTTTTCAGACGCAGCGATATTTAATGTGTTTATGATTTTTACTGTTTATATTTATATCAGTTTTAGGGAAAGGGGGGTGATTTGAATTTTTTATTTTTTTTAAAACCTAGGTTGTCTGATTGATTGATCCTATCATATACTGCCATACTACAGTATGGCAGTATATGGGGATTTTCCTCCCCACTCATTACAATGTGCTGATAGCACATTGTAATGATTGAGTTAAAACGAAGTAGCCTCTGGTCTTCGGAAGACACAAGGCTACCATGGCGACTGATCGCTGCTCCCCGATGACGTCATGGGGAGCGACTATCCGCGACGAGATGGCGGCGCCCGTCGACTACTGACTATGGAGAGGACTCTGGAGGGCCTGTGAGCCCTCTCCATGCACCGGGACCCGGTTTGCGTCGTACTAGTACGGCGCAAGTCGGGAAGGGGTTAAAATTTGAGTATTCACATACTGTTATATATTTTTGTTTTTCTAAATGATGTCTGGAATATATGTATGCATTATAAAATAAATGTGATTTTTTTTCTACTTAAATTTTGTCCTAGTTTGTAAAATAGATTGGTATACTGGTGTTTAATCTGTGTTTTACAATTCACCCTTCAATCGGGGGTAATTTTTAGCACTATATACACGAGAGTCTCGCATGCAAGATGGCCATGATTAAGGGTGCTATGTATAACTTAAACACAGGCTTTTTTTGCTCTTTTCATAAGGTCCTTGAATATTTCGGTGTCAATTTTATGGATATTTTGATCAATAAAGCTTTTATTAAGCTGCATTGGTGCAGAGATTTCCTTTTGTTTTCTTGTGGGGAATCGCTATGTCTTAGTGGGTCTCCAGAAAATGTGCACAGCAGTATAGGTGAGCTGTGAAACAATTCAATTTGCATTGAGTTAAGGAGATTTCCAATTTAAAAAGATCACCTTCCTACCATAGAATATTAAGAAATTAAAGCGAGCTCTCAAATGAGCCTGAAGAACCACCCTGCAGAAGACAGAAGACAGACCTGCGGGGAGCAGAGACCAGAGAGACCCAAACACTCATTAATGTAGGAATCAGTGCCCATCCAATAATCCTGAATGGATGGGCATTCCCAAACCATGTACCCCCCCCCCCCCCACACATCACGTACACAAATCTGAGGGAAGTCTGCGCATCTGACTCCGATGCAGAGGGGTCAGATGTAAATTATGCAGCCATTTAACCTGGGTGAATTGGTCCTGGGCACTAATAATGCTTTAGGTAGTTTAGGTGGCGTAACTGCAGCGGAGTCTGCTGTTTCTGCGGTTCTTAAGGCTTGGCCTACCAGTATGGGCACTGGTTGCTGTTGGGTCCCTGCTAGCTAGTCTTAATGTAAGGTGCAGTGTTTGGGTTGTATTGTACAGCTGACATTCGCTGTGTATGGAGAGGTCAGGCTGCGATCCCTCTCCATAAACCTCCTACCACACCAGGACATTATAGTTCCTCCTGGTGAGTGACGTGGTTGAAGGACTATGTATTGTTTAAATGCAAGACATCGGCTGCTGATTACCAGTCTCCTGCGTTTCACTGGAAATGCTAGCGCCACCTGTGACTGCACCCGATGGAAACTTTGTCAGTGGCTCAAAGGTATGTGTATGTGGTTTGTATTCTCAATGCTGTTTTGAAGCCTTACATAGACCTGATAATGGTGAACTCATGACTCTGAGATCTGTTGGTCTTTTTGGGTTTGTTCGTTTGTTGATGTTTAATGGGGAAAAAAAAAATGGGGTAAAATGATCCAAGAAATTAGTGAAAATCGATAGTTTTTACAAATGGCATCTTTGCTGTACATGTTATTTCCCACATAGGATAGAGATGAGCTTCTCTGTCCTACTCATTAGTCATTGAAATTGCCAATCTGTCAAATGTTTGCATAAATGCTGACAGCGCTTGCTGAATTACAACTGCCTGTAACATGAGAAACGCTCATTTCCAATGTTAATTGCGAATGTTATACTCTCCCAGCATAAATGGGGTTTCAGTATCACTCTGGAATGGTGTTTTTATATTGAATTTGTTAGCAGGGCTGGTCATTAAACCCATCATTTCTTACAACATAATATATTCCGTTTACCCAAGTAATGTTTACTTTTATTCATAGTTTCCAAATATCAGCTGCCACTGAAATCTCTGCCCAATATCTGTCAAGGTTAATCCTTAGCTTAATCTATTTTTATATTGTTTGCAGTATGATTTCTTCCTTTTCTTTTGAATCCATCTAAATCAAGTTTAGGAAACCAGTGGCTTTGTAATGGCTCTACAAGTCCTAGAACAGGGAATCAACAAAATATTTTAAACTGTATCAAGTCTTATTTATAATATATGTACAGTTGTGCTGAAAAGTTTACATACCCTGCAGAATTGTGCCTTTCTTTGCTTCTTTTTCAGGGAATATCTATGGCGACACAAACTTTTAAAAATAAAAAACACAGTAGTTTGACAATAAATGGCTGCACCTAACCACTAACCATAAGTGGGGATAAAAGTTTTTGTCATCATTCATATTTTCTATTAAAAAAAAAAAAGTCAAAGCCAGAATTATGCAAGTTATGTAAACTTTTGAGAATTGCGTCATGACCGTATATCGTCGCTCCCCAACAACATCGCTGGCTGCAACTTGCAATGTTGCAATCTTGGCCAAGATGGGTGCTGCCGGCTCTGGACTACCGCTAGCGGCAATCAAATGGTTGACACCTGTGATCCGTGCTAGCACCGATCGCGGTTTTTAATGGTGGGTTTTTGTTGCAATAGCTGTGAGCTCCCTCCATACACCTGCACCTGACGTGTGACATCGATAAGGAGTTATCTATTTATAGTCTATAAAAATGCACATATGTTAAATATTCTTGAGTATTCTCAGGATAACAAAATAACACCTGTTTTAATTCAATATTAACAAAAATACAGCATTTCACCGATAAGATTCCAACCTGTCCTGGTTGTCTCTGGATCCGACCGTAAATCTGGTTCATCAGTGTGCTTCTATACTGTTCTCAGCATGGTGTAGATCAGAAGCCTTACAAACAAGATAATGGTTCTCATTTACGAAGGCTCTGAACGCCCCACTTTCGCCGGGTTTCCCAAATATTACCATTTTGTGCCGAATTGCCCCGGGATTTTGGCGCACGCGATCGGATTGTGGCGCAGCGTCACCGGCTTGCCCACGACAGAAATCGGGGGCGTGGTGTTCGGACAAAGGATTCTGACAAACTGCGGAATTTAAAGTTTTTTTGTCACAAGATCAAGCACTTACATGCACGATCTTAGTGAATCGCGCCGGACAATCTCTCTCTGTATCCAAGGGGAGGGGGAAGCATAGCAGTGCTGTCTTATTGATTAGGTGAGGCAGCAGAGCTGATTGTTTCATTATGTCTTATATCCATCTTATGACTTGTAAGCGTGTAAGATTCTAGTAGACTGTTCTGAAGCCAAATTGAAGTATAGCTAAACCCTGTACCCTGATCTAAGAACATTGTCGGGACACAGCATCTCATAGCACAGAAGAATCATGAAGTATCTGCTCAGCTAGTGCCCGTCCACACTGCTCAATTCTACACTGACCATGACTGCGTGAAGGGACCAAAAAGAGCAATAAAACTGACTATAATTGCAAAGTAAGGTGTTAAAAATAATCTTAAATACGTAAACATGACTAGGGGATTAAGATCTGAGAACTTTGTTTCATGTGCAAACCCCTATTAGTGGTGGCAGAAAGATGTTCTTATGTGTATGAATTGTGCAGTCATTGTAGAAAGGAACAGAGGTTAATAATCTAACTCCACATGGAATAGCACAGTAGAATGCCCATTTCTATGCAGTGGGGATAAAAACATACCATATTTTTTAAATAATTTTTATTTAGTAATATATTTTTTAATATATATTTTTTATATTTACTGTATTTTTAATATTGGCTCCCTTTTCTGATGCATATGTTAAACTGGATGAAAAACTGTGAAAAGCCTAATGCTCATTTATACAGGCAGTCCCCGGGTTACGTACAAGATGGGTTCTGTAGGTTTGTTCTTAAGTTGAATTTGTTTGTAAGTCGGAGCTGTATATTTTATCATTGTAACTCCAGGCAAATTTTTTTTCTCTTTGACAATTGGATTTTATAAATGTTGGATTGTCAGAAGAACCAGGATTAACACTAAAGCTTCATTACAGACACCTGTGATAACTGTTATAGCTGTTTATTGTAGCCTTAGGCTAAAGTACAGTAAGTTACCAACAACCCGAGGTCCGTTTGTAACTAGGGGTCGTCTGTAAGTCGGGTGTTCTTAAGTAGGAGACCGCCTGTATATCTTAAAAAAAATAGTGGAATATACAGTAGCTATTTCTCCACCTTGCGATATAAAGTTTGTTGGATATGCATATTACCATTTATAGAATATACCACAGGTATTTGTAATGCAGCCGCTAAAATACTTCAGTTCTCTTTGACACCGCAACCTGTTAATTTACTAAGGTCTTAAATTTCTCTTTTGGAAAAAATAAAGGATTGTATGCAAGTGCCAGTGTTTTGAAAATACCTGGAGCACTGTTGTTGGTTTGGATGTTATTATAAAGAAGTGGTCTGGAAGTTTGTTGAGGTCATATGAAAAGCTTTAAAGAGGCCAACAAACACATTGAAGTTGTACTTTCTAAACTTGGAATTTATAGATTTGATTTTTCAACATGATTTTACAGTTTTTTTTTTTTTATACAGTGGGTTTATTGGCAGTATTTAGTCTTTTTCTCTGTATACAGACTTCCATTCACTAAGTTAATAAGCATTTTCATTTCATATGAAAATTATTCTGTGTGTATATTGATGTATATACTTAGACTTATGGATTGCTGAAGGCACTTTTATACAATGGAGGTGAAAACTTATATTATTATTATTATTTTTTTTTTTAAATAATGGTTCTATGTTCATACAATTTAAATAATTTTAACACACTTTTGGTGGCATAGTATACCCTTACAAAAATTGATCAAATGTTAATCAAGGAGATGACATTATTTCTGATAAACCAAGTGATCATTAATTGTTCTATAATTTTGATCTCTAGTGTACATACATGTATTGTGATCTTTGATAGATGAGCTAGTTAGGTTATGTATGCATTTTGTGTGTTTGTGTGTCTTATAAAATTTGACATATTCATTTTTTAAATTTTGTGTTTTTTCTCCCAACACATAGTGTGGATGGAAGGATTCCAAAGTGACTGAGGGAAAGTAAATTGGGTCAGAGAGATAAGTGCTTAGACAGTAGTAAATGAGTCAATATGTCACTTAGGCTTAAACACATTTGATGTAAGGTAAGAATGATGCTCAGTAATGGCTCTTGACAGCAATGCGTCCTTCTGCGTTTTCACCGTTTATATTTTCACTGTTTGTGTACTTGATTCTCAACTTTATATTATAATTGTATGTGTATGTATCTATACAGTCCAGAAATATCTGCACAGTTAACGCACGTTTTGGATTTTTTTTTTCCCTGTGTATCAAAAAATACTCAATATTTATAACGTTGTACAACATAGATGCGCAAAGAAATTGCGAGTGTTTAAGTGCCTCTGTCAAACCAAAATGTGACCCTTAATTGGGGATACCAATGAGTTTCTAAGACAGCTGGGTGTCCCTGAGTGGCCATTGTCCAACTGTCATTCAATGATAGTTTAGCAACCTGCCATACATGAACGATATACTGTAACGCTAGAAAGTGGAGTCAACTTTAAAGGCTGCACCTTTATCTTTAGTTGTATAGTACATAGAAACATTGTCGTCATGTGAACAATCTCCTTTTTCAGAGCCGATCAGTCTTGTGGTACTGTGTGATACACAGTTAATGCGGGCGACTGAAAAAGAAATATGCAGTAACTGGAGCTTTAACAACTATTTCTTTAACTGGCTGTTGCTCTACAGTAGCTCACAGAACCAAAGGTCTGATGCTAGCTTAATCTTTAACCCCCTCCCGCCGAAGCCCTTTTTTTGATTTTGCACTTTCATTTTTCACTCCCCACATTTAATAATCTATAACTTTTTTTTTTATTTTTCCATGTAAAGAGCTGTATGAGGGCTTGTTTTCTGCGTAACAAATTACACTTCACAGGGACTGTATTTATTATTTCATGCCAAGTACTGGGAAGTGGGAAAAAAAATTGTAAATGCAGTGAAATTGGTGAAAAAATGCATTTGCACCATTTTCTTGCGGGCTTGATTTTTAAGGCTTTCACTGTGCGTCCCAATTGATGTCTTTTTTTCCTTGGGTTGGTATGGCCACACAGATATATATTTTTTTTTTATAGGTTGTAATGTGTTTTAATGCATTTAAAAAAATTCAAGCCTTTTGGCCAAAAAAAAAATTCATGTTGCCATCTTCAGGCAATTGGATTAGGAATTGGAGTTTAAGAATTTTAACTTTTGACTCAAGGTTACCTGCACATGAATCTGTGCTTTTCACAAAAACATACCGCACTCCAATGGTAGTAGAAATGACTGTCCGTGCCACAAACTTGTTTTGGAATATTACCCAAGTTTTGCACCCCAGGCAGTTGGCTCACAAGGGACTTCGGAAATCACATACGGGTGTGAACCCATCTAAATACATGTGGACGCTTCATGGCCCTCGAAACAATGGCTAGCACACATCCAAAACAAAGGGGCATAATATTTTATTTACCCTTTCAAAGGACCAAAAGTAATTGAACAACTTTTTTAATGGGCTACTTTGGTTAATTAATAATTGGATAAATGGGTTAGGCCTTACTTTTTGGTGTGGCATTTTTATTTGGAAGCTGTTGATATGAACCCACAACATGTGTTCAAAGGAGCCCTCTATGGAAGTGAAATGGACCAAAATAAAAATGTAGTAAGAAAGTGTGATATCCACCAGAGAGAGAATCCTTTTCTTGGGGAAGTAAAAATCTACTTCATCTACTCTAAAGAGAATACTAGAACACTTTTAAAGGGCTAATCACCTTGTCTTAAATAGTAAGATCCCTAATGCACTGTGAAACATGGTGAAGGCTGTCTAATGCCTCGGGCATTTAGGGCAACCTGTGTTAGTCACTAGTGTTTACTTATGTTGAATCAGTTTATTGAAAACACACATCAGTAAACAAGCAAACAGTAAACAATAACAAAGTAAACAAAAACAAAATAACATAACAATTGCCAATGTGAAAATATTGGAAAAGTGATTGTCAAAAACAGTAAGTAGTGTGGAAAATTACAATATATTATGTTGCAGTACACGAGGCAAAATGCAATACATGGCCATCCTAAAATATGCATGTTTTAAACAACGGCTCATATGGGAATTTCCTCCGAACCTAAGAGCGAAACCCCACGTCTGTCTTTATGATCTCATCATACAGGAAGAGGAAAACAAGCAAGTGCGGGTAGAACTGTAGGGGGTATAAATGTTCAGAGAGAAAGAAATGTTCAGAGAGAAAGGAAGCCTAGTTCCTTAACCGCCGAACCCCCGAGCAGATCCTTAACCCCTTATCACCGACACTTGTTTTCAGCTCAATGACCAGGCTCTATTTTACAAATCTGACATGCATCACTTTAGATGGTAGTAACTTTGGAACACTTTAATTTACCAAGGTGATTTTGATATTGTTTTTTCATGACACATTTAATTTTCTGTTCATAAAAAAAAAAAAATAGCGTTATATTTTACATTTATTTATGAAAACAGAGTGAATTTGGTGAAAATTTGGAAAAAATGCTATTTTCAAAGTGTGAGATTTTCTGCTTTTCACACAAATATTCATACCCCCCAACTAATTAAGTTATTAACATTTATCATATGTCTGCTTTATGTTGATTTATCTTTTTCAACTATCCATTTATCCTATGAGGTTGTTAGAAGGGATGTAAGTTGAACAGAAATTTTCCACATTCTTAATAAAATTTCAAAAGCCATTTTTATAGGGAACAATGCCGTTGTGAAAGTGATTTGTAATGCCTAAATATCAGAAATTTCCCAAAAATCTACAGTTTTTCAAAACTGCACATCTTAAACTATTCAAAAAATCACAAAAGTTAAAGCCCAATAGTGATAAAATTTAGAAATTTCAAAATTTTTTAACAACCTTTTCATTTACTCCCAAAATTTACAAACTCACAAAAGGTTAAATTAGAACATGGACACCAAAGTTTGTTACCCAATCTTTTTTGAATATATCAATACTATATATGTGACCCTAAACAGCTGTAGGGGCACATGGCGGGGGTTGAAATGAATAGAGCGCCCTTTGAGTTTCAGAAGCACGTTTGGCTGGAATTGTTATCAGGCGCTATGCGGCATTTGGAGAGCCCCTGGAATGCCAGGGCAGTGGAACCCCCAAACAAGTGACCCGATTTTGCAATCTATACCCCCAAATGAATTTCTAAATGGGTATACTGAGCATATTCACCTTTTGATTTTTTTGCAGAATTAGACCACAAAAAGGAAAAAAAAAAATTTCCCCCGAAAAAATTATTTTAACCCCAAATTTTTCATTTTTCACAAGAGATGCAATACAAAATATGTCCTAAATGGTTTGCCCAATTTCTCCTGCTTACAGAAATGCCACTTTTGTTGCTTAATAGTGCTGTGGGCGCACACTGCATGGCTTGCAATGAATAGAGTGCCATTTGAGTTTCAGAAGCAGATTTGGCTGGAATTGTTTTTAGGCGCTATGCGGCATTTGGAGAGCCCCTGGAATGCCAGGACAGTGGAACCCCCAAACAAGTGACCCGATTTTGCAATCTATACCCCCAAATGAATTTATAAATGGGTATACTGAGCATACAGGTGGTCCCCTACTTAAGGACACCCGACTTACAGACAACCCATAGTTACAGACGGACCCCTCTGCCCCATGTGACCTCTGGTGAAGCTCTCTGGATGCTTTACTATAGTCCCAGGCTGCAATGATCAGCTGTAAGGTGTCTGTAATGAAGCTTTATTGATAATTCTTGGTCCAATTACACCAAAAATTTTGAAACTCCAATTGTCACTGGGGCAAAAGAAAAAAAATTGTCTTGAACTTCCATTATAAAATATACAGTTTCGACTTGCATACAAATTCAACTTAAGAACAAACCTCCAGACCCTATCTTGTATGTAACCCGGGGACTGCCTGTATTCACCTTTTGATTTTTTGCAGAATTAGACTGCAAAAAGGAAAGAAAACATTTTTTCCCCAAAAAAGCCATTGCAAAGGCTGGGAGATGAAATTTTTTTTAAAAAATTCCCCATTGAATGACCACGTTATTAAAACTACACCCTTGTGTAATTTTATCAAGGGGTGTAGTTAATTTTACTGAGTATGTGCTTTTCAAAAATTAATGTGAAAGAAATTATGCACATTAAAAATTTCTGTAATGGCACAATTTCAGTGCACAGCATGTCTTGCACATATAGTATTCATCAAGGGGTATAAGGGATATTTGGAATTTAAAAAAAAATGATAAATTTCTGCCATAATTCAAATTTGCCAATGCGCTCAAAAAACTTTAACTCTCCCTAAAAGTAAACGGTGATTAAACATTTTTAATAATGTGGGACAGTGTGGAAAACTTCAAAGCAGGGATAGTTGCAGAGACCTGGATTAGAGGGGCAGGAAGGGCAATAAAATCGTTAGCAGTGCTAACTGTAAGCGTAACTCTACCAGTGACTCTAACCCTACCAGTGACTCTAACCCTACCAGTGACTCTAACCCTACCAGTGACTCTAACCCTACCAGTGACTCTAACCCTACCAGTGACTCTAACCCTACCAGTGACTCTAACCCTACCAGTGACCCTAACCGTAGCACTAGTTAGCTAACAAAAAAGGGGGAATATGTGTCTGTTTTGGGGTGACTTTCTTCTGTTGCTGTATCCGCTTCTCTCTCTCCTCACAGAAAGTAACAACTGTGAGGAGAGACAGAACTCTGGAAAGCAACAAGGTTGCTGTGACCACTCTGTTTGTTTATCACAGTGATCACATGGTCGGAGACCAATTCCATTGGTCTCCCTTATTTGAATAGAATGCCTGAGGCATTCAGTGATGTCAGCACCCTGCGATCCATATGGCAGGGTGCTGATAGTTAACAGAGGGATTGTTCTCCCTCAACATCTAAAATAAAATGTACATCGGCACCCTGCGATCCATGCAGGGTGCCGATCGTTATCAGAGGGAGCGCGCTCCCTCTGCATACACTAAGACACCGCGGTCTATGTGTGACCGCAATGTCTAAGGGGTTACAATGCCCCAGAAGCTAATAGGCACCCTGCAATCAATGCAGGGTGTCTACGATTCAGTCGGCATGGTGCCGATTTTTAGCAGAGGGAGAGCACTCCCTCTGCATCCACTAAGGCACCGCGGTCTGTGCATGACCGCGGTGTCTAATGAGTTTAAATGGGGCGGAAGCCCCCTGTTATAAATCAGCACCCTGCGATCCATGCAGGGTGCATCTAACTCACTCGGCAGGGTGCCGATTCATTCGGCAGGATGCAGATTCATTCGGCAGGATGCAGATAGCTAGCAGAGGGAGCGCGCTCCCTCTGTATATACTAAAACACTGCGGTCTGTGTTTGACCGCGGTGTTCAAGGAGTTAAACACCCGGGATCGGAACTTTTCCGATCCCGGGTGTTAGCGCTGGGGCTTGGCTGTGTCAACACAGCTGAACCCCGGCAGAAGCAGGACCCGATGTCCTGCAAACTTCTTCTGATGTGCCGCCGTAGAAAGAAGAAGTACGCCGTAGAATCCCGATATGACGGTCATTAAGGGGTTAAAACTCCCACTAGTGTTTACTTAGTATATAAACAAGAGTAAAAAATAACACTCACTGATCTACCTATGCATATTTTTCAAAATTAATCAATCAAAAAATAAAAGCAACCTATGGAGTATATATCCCTGCCTAGTTTAATTTGAAAAAACATTAAGGACAGTGAGAGTGCCGCTAGCACCTCCTATGTTTATTGAAGATGTGACTGCAGACTAAAGCAACCAGAGGGATTCTGTGGAATGTACTTTCTGCTCATATGCAACCAAATGCAGCAAGGTTGATTGAACAGCTCTTCACTGTGCAGATGGACAATGACCCAAAGTATATTGCAAAAGAAGCTCAAGAGTTTTTGAATCTTACCTCTGGGTTCATAATGATTTTTACCAAATTTTTATGTCTGATTTCTCCTTTCACTGTATGACACGTTCCTGTGTTTGAATCCATTGCTTATAGCCCTTACCCTTTTGATGCCATGTATTTTCTTATGATGGAGGTTCCGATGTGATTTCAACAAGCAAATCCACTGAGCTCTGCATAGTATGTACATGTAGGGTCTATGTAGTGACTTGCATAACCACTTGCAGGGCATGGGATATGTAGTGGAAACTGACGATAAAATCGGTTACAAGAAATAGACTGTACTGTATGAGCAGTTAACCACTTCCATTTTGTGTAGATATTGTTGAAAGAGCTGGGGCTTGGGGGGGGGGGGCTAGAGTGAAGAGACTGATGAGGCTTGAGCTGCAAAGAGACAAAAAGGTATGTAGGATCGAAGACTAATGGATAGACTCATGGGGAACAGACACCGCAAGCCTTATTTTCTAAAGATTACTTCCACATACTTGTACATCCACAAATCTTCAGACACAAGGTTCTCCTGCTAGTTACACAGGAAAAAGCATCATTTGGTCTCCACCCTCAGAAGAGCACTTTTAAGGCACAGAGAGACCAGTTATTCACCAGATCTCAACCTGATTGATCATACATTTCACTTGCTTCATACAAAATTTAGGACAAAAAAGACTATCAATTTAGCAACAAACGTTTCAGACTGTTTCAGTAAAGGTCTGCTAATTCATTGTCAAAGAAGTTTCCAAGCACTCTCATAGAATTATTTAATATAAATTTGATGGTATTTTGTTGTTTTTCAACAACGTCTGCGACAACCACACTGATGGCATATATTTTACTTACTTAGTAGTACTTTGTGTTGGGAGTTTAATATTTCTTTCAGGAAGATGAAAGCCTGTAATTATTTTACAAGTCTGACCTTGTTTTGTAATTGATTTACCCAAGATAGTACCCAGTGGGTTATACAGAATTCTATTTAAATAATGCATGGAACTTAAGTGGCACCCTGCCAGTTTTGTTCAATTTCTTACATTCACATGTGTAAAATTGTAAAATACAGGTATTGGTTTGCATTTTTTTTTTTGTAAAACAAGCTGTACAACTTAAACCTACATCAATACTTGGCTTTAAAGAATTGCACCCTTGAAAGTGTTATCAAATTTTTTTTTTTCGTTGTTGTTTGAGTGCAACACAAATAATGGATCCAATTATGTTGGGTTATATGAAACATGATGATAAAATAAATGTATTAAATGAGAGATGTACCTATAGTTTTTTTTTGTGTTCTGTGTGTTTGTTTGACTTGACTAGTCTTGGTTTTGACTCACAATAACTGATACAAAAATAACTGAAATGCCAACTGGGCCTAATTCTATCGGTTTTATTTGCAGCCAAGCCTAAATTTACATCCTTGTTGGCACTGTACAAGAGCTCCTGCTGTGCGTTTCTAATCCAGCTCCATCCACATACAATCACAGGTTAATCAGCCACCTTGAGCCACCTTTTATCTATGTGGATCCCAATCTGGGATTTTTGGACCTCTACCGGTCTCTGGTCAGTTGCGGCCTACCACACAAAGAAGCCAGGGCCATTATTTCTGCACTCCTGCCACAGATGCCCCACTCCTGGGTTGCTGTCAGCAGACTGCCTCGGGCCCCTCCACAGGAATACTAAAGAGATCCGGATCAGCTCCCAGCCAGGTGGGATCTCATCCTATCACCTGCAGGACCCAGAAACCACTGAGGCCTAGTCTGACCTAGCACCCGGAAGAAGTCGGGGTCCTCAATTTATAGCTCTTAGCCGACAAACTAGCTCCTTTCCTAGCCCCAACATCCTGAGTACTGCTTACTGAGGCCCACTGTAAGCCCTACATAAGTGGGCTGAAAGAGTCAGATACCCATTAGTGACTACATGAATTTCTGCCTGGACACTCTTATCCCAGAGTTACTGCTGAACAAGAAAAAGGATGCCTTGAGATGCAAGGATAAAGCATCACTTGGGGAAATACAAACTAACAACAAAAATACGGAAGAGCAAAGATGAGTGTGGTAAAGACAGAGAGCCAAAACTTGCAAATAAAAACAAGAAGGAGGTCTGGGCAGGAAAAAAAAAAAAAAAAAATCACCGGTACGGGGAGGGAACTCGACCTGAGTGAGGAATGGGTGCATAGTGTCGATGGTAATGTATTCTTTAACAGATTCTCTGATGGCTTCCCGGTATACCTAACGGGTGACACAGCTGTGTCTGACCACCCATCCACCACACTCCTACCTACACCAACCGATGGAACTAACACCTTTGGAAATAAGGGGATGAGGGTAACTGTGGAGAAAGTTAGTAGGGTCCTATCCGGGCTCAAACATAACAAGGCTGTGGGGCCTGGTGGAATCTGTCCACGGCTACTAAAAACCTCTGCAAACGAGCTAAGCCAGGTTCCGACCGATATTCTCAACTATAGCCTACACCAGGAGACTGTCCTTAAAATCTGGGGACTTTCCACAGCAATAAAACAAAAGTCAGACTACAAGGACTTCTGTCCGATTGCACTCTCATCCCTAATAATGAAATCTTTTTAGTGAATTCTCTTGCCTCACATGAAGGAGGCTGTGAAGGGCAGACTTGACCCATTACACTTCCCATACAACAACAAAATGGTTGGGGACGATGAGGTGCTGTACCTTCTACATAGGACCTACTCCCATCTGGAACATAGACCCAGCATTGATGAGAGGCAAAATGACCCATCTCAACCTATAGCACTCTATTGTCAATTGGATACCGACTATCTAACGAATAAGTCTTACTTCGTACATCTTAGTTGCACGAGATCTAACACCGTTGTCAACAACAGAGGCATACCTCAAGGTACCGCTCTTGCACCATTCCTCCTTACCCTTTACACACCTGACTTCAGCCATAACTCGGACCTCTGCCATGTTCCGAAATTCTGACAACTCGGTTATAGTCAGCTTAATAGTCAGCATTAAGGACGGTGATGACAAGCACTATAGGAATACCATCAACTCATTTGTAGAATGGAGTGAAGACCATAAACTCATCCTTAAAACTGAAAAAACTAAGGAAATAATTGACATACGAAGGTACAAAACATCTCCAAGTCCAATCACCGAAAACTGCAGCGTACCGACTAAAAAAAGCAGCATCAGGAAACTCAGGTCCTTCAATGTATGTAACAAGATCCTGAGAATGTTTTACGATTCCTCGATCACGAGTGCTATTCTTTGCTATCACTTGTTGGGGAGCCACTGTCAAAAGAATGGAGAATAAAATGAAAAAAATTAAGAGGGCTCAAGGCACTGTTGGCCTTCAACTGGGTCGGTTGAAGTGGTCTGGCAGGAAAGATGCATCAACAAATTCACCGCAATTACTACCAACAAATTGCACCTACTGTACCAATGCATTGTGGATCAGCTTAGCACATTCAGCGAGCAAATCAATTGCCGTATGGAGAGATTTCGTAACCCCTTCATTCCAAAAGCTATCGAAATATACAACATAACCACTAGCTCCCACAGGACTACTGTTGCCACCAACAACCAATAACCCACCTGCTCAACCTCTCATCCTCCACATTAATGATTCTGTGTGTTTGAATTTCCTGTGTTTCCCTGTTTTTGTCTGTGTACTCCTGGCTCCAAGGATGTGTGCACAAAGCAATTTCGCCAAAAGGATCAATAAAGTTGTATTGTATTGTACTGCCCATTACACCCCCTCTTACTCATGTGATCTGATGAATAGGGACCTAACCTTTGAATGACAGAGGGATGAATGATGATGGGTGAAATGCTCCCTGGTCTTCCTGTATCTTTAGAAGACATAATTTTAATATCATGTGCCTACAGGAGACACCGTGAAGGGTACTGGCTATGCTGGCTCAAGAAAGCTTTGATGGGCTGTGCCTACCACTTTTTTTCCCTCTAATGTGAGGTGTATCTATTTTTGTTTGCAGGAGTGTGTCTTTTAAGCTGCTGGAAGCAGCAATCAATCCTGATGGCAGATATGTTATTATTCATGGCCTTTTTTTTTTTTTTTTTTTTTTTGGAGCTCCCCTGACATTGGTCAGTGTCTATATCCCTCTTCCTTCAGGTGTGACATCCTCTGACCCATTCTTCACTACCTGTGTGTGGGAGACTTCAATACTGTTTGGGACAGGTCCTTGGACAGGAACTTGACAAATGCGTTCCGTGCCCTTGCAGAGAGCCTGGAGCTGGACGACATTGGGCGCTGTCTACACAGAGATAGTAAAGCATTCTCCTGCTTCTCTGCTTCATATAACTCAATTTCACATAGATATGTGCCTTGCTTACTTGACCCTCCCCTGGATTAGTGAGGCCTGTTATCTTTCCCATTCCATCTGAGACCATGGAAGCATGGTTGAAACTTTTCCTATCCCTGCCTGCCCTTGTTAACTTAAAATGATCTTCCTACCTAAAATCCTGTACGTCCCTGCTTCATTCCCCAGTGTACAGTACAGACCAAACGTTTGGACACACCTCATTCAAAGAGTTTTTATAGATTCACACTTTTTTGTTAAGCATATAATTTCACATGTGTTAATTTATAGTTGCTTTCAGTGTGAAACTGAAAATGTCTTATATTGTCGGTTCTTCAAAGCAGCCACTTTTATGCTTTGCACACTCTTGGCATTCACTTGATGAGCTTCAAGAGGTAGTCTCCTGAAATGGTTATCCAACAGTTGTGTAGGAGTTCCCAGAGATGCTTAGCACTTGTTGGCCCTTTTGCCTTCACTCTGTGGTCCAGCTCACCCCAAACCATCTTGATTGGGTTCAGGTCTGGTGACACTGGAGGCCAGGCCATCTGGCGTAGCAATCCATCACTCTCCTTCTTGGTCAAGGTGTGTTTGGGGTCATTGTCCTGTTGAAAAATAAATGGTGGTCCAACTAAACCCAAACCAGATGGAATAGCATGCCACTGCAAGATGTTGTGGTAGCCATGCTTGTTCAGTATACCTTCAATTTTGAATAAATTCCCAACCATGTCACCAGCAAATCACCTCAACACCATCACACCTCCTCCTCCATACTTTACGGTGAGGACCAGGCATGTAGAGCTCATTGGTTCACCTTTTCTCCGTGGTTGGAACCAAAGATCTCAAATTTGGACTCATCAGACCAAAGCACAAATTTATACTGGTCTAATGTCCATTCCTTGTGTTCTTTAGCCTTAACAAGTCTCTTCTGCTTGTTGCCTGTCCTAAGCAGTGGTTTCCTAGCAGCTATTTTACCATGAAGGTCTGCTGCACACAGTCTCCTCTTAACAGTTGTAGAGATGTGTCTGCTGCTAGAACTCTGTGTGGCATTGACCTGAACTGCTGGTAGCTGCTGAGCTGCTGGTGGTTTCTGAGGCTGGTGACTGGTATAAACTTATCCTCCGCAGCAGAGGTAATAATTGGTTTTCCTTTCTTGGGGCGCTCCTCATGTGAGACAGAGTTTCTTTTATAGCGCTTGATACTTTTTGCAACTGCACTTGGAGACACTTTAAAAGTTTCCCCAACTTTTTGGACTGACTGATCTCAAAGTAATGATGCCCTCTTGTTTTTTCTTAAGTTGCTTTTTTTTCTAGCCATAATACTAATTCTAACAGTCTTTTCAGGACTATCAGTTATGTATCCACCTGGCTACTGCACAACACAACTGATGGTCCCAACCCCATTTATAAGGCAAAAATTCCCACTTATTAAAACTGACAGGGCTCACCTGTGATCTGAAAACCTTTTCTGGTGACTACATCTTGAAGCTCATCAACAGTGGAAGGACCGGGGGGGGGGGGGGCATTCCCTTTGCTGTGCCAACTTCTTTTGTTCGCTATCACTACTATACTACTGGATTTGACAATTATACTCCCCTGTGGTATAACCCAGCTCTTTCTGAACTTTTCCTACTGCCTATTGGGGCTAGATGGAGGGCCAGGAGGGTGCTATAAATGGGGAATTTATGTGTAGATGGAGTACTCTGCTAATTTCAGCAGTTAAAGGATTCTTATGACTTGCCAAACTCCTTCCACCTGCAAGCGCAGGAAGCTTTAACTTCCTGGACTCGTGTTTTGAGATGTTACTTGCACCAGTTCCTCCTGCAGCAAAACAACCCCACAACATGATGCTGCAGGCCCCATGTTTCACACTGCACCCTTGGCAATCACCGAATGCTCCATAGAGATGAACAGGGCAGTCTCTCTCGCTCTCTCTAACACTCATAAATTTGGTAATCCTAATTGACCTAGAACCGGAAAAGTTTAGGATTTCATGTCAAATAGTGAGGGTAAAACATGCATAGTTCTTGTAAACTTTTTGTTTACAAATCTAAGTATGCAAGATATTTAGACTAAACTGTTTAAAGTATGTTAATGGAGATATTGTGTTTTTTTTATAATTATGTTTACCATTATATCCGTTATGGGTTTTTTTTGTTAGTTTTTTTTTATTTGTCAAACTGATAACTGCCTTTGCAGGTTGAGCATTTTGCTAATGTTCTGTGCTAGGCATCATACTGGGCAATTAACCAGGGCATCATCACTTACTTTATGGCCAAATTCAATGGGCCATGTGGTAAGCAGTTAGGAGTAAAAAGGGCTGTTGGGAGCAAAAAGACATTTCAGGGAGACATTTTAAATGCTTCAGTGCAAGTTTAAGCAAAAAAAGTCTTTTTTGTTTTGCTTTTTCTATCAAGATTTCATATGGTAGTAGAAGTGAAATTGCTGATGAAACCACACTACACTGAATTTGATACCATTTGATTTGAGCCATTGATCAAAGCAACATACAGGAAAAAGAAATGCAGTAAAATCTACTAAGAGCGATGCCTGTTTGTGCATCTACCTAGATATTTGATTGAGCAATTAATGGCCTGCTAGTTAACTGTTCTATGGTGACTAAAAGGGGGATTTAAAAAAGACTAATTTACTTCCCATTTTCCATTTTAAGGACAAAGTGTCGTTTCTTGTGTGCAAGAAACTGCATTGCTTGTATTTTCTAAGTAATGTTTTAATTTATTTGATTATTTCTTAGTTTTATTTGTTTAAAATCATTTTTTATATTCTCTTCCTGATGAAGGGGACAGCCATCTTGACTGTGCTGTGAATTTGCTTTACCGCACGCACACTCCTGTCTTGATATGGCTTAATAGGGTATTTCTCATGACGCATTTCTTAAGTATGTGTTGGACATATTCTGTGACCTGTGTGTAGGTTACTGTTCTAGGCAATGGGACTGTAATCTGCCAGTACAAAATGGCATCCAAATCTACATTTAGCTATCATCATTTTCACTTTTAATTTAACTTTTGTTTGTTTTTTCTTTAAAGAGGTATTCCAGGAATCAGCATAATTCATATACAAATAAAATAGTAATTTGTAATTAGTTATTTTTTTTACAATTTTGCTTGTTGCTTAATTGGGCAAATGGCAATAGAGCTCTGTCAGATCTTCATTAGTTTTGGATTTCTATCTCTAGAAAATAGTTAAGCAAATAAAAAAATAATTTAGCTTGAATTCTGCCTCACAAATCTAACATGAACTTTAGATTGTTAAGTTCTTTATTTGTAATCCAAAAACCAAGAGCAAAATACAAAAAGAGAAAGTACCATTGAAGTGTATACTGACTATACACTGTCACCTGAACGGAAACTTAGTTTTAAAACACATACCACACATATTTCCAAGATTGTCCACAAACATGGGAACGGAACATGCAGTATTGTAGTGACTGAAAGACTCAAATGCTAATTTTCACAACACATGGATGCTGTCCAACACAAATGTGAAGTGCCGTAACAAGACACCAGTGAACCCCGATACAAACAATGCACGCACATTACATCTGAGAATACACAGATGCACCATACTCTTATAAATTAAGAATGGCTGTGTTGAAGAAAAGAAGACATATAAAATATGCAAATATGCTTTGGGGCTGAAGATGTTAACACATAATGTAATGCAGCACTGCTAGACCTAAATAACACAGGAAGTGAGGGACAGTGCTAAAAGCAAAAAAAAACTCCCTGTGGACCTTGAAATATATTTTTCATATTTAAGTGCTACAGTCTTCTCTTAGCAAAGTTTGTGGACTCTGTTCCAGCCTAGGTACAGCATGGGTCATATATATTTAATATATACTGATATATGATTTAGCTGCCCTCATTGCTTACCATTTAAAATAAACCCCTATCATTTCTTCTGCTCCAGCCTGGCTTTAGTTGCTCTTGCCTGGCTGAACCTATGTAGTGTGGGGCTGGTCCTCTCCATGTCGGGCTCTGAGATGTGTGAGGGGCGTGGAGGAGAAGCTGCAGCATCTGCAGCATCCCAATGGTAACCTGCTCCCTATACACAGTGCATACACCATGTGTCAGCAGGTTCTACTCTGGCAACATTCAAGACCCTGCTGGGGGGTGGTCCATCTCACAGAGCACCAGCTGAAGAGGGCATCCGGAGAATATGTGACAGGATGTGAATCTGCAAAAGCAACTGACGGCCAACCAAGAAACTACCTGATAAAATAAATTGCCTGTCTGCCCCTTGTGAGAGCTCACAATCTATGTTTAGAGACCAGGCAGATAATTTCCACATAGGACTGAAGAGACTGAAATTGAATAGCCGGTAGATGGCAAAAGTGATGAAATATATTCCATTATGTGATCATTGTGTCACTGCTTTTTACTTTGCTTTTAATAACCCATACATTAAATATATATTTTCAGCCAGAATTACTGTTAAATGCAAGGACTATATTAATGATATCAGCGTGAGTTTAATCCTAACAATATATTGATGTACCCTTTTTTATTTAAATGTCTCAATCATATGATTTTAGTTTAGATTGATTGAATATAACAAATTGAATTTTTTTTACATTTTAAGCACAAGAAGACTATAAACTATAACGGTCTGCTTCACCTGGATGTTCTTTCATTCCTTAACTATGCCAAAGTTTGAAAGTCGCAATCTGAATTTAATAATAACTTGATGACATGTATCACTAGAGTTGCAGTGCAGCCTGCACAAGTCTAAATCCCAGAAAAGTAATATGAGTTTTTGCTGCTGGTAAGGTTTAGATAAGCTTTCATCTCACACATTCACTGTCAGCTTGATCTGATCCAGGCTTTCCACTTGATAACAATACAGTTAGCTCCTCAGTTTTTCCTGACGGTCTGCCTGTCTGGCTGGAAGCAGGGCTAAGATTGCATGATTCCACTCACTACCTTTTTAATGACCTTTCACCTCATGTGAAGCAGAAGATGATAAAAACATATTTGTAAAACTGCTTAACTTTGTATGCCAGCATGTTTACATCATGGTCTACGAGTTTGTCAAACAAAAGCAAGCCATGTGGGTTGGTTTTAATGCACTTGGACCATGTAAATGTGACCTGCAGATTGCTCTTCTAGGCCAGGAACACAGAGAATTTATGTTATCAGAATTTCATATGGGATTCATATAATTGCTAAATTATGTGAAAAATATTTTCATTGTAAAGGTTGAGCTCCTTCCCTCTCCCAAACAAAGAAAAATTGTGGCTCTCATTTAGGAAGGACAGCATTAATTGATACAGTGGGGCAGCTCAGTATGACTGTATAAGTTGCCGTTGGTTGGTAATAATGAGAATCTACAGGTGCAGTTCCATAATTTTGAAAGACTTTTAATCGTTCACATATTCTGCTATCCTTAATAGAGGCAAACCTAATAGAAATGACAGTAGGAGTACACCACACTATTATTTACAAATAACGTTTGTTAATGTGTCATAGACCTAAAATCCCAATGGTGTTTCAAATCAATGTTCCAAAAGTTGTTTCTGCACCACAGTCACTTCCATATTCAGAAGAAATTGGTAACAAACCGTCAGTGCATTTGCTCTCAGGGGTGTAAGAGGCTGGGCCCCATAGCAAACCTCTGAATTGTGCCCCTACCTCCTCATAAATATGCATATTTTATATGCTCACATATCTATACACTATTGCACACATACACATATTCATATACTTAAGTGCACACAGTTATACACACATTGATACATGTATATACTTGCACAGATCTGCCACAGTAGTTGCTGACCACACGGGGAAAGTACAAGTCAGGAATCAGACAAAAGATCCCTAGCTGCCAATACATGCTATTTACTGTAGAAGATGGTCACTGTTGTATACATATTATGTATACACACTATGCAGCATAATAATATGAACATAGTGGTGCACATCCTCCATACTTTAGTTTGTGAGGTTGTATGCCGGTCCACATAGCAGTTGCTGTGGCTACTACTACTGTAGTTACACCCCTGTTTTCTCCTCTAACCCTCAAAGCAATCTGCCTTTGCCTGAAATAGAATTTTATAAAAATAGTGTGGTTAAATATAGTACCCCCTTGACAGATTCATTAAGGGTCATGGATTACAAATGTTTTATTTGTTGAGAGTTTGAATTGTTTTAGTACCCAAAGTTCTATTAAACATGTAATGGTACCTCAAAACTATGAAAATGGCAAGCAACATGTATCAATCTAAATTTTATCACTAACATATAATACAATGTGTCATGAAAAAACCTTTCTCAAAATCACTTGGGTGAGTTAAAGGGGTTATCCGAGAGCTGTGAAAAAAACTAAAGGTGGCTGGAAGGGGCTGCTTAAAAAATAAAGATCTATTTACCTTCCGGCGCCCTCCAGTGTCCCGCGCTGCTGTCGCTCCGGTCCGGGCACCATGTAAACAAACATGGCCGCCGGAGCAGTGCTGGATTCGGCTTCCGGCCCCCATACAGAATGCTGTGAATAGGGATGGGTAGGCGTGGTATGATGACCTTGTACAATGTACAATCATTTTTATAGAATTTTTTATTTTCTTTAAAATGGCAAAAAAGTGGCATTTTCGAGTTTAGGCGCGATTTTCCGTTACAGGGTTAAACGCAGTGAAAAGCCACTGAAAGCACATTGTAATGAATAGGTTAACCCAAAGCAGCCTCGGGTCTTCAGAAGACCTGAGGCTGTCATGGCGACGGATCGCCTCTCCCCGATGACGTCACAGGGAGCGACGATCCTTAGAAGGCGGTGATCAGTAGGAAAACACTAGCACCGATAGCGGGTGTTACCGATAAGCTTTTGCTGAGCCCTCTCCATGCACCCGCACCCGGCATGTGACATAGTATTACGTCACATGTCGGTAAGGGGTTTTACCCTCGAAGTTAAGTTGGGCCCTATCCACAGGATAGGGCCTAATTTGCTGATCAGTGGGGGCCTGACGGACCCCTTGCTGCTCCCCAGACTAATGGAGCTGATGGAAATTGCAGAGCGAGACGAAAATAACAAAGGGTTTAAAGTTGGTGCATTCGTTTACCAAATATTGTAAGGGGAGCGGCGTACTAATGGATATTCTATACATAACTACAGAAGCCCTAGTCAGAAGCAAATAAACCATTACATGCCTGTTAATGAATGACTCCACTCTGGTTGACCACCCCCCTGTCCAGTATAAATCTTTGAATTGAGAACAAAAATCTGACACCAATCACTATTAACTGTTTGTTTGTCGTTAGAGGGATTCTGCATAGGCAGCTACATGGACTGAAAAATAAAACGTTGGCTTTTGGATGTAACTATGCAAAAAAATTGATCAATGGTCCAAAGGTTCATTTTACCCCTAAACCCCTCTGTGACCAAGGGTCATTAATGCCTTAATGTCACCAATAATTATTTGCAGATGACTCTGCGTTTTGTTCCTTTTGACCTGGACCATTTTCTTCAAATCTGATGTGCTTATCACTATCCAGGTGATAGTGACATTTTCTTGTGACACATTGCTCTTCCTGTTAGTTGGGTGATATGTTTTGTGTTTATTTGTAAAAAAAAAGATAAAACTTATATTTGGTGAAAATTCCTAAAAATTCTCTTTTCAAAATTAAAAATGTTATTCTTTTCTGATTCATACCTACAAAATAACTGAAATATCTAAAATTGGAATGTTTTTTTTATGCGTCTTTCATTTTTGTAGGATATTATGAGGCTTAGAACATTAGGTGCAATTTTTTACATTAACATAGAATCATACTTTTTAGGGACCTGCTCATCCCTCAATGTATGTGAAACATTTTCTGAAGCATGCCAGCCCTTGAAAGCGTAACTGTAAAGTTACTGAGGAAAAATAGTTTTAGCACACAAGGAGAGAGAGACTTTAAAGGGGTTGTCACAGCCTGTATCTCAGGCTAGGTAGAAGCCAGAAGCATGATATAATAAAGGGGTTGTCCGAGTTCTTAAAAAAAAAAAAAAAAAAAACTCAGGGAGGCCGGAAGGGAGCTGCTTAAAAAAATAAAGTCCTACTTGCCTTCCGGTGCTCTCCGGTATCCAGCGCTGCTGTAGCTCCGGTCCGGGCGCCATGTAAACAAACATGGCCGCGAGAGCCATGGCAGCTGGATTCCGCTTCCGGCCGGCCACGCCTATCCGTCCCTATTCACAGCATTGTGAATGCGGGCCGGAAGGTTGTCGGGTCCTGCCGGAAGCTGAGTACCGCTGAATACTGGAGGGCACCGGAAGGTAAGTAGGACTTTATTTTTTTAAGCAGCGCCCTCCCGGGCCTCCCTGAGTTTTTTTTTTTTTTTTTTAAAGAACTCGGACAACCCCTTTATTATATCATGCTTCTGGCTTCTACCTAGCCTGAGATACAGGCTGTGAGTGGCACCTACTAATGGCAGTGACATCAGTAAGGGCAGTTGGGCCAGAGCACTAATAGCATTCATATGAATCAGGACATCATGTGTGTAGTTGGACCACTGCTGATAGCTAATTAGAGTGAATTAGAGAACTGCTTATTTTTGTTTGTCGCTGAGTTAGGCAAAAGTTTTTATACAATACAGTTGTACTTAATGTGTTTTGAAGGCACCTTATGGTGTGCTGTTAAACAGCATTACAGAAGTGGTATGAGCATATATCTATAAAAGCAAGGATGGTGAGATCACGCAGGACCTCTAAACATAGCACAGAGTAAAAGATAAGGCAAGTGGCTTAGTTCCAGATGAGACAATAAAGGGCAAGGTCCAATGTAATGAAAGTCCATTGTACATTCGTGTTTCCATTGGATGCAGTACTTCCTGTAATACAGCTCTTAATTCAAAAAGATTAAGGGACCTAGGTTCCAAACGTTAACATAATAAAGTAATAAAGAAAAACAGAACAAAACATAGCCATGGATCTCTTGTCAAATAAAGGTTAATGCCAAGAGTTAGGATCTAACACGGTTGTCTCCGTTCATATCCCAAGGGGTCCAAATTCTAAGGAATTGGTCCACCTTTTCATGAATTGACGCTGTCATGTGTTCCAGCGTGCGAATGTGTCCGATACGGGAGTAAAAATCTAACCTGAGGGTGGTGTGGGTTGTCTCCAGTTCAGGGAGATCAGAGGTCTTGGTATCGCATAAAATATGAAGGAGTAATTTTGTTAGTAATTTCCCCATGTCAAGGGGTGGGAGCCCCAGCAAAAACATAGTCGGGTCAGCTGTCAGGTTCACCCCCAGTACCCCTTCTATTACGTCTTGGACCACCGCCCAAAGAGGTTGTATCCTCGGACATTCCCAAAAAACACGGTGCAAAGTGGCCCCTGGTGCATCGCACCTCCAACAGATATCCGGGATAGCAGGGTTCATTTTAATGCCGAAGCGCAGGGGTATGGTACCAATGCATTAAGATTTTATACTGATTCTCTTTATAGATGGTGGACAGGGAACCCTTCGGAGCCTTATCCTATATCTTCTTCCATTCCAATAAAGTGAGCCTCTTGCCCAACCAGTCCTCCCACTTGGTCATATATTTATGGATAAAAGAGTCCGGGTATGTCTGAGTCATAAGCAGAGTATAGAAGTCCGAAATAAGTCCCTTGGAGGCAGAGCCTCTGAGACTCGTACGCTCGAACTCTGTGAGGTCCGGTACTGCTGGGGAATTCCGAACTGACAAGCTAAATTGATAGATCTGTGGATATGTACTAGCCGCAGGGGCAAACTGGTCAGACACATTATTTGGAAGATTTGTATCGGCCTCCAGAAACTTACAAAATCTCATTTAAGACTTCTGGGTAGAAATTGTGTTAGAGGGGACTGTTAAGTAGCCAGGGAGTACTAAATATGGCACCGCCGACAGATCTCCCTAGTAAAAGCCATGCGGCCGAGGAGAGCGTGTGTAGGCATCTCAACAGGTGGTCCCCAAATCAATGCAGCAGGGTGAGTGGGAGCTAGCCAAATCTTCTCTATTTCTGTCCATCTATTGAAGGCTGCCAGGGAAGTCCAGGATACCATATGTCTCAAGTGTGCGGCATAGTAGTACATTGCAGTGTCAGGTAGTCCCAATCCCCCCCCCCCCCCTTGTTTTGGGTGCCGTCAAGACTGTCCTTGGAATCCTATGTCTTTTGGAGTTCCATACAAAATCGATTGGATGAGTCTCAGGGTTTTTACTGGGACTCTCACTGGTAGCGTCTCAAACAGGTATAGGAATTTAGGGAGAACCGTCATTTTTATGGCTGCTACTTTCCTCAACATAGAGAGATTCAATTAACGCCAGCTTTGTAGCTGTTTCCTCACGTCCTAGATCAAGGGAGGGAAATTTTCTTTATAGAGGGAAGTATAGGATGAGGTGAGCTTAATCCTGAGAAAAGTTACGAAAATAACAAAGGCGTATATGCGTTTCTAAGGGCTCTATACTTAAGACATAAAATAAAGGGGACAGCGGGCAGCCCTGACGGGTTCCATTATTGATCACCAGGGGCTTTGAGTGAGCATGTGGTAACCGAATTTGTGCTGTGGGAGATGAATACAAGCTTGACAAGGCATTCAGAAATGGTCCACGGAAACCAAAATGGGTTAATGTCCTAAACATGTAGTCCCAGTTTAACCGGTCGAATGCCTTTTCGGCATCCAGACTCAATAAAAGGGCCTCTGATTTATTTTTCTGCACCAGGTCTATCAGATTGATGGTGCGACAGGTATTATCTGGCGCCTGTCTATATCGGACAAACCCGACCTGGTCCTTGTGCACCAGCTGTGGAAGCCAGTTGCTCAGCCTATTGGCTAGAAGCTTAGTGAAAATCTTAAGAGCTGCGTTTAGTAGGCTGATGGGCCTATGGCTGGTGCATTCTGAGGGGTCCTTCCCTTGTTTAGGAATCAAGCTTTGTGCTTCTAGCTGATGGAGAACCAGAGAGATCAATATGTTAAATATACTTTTGTAAATTGAGATCTGTATTTAAAAATCAAATTTTTTTATTGTAGTTTTAACTGGTTCTGTTTCACCTGTTTACCATCCTTCTTTTATATTAAAGGGGAGAATTTTGTTTCTACCTACCATGGTTCAGAAGGTATGACCATTTAAAGTGGGGACACTGTCTTGACTTGTACATACATGCTATTTGCACAGTGCATGTGCAAGCACTTGGCATTTGTAAAATGGTTAATAGACCTCGGGATATTATAGTTAAATGTATTGATTTTAATGACCTTGTAATGTTTACTTGTGTTTTTTTTCCTATTTACACATATATATTTTCTTAAAATATGCAATCATCGTTACAATTCTTACCTTTTGTGTGTTGAAGGATTATTTTCTGAATTTGTGTGTGTGCGTATATATCAGATTTGACCTTGAGTAAGGATATTCTGGGAAATGGTAGGTAGAAAGAATGTAAATCCACGTAAATGAAATATACTTATTTGTTTTCTTTTGTATTTGATTTGTTTAATAATAAATATAAGTATAATCCTACACACCAGCAAATGGAGCCAAGAAAGACCTTGTCCTTCACTTTTCAAGGTCATTTTAAAAGTATTTCTAAACCTTTCAGCAAAACAGTCATTCTTTTTATCTTCTGAGAACAATGGTATGGTGCCATTTGTCCTTAGATTAAATTTCTAAATAGTAAAACAATTTTCAGTGTTTTTTAGTCCATTCTCATTTTTTAATGTGTTGCTTCCAAATATGTTTAATTTAACACCGAAATGTATGTATCACCTTTGGACTTCCATAAGGCTAGGTGCTACATGCTGGTGAAAGTGGCAGTACTAGGAATTTGACACTTTTTTTCATTTCTATGATATGCTCACATAATCAAGAGGGGATTTTATCTGGACTATTTAGCCAGGACATAGTTTTATAAAAATGCAAAAAACATATTTTCAAGAGTAAATATATAGGTTTGAAGTCATTAGACCAGTGATGGTGAACCTATGACACGCGTGTCAACACTGACAGGCTTAGCCATTTTCAGTGATACGGCGCCTGCCGTGCTGTAGTGCAGGGGCGGACTGATCGGGGCTGTCTGGGGCCGGTCCGGCCGGTGATGTGCTCTGCAGCTAGCGGAGGGAGCTAATGTGCACTGCTTTAGGGAAGGGGGTCAAATTGTGTCGGTTATATACGTTCATTTAGCCTAAGATTTACACATTTCCAAAAGCTAAAAAGAGAAAACCTACCATACAATTTGTTCTGCAATTTCTCTTCCCCCCCCCCCCCCCCTACATGTGACCGTTACTTGTTTTATGGGGGCACGGCGAGGCGCAGAAGGGAAGGACCGCCCTGCAGCTGCCAGGATTTTAGTTTTCTCATAGGCCCCTTTTGTAGATTATAACATTTATGCTTTTTCGTTATTGCGGCCATGTGATGGCAGGTAAGTTAAATAATTATACATATTTTTTATTTAAACTCTAAATATCACAAAATTAGGTTTTTTTTCTAAACGTGACACACCACCCGAGTTGTGCTCATTTTTTTTGGCGAATTTTGACATGCCAAGTGCAAAAGGTTGCCCATCATTGCATTAGACCTACCAGTTACATTATCTATAGTAGTTATGAATGTTCCAACTAAATATGGAACTTACACCACATCTCAAAAGTACAGTAAGAAGAGGGAGGGAGGTCTAGGCATATATGAATAATTATGAGGACAAGAGTGAGGGAAAGAATCAGTATCACTGTCAACCAGATTGCACAGGTTATGCCAGTCAGAACTGTGACAAAGCAAAAGGCAGAAAGCCTGCCCTACTATTAATACAGGTAATATGAACCCAGAATCATGACAGAAGCTCTTATCACATTTTTCCAGATTTATTTCTGCTTTCAGTGTGGTATTACAAGTCTTTGCAGAGAATTATGCACAGCAGTTTCCATAATCTATACAAATGTCGTTGCAGAAATTTTCATTTTTGTCCCTATCTGCATTAAAAAAAAAAGTAACTGTTTAGTAGAATATACACCAGTCCATAATTTATCTTCCTGTGGCATAGCCTTGATTTTAAGAAAACAAAAGTGTTGATGCTATAATTTTTTTTTTTTTTAAATCAGAAAATGAACTTCCTTAAAGGGAGTGTCCACTTTCAGCTGAAAATTGATAGTTTGTGTGAGGAAAAGTTTTACAATTTTCCAAAATACTTTCTGTATCAATTCCTCCTCCTTTTCTAGATCGTTGCATATTGTCCTGCTATCGAAAGATTCTATGTTTACTTCTAGTGGATAGAGATCTGTTCTTGGTCTAGTGATGGACAGGCAGGTGCACAGATTATTATATCACATGGCTCTCATTCTCTGTGAAAATAACAGCTCATACACTTGCTTGTCCATCATACGACCATGGACAGATTTCTATCCACTGGATATAAACATAGACGCTTTCTATAGCAGGACAGCAAGCGGAGATCTAGATAACGGTGACGAATTGATACTGAAAGTATATTGGAAAATTGTATAACTTCTTCCTTACACAAGCCATATCAATTATTTGCTGAAAGACGACAACCCCTTTAACATTGTACCTTAAAGTTGCCTTTTACCCTAAAGTTGAAATAGCAGAAATAAAATGTGAAGTAATTTGGGATAATGTACAAACAATAGAAATGCTGAATTTAGTGACTTGCTTCAATTATATTTTTCTGATGCTGATTAAAGCTTCTGGATTCAGCAATTAAAACTTTTAATTACTCTTAATAGCCATAAAACTCAATGACTTCTAGAGGCTGTTAGGATTATGCAGCATTGCAGCAAAAGTTTCTCGATAACATCAATAGGCAGAATTTTTCTAAAGATTAAATATTAGCAAATTGGTTTAGCAATTATCAAAAACCTCATGACATATCATAAAAGCATGAATTAAAATGGCAATAATTGTCTTTACAGATAGCGGAAGATAAAATGATTGCATCAGATGGTAGTATGTACTTGCTCAGCTTTTTCTCTTTACTAAATTCCATTGTGACTGCTTTATACTATCATGTCCTTGAAAAAATTTACCGTCAAATGGCATCCACATATGTCCATTAGAACCTTTTAAAGCAATGCTCTGACTTTTTAGATGCACGCCCAAATAGGCTAACATGTCTAAGGAAACTTTTTTCTTTTTATGTATTTTTTATTAACCCCCTAAAAGGCTTTTTGAAGAGGGCTTCAAGGGGACTTGTCATCAGAAATTGGTCAAATAAACCACTACTATTGTATAGTCAAGTAGCATAACACCTTCTAGGTTTTGTTTCTGTCATGGCCCAGTGTGGTGGCATCATCCCAAAAAATCAACTTTGAAGTGACATGTAAATTGGTTGTATAGAGTCAAGGAGGCGGAGATTTTAACACTGAAATAAAGATCTCTCTTCCTCGGCCTTTTTCAAAGTAATTGATGATCCTACATCCAGAGACATCACTAACCAGATCTCCCGAAGTCCAAGCCACAATGTCAATCACAGAAGAGGAGATATTAAGAGCTCCCCAACTTGACTGCAGTGTTAAATTCTCCGCCTCCTTGACTTTATACAGCCAATGTACATCTCACTTGAAAGTTGATTTTTTTTTATTTTTTTTTTGGATGATGTCAACACACTGGGCCATGAAAGAAACAAATAAGAGAAGGTGTTACGCTACCTGGCAATATACTAGTAGTGGTTTATTATACCCATTTCTGATGACTGGTTTACTTTAACTGGTTTACTTTACAAGATGAGACCTCTATACTGTATGCAGGGTATTCTACGGCAACAGCCAAATTAATTTGCTGAACCCGACTATTTAAGCAGTTGCGGTTGTCATGAGTTTCCTGATATTCTGAGACCCCCAGATCTGTTATTCAATGGCCACTATTATACTTTGTAGTCCATAAAATAAAATATGATTTTCCATTTCATAAACACATTAGGTGTCCTAACTGATCTGTGTGCCATCAGTGTGTGAACTTCTCATTGTCACCAGTGTTTCCCTACTGAACTTTCAGCACCCTAAGCTTATGAAATCCTATTTTAGTTTCCCCTTTTCTATTTTAAAAAATCCCCCCTATTCCTGTAAATAATCAACATGCAAATGAGCTTAAAGTAAATCTATCAAAATTTATCTAGATTAACTCACTCATTAGGTTCCGTGATTTGAGATGTGTTCTTCTAAAAAAAAAAAAAAAAAAAAATCTTGCAAGGGGGGTGTTGGGGGTGTCACCTGAGCACCTTCTGGATTCCAAATTCACAGGTTATTACACACTCCCGGCTTATTATATGTCTAGTTCTCCAACTGAACTTTTTCTCCTTCTGACGTCACTTCTCCACTTCATAAAAATCTTCTCTGTTCTTTAGATCTCTCTTTCTGGCTTCTTTAATTGTATCACTAAAACCATTGGATAGAACGATCTGTTGTGGTGAAACAAGATCTGAATGAAGTGGAGGAGTTATGTCGACAGGAGGAGACCAGATTAAAAGTAGATCCTAAAGTTTTTTAAACCTATTTGACCATCTTGGTTTCGCCACCATTGTAAAGTCATAAGGCCCTTACAACCTGACCAATTTTAAGGATAAGAATGTGAAAAAATGCAACCTGACTTCTCCACAATCACGCGGACCCGAGCGCTCAAGAACCTTCAGGACACTCAATATTCTACTATCAACGTATATTTATTATTTGAAAATAATAAAAACGCACTGCTGCGACGCGTTTCGGTCCGGTACTCGGACCTTCTTCAGGCAGTATAAGAAATTACACAGTCTGCTGTTACAAATATAGGGAAATACCGGAAACAAAGGCTTTCGGTGACTGCTTTAGCTTCCGGTTCGGAGGTTAACCGGGAACGGTAGAACATAAATAACTGTTTTTAAATAAAAATTCATAAAATCTTCTATGTGTGATAAATAATTAAAAACATTTACATATCCACGTATTGGTAAAAAATACATTAATTCAAAAGTAAAAACTTTTTTTGTGTCTTTTCAGTGTGTGTCAGATGATAAGCTAATTGTATCAAACTAGATAGGAAAAATGGTAGAATTTTACCTTAGCGGGCCTCGTGTTGGTAAAAGAGTGGCCCCAGGTATTATTCAAATTAATTCCATCTCGGGGAATTTAGATATCACTTTGGCCGGTAGCCTTGGTGATGCATGACGCTGTTGTAGTGTGCGCGTCAGCTAAGGAGGCCGAGAGGTTACACTTCGGCTGGTAGCCGTGGTGATGCATGACGCTGTTGTTGTGTACGCGTCGGCTACGGAAGCCGAGAAGGATCAAAGGACCACTCACGGCAAGCGGACTGGCGCTGCCATTAAAGCGCTACAGAGTTACGCTGGAGAATCGATGAAAAAAGCTCCCCTGATTTCTCACAAGTGAACCATAATACAAATGGACCATAGTGATTTGAGGTAAGTATGATTAACCTTTTTACGGGGGTATACTAACTTATTGGATATATTCAACATTAGTTATTAGACGGATTCTATCACTTCGTTTAGACCTAAAGGGTGAAGAGTGCTAAGCTTAAATATCCAATAGGATATCCAAGGATAAGAATGTGTTATCGAGCAATACAAGCAGACCACACAACAAAAGGGTCACTCATAAGACACTTGCCCTGAATCGCTGTGACTATTTGCTGGATGCTACCTCAAGGGCAGATTTACAGAGCTACCAGCACTAGCTGTATAAGTCCATGTGCCTTATGATTTTATAATGGAACAGAATATAAGAATCTTTGTATCTGCAATTTACAGCTGCAAATGGATAGAAATTGCTGGCTTTGCCTTTACAAAGGGTAATAAATATACTCGGTATGTATTTAAAGCGGTTGCCGGGATTGGCCATTTTGTTTATTTTTTTTTTCCTCAGTGGTTGTGAAAAATAAAAAAGGCAGCATATACTTCCCTCTTGGGATTTCCAGTGTGTATACAGAGACTCATATAGTTCCTGTGTTTCTCAGTTGTGGTTTTGTACTGCTGCCTCACTGCTGAGCCTCTGGGGTGGTGACTGAGGGGCTAGACCAGGGTGGCAGATATTGGTTAGTTGTTAATGTTATACCCAATGGGGCTCATATTAAAAAAGGATATTAATACATCCATGCTCCCAGTATAACTTGGTCACCACTAAGAGATTTTACTAGCGGTTTCATTCCTGTTATCGCACAGTTTGGCGGTTTCTGAAACCCCTCCATTCACAGAGGCCTCATAAAGAAGGAGAACATGGACTAGGAGACCACCATTCTGGAGGTGTGAGTGCTGGAGCTCAGGGAATCATCCATCTACCATTTATTGCATATCCTGTGTGTATGCCATAAATATCTAGGAAGGTGAAAAAGCCATTCATTCAGTACAGCATACTCCATTGTGTTGCCTAAATATATCAAGTGATCTATAAAATGCAGCTTTTTCTGCAATAGTTAAATATGTGTTCGCAATTCCTACAGTTTCTGTCAGAAAGATTGATATGGAATTTTTAAAAAAATAATAGCGGTTGTGTTTCTTTCAATTTTGCTTTGTTCAGTGCCCTGGAATTCAGTTTTCCCTCTTTCATTTAGCCAGTCAGGCAACACAGAAGAATGAGTTTTGCATGTTTTAAAGTACAACCACTGCGGCTTTCCAATTGCTGTGCTGTAAAGGTATTACATTTTTCTACATGTTTCTATACTGACACTTAATAGATCACTGACCATAGACATGTCAGAATGAATGACACAGCTTGCTCTCATATTACTCCATTTCTGCCCTATAGTATTCAGAGCACTCTTACACGTTGCTCATCTACAGAAGTGTTTGGTGATTTACCCTGAAATATGTGACATGATAAATAAAACAATATCCTTTGTTTTTAAGTATTGACTCAAAAATATATCCCAGTGACATAACAAGAACGTCAAGGTTACTTATGTAGTAGGTTTCAAAAAGACCATTTCATTTGGTCGTTAAATCCCTCAATGTTCTTTATGCACATGGGCTCTTTTCACATTGGTTTTATTCACACTTCAGTCCTTTTTCCCCATATTATTTTTTTTAAATTTAACAATTAAATGAAAAGAACATTTTATACAAAGATGGAACAGAAAAAGTATTGGACTCTAACGGAAAAGCGTCAGTTTGTTGATTCTGCAACACTCTTGTCAAACATCATATTCAAGAATAAAATCCATAGTGCTCACCTTGACTTGTCAAATATCATGGCAGGCGTAATTTCTGCCCACTCCAAATCATCCCTCAATCAGCGAAAAATCTTCCTGGCTCAAGTTTAAGACTTTGTCACCTGTGCCTCCTGGTCTTGTAAGGTACCCTTGCACTTTATTGATCTTTATGGTGCACACCTCAAGATTCTCCATTCCATGTCTACAGGAAGAGACCATGTTTTCTGAAGAATTATGAGATACCTTACATAAGGGGTCATGTGACAGTGAATGCAGCAGACCTGGATGTGTGCATACTGCATACAGATGTCCCCTGCAGAGAATATTGAGGTACAAGATCTTCCCTATTCCCTATCAGTCCCTCCATCCCAGTCTGTGATTCTACAGAAGTTTCTGTCTCTGCTCTTCTTGCTGCTCCCTTCCCCCGTCTTGTCATGGGCAGTGTCAGCTCTGTCCTCATAAGCTATTAACCCTTAGTGCTCACGCAGCACAGGCTATAGACTGAATGTAACTGGGTTACTTATTATTTTTACCACTTATTACATGTTCCCTGCTCCTGCATGTGATGGAAGCCACCAGTCTTGTCACTATATACATCCTGTATGTGCATTGTGCAGTGTTCACTGACTTGTGGGAAACTAAATGGATTTAATGCTAAATTACTTTGAGAACACATGGAATCATGGGATCTGTGGGCAAGCTACCTTACCTCAGCCTGAGGGCATAGATTGACAAACAGTAGGCATCGTTCTGTTTGTTTTCAAAGGGGGAATCACATATAATAATTTGCTAAAATCACTATAGCTTTACAGTTAAGCTTTAAAGCCACTTAGTGCTTTATTGCATATTTTACAATAGTCTGTAATCGTCAGAGAAAGTGCTGGCATCCCTACAGTGTTTGTTCAATGCTGCATTTTCTAAATGAACATATACATACAAGAGTGATTCTCTTCTCGAACAAAGAGATCTGTATTAGAATTCGTTTTCTGTTCAATTAACGTATTAGAATTCTTTTTGCACATCTTAAACCCACCCTAGATATAGCTTCAAGTTTTCTCTACAGGGTCATTACTTGTGTCGACGATTTTGACAGAAAGCATCCACAAAGTGGTGTGATCCAAGACCGTAATGGTAATCCACCAGTCTTCCTGCATTCTTTACTAATTAGGAGGTACAGGAGGAACTTTGTGGCCACACTGGTTATAGTATAGTGTAAATCTGCAAATGTGCTTTTTTTTAGATGAGACATGAACCAGTTTTTGTAAACTTTTGTTCTAAAACCCTGGAAAAAAAAACCAGAGATGTGGTTTTGTTTTGGATTTTTCTCCACTTCTTTTATTTGTACAATCTTGGAAATGTCATCTGAGGATATGGTCAGTGAATGAAATGTTGTTTTGCAAGCTTGCCTTTCTACAACATAAGAAAAAACACTTTTGTATCAGAAATTGTAATAATGGTTCTAGGGGGCCTTTTATAAATATATTATAATATCCGAATGACACCTCTTTAATGTAGAACTTCGCCGAAGAAGTCCTTTTGGTTCTGCTATTGTGAATCCTTCTGCTGGGGGAGAGACCTGATACATCAGAGGTCTCTGGTAAAAAATTACTCCTCTTTTAGGGGGTTTCCCCATGAACTAAAGTTAGACCCTATAGACAAGATATGGCCTTACTTGCTGATCAGTGCTGAGACCCCCACAGATCATGAAAACGAGGGGTCTGTCTGATCCCCTGCCGCTCTGTCATCCCAATAGAGAGACAGCTGCACGTGACCATTCTGCTCCATTAATCTCTGCCAGAGAGCTGCGCTCCATAGAGATTAATTGAGCAGAGCAGTCATGCGCGGCCGTCTGCTCCATTAGTCCGACGGAGCGGCGTTTTCACGATCTGTGGGGGTCTCAGCACTGAGACTCCCACTGATCAGCAAATTAGGCCCTAGAAACCCAGAAAATCAGTCAGGATTTTGTCCAGAAGTTGATTGAGGAGAGCATTCCAGGGAGAATTGTAGAGGTCCTGAAGAAGAAGAGTCAGCACTGCAAATATTGACTTGCTGCATTAACGCATTCTAACTAACTGTCAATAAAAGCTTTTGTTACTCTTAACATGATTGCACTTGTATTTCTGTATGTGATAAAAACATCTGACAAACACACATAAAAACCAGAGGGCAACAGATCATGTGAAAATATAATAGTTGTGTCATTCTCAAAACTTATGACCATGACTGTAGTATTCCATTCTTTAACTAGAATGCATGTTTTCACTCATAGAACGGATGTTTTTTTTGTCTCCTCTTATATGTAACCCAGAACAAACATTTGATTTGTTATCACTGTTAAAACAGATGTGCTTATTGTTTAATATTAGAAAAACTGGAAACTGAAAAAATTGGAAGGTGTGTGTGTTATGAGTCATCTTCTCAATGCCTCCTCCCCTCCCCCTCCTCATCTCCCACCCTGCGTCATGTCACAATTTAACAAGCAGTTTTTGTTTGAACTGCCCTATGTTAAAGAATTATTCATATGCATGACAAAGGTTTCAACAAAAATGACAGGTTACTTTTAACATACAGTGGATAAAAGGTCCACACACCTCTCTCAAAATGGCTAGTACAAAAAGAATATTTTCCAAAATGTCCACTCTCGATGTCACCTATAATTGAACAGAGTGCTTTCGCAAGACAGGGTGGGCACAGATTGCAAAGACTAAATATGTGATGTTGATAAATTACACAAAAAGACCTTATTTAGTCCCTAACTGAAAGATTTTCATCTCAGATTGCCAGGGCATCTCCTTTGAAAACTTTTAATTGCATTTAAATCTGTGCTCCGACTTTGATCTTGTTTTGCTGAAGCCTTTCTTTTTGTTTATGTGGATTTATGATTTGGATCTTTTATTTTGTACTAAAAGTACTAAATCTCCCCCCTCCTTGAGTAAAGTCCTGCATTACAGCCCTAAAGCAGAATGCCCTCCTCCATCTCACTTTATAATGTTTTTTTTGGTGTTGGGCAGTAGTGGCTTTATTCCAAACAAACCCCTTTGATCCAGTCAAGTGACAATTTATGCGGTCCAGGCAGATGGGAACGGGAATACAGGCACACAGGAAAGCAGGACACAGGAACTCAGGAGCTGGAACGCAGGAGACACAGCAACGCAGGATAACCGCTAGGGAGGTTTCTCTAAGGCTGTGAGGCACAAAGATCCGGCAAGGGGCACAGGAAGGGGCTAGAAATTTAAGTAGTATGCCTGGCCGACCAGCTCCAATTATCGGTGCGCTGGCCCTTTTAATTTTTTGAAGGCGAGGCCGAGTCATCGCTCGATCGTGGGGTGGGTGGGACCCGGAACAGCGAAGAGGGGCACAGGTGCGCCTGCGACCCGGGAGATGGGTTGTAGGAGCACCCGTGACAGACATTGATGATAAATTCCTCCACTGTGTGATATGCTAATTAGGGACACAACGACATTCCCAGTTAAGAGGGTGTATTATACTAATTCCCCCCCACCTCTAAATAATTTGTTTGATATTAAATGTTTTTTGTTTTATGTGTATCAAAAACCAAGGTGTGTGTACTTTTTATATTCGCTGCATGTTAATGTGCCCATTTCTAGTTATATTTGTAGTCCTCTTTATTCAAACCATAACGCATACAGATAAAGTTTTTGGATTGAAAGGAATAGGTTATTTGTAGATTTTAATGCTAAAATTATAATACACATCATGACTCTCGTCTCAAAAAAAATATTTTTATTTAGCCACACTGGCTCATTCTCACCCTTCACCTATCATGACTTGACAAGTTTTCCACAGAATTTTTCCTCAGAGGCCATTTGTCATTCCTCTGTAGTAAATGGAACCTGTATGTGTACACCAGGGGCCGTTTGGTGTCAACAACCTCCAAGCTTTATGCTGCTGAGTTGTCTTGCATATCTGAACCATTCCAACATTTATCAGTCCTGTTTCTGCGAATTATCAATTAAGTTCCTTAAAATTATGCCACATAAAAAAATGTCCACAGCAAAGCATTCAATATTGCAACTGAACTAGAAAAAAATAGAACATGTATAAGCCAGTACCAAGCCTTTCTGCATTCTTTGGGGAAAAGTAAAATGGTAACCCTTGATATACTGTAGTGTGTGTGTGTGTGTGTGTGTATGTAGGGGCGTAACTAGGAGAGGCGGCGCTCCCCATCACCACAGAAAATAAACATATTTGTATATTGACACATTTGTACACTCTTGCACAAACACACATACACACACATGCACAAATTTATGCACTGATATATGCATTTATATACTTACACAGTTTTGTCCCAGTAGCTGCAGACCATATGGGGGAAGTGAAAAGCAGGAATTGGAGATGAGAAATCCCTAGTCCTGTCATTGTGCTGTCTCCTCTCTCTTCCCTGATATTTCTTATCTGAGCTGCCGATTTTGATGCTGTTTACTGTAGAACATGTGCACTGTTATATACATACCGTAGGTTATATACTTGCAGTGGACAGAAATCTGACCATGGTCACAATGGTGCTCTGATCGTTGGTATCATACAGAGTAATCAGAGTTGTGGGTTATAATGAGCCATGAACCTTTGTGACCACCTTTGTGCACTGGAAGTAAACCTAGAACGTTTCTATAGAATGAAAGCAAGCCGACATCTAGAAAACCGTGAGGAATTGATCCAGAAAGTATATTGCTAAATTGTACAACTTTTCATTAAACAAACAATAACGTTTATTTGCTGAATTGAGAAAACCCTTTTGAGGCACAAGCATTTGCATTCTGCAAACATATAGAATTGAACGTATTTAGTTTTTCTATAGAATCTCCTCATCGTCAGTGTATAACCTCATGTCTGTCACCATTTCTTCTCTCTCCCTTTTTTTTTTTTTTTTTTTTTTTAACAGCTTTAGTTAAAAACTGTTGTTATAGATGGCAAATAACCTTACATTTTAAAGTACTTTGATACAATCACAATTTATGCTTTAAAACTGAAAACTCCATTTCCATATTTTGTTTTGTGAAAGTCAATAAATATAATCTTAAACTTTATCTCCACTGTCGACTTAACTGTGGAATTTAAATGGTTAACACCATGAATGGAACAGGCTCTGTCCAGCAGTGACGGTTCAGTTCCAATGTACTATTATGGCATGGAGAGAGATCCAGGAGTGGCAAGAGGTTAATAGATGTCACTCTAATAATTCAATAGGAGGTTTTTTTTTCCCTCTAAAGTAAGCTGCGTCACAAATTATGCTTATTGGACTGTCTAAACTCCATGCTAGAATCGGTTAAAGGAACACGGTCACCAGCATTTAGTAATAATATTAATAATAATAATAATTCTTTATTTACATAGTTCACAAAGATTACGCAGCGCTACACAAAGCTTGTCAAGTTGGTCCCTGTCCCCATAGGGCTCACAATCTAAACAACCTAACAGTATGTTTTGGAGTGTGGGAGGAAACAGGAGTACCCGGAGGAAACCCACGCAAACAAGGAGAGAACATACAAACTCTCTGCAGATGTTTACCTGGGTGGGATTCGAACCCCGGACCCCAGTGCTGCAAGGCAGAAGTGCTACTCACTCAGCGGCCCTAAATTTGTATGGTTTTATACAAAATGGTCAGAACAATTTGTAAAGAAACAGAACTTTCAAGTGCAATAAGTAGAGTGATGGCAGTTACAGTAGCATTTATAAAAATAAAAACAATGGAAGAATGGGAATAGAAGTTAAACCCACAAAGCACCTCGTAGTGTAGTATGGCTTGTTGGCGAGGAATAGATGACTTGTATAGTTCGGCTCCACTGGTAGTGCTGGAATCTTACACATCAATAATGGTGAAGGCAATTTTTTCCTTGGGTAAACAGATGGGTTTTAATATAAAAGAGGAAATACTAGAAATTGTATTTCCTACCCTACCTTAAGATGATTGTAGTTTAGTTGTGTAAAAGCTGGAGTGACTTCTAATTTAAAGTTACAAAACCTGCAAAAAGTTGGAGTCTGTAAAAGTTGCTCTATATAAAAGGACACCTGTCAGATGGATAATGCAGTCTGATATGCAGGTAGCATACTCTGAGCAGATTGATATATAGTTTAACTAGAAAGAATTCATTGTAACATCTCTGTACTGTATTTGTTGAGAATTAAAAAAGGTGGTCCTAGCATTGATTGTTAGCTCACCATCTAGGTACCTTTTAGGACCCCCCTTGAGATGTTCTTATGTTGACTCAATATATTAATAAATGTTTCTGTTCTTTTATTTGCAGTGTTCATGCAGCAGTGACATGGTGAAAATATCAATGGACATATTTGTAAAAATGTTTCAACCAGAGAAGTATGAGATTTGGAAACAAGGAAAAGACATCTATACTATTGACCACACAAAACCTACGATAGAAACAACACCAGAAGTAAAGGCATGGATGAGTAAACGGAGAAGAAGAATGAAGAATGCTTTAAAGGGGTATATTTTAGTTATTAGTTACATAGCTTGTGTAAATGAAAAAATACATGTGTTTAGGGAGCATAATGAAATACTGTTAGTTGCTCATGAAAGAACATTCTCAAATTTAGATTCCCTAGTGATGATTACACAAAAAAGATAATTTTTAATCCCTTACTTTACAATTTCACTGTTTTATTGTATTTTTAGCTCCTTGGTCAGCGTGTGGGCAGGAATCACGTCATGATTGCTCTGCGCTATGAGATGTGTGCTCACAATGTGTTTAGATTATTAGGGTACTGTTTTTTATTCGCTTTCATTTAGCTTCTGAACATTCACTTGTCTCTGACACATAGAGATGAGAGATAATGAGATCCATGAGATGCATATTACACAACATTCTCTGCTCTACTATCACAGCCATAACATACACTTCTCTGCTGTATGCCTCCTTCCCCTTTATAAAGACCTCATCTGCCTGTAGCTTTACTCTCCTCACAATGTCTTTGGTGCAGAAAGCAGCTCAGTGCAGCGTCAAACAGGAGAGCAATATGTCCTCCCTATCCTAAACTCAGATTAAAGGGGTTATCCGGGTTTAAAAAATTTCTTATGGCCGGGCTGGGGAGGGCTATTTAAACACAATAAACATGTACTTGCCTTCTCCGGTGCTGCCGATGTCCCGCGCCGTGGCCCGTCTTCTCCGTGCGCCGTTTCATTACAAGTGCGCACAGAGAGCTTCCGGCTGGCTGGAAGCTCCCATGCGCACCATCTCCCAGCGCTTACAACACTGAGAGATAGGGACGGATGGGAGGAGCCGTCCACATCGAGGACCGGAAACTCCCTGTGCGCGGCTTCCGTGCCCCTGTAAACAAACAGGGGCACGGATCGAAGGACCGCGGCGCGGGACATCGGCAGTGCCGGAGGAGGTAAGTCCATGTTTATTATGTTTAACTAGCCCTCCCCAGCCCGGCCATAAGAAATTTTTTAAACCCGGATAACCCCTTTAAAGAATCGGGGGCAATCGAAATTGTGTACATCAGGACTGATAGACAGGTGGGAATTATATCTGTGAAATGTGATATAACAGTGAATTAGAGAATGTGTTATTTGGTTATCTTGAGTATATTTAAGAATTTTGTCTTCGTGGGAATACCCTTTTGAAATCCTAAACCATTCTGCAGTCTCTGCTGTGAGCTGTTGACTGTTTTCTTAGCCTACCTTAAAGAAAATCAACCACTCCAAAAGCACAAAAAAACCTAGATATACTTACCTCTTCTTCATCTTGATTCCGTCGATTTCTGTTGCTAGTCTTGACACACCGGGATCATCTAGAAAAGAAACTTATAACTGGCGGCATGGAGAGCAGGGACGAGATGTTCGTTGCTCCAGGGCAAGCATAATTAGCAGCCCAAAGCGCCGGACATTTTGTCCCTTCTCCATGCAGCTAATGAGAAGTTTCTTTTCTAGGTGATCCCAACGTGCCAAGTCTAGCAACGGACAGTGCCAGGATCAAGATGAAAAGGAGCAGAGGTGAGTATTTGTAGGGTTTTTTTTTTTTTTTGTGACTTTTGATGACATTTTCAATGCTACCATCACACTTAAATGAATTTTTGATATTTTTCAACATGGCACAAATATTTAATTTTCGACTTTGGACGCTATTTTCTGTTACAGGCTTAAAGGACACCTGTCATCAGGTCTGTGTCACTTGTCCTGTCACCACTACCTTTTGGAGCAGCTGACAAGGATCCCATAACAGCCTTTATCTTCTTATTTCATACATTAATCATTATAAAATCATATTTTCTTTATTATGTAAATGAGGCTGGTCACATGGTGAGAGGCAGTGATGTCACTCCTGTTCCCCCTCCCCTCTCCTCCCCCTGCTCATGTCTGTGTGTAATGTATAGTAAAGCATTGCTAGTGTATGTGCTGCATCTGCTGACATACTGCATCCTCCTAATATGCAGAGACACAGACATCAGCTACACAAGTACCTGACATGTTCTGCTATAACTTTTCATTATACAGCCTCACACCACTATACAGGATGTCAGTCAAGCAGTCAAGGGGTTAACAATCTACCTAAAAGCCTTTTCTGATATTTTGAGTGGTACAGATTTGATAGTGGGTTGATTATGTAGGGTGGTCTTAACGTTATTAAATTTCATTAAAACAGTATTTATCACCATAAAACATTGTAATTGATGAGTTAAAGGGAACCTGTCACCAGAGGGGTATTTTTCACTGGTGACAGGTTCCTATAGTGTAGATAGCAATGGTGTTTTTATCAAATGTGTGGCTTACTTTGTTCACAAAATATCCATCATCAAACTTTACCTGGCTCCCTGCCACCACCCGCAGTAAAGTTCCGGAAAAATAGGCCTCTTTGTATGACCCAAGTTTGTCATAGTAACTTATAGCTGTCCCCCTGATGACTTCACAGGGGCCGGCAATCAAATCCAAGATGGTTGTGCCCAAGTATTGCCTGAGGCATTCACAGTGTTAACACCCGCGATCGATGCCAGTATCCACCACCGGTATTACTGGTGGGTGTTAGGCTGCAATATGCACTAAACACTCACCTTGTATGGAAAGAGTGCAGCTTGTCACACGTCGGTAAGGGGTTAGTAGACATTATGGTACAGATCATGTTGTATGAGTAATGTGATCATTATTTCTCTAGATGTGAAGATAGTAAAAATTATAAACCTTAGCTCATTCTTATTGTATATTTCTTTTGTGAAGAAACATGATTAATGCAGCGATATTGATCCACTTATTAGTGTAGTGTTCCTTTAGTTCAAGGCACCATGACTGTGGTAATCTTCTTAGATTTGTTATCCTTCTAAAATGAACCTTTAGAATTATGCTAATGAGCAGTGTTAAGTTAAGACTCCCATGGGCCTTATGAATTATTATGGCCCCTACACGTCTGGAATTCACTTCCTACATATGGTAATAGAATCAAGCTTCTTGGTGAATGGAGGATACGTCCCTTCTGCCTACTTTCATTCTGTTCTTCCAGGACCATTTTGAGAACCTCAAAGGTCCTGAAATGGCTAGTGTACAAGTGTATTGAAAGCAAGAACAGATGTACAAAGATTTATTGGGTTTTTATCCATTTAAAATTTAGTGATTGGTTTGGGTGGCCATGGACCCTCATCTGTACTGCCTACATTATTATCCAATGCTGCTTATAAGCCTAAATGGCTCCGGGGATTGGTATTAGATCCCCCTCTGTGCTGCAGCTTTACAGGCTGTAGTGGTGTGCATGGAGCATCCCCCCAGGGTGCTAAAACTTCCTGCGGTGCAGTGAGATTACATCAGGTAGAGGGAGGTAGAGACAGACAAGCATCATGTTAAGGTGCAGCACAGAGGGGCTATTGTAACACCCCCATAATCCTTTCCAGTTCATTAGCATTATCTTGAAAGTTGACATTAGAAGGAAGGAGACCATGGATAACAAATATAAGAAGATCACCAAAGTCGCAGTGCCTGGATCTACCAAGTGCCCCTTGTTTACCCATACTTGATTTTGATTTTAAAAACACAATTTGTAAGCAAAATAAAATATTTTTTATTAATATTTGTACACCTTTTCTTTTAAAAACATTCTGTGCTATGTGTCAAGCACTCTATTGTCTGATGCAATTTTCTTTGGTTGTATTCATGCTCACCTTATGTCATAGCAGAGTCCCAAAGGTTATTCATCCCAACCTTTTTAGAACTTGAAAAGTTTGATAGAGGCTTAGGAAGTCTCTGAATCAAACTGTGATCTGTAACATAATAAATTCTAAACACTATCAGCAGACAAAAAAAATGACATTTTTGTGCTATTTTATTAAGGTGAAAGGCGTTTATATTAAAAGCTGTTTTATCTTATCCACACCAGACATTCTAATCTGACAGCAGTATCTTCCATTACAGCCTTCAGCATACCACATCTCGTTCTAAGAAGCTTAAGACTCAGGAGGACAAGAAAGTATCAACCATGGTAGTCGGGGCAGAAATCATAGCTACTGAAGCTGCAACAGATGGTTTCAAGGTCAATGAAAAACTCACAGAAAATGCAGTGCTAGTAAACAAAGAAGTGCCTTCGGGGGATGAGAAGAACATTAGAGGAGTGCATCTGGATCACAGTTTATTGAACAATATCCAGGCCCCAGGTGAGATGAGGACTGATTTGGTTTCTTTGATAAGTTGTAGGTAGTTCTGTATGGTCGTCTTCCTTGTGTTCATTGTGGCAAAGCTTGAAGTGTAGTAAATTATGAGTTTCACTTGTAAAATTTAGATAATAAACAGCCCGGCTCAAAATATAAAACCCCTGAAGACTTATTTCTGTTACTCAAATCAAATTTTATGATATGCACTCGTTTCTTTTAGACTACAAAGTATACAAGCACCTTAAATGCATTTTACTTGAATTCTTATGAAAAATCTAAGGTGGCTTTCATTACTGGAAGGTCAGGACCATATTAGCACTCTCTACAGCTCAATGGTATTGTTATATTTATTTATGTTAAAAAAGGAAATTCAGCTGTTTTTACAGTAGGCAGAGGCAAGAAAATTACATCTGAGATGCAAGAAAATAATGGTGGAGAGGTTTTTTTTTTTTTCAGCTGAATGAATAATATTAAGACTAAACATGTGAAGGGGAAAACTATTACTGTACACCAAAGCAATAATTTTCTTTTTCTTTACCTTGGTTTAAAGGTATAGCTTTATAAACAGACTTATATGTCAACAGTTATTATTATTATTATTGTTTCATACTGGAGATTGTAGAGGTTCTTGTTAAGAAAGTATGACATGAAATTCCCTGGTCACAGAAGATGAAGACATACTCTTTCTTTTTTACATTCCCGGGGTCTGCAATGCATGCCCATGCAGCTTATTCACTGGAAGCACGTGCAGAACCTTGGGCTATGTTCACATCTTATTGCAGCCTTCAGTTGAAAGGATATGTAGGGTAGATTCAACAGAGAGGCATTATCTATCCCACTTTATGGTCATACAGTGCGATGCAGCTCCCTTTACCTTCCCCTCTTCACTGAGGAGTGAGCATATTGGCAGAAGCCAGGTACTGTCGATGTTCAGCGTTTTCCAAATGATGTAACTACCCTCCCATGTACTTTTAACCCCTTATTACACCAGGACGTATTGATACATATAAATGCATCCTGCTAATGCCCACAGAGGGTTCTGGCACAGATGTTGAAGGCAAAGCTGCCAGGGGGCACCTGGGACTTGATGGAGAATAGTGCCCAAATCACTGAATAACCACTTTTTGCCATTTTACTACACATAAGAATAAAAAAAGTGATCAAAAGATTACAGTCCCTCAAATGGTAGCAATGAAAAGTCATCCTACAACAAATTGTGCAATGCACAGATTTGTACACTAAGGTTTGAAAAAGTTATGGGCCGCAGAATATGGCAAAATGATTCATTTTGTTTTACGTACAAAAGATTTACACTTTGTAAATATACTTAAACCTATAAAAAAGATATAAAAACGGAGCTCACAAGAAAATGGTGCAAATGTGTTTTTTTGTCAGTTTCACCACACTTGGAATTGTTTTCCAGATTCTCAGCATGGAATATTTAATATCCTCATCACTGTACAATTTACATGGAAAACCAGCCCTTTAATAGCTCTGTAAACTGAAAAAATAAATAAAAGTTGTGGATTTTTTAAAGCTCTGAGTCAAAAAGGGAAATGCAAAAGCGAAATCCCATTAGCAAAAGTCCTTAACCCCATAGTTCTTCTTAATGGATATGTACTGCATGGAGTACTAGAACTTAGAGCTTCATGCATTACATGTACGTCATGGAGCCGATGCAGGTTAAGCTCATGATCGGACCTGTAGTAGTATCGAGCAAAACTGGGTCAACACAGAAGGATTCCCCCACAATATGCACCCTGTAATGTTCTCAAGGGGTGGAATTCCTATTGTTGCAGATCTAAGATCCCATACCTGTCCATATTATATGCTCTGGTAAAATCCAGTCACAGGCAGGACCTTTACATGCACTGTGTCAGCCTATGCTATTCTAATACCTTGGAATACAGTATTGCAGGGTGTTGGACCTGAACAAGCAATCAGACGACTGCTTGTTAATCTCCCGTAGTCAGACAAATAAGGTTAAATAATAAAAGCAAAATAAATATATATCTATATCAAAATGGTAATACGTGTTCCGCAACAAAAACAAGCTGTATAGCACAAAAAGTAAGTGTTATGCCACTTTGAAAATGGCAATGAACAACTATAGGTTTTTCCGGACATTAAATTTTATTCTCCAAAATTTGTGAAATGTAGGAAATTATCTAGAAATTTGTTATTGCCATAATCCTACTAACCCATATAATAAAGATAACCTATAACTTTGTGTTTGTGGTGAACAAATGACAAAAATCAATTTTTGATTATACAATCAGTTAATACATTTTTTCAATAGGGCATAGCCATCTCAAAATAGTATCATAAAAAAATGCATCTCCTCTCGCAAAAAATAAGACATGGCAACATTAATTAAAAAACCAACACTTTATAGCTTCACAAAAGTGCGCCCATGAACCAAATAAAAACCTCTTACGCCACTTGAGCGCAGAAAGGAAGGAGAGCCATGTAGTTTGGATCCTGTAGGGCCAAACTGCATGGCTCTTTTTCCTTTCTGCTCCTCGCTTGCACCCATACAAGTAATTTCCACATGTAGGGGTGCCTTTTGTACTTGGGAGAAATAGCATTGCACATTTTAAGATGGGTTTTCTTTATTTTTTTGTCTTTTTGTAAATGTGTAAATTTTACAGCTCAATGAACACATTGCCAACAAAATTAGACCATTTTGAATTACATTTCCATTTTGTTTTAATTACTATGAGGATCTCAAAGGGTTAAAACTGGGACTTGGAGTAGCCAGAGCTGGTGCTACACAGCTGCATACACAGAGAGCAAGCTTGATAGGTAGATCAGTGGTGGTCGGTTTCCTTCAAGGAGTTAAAGGGTTGACTGAAAATCTAAAGCTGTAATTGTGTTTTCAATTCTCCAATCCCCCTCAGAACATTTCTTTTTCCATTGTGGCAAATACTTTTACATAAGTGTGGTTACCCACATCTGTTCCGTATGTATTAGTAAACTTATTTTATTTGGTGTGCAGGTTGTTTTCCTATTCCTTTGGCTAAAGACACAAAACCAGAAGAAATAGATAACCATGACCTCAGTTTGGCTGCTTCAGGGCTGGCAGAGTTGTGCGGTTCTTTTGCTCAGTCTTCTCCTGTTAAAGTAGAAGATTCCATGGAAGAAAATGACCAGAAAGCTTATATTCAGAAAACCCAAACGTATCATCTTTTGGAGGTAGAGACATTGGAGAAAGAAGAGACCTGCAGCTTTTCAAGTGGTGCAGATGCGGATGATGTCAGTGACCTTGAGGTTGCCGATTGTGGCCTAGAGCCTGGTGAAGTTCCTAGCTTGATGGATGAAGGAATCCAGAGCTCTGAACAAACCAATTTGTGTGTAAGCAACAATCATTTTATTGTATTTATTTATGCTCAGTCCTGTTGAGAAGCTGTTAGCAGATCTTTAGCAGTAAAAGCTCTAACCTCATTAATGTTTCAGGGATGGTATTATACTTGTTCGTTTACTGAATCAGACAGAACATTAATCACTATAAACCAAGATAGATTTGATTGTACAGCCCTGACAGCCTGTCTGCTGGACTTGTAAAATTAACAACTATCAGCATAAATCACTGGGCTACAGTGAGCATCATGTATGACAGGTAACCTGTCATGTGTATAGAGGTTCCATGTACATCATGTTTCCTCTTCTGATGTACTAGCTATAAATCAGACATACCATTTTTGCTAAGAGGAGCATTTTTAGATAATTTTTCTTGTGTACTAACCTTTTCTTCTTCTTTTTTATTTATTTTATTTTGTTAAACTAATAATTTGATAATTGTTAAGATAAGCCACAGTCAAGCATATTGTAGTCTATTTTATGAGATCAGAAACACACATGCCTTCAGTATTACATGATTTCTAGATTCCAGTGCACAAATGCAGTGTTTGAGTTTTCTACAAATACACAATCTTTTTAAAGAAAATCTACCATTGAAATCCATCGTGATAAACCAGGGGCACTTACTCATAGATCCAGGCACCTTGACTGTGGTAATCTTTTATATTTGTAATCTGTGCCCTCCGTCCTTCTAAAATAAGCTTTTTCGATTATGCTAATGGGCCCGAGGGCCCCTGGTGGTTGTTTCCAGAGCATTTCAGTGATGCCTTCCCTCCCAATGCACTTCCTACTGCTGCTTAATTACACAGGCAGAGGAAGGAGTGAGAGAGAAGGGGGAGGGGAAGACCTGTTCTGCTCATCTTAACAGCCTGTGACGCTACATCACTGAACAGCTCTGAAAACGCCCACCTCAGACTCATTATCATAATTTTAAAAGTTGAGTTTCGAAGGAAGACGGCGATGGATAACAAATACAAAAGAAGATTAACACTGTCACAGTACTTGAATCTATGAGTAAGTGCCCATGGTTTATCCTTGCTTGATTTTGATGGTAGATTTCTTTGACGAAAGAAAAAAGCAAAACGTTGTAAGTGTCTATCCAACTTTACTATCCTGTACTTCTGGAGATAATTTATAACCTACAAATTGTTGGAGGGTTTTTATTTTGAATAACATACTAAGCCTTTTTGTGATTATAGGGTTGGTCAGAAAACAATGGTAAAAGACAACAAAGAGCAAAAAGTTGGCGACTTCCACTTGGTAAACCTCCTTCGAGATCACTAATGACGGTGGTTAAACAGCAGGCAAATAGCGATGAAGGTATTTATTTTATTTACCAGTCACACATTACTGTTAAAACAACCTTGATACTATGTTATATGTTCTGTATCCAGACTTTGTTACATTTACACTCTACAGCAGGTACAATATTCGCAGAACGTCTTAAAATAAAAAAATTAATACTATGTCTCTGATAACCAATAAGAACAGTGATGCTGTAGAGCATGTGTAACGTGCCCCTGCAGAATCAAGTTCAGGAATGCAGTAATGGGTTTGATTCACTACCCAAATTTGTTTTCATATGCATTTCTTAAATTGTGCTGCTTTGATCAGTAATAAAAAAAAAAGTTCAGGGATGCTGTAAACCTCTTTCACAGTCCTCCTAGAAACTATTAGGGGCATGTTCCCATGCTCGCATGCCTCTTGCCTAAAACCACTGAATTAAGAATTTGCAATTTTTATAATCTGTCACTTCCACGCCATCTGGGCGTGAAGGTGGCATGGCCACCAGCAGAGTGTGCCTATGTACTTTTAAAAAAATTGCTTTTTATGCAAAAGTTTTTCATTTGCTTGGCGGCCTCAGGTACATCAAGAGATTTACTTGGAGTGAGGCCTTTATCATATGTCCGCACACAAGCTCTGGCATATGATAAATTCCCCTCTATGTCACTTCAGGATATGCGTCATGTGAGTGCTGCTCTGATCAGTGTTTCTCAATGCGATTGTATAACTCCGAAAGGCATATTTGTTTATATATCTTCAACGTATGCGTATATCTACAGAATCTGCCAATTTCTTCGATTGAAACCTCTAAAATGCTAATTGTTTCTCTGATTTACTCTCAACTAGACTATTGTAACTACCCACTAATCGGTCTTCAACTAAACTCGCTCTTCTCCAGTCTATTCTTAATGCAGTAGCCGGGCTCATTTATGAGAACAAATTTGTGCCAGTCAATGGACTGGTTGACCGTCTTCTGTTTAAAATAATCACCCTCATCCACAAAGCTCTGTATAATGCTGCAGCTCTCTATCCTGTCCCATCCCTTTTGCCCAACCCATGCTCTTCGATCAGTTAGTAATCTACCTTAACTCAAACCTTTCATGCACTTCCCAAGGACTTCTCCCGAGCTGCACCAATTCTCTGGAGTGTCCTTTCCTGGACTATTGGACTAATACCCAATCTCCAAAACGTGCCCTTAAAACCCATTTCTTTAGGCAAGTCTATCACACTCGTGAACTGCATGAAATTTCAGCTCTGTTTACTAACCCATCCTGTATCACTATTTGGCGCTATATAAATAAAGATTATTATTCCTCTACTTTATTATTCTACTTACCAGAGCGGGTATTTAACATGCTAGTTGTCGCTCTCACCCTCCTACTGAAATAATCATGGGTAAGAGCACAACTTGTGCTGAAAACACGATGATTTTTGCCCTATGACCTGTAAATATGCTATCGGATGCCATGTTGAGTTGAAATAAAGGCTTTGACTTTCCTCCATTTGAGCTGGAAACGCTCTTTTCTTCAGATTTATTAATCTGTCTAAGACAGAATTCTGTTTGTGCTGAAAAACTGTCTGCACCACATTGATATAGGGTTTTAGACCGATTTCTGGCTCTCCTACGAGTAGCTCGACCAAAAGTGACCTCCACCCCCCCCCAGAGTCAGCTCCCAAGGGTAGGGCATATGCGCCCAAGAATGTTACTCCTCCTAATCTTACAATATCAGCAAGTTATCTAACTTGTCTATGAGGCTAGAGAAAGCTGGTATTGCATACTCGTCCTTATTTGTAGTAGCAGTTGCAAAGGCAGACCTGGCGTATCCATCCATTTCCCCCCAATTTTTTCGAATTTAGCTATGGGGTTTCTTTTCAAGTAAGAACCATATTCCATGGTGAGCACATTATTAACCCTACTTATATATTCCCTCACAGATGGAGGTTGTGGCCTAATCCAGTGTGCAGCTATCAATTTTCTTACTTGATATAGGGACCTCTGAATCCCCACGGTTTGAAGTGTTAATAAGTTGTCTATATCCAAAATTCCAAACAGACAGGAGAAAGGTGTAGCTGGTATAGTGACCAAGAATACCCTGCCCAATATTTCCAATGCTTCTTTCCAAAGATTTTCCAATTCCCCACATTCCCACATCATGTGCAGGATACCCGCTTCCTCACGGACCCCTATTTGGTGTAGCAACTGTGGTGATCTATATGCCCTATGTAACATGAGGAGATGGGACATTCTATGAGCCTCACTTGGAGATAAATCTCTAGGCAATCTGACCATTGCTCATCCGATATAGGACCTATATCTCTTTCCCATTTAATGTGGCTTTTAATCTGTGTGTCACCCAGGGATTTGTTCAACAGAACCACATTATAAAAAGAGATCAGTCCTTTGGTTGTAGTGGTCGTCAATACTCTATTAAGGGCTCCACAAGGCCCTAGTGTTATTGGACTTGCACGGTTTTGAGTGTCATATGCATGTCGCAACTGGAGGTATTGGTAGAACCATGCCTGTGGTAGTTGATGGGTGTTACTCAAGTCCTCAAATGTTTTACACATACCGTTAGAGCATAGATCCTCTATAGCAGTGATTTTCAACCTTTTTTGAGCCGCAGCACACTTTTTATACTTAAAAAATCCTGGGGCACACCACCAACCAAAATGACACTAAAACAGTCATATTATACATATAGTTAATAATATAGATTCTAAATTTATTTTACTCACTCAGAGTGAAACCTGGGCCTGTTTCGATAAACACAAAAGGGATATCCTGGCAGGAATGGTGGAAAGACACACACAAAGCTCTTCCTCAACAGTTCTCAGTTTCTCCCTGTTTTTAGTATATGGTGCTGATTATTTTGTGGCTCATGTACTGCAAAATATAGGGGTACAATGAGAAGTACTAAGGCCATGAGGCCAGAGTACAAGTCCAGCTCATATACTCAGCATATGGGCTGGTACTTGTAGTACTCCAGCCTCATGACTATAGTATTTCTCATTTTACATTTCTCATTGTTATATGCAGTATACTGCTGGAGTACTAAAAGTACCAGCTCATATGCTGAGTATTTTGCCAACAGTTCATATACTCAGGCAAAAGCTCATATAGTCAGCATTACTGGTGGGCATTACCTTGGCGGTGGGCAAATGCGGGAGTCTCTCCGCTCTCAGGATGATGCGTCGGCCTCGGTGACGTCATTTTGTCGCACGAGGTTCAAAGCTTGCGCATGTGTTATTGTACACGTCTCCTACATTGTCAGAAGCCGTGACTGCGCATCGCTGCGCATTGCCGGGAAACAAAACACAGGGGGCACCATAGTTTGGGGAAATTTCCCCGCGGCACACCCGACCATGTGTCACGGCACACTGGTTGAAAATCACTGCTCTATAGTAATGATACCTTTGTTTTCCCACGGTGAAAAACCTTCTAAGCGGAAAATTTCGGGTAAAGCAGGGTTTCTCCATATAGGGCTAAAGGGGGTATATTCGGGGACTCCCGGAATAGCTTTCACCTTGGTCCATATCTTCTCCATTAATACCAAAGTAGATTTCTTATATAACTGACCACCTTCAAAGCTGGCTTCAAGGGCGTGTGCTGGGGTGGGGAACCCAGTCCATGACATAATCAGTCTGCTAGCTGAGTTAACTCCCTCTTTCCTACCCCAGCCCGCAAAATGCTGAATCTGCGAGGCCAAAAAGTATAACCATGGACTAGGAATAGCAAGTCCACCATCTGTTTTACTCCGCTGAAGCGTATCTAAGCTAATTCGCGCCTGCTGTCCCTTCCTAATCAATTTGCGAAACAGACCTTAAATTTTGTGGAAATATGACTGCGCTATCCAGACCGGAGAATTGTGTAAGATATACAAAAGCTGCGGCATTAGGACCATTTTAACTAAATTGCCTCTGCCTACCTCGGGGAGAGAGGTAATTTACACCACATCTGAATCTTGGTCAAAAAACGAGAAAGTAGCGGTTCTAAGTTGTCCTTTATATAATCCTTTGGTTGCTTAGTTACCATTACCCCTAAGTATTTGATCTTAGATTCCACCTGTAGAGAACCCAGAGTATGAGGGTCCCCCGGGATAGGATCAAGAGGAAGTAGGACTGATTTGTTCCAGTTAATACTGAATCCTGAGTATTATCCAAAAGTATTAATTATGTCTATTGCTCCTGTGAGGGACCTATCTGTGTCGCCAAGATATATCAATAGGTCATCAGCATAAAGAGAGACACGTTCTTCCCTGTCTCCACCTGCAAATCCATGCAATTCTGTGGTGTTTCTATGTAGGGCCGCTAAAGGTTCTATTGTGAGCGTGAACAAAAACGGAGAGAGCGGACAGCCCTGTCGCGTCCCTCTCTCCAGTTCAAAGGTATCGGAAACCAGCCCATTGTATAACAACTGGACATTTCTAATAAAATTAGGGCTGAAGCTTATTCTACTCAGAACGGCCCATAAAAAATCCCACTCGACGCTATCAAAAGCTTTGGCAGCGTCAAGTGAGAGAACCGCCCTCCCAGTCCTTCCATGTCCCTCTGCCTGAATATTAAGATATAATCTTCTTATATTGACCGCCGTGGACCTATCCGGCATGAATCCCGATTGGTCTGTGTGCTCAAGTGAAGTGATTACATTATGGAGACGATTGGCCAGGGCTTTGGCTAATAATTTAATATTGACAGTGAGCAAGGATATCGGATGGTATGAGTCCGGGTTCCTCAGGTCTTTTCCTGGCTTTGGCACTAACACCACTATTGCCTCCCGCTTTGATGGTGGGAGGGTACCTTGCTCCGCTGATTCTCCAACCACCTGCAATAACCTAGGTAACAGTATCTCCTGATGTTTTTTAAAGAACTAACCAAAATACTGTTGACCTGACAGAATTATGTCCTAATTTTCTGGAGTAAAGTAAGCTAACAAATTGGAGATGCAGAGTTGGACTTGACCGTCTACATTTATCACCCAGCACTAGAAGCTTATATGAATAAGCTACAGATTAAGACTGTCTAGTCTAACTATGCACTGTCTAACATTAGAACACTTTTTATAAATTTGCCCCAATGTTCCCATAAGATCTAAATAAATTAAACTTGCTTTTATCACTAAAATTAACTATGGACCACTTTTCCCCTGTCCACACAACATCCTCAGCTCTTTTTTCCCCCATTAAAAATGTTTTTAAAATGGTAAAAACCTCTACCAAAATATATTATGAATTATGTACAGTGTCAATCCATCACCATTTTCCATCACCATTTTGGTGTCCTAATATATGGGAGAATCTTCATTTTAATTTAATATAAGGATTGTGTTTCCAGGTGAAGCAGAACAAGAGATATCCATTCTTAAAGTTACTGTCGGGAATTCTGACATAGAATCTCAATTCGGATATTACATTAACCCCTTAACAACTTCATGTCGCTGCCCATTTGTTTGAATCTGACATGTCACTATAAGTGGTTGCAGCTTTGGAAAGTTTTGAGGTTATTCAGGCGATTTTAAGACTGTGTTTTCCTGTGACACATTGTACTTTGTGTCAGTTAAATTATTTGGGTGATATGTTTTGAAAAAAATTTATATTATTAAAAATTAGAAATATTCTCTATGTTCTAAATGTTCTACTTTTCCAACACATAGACATAACACCAAAATAACTTGATAAAGCAGACATTCAGTAAATGTAAGTTAGGTTGGAATTCTTTTTTAAGCGTTCTCTCATTTTTGTAGAATGTTATGGGGTTTAGAGGCTTTTACATTTTCGTTCAAAATGCAAAATTATACTTTTGAGGGACCTGCTCAGTTTTCACCTAACATTGAGAGCCCTAAAAAATATTTGATAAAAAACAAAACAAAATGCACATTGAGAGCCCTAAATAATAGTAAAGCCCCATAATTTGCCTTATTATAGAAAGTGCACCCATTTAAGTATGTAAAACAGCTTTTATTAAGTTTATTAACCCCTAAAGTGTTTCATACAGTTGATTAGAATTTTGAAATTGTCATTTTTATGGGTAAATGTACGCCATAAAATTTGCCATTACCCCACACTTGGTAAACTGCTTTATGGGCACACGTCCATTGGAAGGAAACTGTGCCATTTAGAGCACATCTGCATTATCACTTTTTAAAGGCTATACAATCTTTATAAATATTTTTTTTATTTTACAAATACCTAATTTTAGAACGTTTTAGCTTATTGATGAAATTTCTTAACACTTTAATGCATGAAGATAAAGAAAATAATTCTTGTTTTCATATTTTTAGCACATGGTATCTGCACAGGTCATGTTCAAATAGGACGTGTGTAGCCAGATGGTGTAAAGGGGTTGACATGAAAATGGATAGCATCTGACAAGACTAGGAGGCAGTGTGAAAACTGCAAGATGGAGATATATATATATATATATATATATATATATATATATATATATATATATATATATATATATATATATATATATATATATATTGTGTTGTGAATATAAAACTTGCTTGCAAACTGTAATGGCGTTTGTGAGATATAGGTTACACATCTTGCTGCTACTTTTTTTTTTTATACTATGGCTGACAACTCACTGACACATTTTGCTTGATATTTTCTTGCAAAATGGTTATAGCTGCTGTTAATGTGATCACCCTACACTTCTTTCTAGAAAATAATCTTCTTTCAGCACAAGAGGAGCAGTAGGGAAGAAAAAAGGCATGTAATTTCATTATCCTTGGCTCAAGTTTCAATTCTGTTTATCACCGAGTTTGTAATTAATTTACTCAGTGTGAATCTTCATCTGCTCATCCGTCACCCACCTAATACCTGCATTTTAGGATGTAATTTATGTGAAGAAACCCTACATTTATAATCTCAGCCCAGTAGTTCTGCCTCACATAGCTCAGTTTGCTTTTAAGCATCTCTCCCAGAAAGGAGCAGCAGCCTGTGATCCATATCAGTATAATCTTTTCATGCCTTGAGGGGCTGCAAGGAAAAGTGGGTTTCATTCTGATTGCAATATATAATAAATAAAATGGCTTGATTAATATCATAGCATAGTTGGCGTTGAAATTAAAATTTAAATGTGTAGGCGGCTAGAGCAAAATGACTGGTTTACAAAGCTTTAAAGCTAGCACGTATCACCACAGTATGCTGTAATCTTTACCAAATTCAGAAGCAACGTGGGAGAATTCTAATTGAGGTGCAGATCTGGTTAAAGCGCTAACAAGCCATGGATGCAGTAGGCTTTTTGAAAATGAAACATGTACCAAAAAAATAAATGCTTTATTTATTACTGGGCATCAGCCTATTTTAATGAATCAGATTCAGTTTCACTAATATGGGCATTGTATACTAATGTATTAGAAGATTCCCTACAATGGAAAAACCACAAAAAAGGAAAACAAAGACTCACTCTTTGGTTCAGTTTTCAAAGAAGTTGTTGATTTTACTGGTCAACCTCTCCTTTCTTTACATGTTTTACCTGCATATAAATTAAGTATATTTGAAGGTTTGGCTGTACACACAGAGGTATTATATATCTCTTAGTAGTAGTGTAGGGGTGGTCCACAAACTGTTAGGAAAGCCTACATTTACACACCTTTGGACATCCACAAGTAGTTAATATATTCTTTTTGAAGTACAATGTAAATCCAGTGAAGGTGTTTGCTTGCTTCTATATTCCTTTAGTTGTACAATTAGGAAAAGAAGGGTCACATTTTTTAGCATTACAGCAAAGGATTGTTCAAGGATGGGTATTAATGCAAAGAGGTGGCCACTGACAATTTAGAATTCTATAGTATTCAGTTAAATTTAAAGTAATCAACCAGAGGGAAAAAAAAGGCTACAAATACTGACCTCCACTCCTCTTCATCTTGATCCTGGGGCTGTCAGTCCCTAATCTTCACATGCCCGGATCATCTAGAAAAGAAACTTCTAATTAGAAGCACTGAGCGCAGAGACAAGATGTTCGGTGCTCCTGGCTGCTAATTATGCACGCTTCCGGTAGAGGGAGGTGACGTCATGTGAGAGGCGTGAAGTCACCTTGCTCTCCCATGCTCCCTCTCCCAAGGCGTGCATTAATTGGCATCCCAAAGCACCGTATGTCTTGTCCCTGCTCTCCATGCTGTTAATTTTCTAGGTGATCCGGCCTTGTTAATATTGGCGACAGACAGCACCGGGATCAAGGTGAAGAGGACTGGAGGGGAGTATTTGTAGCCTTTTGTTGTTTTAACTGGGGGATTTCCTTTAATTTCCATTTAATGAACATTTTTTTTTTTTTATATTATAGTTTCATATTATAAAACGGTGTTAATGTGGCACTAGATTAACTTGAGTAGGATTGAGTTGCTACATGTGCTCTTATAGTAGCAGTGCTGTGCAGGGTAAAGCTTAGAAATGACTACTAAAATGGCATGTTATACATATCATATATACTTGAGTATAAGCTGAGTTTTTCAGCACAATTTATGTACAAAAAAAATAAACTGAGTACTCACCATTCCGACGCCCCGGGGAGCTCTTCTTCTTTCCTCGTGTGCTGCTGACATTGCAGTTGTGTGTTGCAGCCAGGTCATGCACAAATACGCAGGCTATGCGCTACATTGGACTGGCAGGCTATGCGCTACGTTGGAGCGGCAGGCAATGCGCTACGTTGGAGCGGCAGGCCAGGCGCTACGTTGGAGCGGCAGGCCAGGCGCTACGTTGGAGCGGCAGGCCAGGCGCTACGTTGGAGCGGCAGGCCAGGCGCTACGTTGGAGCGGCAGGCCAGGCGCTACGTTGGAGCGGCAGGCCAGGCGCTACGTTGGAGCGGCAGGCCAGGCGCTACGTTGGAGCGGCAGGCCAGGCGCTACGTTGGAGCGGCAGGCCAGGCGCTACGTTGGAGCGGCAGGCCAGGCGCTACGTTGGAGCGGCAGGCCAGGCGCTACGTTGGAGCGGCAGGCCAGGCGCTACGTTGGAGCGGCAGGCCAGGCGCTACGTTGGAGCGGGCGGATTGGACTACATTACTCTTGACGGGACACTACTGGACATTGTATTAGAGAGTAGCAGGTGCATTTCCCACACCGGGCTTACACTCAAGTCACTAAGTTGTCCCAGTTTTTTTCTGTAAAATCAGGTGCATCGGCTTATACTCAGGTCAGCAAGTATATACGGTAATATAATTTGTTAATGGGCATCATTTGACTATGTAGTATATGCTGATAAAATGACATCGAACCACAAACGGTTATTCAGATACTACAGGGATCATAAAACAGGTTTTACCAGAAGCCTGATCTGCTGTGAATGTGTGACGATATGTCTACAAGCTGTCTCATATATGTAAAATAAAAATCTAAAAGATGCATTATGAAAACCTGAAATAATTATAACCGTTTTATGTTGCTCGATTTCTGCTTCCTAAAGCAATAAAAAAGTCATCCTTGCAGTTAGCTGTGAATTGATTCAGGATATTTATTGACCCATTACTAAGACTTTTTTTGCGTGTTCTTTCACATAAAACAGCAAGAACATTTTTTATCCAAGTTGCTGTTCCTCTTATGAATTTTCGGCGTCTCAGCATTTAAGTTTTTCATCCAGTATTTAAAGTTATTGCACAGTTTGTCTTCTGGTACTAGCTATTTTTGTTCTTGATGTATTTTGTCATGTCCTTGCTTGTTAACTTCAGATTAAAGGTGTATTCCTGGAATTTGAAACTGAAAAATAGTAAATAATTTTTATAATTGTAATAATTTATAGTAACCGAACCAAGCTTTGTACATAGATACGGTACCTCAACCAATGTTAATCCATCAATGCAGTATCAGATTCAATGTTTGTATGTTGATATTTTACCTGAAACATTATCTACATGGGTATACTACTAAAATAAAATTACTGCATTTATTTGATGATTAAATGTAGCTTGGTAAACAGCACAGTAGAAATATGCATCTGTCCTGCTGAAGAGCTTTAAAAAAACTAACTCAGTGTATTTGGCATATGATCATTTTTTATGTATTCTTTAGGAAAAGTATAAATCTTGTTGAAACTGTTTCAAACATATATATTCATTACATATTTTAATAAAAAATGATTACATTTGGGAGATATATCAGGATTTGTACACCAGTTTTCTAGAAACTATATAGAAACTATATATAGAAGACAGTGTACATTGATTCGGAAACTGTTGAAGTCATAGCTTGGCACTTAACTGGAAGTGGTTACACTAAACTGAGAAGTGAGCATGTGGTCTATCTATATTAGAGTCTAATAGACCACAACTGGTGGAGCAAGGAGCTATGAGCCTATGCCATTCTCTGATATGTAGGCCACTAGCCACTTTAGACCTGCGGTCTATAGAACGACAGAACCACAGATTTAATATGTGCTTCCTAGTGCAGGTGGTTAAATAATCTCCCTACATTGCACTTCTGACGACAAATATTATTGCAGTGAATCTTGTAAGTTTCAGGCTTGAAACCTACATCTAAAAAATGGAAAAGGTTTAGGCTGTGTTTAGCTGGGTATTGCGGTCATTCTTATACACTCAGGAGGACACAGAAGGTATTAGTGGGCATTTGTTGCATCTTTGGGTGTTATTTTGTAGGTTTCATTTGCATAATGGTTACATTTTATTTACGTAACAAATGGAAGAACATAACATATGTTGGGGGTTATTGGGTTTAATGTTGTATGACTACTTCTGTGTCTTAATTTTTTTATGGACAGGTTTTGGCCAAAACCATCACTAACAATTTTAGGTAGACTGCTTCATAGTAGTATAAGCTCTGTATAAAAACAGTTGATAGTTACTTGTGTAATATAGAGTACTATGAATCTTTCCCCAAACTGAAAGGGATTGCAGAAGGCCTTGTTTATGTGGGCCGATGATGATGATCATACTGCTCTGGAAAAAAAAAATGAGACCACTGCAAAATTTTCAGTTTCTCAGATTTTTCTTTTTATTGGTATAATGTACATTGTTCTTTTAGTCTATAGACTACTTACAATGTGTCTCCAATTCCAAGCTAAAAATGTAGTATTTATTTGCAGCAAATGAGAAATCGTCAAAATAATTAAAAAAAAGCAGTGCTGTTCGACCTCAAATAATGCAAAGAAAAGAAAACAAAACAAAAATAATAATGTTTTAACTCGGGAAGAGTGCAGAAATCAATATTTGGTGCAATAACCATGATTTTTTAATTACAGCTTTCATGTGTCTTTGCATGCTTTCCACCAGTCTTTCACACTGCTTTTGGGGGACCTTATGTCACTCCTGGCACAAAAATGTAAGCAGTTGTTTGATGGCTCGTGACTATCCATCTGAACCCCATTGAAAACCTTTGGAAAGTAATCAAGAGGAAGGTCTGGAAAAAAGTGCAGTGGTCTCTTAATTTTTTGCAGAGCTCTATATTTGCAGAAAGCTTGGCTGTAAAGCAGAGTCTGAGGCGAATACTCTTTAAATGCGTTTGCCAATTTTCAAATGAAGTCTTAATTTCAGAACTTGATGATTACTGGATAATCCACATTTCTGGAAGGTAATATCCAACAAATGAGGGAGAAGTAATTTATGCATAGATTACAAAAATAACGATATAATTGCATGTGTTTTACCTTTGGATTCACATTGTTTGAACAAAGAGGCATCATTTTCCTTTATCTACTTTCTTTGTACGTTGTAGCAGGAGAGTTGCTTGCGTTGACCTTTATCTTTCTGCTTTTGTTAGAAATTGTAAGTGAATCTTGTAATGTGGTTCATATTCTGCTTTCATCTTGCTCATTGCTCCACCAGCTTTTATTGTTCTGTCATAGTCATTAATAAGATTCTCTGTGCTTTTACCTTTTGCTTTTCTTGACTACAAAGTATTGGTTGTCAGGCTCGGTAGAGCTTTACGTTTTCTATGTATCCAGCAGTAGTACCCTTACATTCCTGTTAATTTCCTTAAATTGATACTTGCAAGGTTTCTATTTGAAGCTCATGGTAATTACTATGTAATGACAAGATCAGAGAGCTCCAGATCCAAAGGCAGTCACTACTCATCAGCCATTTATTAAAGAGAACACAGCCCAGATTTTAGGAACTTCAGCTTCTGACAATGTTGAAATGTCTGTGTTTTGTGTTTTTTTTCTTGACACTTGTAGCTCCTTTATTTTTTGTTCAGCATTTTATTCGCTCTAATATTTTGTAGAAAAAATGTCAAATAATCCTCGTAAAGTGACTTCTGTTTTTTCCATAATGAATATTTTTTTTTTTTGACTTGACATTTCCCTGCTTCTTATTTTTTTATTTGACTAAAATTAATGATTTTCAAATTTTCATAATCTCTGAAGAGGATGTAATCAAACTCCAAATTATCACCATTGGGTTTTGCTTTACTTATTACCATAAATAGTGTCCTTTAAAAACAAAAAAAAAAAAGTTTTTTATGGGGAAAAAAAACAATATAAATATATATATATATATATATATATATATATATATATATATATATATATATATATATATATATATATATATATATATAATATACACTCACCGGCCACTTTATTAGGTACACCATGCTAGTAACGGGTTGGACCCCCTTTAGCCTTCAGAACATGATGGCATCACGCAGTTGCCGAGATTTGTCGGCTGCACATCCATGATGCGAATCTCCCGTTCCACCACATCCCAAAGATGCTCTATTGGATTGAGATCTGGTGACTGTGGAGGCCATTTGAGTACAGTGAACTTATTGTCATGTTCAAGAAACCAGTCTGAGATGATTCCAGCTTTATGACTTGGCGCATTATCCTGCTGAAAGTAGCCATCAGAGGTTGGGTACATTGTGGTCATAAAGGGATGGACATGGTCAGCAACAATACTCAGGTAGGCTGTGGCGAGCAACGATGCTCAATTGGTACCAAGGGGCCCAAAGAGTGCCAAGAAAATATTCCCCACACCATGACACCACCAGCCTGAACCGTTGATACAAGGCAGGATGGATCCATGCTTTCATGTTGTTGACGCCAAATTCTGACCCTACCATCCGAATGTTGCAGCAGAAATCGAGACTCTTCAGACCAGGCAACGTTTTTCCAATCTTCTACTGTCCAATTTCGATGAGCTTGTGCAAATTGTAGCCTCAGTTTCCTGTTCTTAGCTGAAAGGAGTGGCACCCGGTGTGGTCTCCTGCTGCTGTAGCCCATCTGCCTCAAAGTTCGACGTACTGTGCGTTCAGAGATGCTCTTATGCCTACTTTGGTTGTAACGGGTGGTGATTTGAGTCACTGTTGCCTTTCTATCAGCTCGAACCAGTCTGCCCATTCTCCTCTGACCTCTGGAATCAACAAGGCATTTCCACCGACAGAACTGCCGCTCACTGGATGTTTTTTCTTTTTCGGATCATTCTCTGTAAACCCTAGAGATGGTTGTGCGTGAAAATCCCAGTAGATCAGCAGTTTCTGAAATACTCAGACCAGCCCTTCTGGCACCAACAACCATGCCACGTTCAAAGGCACTCAAATCACCTTATTTCCCCATACTGATGCTCGGTTTGAACTGCAAGAGATTGTCTTGACCATGTCTACATGCCTAAATGCACTGAGTTGCCGCCATGTGATTGGCTGATTAGAAATTAAGTGTTAACGAGCAGTTGGACAGGTGTACCTAATAAGGTGGCCGATGAGTGTGTGTGTATATATATGTATACATACATACATACATACACAAAAAGTAGTGTTCAAGTCCGCACAGCTTTATGGAACCTCTAAGGAAGGAGGGGGGGGGGGGGGGTGCAGAGCCTGCCAGATTCAGTTAGCCCAAAAAAAATTTATTTCAAAATTGCATCCGATTTTTACCCCTGTAAAGAAATTAAAGGGTTAACAAATTTCATAAATGTTGTTTTACGTACGTTGAGGGTGTAGTTCCTATAATGGGATAATTTATGGGGGTTTACTTTTACTTAAGCCTCTTAAAGTGATTTGAAACCTGAGCAGCTACCTCAATAGCAGGATTTTGCGAAAATGTGAAAAATCACACTTAACGTTCCAAATTTTTACCAAATGTCAGTTTTTTCCATAAATAAACGCAAAACATACCACCAAAATTTTTCAACTAACATGAAGTACAAAGTGTCACGAGAAAACAATTTCAAAATCACTTGGATATGTTAAAGCTTTTCAAAGTTATAACCATTTATAACACAGGACAGATTTGAAAAAATAGGCTGTGTCAGGAAGGTGAAAAGTGGCTTCGGCGTTAAGGGGTTAAGATTCTGGGTTTTTAATGCCACCACAGTTAACTGCTTAGGGGTCCAATGAGGCTCTGTCGCCCAGAGTCCTTCTGAAACCTGGAGCCGGCCCAGTTTCCATAAAAAAAAAAAAAAGCACCACCCATTGGAAGGGAGAAGGGAGTTTAATGAAGTATATGTAAAGTTATAGTGATCATTTTCTACAAAGCTGTACGTAGTACAGGCGGTCCCCTACTTATAAAATATACAGTTCCGACTAACATACAAATTCAACTTAAGGACAAACCTACAGAACCTATCTTGTTCGTAACCTTCCTGTACGTGCCTGTACACAGATTGATCCGTGTTGAAGATGACAGTTTGGAGCAAGAGCAACAAAAATATACATGATGTATTTTAGATGCATGCTGCATCACTACAAAAATAGGATTTATATCCCACATGTCACCTCAGACAAATCTCTTTCTACTTGTCTTCTCTTCACAAATTACATTAAAATGCATTCTCAAGCCTTGATCTATAGTGTGCAACACTGTTTTTTACTTCTTTCATCTCTCCCATCACCTTTTATTATGTCATCATAAGTATTTTGGGCAGCTCTCTGCTCTTAGGCATGGATGAAGTGTTAGATGAGAGTCAACAACAAGCAATGGTAAAGTTATTTGTAGATCTTTACCAGAGGTATGAGATAACATTGGACACAGTTCTACATGGCAAGTGCTTTGTCTTTTCTAGATGGTGAAAATTGTGTTATTTATAGATTATGTAAATTCAACAGGTTTACAATGCTGTCCGCAATACCCTGTATTTATTTACTGTCAGGTTTCCCCACAAATTACAGCACATGGTTACTGTGCTTTTTTACAAAAATATATTTTCTGAAGTAAGGAACCAGTGTTTATTATTTTGTTCAGAGGTGTTACATTTTAGTCAACACGTTTTGTGTGAAGTATTCTTTAGTAATGCACGCCATCCCTCGTCCCTAGTCACCAATCAACTAGGCTGTTGTGCAAATAAAATACATTATGTGCCCTATATGCTGAAGGGCACAATATTTGTATCTTTTCTTTGACGTACGTACGTGACACAGTACAATGTAAAGACATATTGATTTTAACCCTCCAAGCATTAATTAAAACTAATCTTAGAAAAATCTTGAAGGGAGGCTGTACGGTCCAAAATTCTCATACCTCAACAAATGCTACAAGTGCTGTGTAGCAATCTTTAATTGGAGCAGAAACTTTGGGCTTCAAACTGATCAAGCAATGCAGAAATCTATTTTTATTAATAGTTGTATACACAAGCCTGCAAGTGCATCAGTGGGGAACTTAGTTAGCATAGTTGTGTACAGACAGTGCTCTGATTTTCCTATGGAACCCATGCAAGTTTAGACCCAACTCTGCAGGCTGCTTTGCACTAGGTGCATTGGGTTTTTAAAGGAACCAGGAATGTCATTTTTGCCTGGTGTCAAGTTCCAATAACCTATGCTATACTGATTTTTAAAAAGCTACTGTCAGCATTCTGAATCATTTCAGTACATTATATAACTTTAGTTCCCATTACCTTGCTCCCTGCCAGCGGCGTGTGATGAGCCCCGGTGGAGAAGCAGCTGCACCCTGTTGGTGCCTGTGTCTCCTCATGCATTCCTTCCCTTTCTGATCAATGCACATGACAGGATGTGGGGAATCACCACATGCTACTTTGACCATCTCCAGCCTGTCAGGTGAAGTCAGAATGGAGGAGCTGTAGGGACACATAGCTGAGGGTTTGCAAAAGTACTTGCACACTCTGCATCTGCCGCTAAATTTTTACTAAAAACTTTTCCACATTACAAAAAAGAGCATTAATTAGTCTGCTAATTGCATAAAGAAAAATCATTTTATTAATAAATCTTAACCAAGTTAAAGTCTCTTGTGCTCTGGGTGAAAAGTACCGTATTTTTTGGACTATAAGGCGCACAAAAAGTCCTTTGATTTTCTCAGAAATCAAAGGTGCGCCTTATAGTCCAGTGCGCCATATATATGAACCGTACTGACAGACAACAGCTGCCTTGACCTGTGCACAGGTCTGCCACCTGTTGGTCATACATCCTTATAAGCAGGTGCGCCTTATAGTCCAGTGCGCCTTATATATGAACCTAGACATTTTAGCAGGCATTTATTGATGGTGCGCCTTATACTCCGGTATGCCTTATAGTCCGAAAATACTGTAAACATTGTTACGATAGGTAAGCATGTGAGCATAAACATCTACAAAAATTGACCTAGTTATGAAAGGGTTAAGCAATGTTTGCAATCTCTCTACACCACTGACAACTCAGAAATGGAAAAAAAGTGGCGATTTGGACTGGGAATTTAGGGATGTGGGGGTACGTACATTTGTACACATTAGTAAGTTTGTGTGTCACATCTTTTTACTGAAACCCCTTCTCTGGGTCACTGCTGTAAAGGGCTGCTCTTTGAATACAGCAGTTACTAAGAGTAGGGGAGCTACAATCCTGGAATATAAAAGCATTTTTCACAGCCATACTGCTACTAACAACAAACACATAGGTATGCTTACACAGCTGTTCAAGACTGGAAACCTAACATAGTCTGCAATTTTTTATGGTCACAACTCCCTCTCAGAATGAACTTTTGCTCAATTCTAGAACAATATGCTCACTAACATTCACACTTTTTTGTAATCTGTCCTTAATTAGTGTCCCTAGTTCTGTAATGCCTGAATGCTTTAGTTAGTCCTAATCTTTCGCTATTTGGTTTCAGAATTCCAAGAGTTTCCTGTTGAACAAACTGAAGAGACCGAAACTTGGGCAAAGCCTCTCCTTCACATCTGGCAGTCGAAAGTCCAGAGTTTTGCAGCTGAAAGGGAGTATAATGAATCAGTCTCCAAACTTAAGCCATATTGCGCTATTTGCAGTCTTTTTTTGCCTTATTACAAGGTAAGCTGGAATCTTCACTTTTGTTGCTTTTTTATTGGCATTAAAGAGTGAAAATGCACACAACTTTATGCTATGCTTTGAATTTTACGTTCTGTCTTTTTTTATTGGCCGGTTGTCAGCTAATTTGATTGGTAAATTAAAAATTAGTTCTTTCTTTTCTACATATACATGGTGTAACAAAAAGGTTGGGATGATGGAATATCTTGTGAAATCGCATTAGATCGAAAAACAATATTTTAAAAAAATATATTCTTTGATATTCAATGAATATGCAGTACCCTGCCCCTTACACCCTTGGCAAACACCATTTTTCTAAAAGCTTTCCAATGTTATTAAATTTGAGCACTTAAAGTGTAACCCTCATTCTGAGCAAAAAAAAGCTAAAATACATAATTCTGCTCCAGGTGTCCCTGGGAATTATTCCTGAAAGTATTTTGCCTCTAGGTCCTCATTTAGTACCTCTTTTGGCCCATAACAACCATGGTTTCCAGCTATCAAAAAAACTACAATTGGCAAGATGGAGGAGCGGGACTTCCTCCTGTCACCTCATCATAAGCGCCTGCTGCTGACCAATGACACCGTATCCATCCATCTCATATCTATCTAATTAGCCTATATCTATCTATCTATCTATCTATCTATCTATCTATCTATCTATCTACTCATACATATCCTCTAACATCTTTCTATCTCCTAGCCATCTATGTATATCATATCTATCTATGTATGTGTCTATATCCATCTCCTATCCATATACACTCACCGGCCACTTTATTAGGTACACCTGTCCAACTGCTTGTTAACACTTAATTTCTAATCAGCCAATCACATGGCGGCAACTCAGTGCATTTAGGCATGTAGACATGGTCAAGACAATCTCTTGCAGTTCAAACCGAGCATCAGTATGGGGAAAAAAAGGTGATTTGAGTGCCTTTGAATGTGGCATGGTTGTTGGTGCCAGAAGGGCTGGTCTGAGTATTTCAGAAACTGCTGATCTACTGGGATTTTCACGCACAACCATCTCTAGGGTTTACAGAGAATGATCCGAAAAAGAAAAAACATCCAGTGAGCGGCAGTTCTGTCGGTGGAAATGCCTTGTTGATTCCAGAGGTCAGAGGAGAATGGGCAGACTGGTTCGAGCTGATAGAAAGGCAACAGTGACTCAAATCACCACCCGTTACAACCAAGGTAGGCATAAGAGCATCTCTGAACGCACAGTACGTCGAACTTTGAGGCAGATGGGCTACAGCAGCCGAAGACCACACTGGGTGCCACTCCTTTCAGCTAAGAACAGGAAACTGAGGCTACAATTTGCACAAGCTCATCGAAATTGGACAGTAGAAGATTGGAAAATATTGCCTGGTCTGAAGAGTCTCGATTTCTGCTGCCACATTCGGCTGGTAGGGTCAGAATTTTGCATCGTTGCTCGCCACAGCCTACCTGAGTATTGTTGCTGACCATGTCCATCCCTTTATGACCACAATGTACCCAACATCTGATGGCTACTTTCAGCAGGATAATGCGCCATGTCATAAAGCTGGAATCATCTCGGACCGGTTTCTTGAACATGACAATGAGTTCACTGTACTCAAATGGCCCCCACAGTCACCAGATCTCAATCCAATAGAGCTATTTTGGAATGTGGTGGAACGGGAGATTCGCATCATGGATGTGCAGCCGACAAATCTGCGGCAACTGTGTGATGCCATCATGTCAATATGGACCACAATCTCTGAGGAATGCTTCCAGCACCTTGTTGAATCTATGCCACGAACAATTGAGGCAGTTCTGAAGGCAAAAGGGGGTCCAACCCGTTACTAGCATTGTGTACCTAATAAAGTGGCCGGTGAGTGTATCTACCTATCTATCTCATATCTATTTGTGTGTATCCTGTCTCTCATCTCTATCTATGTATCTATATCTATCATCTATGTATGTATGTATCTAAGTTACACTCCAGCACAGCAAATGAGGGCACAGCTTGCAGACTTGTAGAGTGTCTCCTGCCACTTCCTTGTGTGAAGTGATGGGGGGAGGGGGTGTTAATGTGTTTATACACAAGTGTTGGGGAAAGCTGAGGAAAGATAAGTTCAGGTGTTTGGTCACTACATTAGTGAGGGCTTCTCCCTGCACATGACTGACATGACTGAGTGCTGGGGCAGAGAGACATGAGGTGATCAGCTGATTGGAGGGAGAGCGATGGGGGCGTGTCTCTCCCTCTGTAGTCTCAGCTTCTTTCTGAAGACGGGATGAGCTTAGCAACAGGCATATGTGAGATTGCTGACATCTAGGGGAAGTCTGCAGAATACAAGAGGAAGGAGCAAGATTCGGGTAACTAATTTAATAGCAAAAGTGCTTAAAATTACCTGCCCTACAACATATCAAAAGTTTTTTAAAATGACGGTTACACTTTAATGTAAAGTATTTAATGTTTGAAAACTTTGTAAGCAAAGTTAAAAATCCACATTTTCAGAGGGGAGGAGACTAAAGTTAATCCAGCTCTCTGATGTGTTTGAGGTGGGGACTCGCACTACACCAGCCGTTGAAGAGAACAGAAAACTACTTGCATGTCCATGTTATTTTTCGTGGATTACGCTAAAATGTAGTTTCTACTTAAAAAAAATGTAAGTCCCCCACCTCAATTCTAGTATCATTGGATAGATTTTTAAGAAATTTTTGTCACATACTGTAGTGTATCTTTTTATCTGATACGTATTTCTCAAAAGATCCCCATTTTTGTAAAAATTTTACCCATTTTGATTTTTAACGATCTGTCAATGGGAATTACTTTAATCATAGCTTGAATCAACGAAATTTTTCATGTTGAATCTGAATCCACAGTGAAAAATGTTGGTTCCCATGTAAGAATTTAAAATTACCCCACTGTCATTAAAAAAATGTTTGTATTTTCTTTTATGCCATTAGATTTCCTAAGACTCTCTAAGTTCAAAGATGCATCACTTTTAATAAACGGGGTACATCTTTAAAATGTTGATATTGTATGCCAACAAACTATTTTTAGACTAGTTTGTTTATAGAACTATTTTCTGTGCTTTCATACAGTGATGTGCATTAGACTTAAGGTTTTGTATCTGTCTCCAAATGAACATATTTCTGCTTTACTTTTCACAATTTTAACATTAAGGTTTTTACACAATTTTTCATTTTCAATTATCTTATTGCTTTCTCTGTCGTAATTTAAAGGGGTATTCCAGAATTCAGCATAATTCATATGCAAATGCATACTCAAAATGTAAGCTAATGTGTAATTAGTTGTTATTTAAAATTTTGCTCCCCTTAGCAGAAAATGTTGGTGACATAGACTGTAATGAAGAATTAAAATGCTACTGGCCCTTTAATCAGTCCGTTGATTTCCTCCGCGCGGTCCGTTGCAGGACAGAAGATGGCTGCTGGTCACATGTCCACATCACATGTCCACATCACATGTCCTGCACCTGCCTGGGCAGGTCATGTGATCACCACTACGTTTGGCTGTAGTCAGTTGGTTGCAGCGCATCCAGTATGGTCAGTGTTGTGGTGGTGGCAGTTACACATCATTACTATGGTAACAGAGCAAGAAAACCTGTTACATCATCACTGGGAGCAGAGCCTGAGAGGTAGGAGGAGTTACTGAGAACTAAAGGATCATGGGACTTGTATTTTCCAGTGGCAGCCATCTTGGTGATAACTCCACCTACTTTAGAGAGGACATAAAATATTGTGAATCTTAAAATCAAACTATTTAAGCTCTATTTTGTGACTAATGACATTGAGTATTGTTGTATTCATGTATTTATATCACCATGGGTTTTTGTGTCAGACATTCATATTCCCGGAATACCCCTTTAATTTATGCATTTTTTTTCTTTTACCTTCAGCTGGCCTGCTCTTTTCTTTATTATTCATATGTAATATAATAATTATATACAGGCAGTCCCCGGGTTACATATAAGATGGGGTCTGTAGGTTTGTTCTTAAGTTGAATTTGTACGCAAGTTGGAACTGTATATTTTATCATTGTAATCCCAGCCAGATCTTTTTTGGTCTCTGTGACAATTGGATTTTAAAAATGTTGGGTTGTCATAAGAATCAGGATTAACAATAAAGCTTCATTACAGTCACCTTTGGTAACTATCATGGATCAGAAAATTTTGAAAAAATTAATTCTAATATTAACCATCGATTGAAAAAATTTGAATATGAACTAATTCATAAAAAAGCCCAAAAACTAAGATGTGATAGACAAGATAAAGATAACCAGGTCTATAGAAACAGGTTTAAAAAAGACAAAAAAGAAAAAAGAAGAAAAAAGTGACAATAGAAGAGACTTTTAGAACTTGCAACATCACAGGCAAAAAAGATATCAGAAACAAACCAAATGGCACCGCACCAGCCACTAAACCCAACATGGATAAAAATAACCGCTCTCCAACTTTTTTCAATTCCAGATATGAAACAAAACATAAAACTGACCATAAACAACCATCAGGCAGAAAAAGGAACCTTAAAACATACAAAAACAGTATATATAACACTAAAAATAAAATAGACATACCCACGATCGAATATCCACATACAATTAGGGATACACCCCAAAGTAATCCAATAGGAAACAAAGGACTGCTAACATCAAAACAATGAAATTAATTAAAAAGATCACCCATGGAGGAAGCAAAAGAATTCAGCTCCACGGTCAAAACTAAGAGATGAGATAAGGAAATTTACATCAAACGCTGGCACCCCCCAAAGTCCTCAAAAAATTAGAGATACTATGGCGTCTATCGGGTATCGACCAAACACCCACAAGACAACCATCCCACATTCTAGAAGATGAAACAAATTGGTCTTTTCTCACCACCCATGATGTTCTGACCCCAAGTGGAACTTTAGTCCAACTCTAGTCCAGTAAACAGTCCCCCAACACACAGTGCCGTAGCTGAAAATTTATCCGAGCAGAATGACACACCCCACAATGAAAATTTACATACATCATATCCCTCTAAGCAAGAGAAACAATCCTCTTTTTTTAGGGAACCCTCCCCAACAAAACACCAAACCCATTCATAATTACTTCTTTCCTCAAAACCCCAGAAAATGAAAAAATACAAACGAGGAACACGGGGAGGCCAAAAAAGAAAAAAACAATTAACTAAGGATAGGGATAAGCAAACAACGAATGAAAAGAAAACAAAAGAAAAAGACTCAACCGTCAAAATATTCAATTTAACAGAATACACACTGGATAATAATGAGAAATCTGCCCTCAAAAAGGGACTATCATTCTGCCCCACTGCTGAACCTGATAACTTTGAATTATTCCTAGATCTCAACCAGTACATACGCAATCTAACAGTCAAAAGATATTTCTTAAAGAAAGAAAAAGAGATCATATCCAATGGAAAAAATGAAGAGAAACAAATATATTAAGAAAGCTTCGTGAAGAACAAATCAAAATTCTACCCACTAAAAGAGCAAAGCCATAACATAAAAACATTTTACCAACTTGTGCTTGAAGATTTCAACAAAATGACAAAGAATACCCAAAGTACCCGTAAAGGTAAAAACAAGGACATCGCCAAAAATGAAAATTTATCTAAAGATGAAAAAGAAGCTTTAAAACATTTACAGGAGAATAAAAATGTATTTATTCAGGCAGCGGATAAGGAGGGAGAAATTGTTTTAATGACCAATTCCGAAGCCCTTCGTATCTTGAGTGACAAAAAATGCTATGAGAGAGTCTCCAAAGACTCGATGAAGCCCTAAAAAAGAATTTGATCACAAAAGAGGAAAGGAATTTTCTATATATTCCATTTCCATCAATGGCATATTTTTATTTCTTGGCAAAAGTACATAAAAAAAACCCACCGTGAAGACTAACTAGCAATGTTTCACACTACCTGGATCTATCTTTACAAAAATATGTCACCCAACTTCCGAGCTATCTGAAAGACTCAGATCAACTGATTAGAGAACTACACAACTTAAAATGGAACAGGGACTGGTGTTTTATCACACTAGATGTCAATGCACTTTATTCTAATATGGCACACGAAAAAGGGATTGAAAGTGTAAAAAGATACTTATCGATGGATAAAAACATCACTGAAGATGAAAAAAGTTTCCTTTTACAATGCTCGAATTTTGTTCTGAAGAATAACTATTTTTTGTATGATAGTAAATTGTATCATCAAGAACTAGGCACTGCTATGAGGACCAGGGTAGCCCCTACATATGCGAACCTATTTATGGGCGCATTTGAGGAAGATTACATACTGAATAAATCAAACAACCCTTTTTTTGGCCATATCGTCCTCTATAAACGTTTCATTGACAATCTCATATGGTATCTCAGAAAAAAAACGCTTCCAACATTGTTTTCTTGGATCTCGAAATCTATCAAACAAATGATCAATTCAGTACGAAAACGCACTTCAAAACAGTAAATTCTAATAATTATTTAAACTACTCCAGTGCCCATCATAAAAAGTGGATCAAGAACATTCCCTTCTCTCAATACAAGAGGATAAGGAAAAATTGTACAAATATAACGAACAAGCGAAAATACTTAGAGACAGGTTCCATGAAAAGGGCTACCCAGACAGCATCCTAAGATCTGCATAAAACAGGGCAAAACCTCTGAGCCAAAAATATTGCGTTCTACCTAAGATCAAGAAAGAGTCAAGCATTACAAACGAGGTTAATTTTATTACTAGGTACAACCGTAAGAGACCTTACAAAAACACTGGTCAATTCTCAAGAAGGATATCCATCTAAAAGATTACCTTCCTAACTGTCCCAAAATCACTGGCACCTGGCACCCAGCACTCTCAGGCAGCATAAGAAGAATAAAACCAACAGCCCCAGCGGTGTCACTAAATGTAGTAAACCAAGATGCCTCTGCTGCAACACCATAAAAACAGGTAAAACATTCAAGTCCAACAATAAAGGAGAAAAATAAAATGTCCTGTAAAACTAATTACGTTATTTATCTAATTAATTGAATGTCAAATATGTCATCTACAATATGTAGGACGAACAGTTCAAGCACTCCAGTGTCGACTAAATAAACATAGAGAAAACGTCAAGAAAAAATTCCTGTTACATGGGGTCTCCAAGCATTGTACACTCTCCCATCCTAATAATAAACGCCCCATTTCAATCACACCAATTGAGCACATACCTAATACAGTCTCAAATAGATTTCCAACCTTGTGCCGACGTGAAGTGTCTAAACGAGATCCAAGAAACCATCTTGTAAAATCAAACAAAGAAAGAAGGAAAAAAGACTCATTTTTCCAGTTCCATATATCATACACTTCAACACCTTTAAACCATCAGGGATTCCTCACTTGAAAATACAGCTTGTTTTTCCATCCTCGATAATCCTCGATAAGTTTCTCAAATGTACCTGAAACAAATTTGTCCCCTCTTGGCTCCCGTATTCTCTCGGCTCCCGTATTCTGAGATCGTGCATAGCACTATATTATTCCCAGGTCAATTCCCTTTTTTTCACCACTAGATGTCCTCGTAGTACACAATCATCTCCAAGCTGAGACCTCAGAAACACCGTAGTTGTAGTTCTATGAACAGTGCCATTAGTGATATTTTTATACCGGAGCTGATAGAAACTAAAGAACATCTCCCTCATCAAGATTTTACATTGTTTTTATTGTATATTTCATGAATATGCTTTGTAAATGCCTAAATTACTTATATCTATTGGATTTGTCATAATATATCAGTTCTTCTTGCCTTATAAAGTTTTTATGTTTAAAAAAAAAAAAAAAAGGGAAAACCAGGCTTTTAGACCTCTATATATTCTAAGATTGTGTATACAATCACATGAATCTGATGAAGCGCTCAGCACGAGCGCGAAACGCGTCATTACTTTTATTGTTTTAACTCTTTTATATTTGATTGCCATAATTGGCTTAAATAAAAGAAACTTTTTGAGCAAGCCAGCGCCAATTCCTTTACAAACGTTCCAAATAGGAGAGCAACGCACCCTTCCTGAATGCTATTCGATTATTCTTCAAGTTACCTTTGATAACTGTTACAGCTGTTTATTGTAGCCTAGGACTAAAGTACAATAAATTACCAATATCCAGTGGTCCGTTTGTAACTAGGGGTCGTATGTAAGTTGAGTGTTCTTAAGTAGGGGACCGCCTGTATATTAACTGTATATATTAATGTTGAACTGTTGTTTTTACACATCTATCAGTTTGTACATTTCGCTGGCTAGATTGTTTATGCTTGGTAAATTTTGCCTTTACATTTCTTTAAAAGGATTTTTCACAAATACAGCTAGTGACAAGTCCTATTAGAGCCCTATTAACTGAATACCACCCTTCTTTTAGTTAAAAATTGTTTCTCTCAGATCCCCATAAAATCACAGTTATAAACTTGCTTGGTATCCAGGGATACAAAGAACGAGTCGGGGGCATAACCTAATGTCATGTGACCGGGTGGACATGATATCAGGTCCGTTAGCCTCCTAACATTAACAAACTATACACAATGCACATATTTGAGCACATGAAATCACATCATGCCTGCATGGAGAGGAAAAGAAGTCCATGAAGGCTGCTGTGATTTAATGTGTTCAGGTATATGCATGGTTTATGCAGTCATCCCGGACAGTGGAGCACACTACCCCCATCATTTGGTAAGGATTGGAATCTATTGCTTTGAGACCCCTTAATCAATTAACACATAACATCTCCACTCTATGTATTATACATTCACCACTTAAGCGGCTCTACATATGCCCCCATTACACCTTGCATCCAGGTGCCTCTCCATATACTGTCCGGGTTTGACTGTATTTCCTCTGTGTTTCATAATCGTTGATTGCTCTGTATCCCTTTGGCACCCTACCCGTGGTGCCTTTTTTGCTGTTATAACATTAATCCGTTTTTGTTAACATTGTACCAATAAAGATTAATTTTTTATCGTTATTCTCTTATGAGTATAGTCATGTCCTACTTCCCATCGCTCTGTGGGGTAGAATTTGATTTATATGTATGCGCAGTTGTATGTGCAGTTTGCTAATGTTAGAAGGATAAAGGACCTGTGGTGATGTCACACTGGTCAGATGACATAACTGCTGAATGCCAAGAAGGGATGGACTAGCTCCAGATATCCCTGGATACGGGGCAAGTTTAGAACTTTTAGCTAAAAGAAGGGTGTCAGTCAGTTAATAGGGCTCTATGTGAACCTGCCACTAGCTTGATTTGTGAAAAATGTGGTAACAGGTTCCCTTTAAGGCTGTCTGAAATAGCTGCAGAATTTACCCAGTGGTTATAACATTATATAAGCCTCAAAAAACAGCCAAAATCTTCTGTTTTCTGATTCAGTTTTTTTCTGCAGTTTTGTTCGGCAATGACATATCTCAATCTTTACATTGATTTTATTTTGCATCAAGATTCACCCTAAATAAATTACATTCTACGGATCATAAATCCACTGTGGATTGTTTTCTTAAATCCCATACACTACATGCAATAATTTATAAAACCAAAATTTAAAAAAGAAATGCATCAACTACCATCAGCTTTACAAATAATCACTGATTTTGACCCACCTAATTTATCATACAACTACTGCTACACAAAATGATGTCTCCTGTATCTGTGTACGGGCAGTCCCTGGGTTAGATACAACATAGGGTCCTGAGGTTTGTTCTTAAGTTGAATTTGTATGTAAGTCGAAACTGTATATTTTATAATTGTAGATCCAGACAAAAACATTTTGGGCCCCAGTGACAATTGGAGTTTGAACATTTGTTGCTGTAATGGGACCAAGGATTATCAATAAAGCTTCATTACAGACACATTGCAGCTGATTATTGCAACCTGGGACTATAGTAAAGCATCCATAGAGCTTCACCAGAGGGGTCTGTCTATAACTATGGGTTGTCTGTAAGTCGGGTGTCCTTAAGTATGGGACCGCCTGTATAACTTTTTGGCTTTGACTTTATACAATACAAGTAATATAAGGTTAACATATAATTTTACGGATGATGTGTAGATTTTCCGCATGTCTAAGTGCAGAATTTGTTGCCTGTACTATGGATTGAGGATGGGCATAACTTTTTAACTTCAGGACTATAATTTATGCGGTATAAAGATTTTCCCCATCAACTCCATGACGCCGAAGCCACTTTTCACCTTCCTGACAGGGCCATTTTTTCAAATCTGCCCTGTGTCACTACAAGTGGTTATAACTTCGGAGATGCTTTAACATATCCAAGTGATTTTGAAATTGTTTTCTCGTGACACTTTGTACTTCATGTTAGTTGAAAAACTTTGGTGGTATGTTTTGCGTTTATTTATGAAAAAACTGATATTTTGGTAAAAATTTGGAAAACTTCAAGATGTTCTACTTTTTCCACACATAGTCATAACAGCAGAAAACCATTAATAACTAAAATTCACCGAATGTCTACTTTCTGTCTTCATGGTTTTTTCTGCATACTCTCATTTTTGTAGGATGTTATGGGGCTTTGAACGTTTTCTAAAAAAATGCAAAATCATGCTATTGAGAGACCTGCTCAGGTTTCAGGTCACTTTAAGAGGCCTAAATAAAAGTAAAACCCTATAAATTACCCCATTATAGAAACTACACCGCTCCTATGTACGTTAAACAACTTTTATGAAGTTTGTTAACTCTTTAATTGTTTTACAGAGGTTAAAACAAAATCGGATGCAAATTTTGAAATAAAATTTTTTTTGGCTAAGTGAATGTGTTTTTCATAAAATGTACAACTTCCAGTGGATAAAATACCACGGACCACAAAGGTTGATACCCAATCTCTCCCGAGTATAACAATATGTGATAGTAAACCGCTGTATGGGCACACGCCAGGGCATCGAAGGGAAGCTGCGCCATTCAGAGCAGATTATGCATTGTCACTTTTATTGGCTATACAATCTTTATTTTTTGGCAATTTGGACATATAAGGGCTTAATTTTTGCAACATTAAATGCACTTTACAAATACTTTATTTTAGTGGGTCATTATCTTATTGATGAGATTTTATTAAATCTTGAATGTATAGAGGAAAAGAAAATTGTTAATTTTGGTTTCCTTTCTTTTTGTATTTTCTGGAGGTCTTACACCATACACTAAAAATACTATATTATATATATATATATATATATATATATATATATATATATATATATATATATATATATATATATATATATATAATAAAAAAAGTTATGCATATGAAAAGATGGTGATGCTAAAATGAACAAGATTTTCTCCAAATTAGTTTTTATTCAGTACAATCGAATAAAATACACAAAACCCCCACATATTTGGTATCGCTGCATCCGTACTAATCTGCATAATAATATACAGAACCGTTTTAAGATCCCCAAAGTGAACCCCTTAAAAACAAATAAAAACGCTCCAAAAAAATAATCTTTCATTAATATCCTATAAAAATGCTCTAAAAAGTGATTTAAAACATGTTATGCACTCTAAAATAAGACCAGTAAAAAGAACAATCCTTCTCGCAAAAAATAAACCCGAAAAACAAAAAAGTTATGCATATGAAAGATGGTTATGCATCAAAAGTAGAGAATTTAGAACGTTGAAAATAACGAATTTTTGCAAATTTATGCCAATTTTTTTTTTTAAATAACTAAACACATAAGATATCATCCAAATTTTTAAACTAATTTGAAGTGCAATGTGTTATAACCACTTATAGTGACACAGGGCAGATTTGAAAAATGGGGCCGCGTCCTAAAGGCTAAAATAGGTCCTGTAGGGGTTAAAGGGGTTGTCCGAGAGCTATGAAAATTAACTAAAGGTGGCCGGAGGGGGCTGCTTAAAAAAAATAAAGAACCACTTGCCTTCCGGCGCCCTGTGGGTGTCCCGCTCTGGTCCGGGTGCCATGTAAACAAACTTGGCCGCCGGAGCAGCGCTGGACTCAGCTTCCGGCCGGCCGTGGCCGGGCACGCCTGTCCGTCCCTATTCACATCATTGTGAATGCGGGCCGGAAGATTGTCGGGTCCGGCCGGAAGCGGAGTCCAGCACTGCTCCGGCGGCCATGTTTGTTTACATGGCGCCTGGACCTGAGCAACAGCAGTGCGGGACCGCAGGGCACCGGAAGGTAAGTAGATCTTTATTTCTTTAAGCAGCCCCCACCGGACACCTTTAGTTAATTTTTATAACTCTCGGACAACCCCTTTAAACTTACCGTATATACTCGAGTATAAGCCGACCCGAGTATAAGCCGAGACCCCTAATTTTACCACCGAAAACTGGGAAAACCTATTGACTCGAGTATAAGCCGAGGGTGTAGTATACAGCCAGCCCCCATGTAGTATACAGCCAGCCAGCCCCCAGTAGTATACAGCCTGCCCCAGTAGTATACAGCTTGTCCCCTTGCAGTATACAGCCTGCCCCCAGTAGTATACAGCTTGCCCCAGTAGTATACAGCTTGCCCCCAGTAGTATACAGCTTGCCCCCCGTAGTATACCGCCTGCACCCAGTAGTATACAGCCTGCCCCCAGTAGAATACAGCCTGCCCCCAGTAGAATACAGCCTGCCCCCAGTAGTATACAGCTTGCCCCCAGTAGTATACAGCTTGCCCCAGTAGTATACAGCTTGCCCCCAGTAGTATACAGCCTGCCCCCAGTAGTATACAGCCTGCCCCCAGTAGTATACAGCCTGCCCCCAGTAGTATACAGCCTGCCCCCAGTAGTATACAGCCTGCCCCCAGTAGTATACAGCCTGCCCCCAGTAGTATACAGCCTGCCCCCAGTAGTATACAGCCTGCCCCCAGTAGTATACAGCCTGCCCCCAGTAGTATACAGCCTGCCCCCAGTAGTATACCGCTTGCCCCCAGTAGTATACCGCTTGCCCCCAGTAGTATACCGCCTGCCCCCAGTAGTATACAGCCTGCCCCCAGTAGTATACAGCCTGCCCCCAGTAGTATACAGCCTGCCCCCAGTAGTATACAGCCTGCCCCCAGTAGTATACAGCTTGCCCCCAGTAGTACACAGCTTGCCCCCAGTAGTACACAGCCTGCCCCCAGTAGTACACAGCCTGCCCCCAGTAGTACACAGCCTGCCCCCAGTAGTACACAGCCTGCCCCCAGTAGTACACAGCACAGCCCCCAGTAGTATACAGCTTGTCCCCAGTAGTATACAACCTGCCCCCATCAGTATACAGTCTGCCCTCAGTAGTATACAGCAGCCCCTATACAGATAAAGAAATAAACTTAATACTCACCCTCCGTTGTCCCGATGTTTGTCGCGGCTCCCGGCGGCTTCAGATCCCCATCGCGGCTCCCGGCGGCTTCTTCACTCTTCTCTGGCCGGGAGATTGCTCTGGTGATGCACTGATGACGTCATCCGTGGCGACAATGTCGCATCACAGTGTGCGACGGCCAGCGTGATCTCCCGGCCAGTAAAGAGTGAAGAAGCCGCGACAGGGATCGGGAGCCGCGAGGAACATTGGGGACACCGGAGGGTGAGTATTAATGTATTTATTTTTATCATTGACTCTTGTATAAGCCGAGGCGAGGTTTTTCAGCACATTTTTTGTGCTGAAAATCTCGGCTTATACACGAGTATATACGGTATTTTTTTTTTTTTAAAGCAGAGAACTGCACATGCAATGGCAATTGCATTTTTCTTCATGAATAATTGACAGCCTGTCCCACCATTATGCAACTTTAACCGACAAAAAGAATTTTTAAAAAATACAATGAAATCGTATTTTTGCATAAACCTCACATCAGAGTTGAGGTTTACAAACAAATTGGGATGTAAAAATAATACATAACTGAGCAGATTTATATTTATAACACAACAAACACAAAAATTTACACTGAAAAATAATGCGAAACAAAAACAGTGTTTAGAAAACACCGCTTACCATGTATACAAAAATAACTTTAATTTAATTTAATACACACAACCATCATGCAATTAAATATGCAAAAAATATGCAGGGATAAAATGCAAAAATTACATGAAAATTCTAAATTTCCCCTTAAATATGTACAAATCCAAAATACTTAAAGATAAAGAAATTATACTTTCCTAAAAACGGTAAGATGTGAGGAGTCCATACATACCCCCTATGTGTATTTTCACCAAAATATGCAGTAAAGGAAAAATTAAATCCACAGGGTGCGCCAAAAAATGTTTTCATACAATTGCAGGAACCTTCCCACAGATGTATTATTGTACGCTCTCAACAACGGTAACCGAAAAATAAAAACTATATATCCGTAAACCAAGCTGAGGTGTCAATGGTTATTTTTAGGCCCCATGCATTCCAATGGGCAAAACCATGTACATTGCAGTGTTATCCACCGTACCGTAAGCGAGCCGTATAAAAATATACAGCATGTCCTATTTTACACCGTTTTTTATTTCGACGACGCATAGAAGTCAATGGGAACGTATAAAATATGGGAAGTCAATGGGAATGGCTAAATATGTGCTGCATTCAGCTGTGCACCGTATGCTGTCGTATATACTTGCAGTATCCAGAACCAGTGGGAGGTGCATTCTGTCAGCAAGCCAATGGGGCAGATTTATCAAGTGTCTGAAAGTCAGAATATTTCCAGTTGCCCATGGCAACGAATCACAGCTCCCCTTTAAAATATTCATGAGCACTGGTAAAATGAAAGCTGAGGTGTGATTGGTTGCCATGGGCAACTGGAAATATTCTGACTTTCAGACACTTGATAAATCTGCTCCAATGTGTTTTTTCATGTTTACATATAACTTTTTTGACAAGTTCTGGATCATGGTGTTAATATGTAGCCACATTAGAGGACTAGTATTGACTGTTGATGACTTTTTAGTCTATCCGACCGTTGTCAAACACTAAAGGTATATACAAAAAAGAAGGAAAATAAGGTATATACATTATAACTTCCAAACTCATAGTGAATACATCATGGATTAAGAAACTGCACTAGAACAATGTAGTAGTCCAAAGTTTTGGTTATTTGTAAGGAACATGTGGGTCAGTGATATTGAGAGGCTAAACCTGCAATGTTTCTCTATCCATAATAATATGTAAACAGGTATAGTAGTCTCACAATATAGATCTAAATCACATGTACATACAAGGCATGTTCATATAAGGCAATAGTAAATTGCACATACCGGATTGATGGGGAGCATAAGGTAAAGTAAAAGTAGACAGCCCTACTTTTTTTTTTTTTTTTAGAAAGCGCTGTGTTCGCTGCGGGGCTGGGCAGAAAATAGAGGAATGAGGTGACGTTGTGGAGGGGTGTCTTGCATAGAGGGTCTGGCCCAGGCGTGCTTGATGCTGCCAACCACAGAGTCTGGCAGCAAGTGTCATGCCAACCGCAATGTCTGGCAGGTTGCCAAGGAGATGCCTCCCAGCATAGGTTGAGAGGTGGGGAACAGCGCTAGAGCTAATAGGCAAGTATATTCATCAGATGAGTAAAAGGGAAAGCTAAATTTACATAAAAACTGATCAAGCAATATGAGACCAAGTGTGCTTTCAGATTGTTCTCAGTTGGAGAGGGTTAATAACATTAACATGAAACATTATCCCTTATGGAAATTTAGCAAGTCAATATTTACTTCATTTCTGAGCTATGAGCTGCTTCTCTCTGCACCCTCCTCTAAGATTCTTCCTGCAGCCTGCCAGTTAAGTAGCAGTAGGGGCGGGCACTTCAGAGGACCATAACTTTGGATCCCTGGCACGTAGCATCTCTAATTTCATATGCATCTAGGATTGTGTTTCTACATGCCAGGGAATCTGAGGCATTAACCTGCAGTCTGGAGTAATTTTTATATACAAAAATTGCACTCAAAATTTTCACTTTAAACTTTAAGATCTCCAGATCACCTAGAAATACAGTTTTAGATTCATATACAAACGGAAATTCTCTTCTTTCAGAGAAAAACACCCTGCTGTTTTAGGTGCTGGGGATCCAAAGTTATTCTAGAATCAAGGACGCATCTCATATTTCCATGGCAATAGAAGTGCTCCCTGTGAGTACATGGGAGATACGTCCTTGGAAGGGAAAGGGCTCGCTCTCTGTCTCCTGTTCTGTAGATCATTGAATTACAAACCTTATGCCATCTGTAAGCTTATATTCTTATCTTTTTAATGCCACACCAAGAGGTGTTTCTAGGTACAATAGAAATTAAGATGGAGCCTCTAAACCAGTGATGGCGAACCTTTTAGAGACCGAGTGCCCAAACTCCAAACCAAAGTCCATGTAATCATCGCAAAGTGCCAACACGTCTATTTAGCCTAAAATCACACCATACCACTCTATAAGTGACATATAATACTGCTACATGATGACCATTACCAGTACAACAAGATAAATACCACCATACTGATAATAAACTCCACTAAAGAAAGTCCAACATCACTAATTATATCACAAAGCAGGAGAAAATACAGTGGAGAATACTACCCCCATCCAGTGAGGAACACTACCCCCCCATCCAGTGAGGAACACTACCCCCCCCCCATCCAGTGAGGAACACTACCAACCCCCCATCCAGTGAGGAACACTACCCCCCCCATCCAGTGAGGAACACTACCCCCCCCCCATCCAGTGAGGAACACTACCCCCCCCCCATCCAGTGAGGAACACTACCCCCCCCCATCCAGTGAGGAACACTACCCCCCCCCATCCAGTGAGGAACACTACCCCCCCCCCCATCCAGTGAGGAACACTACCCCCCCCCATCCAGTGAGGAACACTCCCCCCCCCATCCAGTGAGGAACACTCCCCCCCCCCCCCATCCAGTGAGGAACACTCCCCCCTCCCCCCATCCAGTGAGGAACACTACTCCTCCCCCCATCCAGTGAGGAACACTACCCCCCCCATCCAGTGAGGAACACAACCCCCCCCCCCATCCAGTGAGGAACACTACCCCCCACCCATCCAGTGAGGAACACTACCCCCATCCAGTGAGGATCACTACCCCCATCCAGGGGCAATATTAAGGATTGTTGAATTCGGCAGGGTGTGTGTAGGGTAAAGTGTATGTTGTAGGGTGGAGGGTGGGTGCACTGAACAGCAAATCTACATAGAACCAGGCAGGTGAATTTGCGATGAAATCACCACATGACACATGTCTGTGGCCACACACACATACATATACACACTTCCCTTGGTCCAGAGCTCTGGGCACCTGTGCCATGCTGTCAGTGAGGGCACTATAGTGCACCCCAGGGTCACTGGCAGCATGGCACAGTGACAAGAGATCTGGACCAGGGGCAATATATATGTGGCCACAGACATCTGTCATACAGGGCAGTTTGGGACACTAAACAATAAGGACCTATAGTTGTTTAGTGTCCCAAAGCTGCCTGCCTGCTGCCTCTGTTACACACAGAGCAGCTCCTGCCCTCCTGCTGCACTCCTCTGTACTCACTTGGCACAGGCTGCTGAAAGCTCCAGCAGTTCTCTCTCACTCTCCTCGTGTTCCCGGGCTGAAGGGGGAGGAGGAGGGAGTGGAGGGGTGGGCACTGACCTGCTATTGTGTCTCTAGGCAGCACTGTTGAGCACAGAGCAGGTCTGATGCAGCCCACAGTAAGAGAGATCGCTGGAGCTCTCGGCGATCGGCAGCTTTTCCTGCCTAGCGAGTTCTACAAAGAGGGCAGTGGAGATGGTGCGTGTGCCCACAGAGAGGGCTCTGCGTGCCATAGGTCCGCCCTGCTCTAAACTTAATATGTATCCAACAAAATGGGACTCTTCTCTGCTCATTTTCTCCTGACTTGTGAGGCGATTTTTTTTTTTTTTTTTAATAGATAAACGGGCGTAATTTCACATAGAAGAGAGAATTCTACACGTTATACCCTCACTTACAGGGCTGGGTAAAATCTGAGTAAAGTGGGGTAAAATCTGGTGTTATGTTCCCTTTAAAAATCTGGTGACTTGTAACAAAGGGGCTTTTTAGACACCACAATTGCCTATTCACAGAAAATAGAATTGCTACTATGCTACTGTGTGCATACCCACATCCCACACCAAAACTATGTCTTTGTTTAGGGTATTGTAAATAATGAATATACGTTTTATTTGTGTAATGAATCATTATATATATATATATATATATATATATATATATATATATATATATATATATATATATATATTTTTATATGTATATATATATATATATATATTTTTATATGTATATATATATATATTTTTATATGTATATATATATATATATATATTTTTATATGTATATATATATATATATATATATATATATGTATATATATATTTTTATATGTATTTATTTTGATGCATGAATTCTTGCTGCCAGTTTTCATTAAATTCACATTTTTTTTCAGTCAGAAACTTATAATGATGATGTACAATCTTACTGGGAAACGGTGTCAAGTGAAATACCACCACTTGATTTGAAGACAAAACCTCTGATTCCAGAGATGTGCTTCCTATATAGTGAAGAGAACACAGAGTATTCCCCCACAAATTCCTTTATTGATGGCGATGGAAAAAGTCAGCTCATTGTCTGCACAAAGTGTCGTGTACAGGTTCATGCAAGTAAGTAGGTGTACTGCTAGCCGATATTCCTTTACATTAACAATTTTTAAGACATCATAGTAGGCAGATCAGAACCCTGCTGACCAGCTTTTTTTATGCATAACCAGTAGATTAATATGCAGGGAGCGCCAATATTTGGCATGCAATACAACATTTCAACTGCAGCTTCCCCTACCAAAAATCACTTGAACAGAACTGAATCTGCAGCAGTCAACCTACTGCATCATGGTAGTTTATATGTCCAAGTGGTTACAGTATAAGTCTTCCAATAAGCTGTCAGCGGTCAGTTAAAGTTTAATTCACTGACTACAACTTGGTTTATGTGTTATATTCTAGTCCTCATTTTTTCCATTTGGAGCTTTAGCCAGCTATACTCTTTATTTTCTTTTTCAGAAAGATCAGCTGAGTAGCCTACTGTCATCTTACTAATAATTTCACTGTAACATACTGTTAAAAAAAGATTTTTCTGTCCCATTTTTTTTACTAGTCTGCTATCTCATAGGGGGGAACCTTTTAAGAAGCTAAAATGCTTGATATTTGTCGCTAATGTCAAGGACATTCTGTCATGGTTATTTTTCCTTTAATCCCGCCGTGTTCTTGCTCCATACACTGCTGCGTTTCTTGAAAATTCAGAGACCGAAAGGGCCAGAATTCATTAATTAACTGAGTTCTCTCATTACAGGTTGTTATGGTGTTCCTTCCCATGAAATTCATGATGGATGGATGTGTTCTCGATGTAGAATTGGAATTTGGACAGCAGTAAGTTGCATCATTTATTTTTAGACTCCAAGCATGACAGACTAGCATGGAACAAGTGATATTCAACAACTAGCAATTGACTCAAAAGAAGAAAGTGTCTCATTCTTATAAGGACCACATAATTAGAAAACGAAAACGTATTAGCTAACATTAGACCGTTTACCCAGAAAACCTATTGGATCAGTTCAAACTACAATAACAATGTGCAGGTCATACATGCTAAAGTTAAGAGACATCAGGAACAGACAATGGTGTTTTTTTTTTTTTTTTGGGGGGGGGGGGGTTTGGACATTTTGGGGGATTTTTTTTTAAAGTGTTCTTTTTCCAAAGTGCAGAGTAGACATTCCTCTGTGTGTCTGATGCTGGATGATTAATCTGGTTCAGTATAAGACTCGAGAGTCACTCTTTCACTCTTTGCACCTCCTATTAGTTGGTCTAGTTTGCTGCGCCACAATATTGAATTTCCTGGCACAGACTCCCCCCACCTTTTACAGAGGTAACGATCCTGTTTCTTAGGAGTTGGAAAACAGCCTAAAACTGGTCTAAAACCTTCAGTAAATGTGTTGCATGGCATTTTAGCTGCAAATTACTCCAGTTTTCTTGTGTAGACAGATTGATAAATCTCCTCCTTTATTTCATATACAGTAGAAATGGAGACCTTTTTTCTAATTTTTATCTATTAATAAATATTTACATACCATACTAAAAATTCAGTTATGATATGTACAAACCTTAATCCTATCTGCCCATGAACCCCCTCCATACAACAGTTAACGGTGTTACATGTTAATAGTGAAGTGATTGTTCCACATTTAAACACAATGTTAACTCCATGCAAATACTTTGAGTTAAAGGGTTATTCCAGGAATATGAACGTCTGATACAAAAACCCATATTGCCATTAATAGATGAATATGACAAAATTCAATGTCATTAGTCACAAAATGGAGCTTAAATAGTTTGATTTTATGATTTACAAAATGTATGGCCTCTCTAAAATAGGCAAATTTATCACCAAGATGGCCGCCACTGGAAACTACAAGTCCCGTGATCCATTAGTGCTCAGTAACTCCTCCCTCTTATGCTCTGCTCCCAGTGATGATGTAATAGACTGTCTTTCTCTGTTACCATAGTAATGATGTGTAACTGCCATCACTGCACATTACCTCACTGAGATGACGCCTCACCACAACACTGACTATACTGGATGCACTGCAGCCAACTGACTGCAGCCAAAAGTAGTGCTGATCACATGACGTGCAGGACGTGATGTAGACATGTGACCAGCGGCCATCTTCTGTCCTGTGTCTGCTTTGCGCGGAGGAAAACAACGGACTTATTAAAGGGCCGATAGCATTTTAATTCGTCATTACATTTTTTGTCAGCGGCATTTTACTGTTACGGGGAGCAAAATTTTAAATAACGAATTACATGCTAGTTTGTCTTAAGGACATTTGTATATGAGTTATGCTTATTCCTGGAACACCACTAACATGTTAAATAAATATAAGTGTTATATTAATGCAATGCAATTAGGCAAAGTCCCTCCAAACAGCCTTTGCTTTGTGATTCAAAACTCAAAGTAAATGCCATGTGTGAATAAAACCCAAAGGGTGACAATTGTATGCTGAATTCATTTGTGAAATAGGTTTAATTCTATAAGTTTTGTAAAATGTAGCAACATTGGGTTGGAATGTGTGTTTTCTTTTTGCTTGCTTGTGCATTTCAGCAAGATCTTTAACCCCCCATTTTATGTTGTGATGTGAGTTTTATTTTTCACACATTTTACTGAGAATGGCATTTCATTTGACATCAAAAGAATTGAAAATACAGGTATGCTGCTATTCCTTTCCTAGCTAATGCTTTCAATAATGGTTGGATCTCAGCTCTCATTATTCTAAGAACAGACTACACAGCAGCTGCAGTGCACAATAGGTATTCAGTGTGTGCTTGAAATATGGTAGCAGATGATCATATGTTGTATATCAGAACATTCACTTCAGGATCTGCTCAAGGTCAGGCGATCATAATTCTGTTTTTGCACAGTAGAAAATGTCAGCTGTGACTTAACGCGCATCTCCTGTACATTTTTCGCTTACCATTCAGGAAAGTTCAGAGAACAATATAATGGCACAAAGCTGATGTTTTGCGTTATGTAGAATTTACAGCCACTCTCTAGTCCAGGAACAATGCAATGCATTGCATCGAGCGATATCACCTGTTACCTCTATCTGCACCCCTTTGATCTGCATTTTTGTTTTAGGGCCCCAACCCCTAGAGAGGCTGCAGGCAGCACTTCACAATGCACACTATACATCAGGCATCGCAGTGCATACTCTGTTCTCTCTACTGCATACATCTAAAAAGTGAATGTTTTAGCAACATTTAAAAGAACACCAAAAAGTTTACCTTTGGCAGGGTAACAGCCGTTTTGCGCAGGTTATCATTTCTTCTGGCCACAGGTCACCTATTTGTCCTCTCTCCCCATGAACTGTTTTTTATGTATCTCCCTGTATGTAAGTGTGAATGTCGAATAAAACATGAACAAGTACTGAAGACTGGCGAGTGCCATCATGGTTCCTTACCTTGTTCTGATGGCGTTTGTTTTAACCCCTTAATGCCGAAGCCACTTTTCACCTTCCTGACACACCCCATTTTTTCAAATCTGCCCTGTGTCACTATAAATGGTTATAACTTTAAAACGCTTTAACATATCCTAGTGATTTTGACATTGTTTTCTCGTGACCTATTGTACTTCATGTTAGTTGAAAAATTTTGGTGGTATGTTTTGCATTTATTTATGAGAAAATCAGATATTTGGTGAAAAATTGGAAAAATTCTCGATTTTCGAAATTCAAAATGTTCTACTTTTTTTCCACACATAGTCATAATAGCAAAAAAACTTAATAACTAACATACTAACATTCACCGAATGTTTTCCAAAGTGTACACCTTATACATTTACCTGCATATGTTATAGATCATTTATACATTGGCCACATGTTTTAAAGAAAGGCAGTCAACGGATTGCGTTGTAAGTGTGTTGATAGTAGACCAGGAGTGTCTATCCAGGGACCCCAAGCATGTTAAAATTTTGCAGTTGCTTTCCTTTTGCAATAAACACCTTTTTCTAACCTTGATATTGATGGCTGTAGATTTCCCAGGCCTAAAGCCTGTTTGATCCTCATGGACCAAGTCTAAGATAACTCTCGTTAGCCTATTAGCTAGTGCCTTGGCAATCAACTTTACATCTGAGCATAATAAGAATATTGGCCGATCGGATTCTGGCAGTAGCAGATCCTTATCTGGTTTTGGCAATACTATGATTATGGCATTACTCATAGAGTCTGGGAATTTACCAAGTTCCTCTGCTGCCTTAACCACATCAAGTAATTCTGGCAACAGAAGGGATCCGTACATCTTAAGTATTTCCCCTGGTAAGCCATCTGCCCCGGGTGCTTTCTCATTTGGGAATGACTTTAAAGCTTCCTCTATCTCCTCCAATGTGAGGGGGGCATCAAGAACCCCTTTTTGTTCCTCTGTTAGTACCGCCAGAGTCACCCTGTCTAGGAAGGCCTCTACTTCCTGAATATTGTCACCTGCTTTAGAGGTATATATATATATCCTTGTAGAAGGACCTAAGGGTTTCAAGGATTTCTTTATCTGAGTGAAACTCTTCACCCTGTGCATTTATTAGAGATTGAATGTGGGAAGAGTCCCTTTGTGCCCTAATGACTGAGGCCAGTAGTTTCCCCATGCTTTCTCCCCCTTCAAAATATTTTTTGCTGGACAAAGAATTTTTATGATTCTGCTATTGTTTTAATGTGGGATGTTAGCAGGGTGTTATTTTTGTAGGATGTTATGGGCCTTTGAACGTTAGGTGCGATTTTTCACATTTTCATAAAAACCACAAAATACTGCTATTGAGGGACCTACTCAGGTTTCAAGTCACTTTGAGAGGCCTAAATAAAAGTAAAACCCCATAAATTACCCCATTATAGAAACTACACCCTTCAACGTATGTAAAACAACTTTTATGAAGTTTAATTGTTTACAGGGGTTAAAACAAAATCGGAAACAATTTTGAAAGTAAATTTCTTTTTGGCTAAATGAATGTGTTTTTCATAAAATGTGCTAATTCTCAGTGGATAAAATACCAAAACGCTCCATAAAGGTTTTTTTTTTGTTGTTTTTTTTTTAAATCAAAGCTTTTTATTGAGCATTTTCAACTTATTTTTTAACAAACCTTATATTATAGATCATTTATACATTGGCCACATGTTTTAAAGGAAGGCAGTCAACGGATTGCGTTGTAAGTGTGTTGATAGTAGACCAGGAGTGTCTATCCAGGGACCCCAAACATGTTAAAATGTTGCAGTTGCTTTCCGTTTGCAATAAACACCTTTTTCTAACCTAATTATGTTGTTCATTTTTTTTTATATACACCTCTATGTCTGGAGCATCAAGGCGTAACCAATGCATAGGTATCAATTTCCTGGCTTGATAAAGCATTCTACTGACTCCTAGTATAGTGCCCTCTGTAACATTATTGTCCTCTATATTGCCTAACAGGCAGACAATTGGGGTGGCTTGCAGATCCATTCTAATTACTAGGGAGATGAGGTTTAACACATCTTTCCAAAATTGTCCTAGCTTCTGACATTCCCACATCATGTGCATTAAGTGTGCTCCCTCCCTTCCACATCTAGGGCAGATGTCATCCCCCCGGAGACCTACTTTAAGTAGCCACTGTGGGGTTTGATATACCCTGTGTAATAGATATAGTTGTGACAGCCAATGAGCTTCACAGAGAGCCAATAGAGGTACTTTCTCCATTATACTTGACCACGCTTCATCTTCAATTGGGCCTATATCCTCCTTCCATTTCTCATGAATGGTTAAGGGTTGCTGTTTTTGGTATTCCCCCAATAGTGTGGTATATGTTCTAGAAATGTATCCCTTGGTACCATCCGTCATAGTTAAATCATCTATAATCTCATGCGTGGTGAAGCGTATCTCTGTCCCTCCGTTTTGTACCCCTAGGGCGTGCCTAAGCTGTAAATACTGATAGAAGAGATCGTGTGTTAATCCGAACTCTTCATGGAGTTGCTCAAATGTCTTAAGTACCCCTCCTTCATACAGACCTTTAGTCTCCCATCTCTTGAAGCCCTCTAACTGCATTATCTCCCGCAAACTCGGATTACGCCACAATGGAGTAAACAATGTGTGACCCTCTATTTTGAGGACTATCCTCACCTTCTGCCATATTCTGCTCAGTAGTGCCATTGTGGGAATTTGGTCCGGTGGCCTTCCCTGTGCTCCCAACTCGAGGATATATAGTGGGGGTCTCCCCCCTCCCTGGTGTTGTAACAGTTTCTCAGAGGCGCCCTTACCGCTAGGTTGCCCCCATCCTTTGAGGTGTTGGAGTTGAGCCGCCAGATAATAGAGCCAGGGATTGGGAACCGCCAACCCCCCCTGATCTTTAGCCCTTTGCAGGGTCTCCAGCCTTATCCTTGCTGTTTTTTTACGCCATATTAGGGATCTGAACAATCTTTGTATTCTGGTGAATAAGTATACAGGTATCCACACAGGTGAGTTATGGAGCATATATAAAAATTGGGGCATAAGTACCATTTTGCATAAATTAGTTCTCCCGATGACTGACAGGGGGCGTTTACACTAAGCATCTACTTTGGCCGTTGATCTTTCTAGCAATGGTTCTATGTTAAGTTTTATGTATTCTTGTACCCTGGGTGAGACCCATATCCCAAGATATTTAAACTTGGTGACTACCTGCACCTGTTGTAAATCAATGTTATCCTGCAGGGGCTCCAGGGGCATCAGTTCTGACTTATGCCAATTAATGGTCAACCCCGAAACCCGGCTAAAGTCTGATAGGGTATCCATTATGGGACCCAACGACCTGTCCACATTTCTCACAAAGAGCAACATGTCGTCTGCGTATAGGGCTATTCTTTCTTCTAGCTCCCCATACTTAAAGCCTTGTATAGCAGACGATTCTCGTATCATACAAGTTAATGGCTCTATGGCTAAAGCGAACAGAAATGGGGACAGGGGGCAGCCCGGCCTAGTGCCTCTGTGGAGTGAGAATGAGGTAGACAATAGACCATTTGCCCTGACTTTGCACCCATTTTATATATCGCGGTCCAAATCCCATTTTGTTCATGACATCCCAGAGTAAAGGCCATTCGACGCTGTTATATTGCATCCAATGATAAGATTGCTCTGGAGCCCTCCCCCTCTTGTTGCATTTGAATATTGAGAAATAACCTCCTGATATTGATGGCTGTAGATTTCCCAGGCCTAAAGCCTGTTTGATCCTCATGGACCAAGTCTAAGATAACTCTCGTTAGCCTATTAGCTAGTGCCTTGGCAATCAACTTTACATCTGAGCATAATAAGAATATTGGCCGATCGGATTCTGGCAGTAGCAGATCCTTATCTGGTTTTGGCAATACTATGATTATGGCATTACTCATAGAGTCTGGGAATTTACCAAGTTCCTCTGCTGCCTTAACCACATCAAGTAATTCTGGCAACAGAAGGGATCCGTACATCTTAAGTATTTCCCCTGGTAAGCCATCTGCCCAGGGTGCTTTCTCATTTGGGAATGACTTTAAAGCTTCCTCTATCTCCTCCAATGTGAGGGGGGCATCAAGAACCCCTTTTTGTTCCTCTGTTAGTACCGCCAGAGTCACCCTGTCTAGGAAGGCCTCTACTTCCTGAATATTGTCACCTGCTTTAGAGGTATATATATATATCCTTGTAGAAGGACCTAAGGGTTTCAAGGATTTCTTTATCTGAGTGAAACTCTTCACCCTGTGCATTTATTAGAGATTGAATGTGGGAAGAGTCCCTTTGTGCCCTAATGACTGAGGCCAGTAGTTTCCCCATGCTTTCTCCCCCTTCAAAATATTTTTTGCTGGACAAAGAATTTTTATGCTTCTGCTATTGTTTTAATGTGGGATGTTAGCAGGTCCTATGCTTCCAACCAGTCCCTTTGGACTGCCTCCGACCCTTTACTAATATACTCCTTTTCTGTGTCTTGTGCTCTCTCCTGCAGAGCCTGCAAATATTCCTTTTGTTTAATTTTATGCGCAATTATTCCCCCGTTGAAGCAGTCCCTAATATGTGACTTAAGTGCATCCCATATAACCAAGCGAGATGCTGTTCCCTGGTTAAGTTTGAACCCTGCTGACAGTCCATTAATTGATGCAAGTGTTCATTGATGCAGAAGACTGGGTACCGGTCAGTGCAGCTAAGATGTTCTTCCTTGGTCCAGGACCCAGAGGGGAGTGCCTTCAGATGAGGACCTAGGAATGGTGATAACTTACTGCGCCTGCGCTGGACACAGAAGAGAAGAAGCTGCTGTGTGGTGAAGGGGAGCCAGAAAAGGAGAGGATTTATTTTTGTCTGCTGTGGAGGGTCTCCAGTATTTTTCTGCTCTGTAGTTCTCCAGTGTAATTTCTATACACTGAGAGTCTCTCCGTTGTTATTATTATTGTCTTCTGTGGTTTCCTCTACTATTGTCTGCTGTGAGGGGTCTCCAGTATATGATTACTGTGGTGGGTCTCCAGTAGTATTTTTTTCTTTTTGAATGCAGCATTTGGTTGCTGGGGTGGTATTTATTGCTGAACCGGGGTATTTACAATCTCTGCAGTGGCATTTTGTTCGGCATTGTGGTTGTTCATGCAATTAAGGTGCTGAACACTGATGCAGATATTTAAAGTTGATCAGTATAAAAATGTGGTCCTTTAAACAATAAATGTTGTTTACCCATCGCCTAAATCCTTAGATCAGGTATAGAATTTATGGAAGGCAGCTTGACCAAAACTGTCACCAATTTGGACTCCACACCCCTGTTTTTTTCTGTGATTGCTGTTCTGTGACTTTACTTAAAGGGGTATTCCAGGAATAAGCATAATTCATATACAAATGAATCATTAAAATAGAATCTAATATGTAATTTGTTGTTTTATTTAAAATTTTGCTCCGTTTAGCAGTAAAATGCTGCTGACATGCAATGTAATGAAGAATTAAAATGCTACTGGCCCTTTAATCAGTCCGTTGGTTTTCTACATGCGGAGGAGACACCGGATGGTCGCTGGTCACATGTCCACATTACATGAACTACACCTGCCTGAGCGGGTCATGTGATCAGCACTAAGTTTGGCCGTAGTAAATTGTTTGCAGCGCAGTGTTTTGGTGAGATGTCATCTCAGTGGGGCAATGTGCAGTGATGGAAGTTACACATCATTACTATCAGAGATTTTTTGCGAGAAAGGGTTAACCCACTCTACAGGCGCATCTTCCAAGAGTATAAAGGATTTTTATTCTTGTTCATAATACAGGTCTGCAAACCACAAACGTTTGCAGACCTGTATTATGAACAAGAATAAAAATCCTTTATACTCTTGGAAGATGCGCCTGTAGAGTGGTTTAACCCTTTCTTGCAAAAAATCTCTGATCTCCAAACGGGCTACAGCTGTGGACTACTCCTTTCCCGTAACTCCAAATCCACTGTGAGTTGCACTTCCTACCGCAAAAAAGATACTACCTATATGCCTATTATATCAATCATAAAGATGAGCATTCTACTACTCCTTTACTAAATTGGTTGTACCTACTCTTGCACTTGAGTCTTTTCGCGCTGGTCTTTTCCTCCTCCTACCCTCTAGTCCAAACGCCTACCACATCATTACTATGGTAACATAGCAGGAAAGGCTGTTACATCATCACTGGGAGCCAAGCATAAAAGAGCTAAAGGGGAAGAGCACGAGGAACATATGTCAAGCAGCCAAAAAAATAATTGACAATATTTTATTAGAGTACAAATACAAACAGAAAACTCAAATGGACAGAAAATATAAAAACATTTAAAACACGAAAATGCAGGTCAACTGCCTTCGTGACTAAATATAGCAGGTGATGCCATACAATAGTGTCAAACCACCTGCAACAAGGCCCCCCAGAACACACCACAGATGATATACCAAATTAATGCCACATGCTGCACTCAAGCTGTAACAAGAAATATACTACACAGTGTAGAGGTCTAAGCAGGAGAGGACCAGGTATGAGTCAACTCCATATGAACGCCACCAGGGCAAAAAAATGGTCAGCCCTGACGGTATAATGTATAGTCCACAGAGTGAGAGATCACTCAGAATGACCAAATGCAGCAAAAGACCCGGATAGCTATGGATGAGGCTAAAGGCAGAGTATTACCGAGTGTGTGGAGGTGGTCCAAGGGAGCCCAGGCAATGCCACACTCATACCTGGTCCTCTCCTGCTTAGACCTCTACACTGTGTAGTATATTTCTTGTTACAGCTTGAGTGCAGTATGTGGCATTAATTTGGTGGTGTTCTGGGGGGCCTTGTTGCAGGTGGTTTGACACTATTGTATGGCATCACCTGCTATGTTTAGTCACGAAGGCAGTGGTGGCAATCTTGGTGATCACTCCACCTACATTTTTGTGATCTTATATTCATTTATTTAAAACATTCTGGAATATTGTATCAAAAGTTCATATTCCTGAAAACCCGATTAATTGATGTTTTGTTAAAGAGACATTAGAACGTTATTTCTTCTTATGGTTTGAGGTTTTAAAGCTAACTTTTATTCTCAAATATTTATTTATACAACTCTCATTTTAGGAATGTTGCCTCTGCAGTCTACGAGGGGGTGCTCTGAAGCAAACTACAGAAAATAAGTAAGTTACTGTTAACTTTGTTCTTTTAACCTTGTTAAAGTGCTTGTCCACTTTCAGGAAATATTTGATATGGTTTGTGTAAGGAAAAGTTATCCAATTTTCAAATATACTTTCTGTATTAATTCTTCGCCATTTTCTAGATCTCTGCTTGCTGACCTTCTATAAAAAGCTTCTTTTTTTACTTCGAGCAGATAGAAATCTGTCCATAAGATGTCATGGAGGTGCTTGTGCACAAGCTGTTATTATAAAACAGCTCCTATTACTCTTTGTGATAATAAGGGTTCGGTGCACCTACCTGTCCATCACATCACATGGACAGATTTCTATCCACTGGAAGTAAACATAGACAAAAGCAAAGCTTTCTACAGCAAGACATCAAGCAGAGATCTAGAAAACCATGAGGAATTTATATAAAAAGTATGTACTGGAAAATTGGATAACATTTCCAAAAACAAACCATATTAAATATTTCCTGAAAGTGGAAAACCCCTTTAACTGTCCCCAATGTTTATTCTGATGAAGTTGCTAAGAACTTGTAAAAAGGAACTGTCTAAAAGATAACAAGATTAAAGAAATTAATTGAGCCCTGTAAAGGGTTGGCCACTTTTCAATATATAAGTTCCATTAGATATGTTTTTGCACTTGTATGTACCTTTTCTTTTGAGAGCTTCAGCCTCTCCCTGTTCTCACCCTGCTGCTTTCTGCTTATATACACAACTTCTTGTTTCTCACTGTGCCTCTTTCTCTCACAGTCAGGTCTCCCTGATGGAAAGGGGAGGGAGGGGAGAGCAGGACGAGTCATAACTCTGCTGCTACAGCTCAACCTATTCACCAGAGCTCAGACATGTAAACAAAAATCCACAGAGGGTTTGCAGAGTACACAAATCTATCACATATCCCTGAATATTCAGGGATAATTATTAAGGGAGTAAAGGCACATGAGCAACATATGTAAAATAGTGTTAACCAAATCGGAGTCAAAAACACATAGAATCTACTAATTTGTAAAGTGAAGTATCAAACTGTGCCCTATCTAAATATGGGAATATTCACTCATAGATATCAAGAATAACCAAAAATGGATGAAGAAATGAGGGAACAACTATCTCCTTTTAACATAAAAAATATTATTTATTAACACATTTATTAAAAAATAATCAATAAAATAGGATGACTGACCACAGTAATAAACACCCACAGAGACAATTTTATGTAATTTTTAGCTGGTGACAGGTTCCAAAAGCTTACGCTCAGCTGATGCCTCAGTATTCTGAATATAGCCACTACTTTATAAAGCTTTATTTCACATTACGTTGCCAACAGTGTGTGTTGATTCTTCCTCTTCTCCACACTCATACAGCCCGCTTCTTCCCCTCTTCCTGTCATGTGCAGGGGTGGGAGGGGGATGACATGGAGGGGTGGTCTGAATGGCGACAAAGGCATTTTAAAATCTGTAAAGCATGGAACCTTACACAGATAAAAATGACATTCCATGTGACACTTGTGCGCTTTAAAACAATGCTGTCACTTGTTTGAATTGGCTTGCATAGCTCTAAAATAGACATTGGGCTGTCAACTTCCTTTCTTAAAGCAATTTGTTAATGTAAGAAATTTTATAATATAACTATAAAAAGGCCATTTACCAAGCTCTGTTTTCTCATCCTGGTTTCTACACTTCTCACTCACCTTAAAATTACTGAGTGCCAAAACGTGCAAATGTGACTGATAGCCTGTTATATTTCTTATGTCACCAGCTAAACTAAAAAAAAACGTACATTAAATATGCTGTTTTCACTCTGGCCACTTGACTTACTAATAAACTGACACGTTTCTAGGGTTCATGTATGCAGCAATCGCCTTATTTTCATCACTGACATGATGATCAGATATAAGATCACCTCTAGGGAAATCAGACTATTGTTACCTATGGCCATGTGGCTGATGTTAAGGATATCACTAAATGCTGTTACTAGAGCTCAGGCAAGTTGGCAGCAATCATGGACAGAACAAGAGTTAAAAAAACAAAAACAAAAAAACCCCAAGAATTAGACATTTTTTATGGAAAATAAGTGATATATTTTGCTATTCAACTGTAATGAGCAAAACATTAGATCCATTACCACCTCCTTTCTCAAATTCACTTTTAAAATTATGCTAATGAGCCTTTACAGGCTGTTACTGTCTCTCTCCCCTCTTCTCACTCAAAGGTGGGGTGAGGCAGTGTAATAGCCTGCTGTGCTCCAAATTACCAGTGACCTCTTTCTTTTTCCGGCCGCGGCATGGTGCGGTGACACAAGGTGCGGTGTGTGCCGTGCACAATGCACTTATATGGTGGCCGTATGATTGCTGCCATTTGTACGTCTTGCATACGGCCACCATATATGTTGTGTTTATGGGGCCTTACTGTTGTGGAGAGTTGCAGTGAATGTTCCACTTTTTGCAACCTGATTAATACTCCCTGAAAAAATTTGTTTATTTTATGGTAGTGCTTTTATTTATTTTTACTAAAGAAAGGACTAGAATTAGGAACTCTTAGAAAGAGATAAGCTAATACTGGAAAGAGTTGGTGCTGAATTACAACACATAAATAGTATAGCGTAAATTGAAACTTTTAAGGCCGTATTTGGATTTGAAAAATATAGTGAATGTTTTTTGTTTGTTTGCTGCAACAAATATACACTTATTATAACTAATGAAACTCCTTTGTCATTGTCTGTTAAAACCTTATCATACTCAAACGTATTTTCTTCATTAGTTCCTGAGAGAACCTCATTGCTTAATCTTATTCGTTTTGTCAGAAACTTGCAATACATGCCGTAATTACTTTTTTTAAGCTACCCTATTGTTTTTTTTTTTTTTTTTTTTCATGGTTGCAGTAACTGGTTGTTGCTTCACTATTCTATGTCCTAGAGCAATCAAAATATTGTACAGTATTAGAAACCAACTGTAATAAAATTTGTCGAAGATTGGAATCTCAGTCCCAAAATCTCAACACTTACAAAAGTGTTTTTGTAAAAAAAAAATTTAACTTAAAAAAAGATAAGTTGTATAGTACCTTTCAATTCCATGTGCTCTGTGACCAAGTTGTTCGTCCCCTGGGAGTGGCTATAGAGGAGCAGTTCCCTTCCACCCTCGGGAAATCACTCCTCTGCGTGTCCTTTTAAAATATATGAAACCGCCAATCCCCCTGTGGGTGTCATCAAACTCTTTGGCAGTATATGTACTATGCTCTATGGGGACTGGGTATGTGCTAAAAATGGATTTACTGGTGACAGGTTTTCCTTTAAGGAAATAAAAATACATCATTACATAACTCCTCTTGGCGCCTTATTTACTCTATAGCTGCAGGAGATGCACCGCACGCGACATGCATTGACACATCCACCGACTCCAATCCCACTGGTTGAGCGCATTCTTGGTAAAATTAATGGGGGGCGAGTGTTGTGGGGAATTCTAGCGCCCATCTGACCACATCTTCTGTTGCTATTCTCTCTCCCATTTTCTCGTAAAGTTGGGCCAATTAAATGTTAATCGCAACTGGAATCTGAACAGAACTGAACATTGTCGTACTCGTAGCTAAAACAAAATGTATTTCCCTGTTTTTTATTAAGATGGGCACACATAATGTGCGCTATTGCTGTCCCAGAAGTAAGATTTGAAAATGTGATGGAACGATCTCAAATAGACACCAGCAGAATTCCTCTTGAGAGGTTAAAATTGGTAAGTACCCAACCAGTGCATGTTATTGTAATAGCTAAAATAAGTATAAGACTTTTAAACTGTATTTAAAAGAATTCTGTCTTTTTAGCATGATTCAAAGCCAATGTATTGTGTGCATGAATGGTGACTTTCTTGCTTTGTTTTACAAGCACATTTCAATAAATCAAATACAGTTGTTGAAAAGGTTCATGTTGTGCCATATCTTGAGCACCTTTTACACAGCATGTAGTTTGTCAAGGAGAAGATCTAAGAATGTCATGGTTTTGAAGAACAGAGGTTTAGCATTGAATCTTCTTTTGATCACGTTATAGAAAAGGGACAGCGTCAATCAAGAAGAAAAAAACATCAAACATATAAAATGAAAAAGTATTAGTTCAAATATTTTTTAAATTAAATCTGGATGTTAAATATATATAGGATATGAAACCTCTGTGGGTAAATGGATTTTTACTTGTTGGTAAAGTAGGAAGAAGTTTAATATAAAAGTAGCTTCAAAATTTGAAAATAATGTAGTTGCTGAATGACTGTAGTGGTAGAATTTTTAAACCTTTACCAAAATTGTTTAAATTTGTACAGTGTCAATCCATCGCTATTTTCCAGGTTGCCGAGGCATGCAATGGTTGCATATACTTTTGCAAAGTGTCTTCTGCAGCTCCGTCTGCTTTCTGCCTTCAGCTGACCAGTTGGAGGAGGGCTAACTTGAAATGGTCATATCTCCCTTTAATATCATATAAGGATTGTGTTTCTAGGTGAAACCGAACGAGAGGTATCCACTGTTAGTCAGGATTTTTTTTTAATTGCAACTTTAACAGAGGATATCTCCATGTCTGGTTTTGCTTCACCTGGAAACATGATATTGATATTATATTAAAAGGGAGATTCTCCTCATCTATATGATATTTCCTGAAGCGTGGTACCTAGAAATGCGATTTAGCTAAGACCTTTTAAAGCAGGACACTGTTATGACATTTATATACATGGTATCTGCACAAGGTAAGTGCAAATAGGGCTTACACTGGAGATCAAAATTGGAGAAAAATGTATTATAACTTGATTTTTTTTTTACAGAAATAATGTAATTTACATTGATCAACATTTGATGGAATTTTGTAGGGAGTACACTATGCCACTAGAGCAGTGTTCCTCAACCACCGGGCCGCGGCCCAAGAGCGGGCCTTGGAGCACCTAGACGCAGCCATAAATTCAATGGACAATAGAAGCAGGGGAGGCATCATACAGTAAAGGGGCCAATATAAGTGTGAGGGGGTGGGGCACTTCTTTGCACATACATGTTTGGCTAGATACCAGACTACCTACCTATCCCCGCTGGTCCCTGGAAAAATTTTATGCTCGTTGCCGGTCTCTGGGCAAAAAAAGGTTAGGGACCACTGCACTAGAGCATTTTTTTACAAAGCAACTAAAGTATACCAACATAAACCTTTATTTTGCAAGAGACGTGATTATCATAATTAGAAAACCGCAATGACCGGAGGTGAATCTTGAGGGGTACAGAGGGTGTTGTCGCAACCAGGCCCAAGAGGCTTAGGGGGCCCATAAGGGGTCTCTTTCCCAGGCTAGTACCAAAAACCATACATTATAATTGGGCGCCTGGCACAGTGTTTTGCACTGGGGCTCATAAGATTCAAGTTACGCCTGGCACAGAGAAAGAAAGAAGGCTAAATTTTCTGAAGGTTTCAGCAGTCCCCTGTCAGTAGGAAGTGTACAGGACTTTGCTTTGAATGACTTTAGCCCATCTGCGGCACAGGACATCAATAGTCTCTCGCACTACTCTGGGGTTCTGTAACTGTAGTGCGTTTCTTGGCCATAAGTTTGTCACAAAAAATTTTTCTGGGGTTTTATATTGGTGTTAGACATTTCAATGTTTTCTGTTTTAAGGAACTGCTTTACCCATTTTGCTGTGTGATAGGATGGCATTGTGCTGCAATGCCTTTTTTGTGGCGCTCCCACTGCCTGTTCTCCTTTACAACCTATTTATTAGTGGTTGGCGCCAGAAAATTGTTCTTTTTTCGCCTCCTCTGACTTTTCTCTGGAAAGGGGTGTGGTTTTCATGGTGTGGAAACTTTGACACCATGAATATGTGTCCATCAAAAGTCCATCAAGTCCAACCATTAAGAATGAAACAAATGTTTTTTTTCCCCGTAACACGTGATATTTTTGCTTTCTAGAATGGCATCCAGGCCTCTATTGAAATCTACTTCTGTTAACTCTGGTTTTTGACTCTATTTGCCAAATATTTACTGATGGTTGATTCTGTGTTTCTTAGTCTGACCTAATCTTACTGACTACATTGATGATAGGTGATTGATCTTTGGCTCACACCCTACAACTGTCTATCCCACAGTATCTGCATTCAAATTATTGACTGTTATAACCATTAAGATGATATTCACTTTGTGAAAGTTTACATTTTTGCCATTCTTATGTATGTTAATAAATCTGATTGAACAGAACAACACCCATATTACTAATGTGCAACCGTATAATTGTATGATTTCGCAGCTCCTGATGCAGGAGAGATGAGCTGGAATATGTCACGGACAGCTGACCAGTAAGGGTTTGAATCACCAGAATATCAAACCAATCGCTGATAAACAATGCAGTTTCATTCTAAGGCTACGGACATATTGGTGAGGTCCGCTTCAGAACTGACAGCAGATCCAGCAGATTATTTTTTAGAAATAAAAAAAAAAAGCTTCTGAAAAAAGCAATTCTCTTTTTTCCCCAGCCTAAGGAGTTGTCCAATTGAATGTTTAATTTGTGTAAGGGCGCATTCACACTGCAGTTTCCTCCCCGTACCATAGTACGACGGCGGCGAGGAGGAGGTGAGCGCTGCTCACCCCGCCCCTCTCCATAGGGATATATGGTGTGTGGCGCCGTATGCCAAGAAAAGATAGGACATCTTTTCACAGCTACGGAACAGTATGGTGCCGCAAGTGTGCGGCACTGTACCGCTCCCGTGGGGCGCCGAACAGACATTGCCGGCCTGTGGGGGACATATATGCAACGTATATATGTTGCCGTATACACGTCCCCTGAACGGGCATGTGAATTCAGCCTACCATCATTCTTTAACAGTATTTTTTAAAATGCATCTTGATAAAACATAAATTGCTGTATGTCAGAACTAAACCAAGGTTTTTCTCTCTATCAATATTTATCTGTAAAGACATTATTTTAGGGGAATTGTCAGTGTCCTAAAAAAACAATGTGTACACAAGGAGCTGCTGTTACTTTATCTTCAGTGCGTCTTATTATTTTTACATTTGAAAATCCCATTTTTTTCTGTCAAAATAGAGGTAGAAAATGAATTTGAGAATAGAACGCGTTGCCCCTGGGCATTGAACGACCTCAAATTTTGTATTTGACAAGTGAACCGAGTCTAAGCGCAACTCTACTCTGAGCGACAGACATTATTTTTAAAAGGGATTTGCAGTACAATGATGACTGATCTATAAGCTTTTCAGTATTTGGCCAGGGCCACCCCATTCTACTTCCAAACCTGTGCACTTTTAGAGCTAGAGGGAAATAATAGCAAGCTTGAAAGTCACAGATTGTGGTTTTGAAAGCTCCATCAATTCTGAAAATGGAGTGGATCAGCTTTATTGTTTTTCACTTGAAAATGCGTGAAAACTTCAATAGTCAACTGTATTTTTTAGTTGCTTGCCCACGTGTTATTTGGGTGGATATTTCAATTTCAATTTGCCCATTTTTCATCTATTATTTTATGTACAAAATTGGTTATGTCTTTTCAGCTGAACATGATATTAAAGCCTAGATTTTACTTTTACTTCATATCAATGATGAAAAGAATGGTCACATGATCTCCGTGACTAGCCAGTATATAGTCACTACTGTTCCCCTAAACCATAAGGCATGTGGCTAAACCTTACAGTGGTTGTGTAGTGTGCATGTATCTACAGGTATGCGAACAGTTTGAGTAATGTGCCTATAACATCTGCAACTTTTATTATGTTTGGTTGTCTACCAAATTAAATGTACTATACTGTCTTGAATATGTAGGGAAGGCAAGACGTGAATTGTAACAACATATTGCAGATCATTTGGTAGATGTCCAACACATAAGGGTCACTCCTGTTTTAAGTCATGTTCAAACCATGCATCAGAGCGACATCTCTATACTGACCTTTATGGAAATATATCTTGTGAAACCCCCAAAGAGCAATTCAAACTATAGAAGAGGTAGTGACTAGAGATGAGCGCGCACTAAAATGCTCGAATGCGCTTTACTCGAGTTGAACTTTTTTCGATGCTCGAGTGCTCGTTTCGAATAACGAACCCCATGGGAGACTCGAGCATTTTTCAAGGGGACCAAGGCTCTGTAATAAAATGACACATTTTGACACAAATGAACAATCTCCACATACTATTGTGAAGAACACCGTTCGGCACTCGTGTCTTCGGATAAGTTAGCAGATATACGGAAACATCTGCAATGTGTTCTTCACTTAAATGATCTTTTGTTTACTGTTTTCACTGTGTTCTTCACTGTGTTTCGTTAAGGGAAAGCTCGTTATCGAGCAGGCGAAATACTTGTCCGAGCAACAAGACGCTTTGAGTGCGCTAATACTCGAACGAGCATCAAGCTCGGACGAGTATACTCGCTCATCTCTAGTAGTGACCCAATAATACACCATAATTGATAAAAGCTTTCTATTGTGCATGTGTCCAGGGCCTCGGCTAAACATTGCGTCTAATTGTAAATCAGAGTTTCATGGGACAGACTGCACTCCTTTTTGTGGTCAGTAGAGCCACTTAACTCCTTCTCCCCTTGGCCACTAGTTTTATCCGACCAACATAAACAACATTTGAAACTCCTCCACATTTGAGCTTCTAATAGCATTTGAAACTGCTGTTTTTTGCTTATTACTGCTCTTTGATGAGACTACAATTGGTCAAAATACAACAGAGCTTCTTAATATCGGGGCTTTAGATCTTTGAGCTAGTCTGGATTCTGCCCTTGTTACTGTCATTTTTCACTTTGGGATAGGGTGCTGTTCCGATACATCCTGTTGGCCAAGACTGTTCTATTTAACCCCTTCACGCTCCGTGACAGATATATCCGCCACGGAGCTATGAAGGGTGTATAAAGAGGGCTCATGGCCTGAGCCCTCTTGATACAGAGATGGGCTTTGCTGAATATCGCAGCAAAGACCCATCGCCAACACCCGCGGTCGGTGCTTACCTGTTGTTTGCAACTTTGCAGGCGGCACTTGAAGCATGGCGGCGCATACCTCCGATTGCCGCTCCCCCAAAGGTCATCCGGGTGCGGCGATCGGTTGCCATGGCAGCCTTGAGTCTTCGTTTGACCCAAGGCTGCATGGCTTCTGCCTATCTATTACAATGGGCCGGTGGCTCAATGTAATGTATAGTGAGCAAAAATGTCATATACTGCGATACAGTTCTATTGCAGTATATGGTAGGAACAATCTGATCATCTAGGGTTTAATGTACCCTAGAGGGTCAAAGAAATAGTGGAAAAAAGAAAAAAAAATGTAAAAAATTAATAAAATATTAAAAGTTCAAATCCCCCCCCCCTTTCCCTAGAACTGATATAAAACATAATAAACTGTAAAAATCACAGACACAGTGGGTTTCGCCGCGTCCCAAAATGCCCGATCTATCAAAATATAAAAACGGTTACGGCCGACGGTGACCTCTGAGACAGGAAATGGCACCCAAATGTCCGAAACGCAACTTTTACACCTTTTTATGTGATTAAAAAAATGAATAATGATCAAAATGTCGCACAGTCCTCAAAATGGTAGCAATGAAAAGGTCGGCTCATTTCCCAAAAAATTACACCTCCCACAGCTCCGTACACCGAAGTATGGAAAGTTATTAGCATCAGAAGATGGCAACAAATTTTTTCTTTTTTGTACACATTCGGGTTTTTTTTTTTTGAAAATGTATTAACCCCTTCCCGACATTTGACGTAATAGTACTGCATGGCGGGAGGTGCGTTTCCGCAAAATGCAGTACTATTACGTCAAGCTTCTGGCCCCTGCTCCTGAACGGAGCTGGGGCCAGAAGCTGCGGGTGTCGGATATATATTATAGCTGACACCTGCCTCTAACACTCGCGATCGAAGATTTCTCGCATGCTCAGTGTGTTACGTTACACAGTGTAATACATCTGTATTACACTGTGTAAGGTGAAGAATAGCTTGAACAAGTGCTCAGTGGATCACTTGTCCAAGCTAACCTGTAAAAGTGAAAAAACACAGTTAAAAACATTTAATAAAAGCATTTTTTAATAAAAAGAATTAAATAAAGTTAGTCCCCTAAACACAAACATTCCCTATATTCATGCAATAAAGTGAAAAAAACCACAAAATCGCCAAAAACCCCACATATTTGGTATTGTCGCGTCCGTAACAATCCGTACAATAACTCAGAAACATTATTGGGCCCGCACGGTGAACTCCGTAAAAACAAAACCCGAAAAACTCGCCAAAAATGTAAATTTTTCATAAAATCTCTTCACAAAAATGTTCTAAAAAGTGATCAAAAAAAGTTATGTGCCAAACCAAAGAATAAAGCAGAAGTGTTATTTGGAGCGCAGAGTGAAAGTCGTAAAAACTGAGCCCACAAGAACATGACGTACACACATTTATTATTCCCTGCCATGTAGTGGGAAGCTGGAAAAAAATTCCAAATGTGGAAAAGTTGAAAAAAAAACATCACGAGAAAGTAAAATTTGTTACACACCAAATAACCCTCACACAGCTCTGTACACGGAAAAATTTAAAAGTTATGGATTTTTTGAAGATGGAGAGGGAGAAATGAGCGAAAATACCCTGCGTCCTTAAGGGGTTAAACCTACTTGTCAAGGATTTTATTAAGGAGAACTGATATTCTGTGATTCTATCTTCTATTATAAGTTTGGTATTGCTGATATAGTATAGGTCATACCATTATAGGAGCATTCGTCTTTTTTTCATTGCTGTGAAGTAAAAGCAAAGTTTTAATATCAATTTAACCAATCCTATTTGTATATGCAAAGATATACATGTTTAATTTTGGATAGTAGTACATTTTTTCACTAGCAGCTTGAATAATAGGTAAACTTTAGTGTTGCAAAAAAGCTGAATATTTTGTGGTCGCTTAAATCTAAATAAATTTGCAAATATGATTCCTTGATTTACCAGCTATAGTATTGAGATTATAAAAACATTACTTAAATCTTGCTCGGAAAGCTTTGTCACAATTAATATATATATATATTTTTTCTCTAAAGAAGGATTTTTTAACCTATACAGACGCTTATTGGTTAAAGTTTACTTTTACTTTTTTTTTTCTTTTTGCTAAATCTAGGGAATGGTGACAGAAGCTCATCATTTTTTCCTTGGAGTAAAGAGCGCAGGCACTCTGACATTGATGCATGGCACTGCTCTCATGTGTTGCCAAAGATGTAAGGGCTTATTGATTGCCATACAACAGTTCAGCTAGTACTGTAGGAACATTAGAAACATACTTTATGTTGAAAGTCTGGTTTTGTAGCCATGCAAAGTATAATTCTAATGCAGTCTGTGCATTCTTTGCAGTCTGTGTACTATATGTGTATCCGGTGAGTCTGTCTATTTGCCAGTCTTTTTATATGTTTGCCGTGACTACTGTGTACAGTTTTTCTCTCTATCTTTAATTGTATGCAGTTCTCCTTATGGGCATGTGTGGTGAAAATGATAAATTACTTTATGAATGAAGCTGGCATAAAGTTTTTTTGGAAATGCTTGATATTGTCTGGGCACGATCCTGCCTGACAGGCTAGTCCTGCAGTCCTTTTGTTGACTTGAACAAATCTGTTTGATAGATTTGCTGGCTGCTTCTGAAAATTGAATCTAGTAGTGGTTTTGTACAAAAATTGATTAAAATTAGAGATTCTTTATAGAATGCCCAAATTGTATTTTTTAAAGATGTCAAATTATTTAAACGCAATTATTTAAAAGCAATAATAGAGACTGAAAGACTTTATTTAAATCTGGTATATGAAGCTGAATGTGTGGGTGTATATGTATATCCGCTAAAGGAATCTGTACAATCGCTTTTACAATCACCAAATTTTGCACAGCTACTCTATGTGAACCTGGAACATCATAGACTAGGTTTTGAAATTTTCACCCCACGCTTTCCAAAATATACTTATTAACCTCCATGTACAGGAGCCCTGGTCCGCTGCTGTGGCAGTTAGCTTAGCTGTGAGTGCTTGCTATTCTGCCACAGGCCTTTAATATGAGCTCTGAACTTTCATTGATTACTATAGGCAAGTAGTATAAGACAGCTTATGTGTGAGGTAATATGAATAGAGACAGAGAGGCAGGCAGGGAGAGGGAGTGACCGAAAGGCAGGCAGAGAGAGACAGATACATAGATGGATATTTTTAGATAGATTTTTTTTTTGGCAATGGATTCTATTTTGTCATATCTAAGAGCAATTATTTACAATCCCGAGCAATGCTGCGGTCTACAGCTAGTGATAGATATAGATATATATACATATACAGGCGGTCCCCTACTTAAGGACACCCGACTTACAGACAACCCATAGTTACAGACGGACCCCTCTGCCCACTGTGACCTCTGGTGAAGCTCTCTGGATGCTTTACTATAGTCCCAGACTGCAATGATCAGCTGTAAGGTGTCTGTACTGAAGCTCTATTGATAATTCTTGGTCCAATTACACCAAAAATTTTGAAACTCCAATTGTCACTGGGGCAAAAGAAAAAAAATTGTCTAGAACTTCCATTATAAAATATACAGTTTCGACTTACATACAAATTCAACTTAAGAACAAACCTCAAGACCCTATCTTGTATGTAACCCGGGGACTGCCTGTAGTATGTAGAAAGGCAATAACAGCACTCCAGGCATTCAATTGTGCAAGTGGATTTATTCCATATTATGAGCACCGTTTCAGCTCAAAGTCCGAGCCTTTCTCAAACTTAAATACATATAGTCACAACCTCCTATATATACCAGGTGTGAGGGATCACATGATGCACACCCCACCCCTCAATATAAAAATGCTATAGTGCAAACAAACATTGTATATTTAACAAATTGCATCCAATTGCTTATATTAATATAAATACATACATGAAAAAGTGCCTTACATTAAAAAAAACTCTGTAAAAGTGAAAGGATCATGTTGCAATCCCAGAGGGATGTACAAAACATTTTAATTTTGGTTGCATTTTATAGGACACTGGCTGTCTACAATGTGTCCCACAGAGCATTTATTTGCCACCTTCTGATGAAGCACAGGACTGTGAAGATCAATCACATAACCCTAGGATATATGGTTACAATTACTGTATATTTATTTGGTTGTCAAGTGGGAATGTGAAGGTCTGCTTAGATAACTTAACTGGCTCTAAATAAATTGATAAGAAAAATAAATGTAAATATTACAACTGTAAATTTATGAGGTTTATGGAGCAACACCGTATTACCAGTGATTTATAGCATTTGGCAGGTTAGTAGGCTTATTTCCATTGCAGGAAATGCAGCACACCCATTGCACCAAGTACTACTCCAACAACGGAGCACAAGTAGTGACTGGTGCAGTCAGATCAGCTGCCAAACAACAAGGTTTCAAAACTCCTTTATACCAAGAGCCATTGATTTCTACAATAAAGGGACTCAAAGAGCAGCCAAACCAACTTAATAACCCCCACTTGCCCCTCCGAAAGTCCCCCTCCACCCAAGCCATATTTTACCACTATTTCATATGTCTTTGTTTCTTACTGTCTATGATTTTTATTTTGTGTACTCTAAATGCTGAAGCCATGTACACCACAATTTCCTAAGGGATCAACAAAGCTGTATTGTATGATACCAGAGGTATAGATACAGCACTTAATACAGATCTGCGTCCATAATAAGTTCTCAGAATTAAAGGGGTGTTCCCATTTCAGCAAATACATTTTTTTGTTTGAATAATGAAGAGATATGCAGTTTTCCAATATACTTTCTGTATCAGTTCCTCACTGTTTTCTAGATCTCTACTTACTGTCATTCTATAGGAAGTTAAATTGTTTATTTTCAGTGGACAGAAATCTGACCATGGTCACACAGGTGCACGGCTCATATCACACAGTTCTGATTACGTGCACAGATTTCTGTCCACTGGAAGTAAACAATGAAGCTTTCTATGAAATCACAGTAAGCAGAGATCTAGAAAACCGTAAGGAATTAATAATTTTTCATAATACAAACAATAACATTAATTTGGCAAATTGGGAATATCCCTTTAACACTTCTTGGTATAAAGAGACAATCTGACTATTACAGCCACTGTCAATAAAAGGCTATTACTTTAACATCTCTCCATTGCTGATATTGAGCTTAACTGGTTTACGACCGCCCGCCGTGTATTCACGGCAGCGGTCGGGTCACGCTGCATGGAGAGGGCTCATGGGCTATGCCCTCTCCATAGCCGGTAAGTCTTTGCTGCATATTGCTAGCACCGATCGCGGGTGTTATCACAGCGATGGCTGCCGGCAAAGCTGCCGACAGCCTCAAAAAGATAGCGGCTCATAGGTGCCGTCATCTTGCCTAGGATCGTCGCTCCCCGTGACGTCATCGGGGAGCGGCGATCCGTCTCCATGGTAGCCTCGGGTCTTCCGAAGACCCGAGGCTATTTCGTTTTAACCCCTTCATTACAATGTGCTGATAGCACATTGTAATGAATGAGGAGGAAAATCCCCATATACAGACGGTCCCCTACTTAAGGACACCCGACTTACAGACAACCCATAGTTACAGACGGACCCCTCTGCCCACTGTGACCTCTGGTGAAGCTCTCTGGATGCTTTACTATAGTCCCAGACTGCAATGATCAGCTGTAAGATGTCTGTAATGAAGCTTTATTGATAATTCTTGGTCCAATTACACCAAAAATTTTTAAACTCCAATTGTCACTGGGGCAAAAGAAAAAAAATTGTCTAGAACTTCCATTATAAAATATACAGTTTCGACTTACATACAAATTCAACTTAAGAACAAACCTCCAGACCCTATCTTGTATGTAACCCGGGGACTGCCTGTACTGCCATACTGTAGTATGGCAGTATATGATAGGATCGATCAGACAACCTAGGGTTAAAGTACCCTAGGGAGTGTGAAAAATAGTATAAATAAAAATAAAAAAAGTTAAAAAAAAATAATAAAAAAACCTAAAATTTCAAATCACCCCCCTTTCCCTAGAACTGACATAAATATAAATAAACAGTAAAAATCATAAACATATCAGGTATCGACGAGTCCGAAAATGTCCGATCTATCAAAATATGATAACTGTTTTTGAAAAATAGAAAAAAATCTGTAAAAAGTGATCAAAAGGTCGTACAGTCCTAAAAATTATATCATTGAAAATATTATCAAATTTCACAAAAAATGACACCACCCACAGCTCCGTACACCAAAGTATAAAAAAGTTTTTAGCGCCAGAAGTTGGCAAAATCAAAAAAATAATTTTTGTACAGGAGGTTTTCATTTTTGTAAATGTATGAAAATATTATAAAACCTATACAAATTTGGTATCCCCTTAATCGTACCGACCCAAAGAATAAAGTAGACATGTCATTTGGGGCGCTCAGTGAAAGACGTAATATCCAAGCCCATATTATCTTTTTGAGGCTGCCGGCAGCTTTGCCGGCAGTCATCCTGTGAAAACACCCGAGCTAGCACCGATCGCGGGTGTTACCGGTAAGCCTTTGCTGCAATATGCAGCAAAGACTTACCGGCTATGGAGAGGGCTCAGCCCGTGAGCCCTCTCCATGCAGCGCGACCCAACCGCCGCCGTGAATACACGGCAGGCGGTCAATTACCGGCTTATAAGACGACCCCAGACCAGACAGAAGATTTTTCAGTCTTCAAAAGTCGTCTTATACGCCGGAATATACGGTAATTCTGCGAAAGCCGTACAATATGTTGAAAGGGCCACTGACAGAACAATCGCTTCACAGTTATTAGTACATCAAGGAGTGTTCCTCTCTCTTGTATTAAGCCACCACTGGACCGAAACAATGGTAATTCACTGTAAAATAAAAAATAGATCATTTACATTCGAGTATGCAATGCATGACATCTTCTCCAGCACTCTGGCTTCTTCTTTTTAATGTGCATATGAGTGGATCTGGCTTCTTCCCACCTGATGATGAGAGATGCCAGCTTTCAGGCATGCGCAGAAGAAGGAAGAGGCCAGAGTGCTGGACGAGATGTCCTGCAATGCAAACTCCAATGTAAATTATCTAGTTTTTATTTTACATGGAATTACTATTGTTTCAGTCCAGTGGTGGCTTAGTACAGCAGGGAGGAACACTGTTACACACAAGCCTCAGCTGCTGCAGAACCTCCTCATACATGAAAAGAAGGCAGGAGTAAGACCTGCCGTCTATGCATCCCGCACAGTCACTTACGATGGACATTGGCGAGATGAGTACCGTTCACCCCACTGTTATCAGATTGGTCGCAAACAATGGGCAATTGTTTGTGGCCTGCAAAAATTCACCCGTGTTCATGTGCAAGTGGCCTAATACTGCAAACACATGTGATACATGACACAAAGAAACTGCACACACAAACACACAGTACAATACATATGACACACTGAAACTGCACACACAAACACACAGTACAATACATATGACACACTGAAACTGCACACACAAACACACAGTACAATACATATGACACACTGAAACTGCACACACAAACACACAGTACAATACATATGACACACTGAAACTGCACACACAAATGAACAGTACAATACATATGACACACTGAAACTGGACGCACAAACGTACAGTACAATACATATGACACACTGAAACTGCACACACAAACACACAGTACAATACATATGACACACTGAAACTGCACACACAAACGAACAGTACAATACATATGACACACTGAAACTGCACGCACAAACGCACAGTACAATACATATGACACACTGAAACTGCACACACAAACACACAGTACAATACATATGACACACTGAAACTGCACACACAAATGAACAGTACAATACATATGACACACTGAAACTGGACGCACAAACGTACAGTACAATACATATGACACACTGAAACTGCACGCACAAACGTACAGTACAATACATATGACACACTGAAACTGCACGCACAAACGTACAGTACAATACATATGACACACTGAAACTGCACGCACAAACGTACAGTACAATACATATGACACACTGAAACTGCACGCACAAACGTACAGTACAATACATATGACACACTGAAACTGCACGCACAAACGTACAGTACAATACATATGACACACTGAAACTGCACGCACAAACGTACAGTACAATACATATGACACACTGAAACTGCACGCACAAAGCACAGTACAGGCGGTCCCCTACTTAAGAACACTCGACTTACATACGACCCATAGTTACAAACGGACCTCTGGATATTGGTAATTTCTTGTACTTTAGTGCTAGACTACAATAAACAGCTGAAACAGTTATCACAGGTGTCTGTAATGAAGCTTTAGTGTTAATATTGATTCTTATGACAACCCAACATTTTTTAAATCCAATTGTCACAGAGACCAAAAAAGTTCTGGCTGGGATTACAATGATAAAATATACAGTTCCGACTTACATACAAACTCAACTTAAGAACAAACCTACAGACCCTATCTTGTATGTAACCCGGGCACTGCCTGTACAATACATATGACACACTGAAACTGCACGCACAAACGTACAGTACAATACATATGACACACTGAAACTGCACGTACAAACGTACAGTACAATACATATGACACACTGAAACTGCACGCACAAGCGTACAGTACAATACATATGACACACTGAATTGCACGCACGCACAAACGTACAGTACAATACGTATGACACACAGAAACTGCACGCACAAACGTACAGTACAATACATATGACACACTGAAACTGCACGCACAAACGTACAGTACAATACATATGACACACTGAAACTGCACGCACAAACGTACAGTACAATACATATGACACGCTGAAACTGCACGCACAAACGTACAGTACAATACATATGACACGCTGAAACTGCACGCACAAACGTACAGTACAATACATATGACACGCTGAAACTGCACGCACAAACGTACAGTACAATACATATGACACGCTGAAACTGCACGCACAAACGTACAGTACAATACATATGACACGCTGAAACTGCACGCACAAACGTACAGTACAATACATATGACACGCTGAAACTGCACGCACAAACGTACAGTACAATACATATGACACGCTGAAACTGCACGCACAAACGTACAGTACAATACATATGACACGCTGAAACTGCACGCACAAACGTACAGTACAATACATATGACACGCTGAAACTGCACACACTTACATCTTCTAAATAGATCCCAAATCCCCCAGGATATCAGTGCAGGGGTCTGTACAGAGGCTGCACAGGAAGCTAAGTGTCTGCTCTCTGAGCTGGAGCTCCACCCTCATCCTAACACAGTTGGCTGCTGCTGCAGGAGAGGGAGAGGCACAGCTCCGGCAGCGCGGGGCTCAATCCCGGCAGACCTCGTAGTCATGTGACCGGAGCATCATCGGTATGTACACAATTACTGGCTCCGGTCACATGACCATCCATTGGGGCCGTCAGTGTCTGCAGTGTGGCCAGGAGGGAGGAGAGAAGCCCCGAGTGCATTTATACGCTTTTTTTTTTTTTTTTAATGAGTACATTTTTTTAACGCAATCTCTAGATGCGGCCCTGGCCGCGAGCCGGATCTGGCCATCAAAAGAGCCACATTGTACACATTAAAAAGTACAATTTCTAAATGTGAACTTTGAGACCGAGTGTAACTAATCCCTAATTTCAAAATTACCCCTTTTCTATTGTAAATTAGACATATCTTATGGTTGTGCACATCCTGGCAAGAATAAAGTGTTATTTGGAATACTATTTTATTCTAATAGTAGGATTTGATATATGAGCAGTCTGTTGCCCTTTATGAATCTAGATGCACACACTTCCCCTTGCTGTTTTAATTAAGAATGGTGTTGCATACATTTTTTACAGAATCTTTTGTAAACCTTTGTTTTCTGTTTTTCTTGGGCGCTTTTTTCATTTAAAGTAATTTCTTTACCTAATATCTGAGGTTTTTTTCTACATATTATACACTGAAAATTCTGAAGCAATACGCAGGCATAATTACAACTATAAGTACAGTATTAGATTCTTTTAGATATGGCACACAATATATGCAACATAAAACACCTGCAGGTTTTGTTAAGAAACGCCTTGTTTTTATGTTAACATGCAAGGGACCCATCCCTCAAAGTCTTTTGAGCTCGGTTGTTCCATATTGAAGTGCTCTTTCCTACTGTTAGAATGAATATAGTTTGTCATACCTTCTCTGAGAGTTATCCAATTGATGTCGTTGTTTGAATTTAGCATAAAAGCAGCTGGTGATCCATTTCAGACCAACTTCCAATTTCTCATTGCTTCTTGACATCGCTTGTAACTTTAGGGGGTAATTTTGTATTTTGCAGCTTTGACTTTACTGTGGAGAGGTTTTGTTATGGCCCTAGGCTCAATACTGGGAGTTTCTAACTTTTATTCAGTTAAGTCCTTGGAGAAGTGACTCATCCGATTTACAGGGACATAAAAGTCAGATATGGTTTTTAAGCAATTTATATAGTCTTAGATATTTCATACAAAATGAAATGTTGAAACATTGTTTTGCACAACACGTGCAATATAGATTAATGCCTAACTTAATTGAATGCCGCCTTTAAAGCTGTATGCATTAGATTGTCCTGTAAGTCTCTGTTTACATATTGTTTTTGGTGCACCCTCAATGCCGCAGGCGTGCACCTGGAATGCCGCAGGCGTGCATGTTAAATGTGTCAATTGGGTTATCTTATGTAGTGGAGGCTGTCCTTTTCCCCACAGTCTGAATGGAATAACACAATTTCACCCTACTGGCTCCAGTAAACAACCGTATCCATGTATTCGAGGTAGTGAGGATTTCCTGTGTTAAACGAATGCTAATGATGGATGCCATACAGAGACCTCAAGATGCTCCAGTGATGCAAATGTCCATTGTCCATATTTTCTCAGTTATGTCGCTGGATCTCCGACTAAGCAACGTTTTCAGTTTGATATAAAACCACAAAAGAATCAAGAGTATTTAGGTCCAATTATGCCCCCTGAGCAGATATTGACCACAGCCCATGACCCAGGAGTCTTTCTTGAATGGGTAACTAATCTTTATATGTTGATGTATACTGAGCACAATTTCAACATGGTCGTGGTGCCATAATGATTTTTATGATGAAAGAGTAATATGTTTACCCTTTAGTCTTTATATATATTTTGCACTTTCACCTTTTTCTGCAATATATTTCCTGGGTTTTAATCGGTCTAGATGGCAATATGGTCTATTTTGGAGTACCATCACTGATGTTTTTTAATATGTGTGTTATTCATAATTATCTTTGTATTTTTTCTTAATAAAGTATTGATTTAATTGGACCTGAATATGAGACATTATATAATATTATAATTTAGGTCCCATCTATTATACTATTACTAATTTGTCATCAGGAATTGCTGGTGCCTTTGTATTTTCTTTTTTTCTGTGTCTGATTAGTGCAGATTTATATTTTTTTATTTCCATTTGGAAACTGTTATGGCTTTACACTTTGTCATCTGAATCTGTCTTCCAGTTTCCATAATGCATGCTACATGTTTGTGTTTCATGATACACTCTAAAAACATATGTTTTGTACATCTTTATCCCAATTGAAAGAATATCCCACACATAAAGAGCTATACTTAGTCAAGACATTGAACACTTTTAGCAGGGAAATACACCCTGCAACATTTATTTGAATTCCATGAATTTAGTCTTTTTATTCTTTAAAAAATTTCTAAGCCTTCACAAATGCTTCATAGAATTGACATCAAGACATCAGATGCGCTGAAGAAACAAGTCCAGTACTTGTAGACACCACCAGGTTTTTTTAATAGCTTTCTTGCCTTTATTACTGATTTCATGGCACAAAGTGATCTATATAATATTTGCTGATCAGTGGATAGGATTATGGATGTATAGGTATTATATTGTTTTTATTAATATTAATATTATTCTTTATTTGCCCAAACCATTGAAACCTTTATGACCACTAAAGAAGTGATGTCTCACACCCCAGGGCCTAGGATAGGTATGGTTTGAACATGTACATAAATAAAATATAACATATGCCAACACATGGTGATTTGTAACTTTATAACAGTAGTGTATTAACATCCTTCATATTGATAATGGATCTGCTTTGTTGTAGCAGTTTTTTAATGTACCATATATACTCGAGTATAAGCCTAGTTTTTTTAGCACAAAATTTGTTCTCAAAAACCCTAACTCTGCTTATACTCGAGTAAAGAAAAAAAATTAGTCAAAACTCACCTTTCCGACGTCACCAGTAGGTCCAATGCTTGATTCGATGCTCCGGTGCCACCGCAGGTCCTTCGGATCCTCTTCGGGTTTTTCCTCTCCTTTTCAGAAGAATCCGAAGAGGACCGAAGGACCTGGACAGCACCGGAGCATCGGAGACAGACTGGGCAGGCTATATACTACAGGGACTGGGCAGGCTATATACTACAGGGACTGGGCAGGCTGTATACTACAGGGACTGGGCAGGCTGTATACTACAGGGACTGGGCAGGCTGTATACTACAGGGACTGGGCAGGCTGTATACTACAGGGACTGGGCAGGCTGTATACTACAGGGACTGGGCAGGCTGTATACTACAGGGACTGGGCAGGCTGTATACTACAGGGACTGGGCAGGCTGTATACTACAGGGACTGGGCAGGCTGTATACTACAGGGACTGGGCAGGCTGTATACTACAGGGACTGGGCAGGCTGTATACTACAGGGACTGGGCAGGCTGTATACTACAGGGACTGGGCAGGCTGTATACTACAGGGACTGGGCAGGCTGTATACTACAGGGACTGGGCAGGCTGTATACTACAGGGACTGGGCAGGCTGTATACTACAGGGACTGGGCAGGCTGTATACTACAGGGACTGGGCAGGCTGTATACTACAGGGACTGGGCAGGCTGTATACTACAGGGACTGGGCAGGCTGTATACTACAGGGACTGGGCAGGCTGTATACTACAGGGACTGGGCAGGCTGTATACTACAGGGACTGGGCAGGCTGTATACTACAGGGACTGGGCAGGCTGTATACTACAGGGGGCTGGCAGGCTGTATACTACAGGGGGCTGGCAGGCTATACACAACAGGGGTCTTGCTGGCTATATACTGGGAGGCTGTGACCAATGTATTTCCCACACTCTGCTTATACTTGAGTCAATAGGTTTTCCCAGTTTTTTGTGTTGAAATTAGGGTTATACTCGGGTCAGCTTATACTCGAGTATATACGGTAATTTATGTGTAGTTTATTTGTGGGCCTTGAGCTTTCAGAGATGTAAATTAACCAGACCTTGCCTAATGCTCATTAACAGGGTTTTTGAACCCCAAGTTATTAGCTGCATAATCTCAATGTTGATGGCCTTGGAAAACTATATAGCTATACGTTTTTTATTGTAGGGTTAGTAGGATCACTTTATGCAATTCATTTACATTCCAGGATCTAAGCTGGTGAAATCTCACAGCACAGCCCCAGTCATTGCTTTAGCAGGCTTCACCAAGTTCAACCACAATCTTGGAATTTAAATCCATTGTTAATAGTCCTGCTGCTACTAACAACATATATTGTTAGTATATATATGTGCAAAGTAATAGTAACACAGCTCTCCAGAGCTGCTACCTAATACTGTCTTTGTTGTTGTACTTTGTGGCTCATTTCTGAAAATATTTGCTGGTAATGGCAATTAATCACAATGCAGCTGTAATCTTCTTTATCATTCTTGCTTTATTGAATTAGATTAAAACAGATAACATCCAATTTGTAGTTTGTATGACACAGTTCACAATTACAGGTTATACGTTGTTTGTATTTCGTATATTGTGAGAAGATGGTGATGAGATAGTGAGAACTTTATGCAGCTGTAATTTTTAAACAGATCCCTGGTTATTCTTTTGTATACAAGACCGCTATAAATATATTAAGATTGATTATTATAAGATTGATCTTATAACTAAGTCAAAAGAGCACAAGTATTTTTATGTGAATAACATAATCTGCTTCTATTCAGGTTTCAGAGCTACAGACTTCTGTCAGATTGGTACATCTGAGTCACCCACATTGTAATCCACCACTGTCACTGACTTAACTAATCAACTGGATACAAAAACTCTGTAGGGTTAGATAATACTAGAGACCCTTTTTATGAATGAACACACTTTTGGTCATGTTAATGATTGTTACTTTCCATCTGTAGGTGTAGATCTCATTGCTTGTGATTACATTTATTTTCATATGGATGAGAAGCCATGCTAGCCAGATTTGTTGTATTGTTTGGTATATTGTGTAATGGGTACAAGTCCTGTAGGTTTTGGAACCAGAATTGACTGGAAGCATAGCCTCAAACATGCCTGGTTACTTCACTGTGATGAGACCAGCAGCATCACAGCACTTGTGCTTCAGGCCAGTTCAGTGTTTTCTGAGCAGTGCCTGATCAATGAATGAGTTAAACCACCACTATTCTACCACCTAAGCATTGGCTATGAATGGGAAAGTCTAAGGAAAGCTATTAATTTTAAAGAGTTTTCCTTAGAATTTAGGTTTAATATAGTGCAATGTGTAGATAAATAAGATGTATATCACCTTTTCTCAATGCTTTAAAAAACATGTAAACTAGAAATAACATTTTAGTTGGTATGAGAATCATCCTTTGTTTATAAACAATGTTTACTCTCTTACGTAATTAATTCTGTATGATTCCGAATGGGATGCTGTGTTCACTTCCATTACTTCTGACACTGCCAGTTTTTGTTTCCCCATGAGGATGAAAAACTTATTCACACTTCTCTATGAATCTAGCCCAGCAAACTATTTAGTATGCACAGTAAATTAGGAAACAGTCTTTCTCATTTAAATATCAGAGTGTTGTTGAAACCCAGTGGAAAGCATAGAAATATTTACATGACGATATAATTCGTCTCTTCTGTTGGGGATATAGTAAGTAGGAGCTTGGCTATTCACTGGGATTACCTGTATGCTTGCTATCATGAATCTGCTTCTTAAATATTCTCTGTAGAATATGCGATTTAGTGTACATTATGATTGCATTTGGTGAGTATCAAAAGGTAATGTGCCATGTTATGAAATGCAGACTTGGCAAGTTAGCAGAGAAAAAGTTGAGCGATATGTTGTTCTGCATTGTTTCATCAGTGCATGTTCTTTTTTCACCTAGCAAAAAAAGATGACGCTTGCCTGGACTCTATTATAATACAGTATATAATACAGGAGATATCTGTTTCAGGAGATATGACCAGTGAGACCCCCCCCCAGCCTGTGGCATGAAGGCATGTATATTGGGAGCTACAGAAGACATTTTGTAAAAGTACATGCACCCTTTGCCTCTGTGTTTATGAACCTGAAAAATGGTGATGGATTGACACTGTACATATTTCATTTCAAATCGGCACAGGATTCCTGCAGGGAGCCGGGTTGGATAAAGTGAAGTAAAACTATTTCAGAACTGACCAAAACATGATTCATATTGAAGATTACATGCCCTTTAGGAACCTGTCATCACTTAAAAATGCCTTTGTGATGCCAGGTTCCCTTTAAGTTGTCTAAGGGCGGCTGCATAACATGTGCAGCCACAAATGAACTTGGCACAGTCATTCATATAGATACAAACCACACAGTTTGAGGGAAAATCTGTGAATATCTCTGGAAAAAAAATCTCTGGACAACCACTAATATGTTCTCGACTAAATATTTATTGTAACATGCTATTTTTATATTCTCCAGTGCAAGTAAAAACATAAGGCTACATTCACACTGAACGTGTTCCCGTTGTACCACACTTCGTCGCTCCGGGAGAGGAGGAGGGATGCTGCTCACCCCCGCCCCTCTCCATAGAGTAACATGGGGCACGGTGCCGTATTCCGTGAAAACGGCGCTGTGAGCCCATTGCCGGCCTGGGGGGACGTATACACATCGCCATGTATAAGTCCCCCATCGGCCGTGGGAATGAGTCATAATACAGAGCACCTAGACAAGAAAGGAATCCCACAAACTAATAGCTAGGGAAAACACATGTATGAACTCGTGGTTGTTCAGTACTGCTGGAGTTCCTACATCCCTCCCAACTACATCACCAATGCAGCTGTATCGTTGAGGTGAAGACAGACCAAAATGCTATGAAATGTTGTTTAATCATGTTTTTTTATGCTGCCTATGGATATAATACCTAATAACTTTCCTGCATCATGCTTTTGGAAATGGATTATTTTCTGTCTCCTACAGAGGCTACTGGGCCATGGAGAAGCCTTTTCTCCCACAGCTTCTCCATGCCTGGCTTCTCCATGCCCTAGGAGCCTCTGCCAACAATTTGCATATTAGTTATACATAGTGTAGTTCCGGTTAGAAAGTGTTATATAATTAGGTATTTGGTAGTTTAGGGCTTATGATTGTAGTAGAAACCCACCATAATATCTACCTTAATACAGGCGGCTCCCTACTTAAGGATGACCCATAGTTAAAGACGACCCCTCTGCCCCCTGTGACCTCTAGTGAAGCTTTCTGGATGCTTTACTATAGTCCCAGACTGCAATGATCAGCTTTAAAGAGAACCCGTCATGCAAAATAACCCCCCTAAACTAAATATATTTTCATAAACTGCCATTAGAGAGCATTGCCTCTATCCCTTCATTGTCCCTCTACATGCCTGTAAACCTAAGCAATGAGGTCCTAAAGCTGTATGCAAATGACCTGTGAAATGTCCAATGAAGCATTAGCATATTCAAGCTGTCCACTCTATTCATGAGTGGGAGGCACAGCCACACGCCCAGTGCATGACTGACAGCCTGTATAATGATGTGAGGCTGTATAATGATGTGCTTCCTGGTGCTGGTGGCCACGCCCCCTGCAGCCTGTGTGTGCATGTGTGTGTGTGTTTAGGAGAGATACAGCAGCTCCAGGCAGCCATGTTACAGCAGAACATGTCAGATTCATGTGTAGCTGATGTGTCTGTGTATTAGGAGGATGCAGCATGTCAGCAGATACAGCACTCACACTAGCCATGCTTTACTATACATTACACACAGACATGAGCAGGGGGAGGAGAGGGGAGGGGTAACAGGGGTGACATCACTGCCTCTGACCATGTGACCAGCCTCATTTACATGATAAAAAATAGATGATTTTACAATGAATAATGTATGAAATAACTAGATAAAGGCTGTGATGGGATCCTTGTGAGCTGCTCCAACAGATAGAGGTGACAGGACAAGTGACACAGACCTGATGACAGGTGTCCTTTAAGGTGTCTGTAATAATGTTTTATTGATAATCCTTGGTCTAATAACCGCAAAAAATTCATTACACAACAAAGCTTCATTACAGACCCTTTACAGCTGATCATTGTAGTCTGGGACTATAGTAAAGCATCCAGAGACCTTCACCAGAGGTCACAGTGAGTAGAGGGGTCATCTGTAATTTGGGTGTCCTTAAGTAGAGGAACCGGCTGTATATGAAGTTAAAGCATTATCTGTTATGCTACAGAGCTTCTTCCTGTCAGTAAGGCTACATTCACACTTCAGTATGGGGGGACGTATATACGGCCAATATACGTCCCTTATAGATGGCAATGAGAACCTTGTCTTCACACCTGTAAACTCTTCGCCATCTCCAAGCCTAATGATACCCCTTGCCTTTCCCACTGCTTTTTAACTCCTTTTAATGTGGCAACACCTGTAAAATATTCTGTAAAAATATTTGACTCCTTGGTATGTAATCTTGCACAACCAATTTAAAGACTATCAACTGCAAACATCAAAAGATTTCTTCATTTACATATATAAAATTATGCATGTTATGAAGAATTGTAATATAAAAATGTTCATTAGTGTTGCATGACGGAAGTGAAGTGCAACTCGTATTAGAAAGTTTTTAATTTTTCCATCTGGATCATTACATGTTTCTCAGCCAGCCATACCTTATTTGACAACTTGCCTGCTTTAAATGTTTAGCATGTGCAAATCCATCCCATGTCCCAAATCCCAGATTATAAACCAGATGTTATTTCTGATGCTCAGCATAATTTTGTGGAATCCTTCTGTTTCTTGTAAGAGTTTTACCATGTAATTGCTATTGGCTCGGTGCACAGTGACTTTTGAATGAGAAGCAAAGTTTCTGTGAATGTTCATAAGGAAAATATTGAAATCTAATCAAACTGGCAGCAAAATATTGCAAACCTGGCAGTACTGTAGTTTTGTACAGTGGTAGAAAATAAAATGCTGTTGCCAACAGATCTTTTTGTTGATTCTTCAGAACACTTCCAATAAGAATAAGCATTTTTATTGCACTTATGCTGTTAAGTTTATTAAAGTTTTTTTTCATGAAATAAATAAAACGAATCATCAGCTTCATATTATTTCAGATTGTAATAGTATACAAATGTGTTTTCCTCAATATTGTCATTTTGATTTAGAGTTTTGCTGGAAAGCTTAATGATGGCTGCTAGAGATAAAGAGGTTTGGCTTATATTACTTCTTTGATTGTTGGTCTTAATCAGATTACTTAATGTTTTCCTAGCATCCACCATCACTCTACCTACTGTCCGTTGTTTTTCTCTTTGAAACATTTATTTGCCAAGCATAAAAATGTATAAATTGAGGTAATTTCTACTGCAACATGTCAATGTCAGTATTTTTGGACCCTTTTGTTGTATATTTTGTCTATTATTGTCTTTCAAAGCATTTGAGCTGTAGACCTGTGCTAAAAGTTAGTGTTGCTGTGATCATGTCCTGATCCCTCTGTCTAGATGCATCTTCCCTAGAGGGTGAAAGCAAGACTGTGTATATACCTCTCAGGAGGAAGTTTAATCCTTTTCTGTCCTATATCTAAAGTAGAGAAAGTTGCCTGGAATAGAATGGATCTTATAATCTGCTAATCTTATAATCACTCAATTTTACTTGATCTGTAGTGTACACAGTAGGAAATTCTGTGTTTGGCTTGTCTCTATTGGGCCCTTTTATCTAAGTATTGTTGACAGCCAATAACCCCTTAAATGTCTTACCTATCCAGGGCCACAGATACAGGTAACAATTACATTACAGTAGCCTTTTGTTAATTCCAGAAGGTGCAGCAAACTGTAAAATCTGTTTTTTTAATGTCATAATAATTACCGTAACTGTAGTAACTGAAAGTTGTTTACAGTAAATGTTTTACTGTATGTAAATGTTTACTGTTTTCTTCTCATCTACAGAAATGTGCTTTCTGCAGACAGAGAGTTAATAACTCTCATGGAGCGTGTATCCAGTGTTCATATGGGCGCTGTCCCACATCCTTCCATGTAACCTGTGCCCATGCTGCAGGGGTAGTGATGGAGCCTGATGACTGGCCATTTGTAGTGTACATCACATGCTTCAGGCATATGATCAATCAGAACATGGTGAGAACTTATTTTCTGAGTTTTTTTTTTTTCATATTGATTTGAAATCTTCCAGAACATGGTCTCAGTGTTTCAGAATGATGAGTGAGCTTCATGGATTCTTGAATCTGTCACGTCTGTTACCAAGTCTCATGTGGGGGCACGCTTAAAGGGAACCTACCACCACATATCTACCTATAAAGGTAGATCAGGTGGTAGGTACATCTATAGGACGTGAGGATAGTCCTTTTAAGGGCTAATCCTCACGTCCCCACAATCTTTTGCTAACTTTTATTTTGCAAATATGTAAATCTTCTAAAGCCGCTACAGGGGCGTGGAGTAGCCAGAGCTGAGGCTACACGACGCAGCTACTCCACACCCCAGTAGGTGCGCAGCTCCTTGTCCAGGATTCTCGGACGAGGCCAAAGATTTTTGGTTTGGAGGCTATTGGGGTGTGGAGAAGCAGCGCCGTGTGGCCTCAGCTCTGGCTACTCCACGCCCCAGTAGCCGCCTTAGAAAATTTACATATTTGACAAATAAAAGTTAGCAAAAGATTGTGGGGATGTAAGGATTAGCACTTAAAAGGGCTATCATTACGTCCTATGGATGTACCTACCACCCAATCTACCTTTATAGGTAGATATGTGGTGGTAGGTTCCCTTTAACCCCTTCCCTCTGCGCTGTACTAGTACGGCGAGCTCCGGGTCCCGATGCATGGAGGGGGCTCGTGGGTAAGTCGCCGGTAAGTCTTTGTTGTAGGGTGTTTTCACGTCGATTGCGGCCGGCAACGCTGGCGGCTTCCAAAAGCCCATGCGTCGCCATCTTGCCTAGGATCATCGCTCCCCGTGACGTCATCAGCACATTGTAATGAATGAGGAGGAAATTCTCCATATACTGCCATATTGTAGTATGGCAGTATATGGTAGGAGCCTACAGACAACCTAGGGTTAAAGTACCCTAGGGAGTCTGAAAAAATAGTAAAAGTTAAAAGTTTAAAAAAAATGTAATTAATAAAAAAACCTAAAAATTCAAATCACCCCCCTTTCCCTGGAACTGATATAAATATAAATAAACTGTAAAAATCATAAACACATTAGGTATCGCCGTGTCCGAAAATGCCCGATCTATCAAAATATAATAGCAGTTTTTCACTGCGTTTTACCCGGTAGCGGAAAATAGCGTCCAAAGTCGCAAAGTTTGCCATTTTATAAAATATAAAAAAATTTATAAAAAGTGATCAAAAGGTCGCACAGTCCTAAAAATTATAGCAACGAATACGCTATCAAAAGTCGCAAAAAATTAAACCACACACAGCTCCGTGCACCAAAGTATGAAAAAGTTATTGGCGCCAGAAGATGGCAAAATCAAAAAGAAAAATTTTGTGCAGGAGGTTTTAATTTTTGTAAATGTATGAAAACATTATAAAACCTATACAAATTTGCTATCCCCGTAATCATAGCGACCCAAAGAATAAAGTAGTCACTTCATTTGGTGGGCACAGTGAAAGCTGTAAAATCCAACCCACAAGAAAACGTTGCAAATGTGTTGCTTACTAGGACACATCTACCATCACTAATCTTTGGTCAGCGTTAAAGAATTTTCTGGCGGTATGTCATCTTTCACATATTAAACCTTTATATCAATTGGTTGTTTTCCTCTACAGCTTGACTGAATCAATTATCTGAAATGAGAGAATTTGTGACCTGATTATAGACAAATCTTCTCTTTTAGGCCTTTTAAAGCATAAGCATTTTATTGCATCTTGTGTGCGTGTGGTCTGGTGCACTCTCTTGGTTAGGGGTTGGAGGGCACTCTTAAAGCTCTTTGGGAGGTGCTGGGCAGTGATACTGGACAATAGAGGACATACTAGAACTTATGCCTAACCAAAATGCTAATTTGCATTTACATAGCAATCAGGATTTTTCTGTATTATGGGAGCAGATTGTCTCCAGATATATATATGGCTATGGGGTACATTTCTCCTAATGTTTAATATATATATGACCTGTCTGTTTGGGGTGATTTCTCCATAATGATAGAGAAGAGAACCTGAGATAAGAGTTGAATCTTTATATTTATGTATTTTTATATATTGTTTAAATGTACAGCATTTGGGAACGTGGCCAAGCTGACTATGTGAGCAGATGTTTAAAATCCTGCTTCTACCAGAATAAAGTCAGACAGTAAGTGTTCTCCTTAAGGAGAAATTGCCAATTCAGGCCACCTTAAAGGCGTGTGGAGACTTAAAGGGAACCTACCACCACGAATCTACCTATAAAGGTAGATCGGGTGGTAGGTGGATGTATGGGACGTGAGGATAGCCCTTTTTAGAGATAATCCTCACGTCCCCGCTAGCGTAGCATAAACTTTATTGCCCTAATATGTAAATTCCTGAGATCGCGCATCCTCGGGCCTGCACTCGGAGCCCGAGGATGCGCGATCTCGGGAACGAGGCCGGAGTTACTGCGCATGCGCAGAACTCCGGCTTCTCGGACGAGGGCGCGCAGCTGCCAGGAGCTGCGCGCCGAAGATCACAGGGTAGGCGGGGAAAGCGGCTACTGGGGCGTGGAGTAGCCGCGCCGTGTAGCCTCGTGTCCGGCTACTCCACGCCCCAGTAGCCGCTTAATTAAATTTACATATTAGGGCAATAAAGTTTATGCTACGTTAGCGGGGACGTGAGGATTAGCTCTAAAAAGGGCTATCCTCACGTCCCATACATCCACCTACCACCCGATCTACCTTTATAGGTAGATTCGTGGTGGTAGGTGCCCTTTAAAGCCATAGATGCTCCACTAGGGAATTCTGGGAAGAATGCAAATTTGTTTTCCGAGGTGTTAAATGGAAAAATGGAGCATCTATGGCTTTAAGTCTCCAAATGCCTTAAAGCTGGCCTGAATTGGCAATCTCTCCTTAAGGAGAACACCTACTGTATGACCCTAGTCAATAGCCTCTCACACAGCCAAATCAGTTCCCTACACTGTACTGAGGAGACCCAACCAGGTCGAGACAGTGCTGTCTACAGTTGGGAGTCTGTTCCTTCTGCAATAGATATACTGGTTTGGCTTAATCCCACACCATGTTTTTAGACTTCTTGTAGGTCATACTTTGTGTTAAGGGGGCTGCCTTTCAAGGTAGTAAAAGGAGGTATTGTTTTCCATTTAACACCCCGGAAAACAAATTTGCATTATACCAGAATAAAGTGAGCAGCTACCTCCAGAAAGACCCTGCAGTGAGGTGACAAACACTTTAGCCCACTACGGTTCTCCAGACATGGTAACAAAACGGAGAAGGGGAGAACCAAGGCAGGAATTAAGTGGGAGGCAGCCATGACACTGACTTGGCTGGAGCAATTTGCCCGAACTTCCCCACAGCATTGCTTACTCGGGAAATCGGCCGCTAAATCAGTGAGTCCAAGATGGCACCGAAGCTGCAGAGGAGAGGCAGGCCCCGTCTCCTGCAGCCATATTGTAGGAAAAAGACATCCAGGTTGAGACACAGACAGCGGAGAGTGAAGTAGATGAGGACGAGACTACGTAAGCTGATCTGTTCAAGGCTGTTTTACAGTGTAGTGGAGCCCTGACAATGCTGACGGACCACGTGGGCTATATGCAGTCTGTGGTATCCATTATTAGATGAGGTGAGAGAATCGCTCTCTGCAGTGGAGCAGAGAGTGGGAGCCATGGAAGACCAGATCCCCCTCCCCAATTAATAGAGAGGTCAAAAAGACATTAGCTCAAGTGGCGAATCAAATGGCTAAAACCGATCATATTTTTTTTTAAAATCAGATCTTTTTTTATTGAAATATCTTTAACAACTTTTTCCATTTACAACAATGATGACAATTCCCAACAAACTATCCCCCCCTAACCCCCCCCTCCCAGCCCAAACCCCGATACAATTCCGTAAGAGTCTATAACTTGGCCCTCCGCCACGGAGGTAAGTGTTCATATTCTTCTATATCCGTCTTCATGAATTGCAGGTTATCATCTTAGTTATTCCAATTACCTCATACATGCATCACTCCTTCCGACACAAGACAAAACAAAGACTATTTATATAACTGCACACAGTCATAATAGGGCGTCTCAAGAGGAGAGGGGACTTATCAAGAACCTAGATGGAGACCTGGTGTAGCAATCCATGGTCCCCACACGGCATCAAACTTTTTCATGGCCTTTCTTTTTTTGTACACTCCCTTTTCCAACCTAATTACTTCATTGAGCCGTTCCTTCAGCTCCTTAATAGTGGGGGGAAGCGGTTGGATCCATTTGGACGCTATCAATTTACGCGCCTGATACAATATGCGAGACATACCTATGATGTCTGGTGTGATGGTCATATCATCCTCCAGCAGACCCAACAAGCAGATCCGTGGGGATACCTCTAATCGTATGGAATATATCTTGAAGATAAGGTCCAGTACTTTTTTCCAATATCCACCCAATTGTATACATTCCCAGTACATATGTATTAAGTTTGCCTCAGGCATGTTGCATTTTGGGCAGTTAGAGTCTGACCTGGCCCCTATTTTGGCCATCAGAGCTGGCGTTTTGTAGGCCCTGTGCAGTAATAATAGTTGTGAGAATCTCCTACTTTCGCTGAGAGAGAGCACTGGTGTTAGGGAAAGGATAGTGTCCCATTGAGTGTCTGTGAGTGGCCCTATATCCGCCTCCCATTTGGATCTGCTAGGAAATGTAACGCCTTGAAGGAACTTGTCTTGCAGTGCCCCATATAGCATTGAAATGAGCCCCTTAGAGGAGCCAGATAGCAGTAGTGATTCCAACACTCCCAATCTTTGCACTGTCATGTCTAAAGACTGCTTCTGGGACTCATATGCATGTCTTAACTGTAAATACCTAAAAAAGGCAGTGTTTGGCAGTTGATATGTCTCCTTAATGGTTTCAAAGCCTTTTAATTCCCCATTAGTCTGGATCTCTTTCATGGTCACAATGCCCTTGCTGGACCAAAATTGGGGTTCTTGCATTTTTAAAAACTCCCCAAATGTTGTATTTTGCCAAATGGGTATGTGACCACTCACTCCTGTCAATCCCAGCATGCTCTTCCCCCTATCCCACACCTTATATTGCAACGCCAATGTGGGGTATACTGGTCTCATTCTCTCCCCTCTTCCTGCTTCAAAAACGTGTATGGGTATGTCCCATGGTGAGTCTTCAGCAACTATACGTCCCCCTACTCCGTATTCCTCTCTTGTGCTCCATCCCCAGAAGTGTTGTAGCTGTGCTGCAATAAAGTATACACAAGGATTTGGTACCGCAAGGCCTCCGTCCTCTTTTCCTCTCTGAAGGGATTCCAGTTTAATTCTGGGGTGCCCTTTTTTCCAAATTAGTCCCCTAAATATTATGTCAACTTTGTAAAAGTGTTTCCTAGGTATCCATACTGGGGAATTGTGGTAATATAGAGGAGCTGTGGCATTAAAACCATTTTGATTAAATTACATCTGCCTACTTCCGTTAATGGTAGCTTACACCATGTGTTCACTTTAACCTGGAACCGGTCCAGTAATGGTATCAAATTGTTCTGCACATATTCCTGTGGCCTGCTGGACACCACCACCCCCAAGTATTTAAACTCCCTAACTATTTTAAGGGAAAGAGAGTCAAGCGGTATTTCAGGGTCCAGCCCATCCACCGGGAGTAGGACTGACTTGTGCCAATTAATTTTGAGACCAGAGTGGCTGCCGTACTCCGTGATGATCTGCATGTGCAGTGAATTATATACATCCCCTAGAAATAGCAGAAGGTCGTCTGAGTATAGTGCAACCCGTTCTTCCGTGTTACCGCATTTAAATCCCACTATGTTTGGGGCGTCTCTGATCTGGCAAGCTAATGGCAAAGAGGAGGGGGGATAGTGGGCAGCCCTGCCTTCTTCCCCTTTCCGATACAAAGCTGTCTGATAGCCTTCTGTTTGCTCTGACACGTGCCCTAGGTTCTGCATATAAAAGCTTAGTGAGTTCAACGAATTTGGGCCCAAAACCCATTCTGCCCAATACTGCCCACAAAAATTCCCACTCGACGCTGTCAAAGGCTTTGGCAGCGTCGAGAGAGATGACTGCCCTTGAGCCGGTGTCCTGGGAGGAGATCTGCACGGCAGTGAATAGTCTACGTATATTGGTAGCAGTAGATCTATTGGGCATAAAACCGGACTGGTCCGGGTGTACCAGACTCTGCACCACCTCCGATAAGCGATTTACCAAGACTTTAGCAAATATTTTAATGTCTATTGGGAGAAGTGAGATTGGCCTATAAGACTCGGGGTACTTCGGGTCTTTGCCCGGTTTTGGCAACACTACCACTATGGCCTCCCGCATTGACGTAGGTAGCTTACCCTCCTCCGTTGCCTTTTCAAGCACCGCCAACAAATGTGGTAACAGGAATTCCTGGTACTTCTCAAAGAATTCCCCTGGCAGCCCGTCCATCCCCGGGGCTTTATCATTCTGGAGAGCCTTCACTGCCTCTTCTAGTTCTGCTAGCGTAATTGGGGCCTCCAGTTTTTCCCTGGCCTGCTCCGTTAGGACTGGTATATTAATGTTTTCCAGGAATTCCTTTATCCTGTCAGGGGATCTCTCTAATTTAGTTTTGTACAGATGTCCATAGAATTCTCGCAGTATTTTAAGGATACCCGCATCATCTGTTATCTCTTGTCCCTCTATGGAGTACAGCCTTTGGATATGGGAACTACTCATTTGACTTTTCACCACTGTGGCAAGTAGATGCCCAGCGGCCTCCCCTTCTGCAAAGTATTGTTGTTTCAAGAAGAACCTCTTATATGACGCCCTGTCCAATATATGGTCCTTATATAAGGCTTGGGCCTCTTCCCAATTAGTTTTGGAGCGATCATCTGGGCACTCTATGAATTCTCCCTCTGTCGCAATTACGCGCTTTTCCAGTTCCACCAGCAGTTCCCTGGATTTGGTTTTATACCTGGAGATACGGGCGAATAGTAAGCCCCTTGCTTCGCCTTTAATGGCGTTCCATAATGCAAGGAGCGGGACTGACCCTTCGTTGTATTCTAAGAACCTTTGTAGATCCGCCTCCAACTCACTTCCTACCAATTCTAACCAAAATGGATTGACTTTCCATATTGATCTCTCTCTATCACCTGCTCCAAAGTCTAATTCCACTCTCAGTGGTGCATGGTCCGAAATACTGCGGGCCAGATATTCTACGTCCTTTACCTTGGTCATCATATGTTCAGAGCCTATTGCCAGGTCGATTCTAGACAGGCTATGATAAAAGGCCGAATAGCATGAGTATGATCTCATAGTAGGGTTACGGTATCTCCAAATGTCCAACAGCCCCACCACCCCCAACACCCTGGCCAGCGAAGTGTGAGGCGTGGTTTCGCCAATGGTGCCCTGATGGAATTTATCTAGGAACGGGTTCAGGTAGTTATTGAAATCCCCTACTATTAGGATTGAGTATGTGGGTGAGTTGGCAGCCAGACGTAAAATTTGTTTTAGTACATCTGCCGTGTATGGTGGTGGTATGTATATAGCTACCAGAAGTATGGGATATTCCCTGATGCAGAACAGACACACATACCTGCCCTCTGAATCAATAACTTGTCTAGAGCACTGAAATGGTATAGACCTGTGGATGAGCACACTAACTCCCCTAGCATGAGTGGAGAATGTAGAGTGAAATTGCTGCCCTACCCATGACCGGCCGAACTTTCCCACAGTGTCAGCTGTATAGTGTGTCCCTGACAGGCATACTATTGCCGGTTGGTATTTTTTGAGTAGCTGAGACACAGCGCAACGCTTGTTTGCGTCTCCCATACCCCTCACATTCCATGCAATGACATTAAATGTATCCGCCATATCTTCCTAGGGTTATATATATTGACAGTTGCATGTGTGATTCCCTAAGTCGTGATGCAGTCATATGGACCTTACAGTTAGCTAGAATTGTACCGGTACAACAACCCCCCTTACCCATTCCCGACAAAGACAAACATAGAAACAACATATACCACTCATAAGACATCCTTTCCATCCTTTACGCCGGGGTATCCAATATCCTGATCCTTGTAGCTGTGAAAGTTCCTGTTGGTGAGCAAGGAATTATCCGAGGTAGATTACTCCGGTGTGCATAACAATAGACGTGTAGTCCTGGCATCAAAACAACTCAACTCCAAGAACCTTAACTGCGGCAACTGAGTAGGTAGCTCCCATCCCCCCTGTGAGAGGAGAATATTAAACACACTCCATCTTTTCCCAGGGTTAATTCCTTTCTGGTCACCGGATGCGGCCTTCATTGATATCAAGCCAGTTCATGGCCTCTCTCAGTTGGTCGAAGAAGTGGGTCTCGCCCAAAGCTACTACCCGCAGTCTTGACGGGTATAGCATGGCATATGGTACCTGTGCCGAGCGCAGTCTCCTTTTCACGTCAATAAAGAGGGCTCTCCGTTTCTGAATAGTAGAAGAAAAGTCCGGGTAGAAGAAGACCCTGTGGCCCTCACTTTTAATATCTGGTTTATTTCTCGCGTAATATCAAATCACGGTCCCTGAAGTGAAGAAGCTTTATCAATATGGGTCTGGGGGCCGCTCCTGCTGGCAGGGGTCGAGTCGGGACCCTGTGGGCTCTTTCAATGGCAAACATTGGTGTTAGCTGGTCTCGCCCAAAGGTGGAAGTTAGCCACTGCTCAAAGAAAGTCACTGCATCTCTCCCCTCCGCTTTCTCTGGAACCCCCACCAGACGGACGTTATTTCATCTAAGCCTGTTCTCCAGGTCTTCCGTTTTGTCAAATAGTGCACGAACATCCTGGTTACATCTTCTTATATCTCTTTGCATAGGTGGAACAGCATCCTCCACAGTGCTAATCCTTCCCTCCATCTCCTTCACTCTTTCATTAATCTTATACATATCATTCCTCATGCGTGTGAGCTCTTCTTTAAGACCCCCCATATGCAGATCAAGGTTGGAGTTACACAGAGCCACAGCAGATAGAACATCTTGTAGTGTGGACTCTGCTGCTGCCCTCTCCCGCTCCTCTGCTGCTGCTGCAGACTATGTGGGGTTGCAGCTGCTCTTATCATGAGCAGGCACTTTGTGTGGAGTGTGGATCCCCTGGGGAGGCTCTGAGGTGGGTGACACACTGGGGCTTGGAGGGGCTGCTGCTGCTGCCTCATCTGATGTATCAGCGCTGGGGCTGACAGGGGCCAAGCTCTCATTTGGGGATGCCCGGGGGGAGGTGTGGGTGAACTGGCTGAGCCGCGCTGCGGCCGCCTCGCTCCTCCCCCTTGCGCGCGCTCCGGCTGCTTCCCCTTCTCTCCTTTGCCGCGGGTCGCGGCAGTCGGTGCCGGCATCTGATGTCTCCCGCCGGGTACCGGGTGTGATGGGGCAGCTGTTCGCGGGGATTCGCTCACCGGTGACGCCAGGACTCAGGATACTATGAGGTAAGTCACCGGAGCTCCCTCAGCGTGCGTCCGATCACATCCCTGGTCAGGCCACGCCCCCCCAAAAACCGATCATATTGATAATAGACTAAGCCACTATAATGTTCACATCATAGGGGTTCCAGAAAGAGTGGAGTGCAACGACCTGGGAGAGTTCTTTGAGACCTGGCTCCTCACAACATTTGGTAGAGAAGCCGTTACGTCTCTGTTTGCGTTGGAGCACGCTCACAGGGTGCCCTCCCGCCCCCTGCCACTGGGGAATCCACCGTGACCGGTGACAACTCCATTTCAAGGACAGGGATCACATTCTTAGACGCACTAGAAATAGGCCTCAGCTGCGTATAGGGGGGGGGGGGGGGAGAGAATCTCTCTTTCCTAATTTTTCTGCCGAGGTGCTACAAAAGCGTGCCCAGTTCCAGAATGTAAAGAAAAGGCTTTGAGAGCTACAGCTATCATACGCAATGTTTTAACCTGCTACAAGTATTGGCTATGGATACCTACCATTCTTTTGAAACGCCAATGGAGGCCACCCCGTAGCTGGATATGAATGTAAGAGAGATCCGTCATGGCAGTCCTCGGGCTTGTCCATGAAACCAAGTTGTCATATGTTTGATGTGGCCCACATCATGGAGCGGATATGTAACAGGAGTAATTGTTCTTGAATTTGCAGTTTATGCCATCTGTTTTGGGTATAGTTTTTCTCTGGAGAAACTGTTCCAATATACTAGAGACAAACTGGTAAAGACATATCTTTTGAGTGGCTCTTTTACCTTCTTGAATACCCCAACTCACGGCATCAATATTTCAACTTAGAGACACTACTCAATACTTAGGTTGTGTTGTTCTTTTCACCCTATGCATTATTGTTTTTCTTGTAGGGGAAGGGAGGGTTGGTGGGGTTTTGTGTATGGTTTCCCTTGTCTGTCAATCTATGGGATGTTTAATGCATGCAGTAAGATGTGTCAGAAATACTTATGTCATTGTGGGTATATTAATGTGGCATCCGAAGGATATATTGTAGTAGGCACCAATGGAGGGGATTGTTAACGTGATTTCATGGAATGTAAAAGGCCTGAGGGATGCAAACAAATGATATGCTGTTATGCGCTCCCTGAGGCAGCACACGAACACAATTGTCTGCCTTCAGGAAACGCATATGACACCAGAGACCAGTCATTTGCTGAAGCGACCATGGATTAGCAGCTCTTTCCATTCATATAGAGCAAATTCTAGGGGAGTGAGCTTCCTGATCCATAAGGACTTGCCACTCAACTGCTCAAGATCTTTACTAGATGCTGAGGGGAGATATGTTTGTGTGGCGGGTGGTTTATACAATATGGATGTTTGTATAGTGGCAATATATGTCCCTCCTCCATATAATTCCACAGTAGTCCAAAGGGTACTCCCACTCCATCTAGAAATGCCAAATGCCACCATACTTATGATTGGGGGCTTTAATTGTTGGATGTACTCGCACCTTGATAAATGCTATGCTGATGTTGCCTCATTGGACAGCCCCCCCCACAGCCCTTGTTCATCTGCTGACAGAAATGGATCTAGTAGACGCACAGAGGAGAAGAGATATTCCTGTTTCTCAGCCTCCTACCTATTGTTGTCACGCATAGACTTAGCCTTAAGCAACCATAAAGTGTTGAAGATAGTCACTCTAGATATTGAAGCTAGATTATTTAACTAGGTCGCTATTAAGGTCAGTCTAGCGCTGGGAGACTAAAGACGTAGGCGCCAGGATGTATGGAAACTGAACGCATATTGGTTGCAGTGTCCTTCTCGCAGCACGTAGACGAGGTAGAAGCTGTTTTTATTAATTCCCCTACGGAACTTGCAAAAAATAAATGGCTAGAGTTCCAGAGGATTCTAAGAGAACATCTGCTCCAACAGGCAGCAAACAAGCGTTTGTTAGGGGGTTTTTTTTTTTTACTAAGCAACAATATTTCATTGAAGGGAGAAAAAGCAGGTCACTTGTTGGCCTCTGTGGTTTATGCACAGAATGGTGTGTCACATATTCCCTACTTGAAGATATCTCATACTAGTAGTAGTATCAGCTGCAATTGTCACTGAAATCCAAAGGTACTATAGAGGGGTATATTCCTCTGGGCTTTACAAGTCTAGCCAGGAAATTAGGACGTACCTAAAGGCTGTAACTTTGCCCTCTGTAACGGGAGAGCAGAGTGAGGTATTAGATTTTCCTTTATCTCTAAAAGAACTTGAAGAGGCACTTGACACATTTCAAAACAACAAGGCCCCAGGGTTAGACTGCCTCCCAGTGGAGGTTTATAGGGAACAGAGAGAGACGACATTACCAAAACTGCTAGAGGTGTATCAGAATTCTTTTGAGAGGGGAGTGCTTCCGGATTCAATGCAAGAAGCAGTGATAGTGGTTATACTTAAACCGGGACTGATATAGACCCATTTCATTAAACCCTCTTGATGCCAAATACTTAGCTAAAATTTTGTCAAGGCGGCTTATGAGATCATCAAGCAACAGGTGCATGTACATCAATCAAGCTTTATGCAGGCGAGGTCCACAGCCATCTATCTATGCAGGTTGTTCCTGAACCTGCAGATGCAACCTGAGAATATTGGAGGAAGGGCGGTACTCACTCGACGTGTCAAAAGCATTTGATAGCGTTGAGTGGGAGTACCTGTGAGTGGTCCTGGAGAGAATGGGCCAAAGTAAAAGTCCAAGTCAGCTCTACTTACTCCCAATTTCACAGACCGATGAGTTGCAGACACGGAACGCCCAAGGCAGGGGCAGGGTGCAGTCCAATTAAGAAAGATTTCCAGCGCATAATCTCCAACGGTCTAAAATATACTTTATTGGTGCATCAGTGCATCGGGTACATTGCAGTGAAGAAGTAAATGATCAACACGTTTCGGCTATTCAGCTTTAGTCATGATCTTATAAGATGAATAAAATCTTGCACTATATATAAAACTACATGACCGCAGTTGTGAAACAAAGGAGGAGGGGTGAGGGCTTAACCCTACACAAAAAGACATACTACAAGTTAATAACATGAGGATTCAAAATAAAGGCACAAATGGTTTTTCAAGATGTACAATATATATATATCACATGAACAACATTGGACATGCAGGTAACTTATAACATATTATCCTTCAATAAACGGTTATCAAATCATGTCTATAGTTCATACCTTTTGGTTGCCTAGTATCGAGAACGAAAATCCAATAGGATTCTCTATTCAGAAGCTTTTTTTGGAAATTTCCACCCACACTGGTTTGGAGACCTTTTCAATGCCTGTCCATCTAAAACTGGAGATGTCACCTTTGTGAACATCTCTGAAGTGACGAGTGAGGGAAGAAACATTGAAAGAATCATTGGTTACATCAGAGATATGTCGTCTTATTCGTACTTTGGCTGGACAAGTGATACATCCTACATATTGGACATTACAAGAGGTACAGGATGCCAGATAGATAATATGGGAAGTATTGCAGTTGATATATGATTTTATATTGTATGTGCACAGTGTTCTATACGAGGTAAAGGAGTCACCTCACATAATGAATTCACAGGCTTTACAGCGCTTATGTCCACATTTATGGCATCCTGGAAAATCTAACCAAGTTCTTCTATCAACCTCAGATCTCTCACTGATAAACAGGCTGGGCCAAAGGCCTAATTTCAGGGAGTGGGTCAGGATCCTCTACACCAACCCTACAGCCAGGCTTCGAACCAATGGGGTACTCTCCTCACCCTTTGACTTGCATAGGAGAACTAGAAAGGGGTACCCACTTTCACCCCTGATATTTGCCCTGGCTGTGGAACTGCTAGCTCAGATGATTAATAGTAGGACTCAAATATGGTCAGCACACTAAAAAACTAGCGCTTTATGCTGCTTACCTCCTACCTTTTTGGGAGGATACAGGTCACTCACTATTGGAGACGATGACGGTCATCAGCCAATTCGGGGAATTTTCAGGACCCCTCTACAAGTAGTGCAAAACTTTAAGTACCTTGGGATCATGGTCTCTGCTAGGGATGAGGATTTTATATCTCTAAATATAGTGCCCCTTATATATTATATATAAATTTGCGAGTAAGATTGGAACCTGGTGTTAGCTCCCACTGTCCATAGGACTAATTTAACGAAAATTATAATGATGCCACAACTTATGTATATAGCTCATAATACCCCAATTTGGATCCCGCATAGGTACTTATATAAGTATACAGGAAAGTGTGGTAAAAGGGTGTGGCCTGAATAAAATATGAAATGCTCCAGAGGTAAAGAGTCAGGGGGACTGGCTGCCCCCGATCCGTGGATATCCTTTTTGGCCTCCCAGCTACAGCATCTTAAAGGTTGGGGTGAGAATGGTCCATTTGCTAAGCTAATGCGGGCAATGGTGAGGCACACTCCCATGCTTTCAGCAGTAGTGCCGGGTTTTCCAGGTACCAATAGTCGCAGGATCTCCACTTTGTCTCTCATTTGGAAGGTTTGGGACAAGGCTAAACAATTAATGGAGGTTAAGGGATGTACACCTTATACACCAAGATGGCGAAATCCAAAGCTCCCTGAGTTCTTCCGACTGGAGGGATTTAGTCCCTGGAAAAATGCAGGTATAAAATTTGTCTACCAACTGCATGACGAGGAAACATTGAAATAATTTTTGACCATACAGGAAGAATTTCACTTGCCACAAAACCAATTTTTTAAGTTTTTACAAATACGTCATGCCTGGATTACACAAGCAGAGTCAGTGGTACTAACTAAAGGCACATTCCCTGTTAACTTCTTTATAGCCCAGAGGGAAAGCACTAGCAGGTTAATCTCATTATTATATACCCCTTATATTATTATCTCATATTATATGCCAACTTAAAACAATTTCCAATGTTGACCAAGCACAAGTGGAAGGATGACCTGGGAACAATGACAGACGAGCAGTGAAAGTATATTCTGTCCTCAAGATGTCAACCAGTGAGGCCCTGAGGTCGTTGCAGCTCTTTCTATTACATAGGGTATATAGATCCTCATCCTTCCTGTGTCGCATAGGACTAGATCCGACAATGCCTTTCCTAGGTGCGCCATGGGGCCGGCAGATCATATGCACATGTTCTGGACTTGTGTATCTCTGGGTAGATTCTGGAACAGAGTTTTAACGTACATAGGAGGTATATACCAGGCTTCGATACCATCTAACCTGCTGCATTGTCTTCTGGGATATCTTGAGGAGCTTCCGGTGACTGATTGGATCAAAGTCCAGACCCTCCATCACTACGGGAATTCAGGGAGTGCATGGGACTACTAAATGGAGAAAGAGGCATATCTGAAACGTAATGCCATATCTAAGTTTAAGAAAATATGGGGAGACTGGCCGGGTGAGAGAGAGTGCTGAGAGTACACTGCATCTGAAGGAATCCATTAAAGGGGTTATCCGAGTTTAGGCATAATTTAGGGCAGTGCTGGGGTGGCCTATTTAAAAATAATAAATGTGTACTGACCTCGTCCGGCGCTGCTGATGTCCCGCTCCGCGGTCCATCTGATCTGTGCGCCGGTTTGACTACAATGGCGGACCGCATACACCAAAAAATGAATAAATACTGAGTATACTGCAATCATCTTTATAATCAAGAATTGGAACATATGGTAGACAATTCTAAAACAACAACAGACAAAAAACGAAGCTCACTGCCTTAATCAAGGATACAATGAAATGTACAATACCCAGGAATAGCAAAGGAAGGTTGTAGGTACAAACCGCAGGTAGGAGCAGAGACCCCGACACGTGTTTCGCCAACTCGGCTTCTTCTGTGGGAGTACAATGGTGGACCGGGCCGGGCGGAAGCTCCCATCCGACACCATCTCTCAGCGTTTACAGTGTTGATAGGGACAGAAGGGAGGAGCAGTCTGGAAGCTCCCTGTGAGCGGCTTCTGTGCCCCTGTAAACAAACAGTACATGTTTATTATTTTTAAACAGCCCAGCCCGGCCCTAATTTATTAGTTAACTCGGATAACCCCTTTGATGCAGTTGTCGGGGTGGGAGGCAAAACGGACTATGTAATAAAAATCTGATGTATTGTCAATATCTGCTTGCTGTGTGACAACTTTCTCTTTTGTATCGACAAGGGGGAGGGAGGGGTCTGTTTGTTTTGTATGCCTGAAAACGTTCAATAAAAATCTTGCATATAGAGATGTTGCAAGGAGTCCATTCTTCCTCGCTAAACTGCAAAGCTGAACTTTGATCATGTGCCCCGTTTTTATTATTAATATATATTTTAAAAGTCCCATCATATTTTGCAGTGCTTTACAAGTTATCAGTTAATGCCATACCAGCTTTGTTTTGCCCTAAAGATGTAAATTCATGCAGATCCAAATTCATGCAGGTGCCTCCTTCCAACTTCTAGGTTAACTGCCAACTCACACCAATTCCCCTGGTTTCTTATGCGATCTTTGTCAGAATAAGGTGTATTTAACTTGTTGGATTTGCATCTGTTAACACAGGCGAACCACTACAAAACTGGTATTATATCATATATTTTTATACACATGAAATAAATAAATTAAGCAATTAATTGTGTATTCACATATATTGTTTTTCTACATTTATTATACTTTTAGCGGACTAAAACAACCAAGCAGAATATAAATGTTGGACAAATGGTGATTGCAAAGCACAGAAATACAAGATATTACAGCTGCAAAGTTACGGAAATAACCTCTCAGACCTTCTATGAAGTAGAGTTTGATGATGGATCCATCAGTAAGGACACATTCCCCGAAGATATTGTAGTAAGTACATAAAAACATTTAAACAAGAATGTATTTAAATAATATATTGTTTGTCCATTATTATATGCTAACATACTGTTGAACAAATTCATATGTAACAGCTTGGCTGTAAAAATAGCAGTAAAGTAGGTCTTCCATACATAAATGTTTAAAGAGCTTGTACAAGGATAAGAAAAACATGGCTGCTTTCTTCCAGGAACTAAATCATCCCTGTTTTTGTAGCTCTGTTTCATTAAAGGGAACCTACTCCGAAGAGTAGATTGGTTTACCTTTGTAAATTGGTTGCACATGGATTTGTAGAGTTGAAGAGAACCTGTCACCCTTAAAAAGCGCTCTAGGAGCTGCTTACTGTAAGCTTGGTCCGGCGTATTCATGAGGGGGCAGTATGAAGATTCGGTGACTGCCACATGTAGCCTGGCATTCACTGACGGCCTATGGCGTGGGAGGAGCGGTCGAGGGAAGAAGCATAGGAGAGCGGAGCACCTTGGACTACCCCCTCATGAATGTGCTGGACCGCTGAAAGCTCAGCCCGGCGTTCTGATTGTATGGCAGTGCAGCGGTCACTAGCTTTATTGGAAGGTTTCAATAAAGCTAGCAGTTTAATGCTGCTAATACTGGGGTAGTGCTAGGAGCTGCTTACTTTAGTAACAGGGTGACAGGTCCTCTAAAACCTTTTAATGACCCGCGATTTAATAGCACGTCACAGGTCGGCTGCGGGTGCATGGAGAGGGCTCACGGGCTGAGCCCTTTCCATAGCAGGTAAGTCTTTGCTTCATATCGCAGCAAAGACTTACCGGTAACACCCACGTTTGGTGCTAGCACCAATCATGGGTGTTATCCTGCATGGGTGCTGCCATCTTGTTGAAGATCGTTGCACTGCATGACGTCATCAGAGAGGGGCAACCGGTTTCCGTGACAGCCTCGGTTCTTCTGAAGACCCAAGACTGTCTCGTTTAAACCCATTGATTGCAATGTGCGATTTGCAGTAGTATGGCAGTTTATGGCAGGATCAATCAGACAACCTAGGGTTAAAGTACCCTAGGGGGTTTGAAAAATAGTAAAAGTAAAAATAAAAAATCGTTTTATAAAAATTGTATTTAAAAAAAAAAAAAAAAAAAATCTCCCCCTTTCCCTAGAAGTCATATAAATATAAACAGTAAAAGTCTTAAACATATTAGGTATCGCCGTGTGTTTTACTGTGTTTAACCCCTTAATGGATAATAGCGACAAAGTCGAAAATTCCATTTTGCAATTTTGAAAAATTATAAAAAAATTTCAATAAAAAGTGATCAGAAGATCGTACAGTCCTTAAAGTTGTAGCATTGAAAACTTCATCAAAAGTCGCACAGCTCCTACACAAAAGTATGAAAAAGTTATTAGTGCCGGAAGATGGCAAAAAAACAAATTTTGTACAGGAGATTTAAATTTTTGTAAATGTATGAAAACATTTTAAAACCTACACAAATTTGGTATCGCCATGATCGTACCGACCCAAAGAATAATAGACCTGTCATTTGGGCCGCACAGCCAAAGCTGTAAAATCCAAGCCCACAAGAAAACGCTGCAAATGCGTTTTTCACCAATTTCCTGCATTTGGTATTTTTTTCTGCTTACCAGTACACGGCATGGAATATTGAATACCATCACTATGAAGTGCAATTTGTTGCGCAGAAAACAAGCTGTCACAGACTTCTTTACTTGTAAAAAAATAAATAAATAAAAAAGTTATAAATTTTTGATGGTGGGGAGTGAAAAATGGAAATTAAAAATACAAAAAAGGGCCAGATCTTTAAAGGTTTAAGCCACAGTCAGACCTGACAACACCTACCTCGAGGAATGGACTGACCATGTTAAAATCCTGCATGCTAGATCCATTGAGGGATAGTCAGGCTGATTATCTGATTGTATATTGATCTGAATATAGATGGCGACTTTTTTTTTTTTTTTATCCAAAGTAAAAAATGGATAAAATGTACCTATTAACTTTAGTTGATTTTTTTTATCTGTTATATACATGATACCATTATACAGTATAGTCAATTATTTATAGAGCACCATTATTCTATACATACAGAAAACGGAATAAGACATTACAGAGCAATAGCAAGACTAACCCCTTAAGGACACAACCGGTTTTCTGTTTTTGCATTTCCATTTTTCACGCCCCTTTTTCAGAAATCCATAACTTGTTTATTGTTTTGTGTTCAGAGCTGTATGAGGACTTTTTTTTTTTTGCATAACAAGTTGTGCTTCCTAGTGATTGTATTAATAATGAGAAGCTTGAAAAAAATTCCTTACATTTTGTTTTGGGACCTTTTTTATGTCTTTCCCTGTGCACTCCAAATGACACCTCCATATGACTTTTTTATTGCTACAACCCTTTGATCACTATTTATTAAAATTGTTATGTGTTGGAAAATGGCCAAAAAGCAGCGAGTCAGACAATTGGGTGCTGTTTCCAATCTATCAATATATTTAAATAATGATACCTGGTGGTGAACCCAGTAGCGGCATCTTGGGACTTGACAATGCCCACCATGTTTATATATTTTCTGCATTGTGCCCATAAGCCCTCTAGACTCTCTGCCACACCATGATGTACTGGTACGTCCTAGTGTGGCAAAGGGTTAAACAAAAACAATAGGAGGTAGTGCCCTGCCAGCAAGAGTCAATGGAGCATGTGCAAGTACCATCCACTAACTGTTTGTACAGAGCCCTAGGTGCATGATCTGTCACCAAAAGAAGGCCTTTGAGAACAATACACAAAAATCCAGTTAAGATTAAGTAATATGTTAGCTTATGGTTTAATGAAGTGTATTTAAGATGTGTGCATGTAAGTATACATGTAATGTTTGTGTGGTGTATTTACAGCATGAATGTGAACATTGTTTTGGGTGGCACGGTGGCTGAGTGAGTAGCACTTCTGCCTTGCAGCGCTGGGGTCCTGGGTTCGAATCCCACCTAGGTCAACATCTGCAAAGAGTTTGTATGTTCTCTCCGTGTTTGCATGGGTTTTCTCTGGATACTCCGGTTTCCTCCCACACTCCAAAACATACTGGTTGATAAGATTGTGAGCCCCATGGGGACAGGGACCAATTTGCTTTGTGCAGCGCTGTGTAATCTGTGTGCGCTATATAAATAAAGAATTATTATTATTATTTGCCATTGTAGTTTTCCATGACAGAACAGACAAGCTTTTTTATATTTTTAAACAAAACAGAATCTTATTTTCTTAGGAGGTTTGTAAAAATAAACACCATTATGCAAATATTTTAAATGGAAGATTCTTTTAATCAAGGTATGTAATCACCATCTAGAAAATCAGGGGAAAGGCTTAAGCCAGTATTAGTGTACAATCATCATCATCATCATATTCTCATTAGTTTATTCTTTCTGCATGCGTTCAGTAATCTTCCTAAATAAACGTGTAGTTCAAATTTAATCTATTGACGGTTCTCCGTCACTCTATAGTTTAAAGGTATTTTTATAGAGGACAAACTTCTAAATGTGCTCTATCCTTGCTCACTGGAAGTAATATAGTTACCCTACACACGGTTATCCCAGAATCATTGGGACATATCTTCCAATAAATGATAGAGTGACAATTCAAGCTTGCATTCTACCACTACCAATGTATATGAAAATGGCCTATCCCTGGCTCTCTCATACTTCTTAAAGGGCACCTACCACCACGATTCTACCTATTAAGGTAGATCGGGTGGTAGGTGGATGTAAGGGACGTGAGGATAGCCCTTTTTAGAGCTAATCCTCACGTCCCGCTAACTTATGGGTAACTTTATTGGACTAATATGTGAATTCTTTTATGCGGCTACTGGGGCGTGGAGTAGCCGGGCACGGGGCTACACAGCGCGGCTACTCCATGCCCCAGTAACCACGTTACTCCTCCTACCCTGTTGTGTGCAGCGCGCAGCTCCTCATAGCTGCGCGCCCGCGTCCAACAAGCCAGAGTTCTGCGCATGCGCAGTAGCTCCGGCCTCGGATCTGTGGCTGCTCAGCCGCAGGCCTCCGTTCTGCGCATGTCGGACGAGGGGCTGCGCGCCTCACACAACAGGGTAGGAGTAGTAACGTGGCTACTGGGGCGTGGAGTAGCTGCGCTGTGTAGCCTCGTGCCCGGCTACTCCACGCCCCAGTAGCCGCATAACAGAATTTACATATTAGTCCAATAAAGTTTCCCAAAAGTTAGCGGGGACTTGAGGATCAGCTCTTAAAAGGGCTATCCTCACGTCCCTTACATTCACCTACCACCCGATCTACCTTTATAGGTAGAATCGCGGTGGTAGGTTCCCTTTAATGCATTATGGCTAAAGGGAACACCTTTCTTATGATTGGAGATGGCACCAGTAGTAATCAGACTACTGTGGACAGTTAATTGGGCTATTAATATGTATTGTACAAATAACTGTTTGTGTCTAATGGTTTAAAGAGGGTGTAAATTTGAATATAGGCAGTCCCCAAGTACATACAAGAGGTTCTTTAGGTTTGTTCTTAAAGAGAAGCTGTCAGGCAAATTAACCACCCAAAACTAAATATATTTCAATTAGCTGCCATTAGAAAGCACTACCCCTATCCCTACACTGTCCCTCTACATGTCTGTACACTACTTGTGTAGCTGATGTCTGTGTCTGTTACAGGTAGCAGATGAAGCACAGACTAGCAATGCTTTACTATACATTACACACAGACATGAGCAGAGGGAGGAGTAACAAGGTTTGTCTTGGAAAAATGTTTGTTAAGTCTGTTGAATTGTTGAACTATATGACAGTTGCCATCTTTTGAAGTGTTCAGGCAGCTTTTTATGACATCCTGGAGTTTTTACAGCCTGATAAACTCTGACCTAAAGACTGGTATGTGCAGACCTCAAAAGACACTTGGTCACCTACCCCCCTAATGCATCAGAACTTGGAAACAAAGAAACTGTTTAAATATTCGTGGACTGCCCCCCCCCCCCCATTAACACTTTTTCCAATCCTGAAAGACCCTGCAGACTAATTAATCCATGGAAGGTTCTGAAACCGGAACAAAACAGAGAACATATAGAAAATATGATATAGTGGAATACAGGGTCCACTCTATGAAGGCTGCCGGAACAAACTGGAAAGATAGAAAAATGTCAGCTCACCCATATGCAAAAATCTCCTGGATAACAGCCCTTTCGTGTTTCCTCTGGTGCATGAGATTCAGGAGTAAGATGCTTGGTGTCAAAACGCATCTAATTCCATTGCTTTACCTAGTGTTTGATGTTATGGTTTTAATACTTCAATAAAGATACCATCCATGCGAGTTCCCCAATATTGCCAAACCTTTTTCATCGTTATTGTATTTGTCCCACCTCCAGGGAATAAGGAATTTCTTTAATTTGTAAGTTTCTGTTATTTTCTCCCTTTTTATTTTATAACAGTTTTGCCGCGTGGTGTATTATTTTATTTTGTAATTCTTTTGTTTTAACATCTCTGTGGAAGTACTGAACGCCTTTTGTAATCAAAGCTTTCACTTTTAATTTTGGCCCCTGTATGCTCTGCAACCTCATAGCCTTGTCAAGTGTGATTAGCTGTGTGACTGCTAGAGAGCCGAGTCTGCATGTCTAGTGGTGTGACAGGGTGTCTGCTTTAGAGGCAAGAGCGGATGTAGAGTGGTCCCAATAAGTATTGGCAGTGGATCTATACTTGGAATGTGAGACTGTATGAGGTGTGATTTATCCTCAATTTGTGTCCCGAGTGAAAAGTGAACGTAAGTTTGAGTTAAATTTGACCCGTACAGTCGCACCCCAATTCAAGTGACAAGACAGCGTGTCATTGCCATGACAGGGGTGACATCACTTTCTCACAGCCTCATTTACATAATAAAGAAAATATGATTTTTAGAATGGTTTTTGACTGCATCCAGAGAGCTTCACCACAGGTCACAGTTGGTAGAAAGGTCCATCTGCAATTAGGGGTTGTCTGTAAGTCAGGTGTCCTTAAGTTGGGGACCGCCTGTACTCGTATTCTCAATACATATCCTGAGATCTAATTACTTTATCACTAAAAATCACACATGTCACTCTTAGATACCCACATATAGAGGTCGGCAGAACATTCTGCATATTTCGTCCAATTCACAAATAAGTGGACATAGTCTGCAATGCAGAGCTGGGTGATGTTATTGCATGAAAAGAAGCCTATAAATTACCTATTTTCTTGAGTGAGTTATTTTAGTAACTTTAATTGTTTGTCTGTGAGTTTTAAAACGGCAGAGACAGAGGTGATCTTTTATCAAAGGACATCTACCACCAGTATGTAAGTGTGCTTGGTTTATAATCCTGATGCCCCCCAGCATATGCGACGCACGTTGCAGAGCAGGAGGGGTGAGTATGTTCTATCTCCCCATGTATGGAGCAGTACAGTGTCACACGTGTGTGGCACCATACCACCACCAGGAGCCTATTGCAGTCTATAGGGAAATATATACAGTTGCAAGCGTGCTGCCATATATACATCCCCATGACGGATGTGTGAATGCACCCTGAAGCTGATATTCAAATATTTTACAAGTCTTACACCAAGCTATTATTGGCCAGCAAAACAGCTCTGTTCTCTGTGTAGTGACTGAACTGCATTACTGCAGCTCTGCTCCAGTTAAGGTCGGTGATGCATGGTGTCTTACCGCACAGTGACCACGCTGGGCAGCTGCGCTCAAATATAGATCATATTTCGCTGTTTTTACACCACAACCAGTCAGCATTCAATGGAGAGGGGAGGGTTGAAGAATGCTCACCCCTCCTCTGTCCTCCCACCTGCAATCGGCTGTATACCAAGTATTTTCCATTGCTTCCCCCATGACGGCCCCACTTGGAGGATGACCCCTTGACCTCTGTAGGGACAGGAAGCAGAGAAGTTAAATACCCACCCCTTGCATCTACACAGGGCAGGGACTAGAGAAATCTTTCCTCCGTTCCTTCCATCCAGAGGGGCAGGGAGAGGGGAGCATGTGTGGCGCGGGGATCCTCCTCTTACCACTTCGGTCCAGAGTTTAGTACAGAAGCCATTTGTATTTGTAAACTCAAGACATCATATCAGGATTTATTCCTGCACACCAGTAGTCTGAAGCAGCTTTGGGAAAAACTATCCGCCCTGCCAAATCTCCTTTACACATGCATGGTGCGCGGTGTACACACACTACCCTCCGGTCCAGGACAGCGATCGGTGAAGACGACCCTTCCTTGTTTGGCATCTCGGGCTGGTAGTGCCGGCTCTGTCCGCGACCCCGTGAGGTTTACGACACCAGGACTTCACCAAAATGGCGGCAGTGCACTCGATGCGCGCCAGAAGTGACGTTTCCAGTTGCAGAGTCCGGAAGCAGGCGCGTGGAGTGGTAAGATTAAAAGCTAGCGGGGACGCACAATGATCTGAGGTCTAATGCTCTGGTGTATCAGCGTGCTCTAATCCTCTTCTGCCTAGTCAAGGTACCTATTCAATGGAAACGCGGCCTGACATTATCAATATACACTCACCAGCCACTTTATTAGGTACACCATGCTAGTAACGGGTTGGACCCCCTTTTGCCTTCAAAACTGCCTCAATTCTTCATGGCATAGATTCAACAAGGTGCTGGAAGCATTCCTCAGAGATTTTGGTCCATATTGACATGATGGCATCACACAGTTGCCGCAGATTTGTCGGCTGCACTTCCATGATGCGAATCTCCCGTTCCACCACATCCCAAAGATGCTCTATTGGATTGAGATCTGATGACTGTGGAGGCCATTTGAGTACAGTGAACTCGTTGTCATGTTCAAGAAACCAGTCTGAGATGATTCCAGCTTTATGACATGGCGCATTATCCTGCTGAAAGTAGCCATCAGATTTTGGGTACATTGTTGTCATAAAGGGATGGACATGGTCAGCAACAATACTCAAGTAGGCTGTGGCGTTGCAACGATGCTCAATTGGTACCAAGGGGCCCAAAGAGTGCCAAGAAAATATTCACCACACCATGACACCACCACCACCACCCTGAACCATTGATACAAGGCAGGATGGATCCATGCTTTCATGTTGTTGACGCCAAATTCTGACCCTACCATCCGAATGTCGCAGCAGAAATCGAGACTCATTAGACCAGGCAACGTTTTTCCAATCTTCTACTGTCCAATTTCGATGAGCTTGTGCAAATTGTAGCCTCAGTTTCCTGTTCTTAGCTGAAAGGAGTGGCACCCGGTGTGGTCTTCTGCTGCTGTAGCCCATCTGCGTCAAAGTTCGACGTACTGTGCATTCAGAGATGCTCTTCTGCCTACCTTGGTTGTAACGGGCGGCGATTTGAGTCACTGTTGCCTTTCTATCAGCTCGAACCAGTCTGCCCATTCTCCTCTGACCTCTGGCATCAACAAGGCATTTCCGCCCACAAAACTGCCGCTCACTGGATGTTTTTTCTTTTTCGGACCATTCTCTGTAAACCCTAGAGATGGTTGTGCGTGAAAATCCCAGTAGATCAGTAGTTTCTGAAATACTCAGACCAGCCCTTCTGGCACCAACAACCATGCCACGTTCAAAGGCACTCAAATCACCTTTCTTCTCCATACTGATGCTCGGTTTGAACTGCAGGAGATTGTCTTGACCATGTCTACATGCCTAAATGCACTGAGTTGCCGCCATGTGATTGGCTGATTAGAAATTAAGTGTTAACGAGCAGTTGGACAGGTGTACCTAATAAAGTGGCCGGTGAGTGTACATTGACTCAGTGTTATATATGGGCTGTATATTTTTTTCAGGCAATACCATATTGGGCCAATTTATTGCCTTACCTCACGGTTCTGTGTGTTCAAGGCAAGTATGACCAGCATTCCCATATATATATATATATATAATATGACGGTTATATGGAATATACTAATATATATATGTGTGTATACATAGGTGCTGTGTATAACCATTGGCAACGTGGAATCTTGCGCTATGGATGTTGTCTATAGATCCCCCGCCTATAGCTCCTGTGAGTGGTTTCGGGGTAACTGTTACTGTGGGTTATATCCTAACATACACAACTTATTTTATGCTTAAATTTAAAATTTTAAAATGTAGTATTACTATTCTTAGATAGTAACACTATTCTCCTTCTCTGTTGGTAGGAACCGAAAGAGAAGGAGAAGTATAGAGAATCTAAGGATCTGCCTCCCAAAGATGCAGGGAAAAGAAAAGTTACCTCCCGCCGATGCAACATGTGCTTTTACAAGTTATCTAACGACTATAAGAAACCAGTTTGCAAGGACTGTATTGATAACCTCTTGAGAGAGGAAAAAATCATAATTTATGGACGAAATGAGGACTTTTATAAAAGGGGAGGTTCAGTGTTCGTTAGCTTCATCGCTTGCTAACCTCTTGCCTCAGGAACCTGTACAAAAAAGACAGAGTAGAATACCAATCGGAGTCCGATATAGAGTCAGTAGAGGGTTCGGTCAAGGACTCCTTAGATTTAGATTCATTTCCATCTACATCTGCAGTTAAAATGGAATCTAAATACCTGTATGTCTGAGGATTTAGATCCCCTATTGAAAGCCATGAGAGACACGCTGAAAATTGAAGAGGTTGAAGAACCGACATCTATTCAGGATGAACTCTTTGGGATCCTTAAGGCAAAAAAGAGACGCGTCTTTCCGATCAATAAGACCCTGAAGGATCTAATCCTTGAGGAATGGAGAGAACCAGAGAATAGAATATCCATATCAAGAGAATTTAAGAATAGTCTATCCTTCGAGGAAGAAGAATCAAAGATCTGGAATTCCTTTCCTAAAGTAGATGTCCAGGTCACGAAAAATTGCGAAAAAGACCGATCTTCCCTTTGAAGATTCTATTCAACTCAAAGATCCCATGGACCGTAAAGCAGATAGCCTGCTGAAGAAAACATGGGAATCGGCTATGTGGAATCCTAAATCGAATATTGCCACTACATCAGTCTCTCGTACCCTTTTTTTCTGGTTATCTGAGCTAGAAAATCATATCAAGGATGGTACACCAAGAGAGGTTCTCTTAGAAACAATACTATACTTAAATCAGCAGCAGCCTTTGTCGCAGGCGCCTCAGCAGAGGGTGTAAGGTTTAGCGCTAAAAAGGGAGCACTTTCCAATTCAGCAAGGAGAACGATCTGGTTAAGACAGTGGACAGGAGACTTCAGGTCCAAATCGAAACTGTGTGGCCTTCCTTTCCAAGGGGATTACCTCTTCGGACATGAGTTGGATACCATTCTTGAGAAGGCAGCCGATAGGAAGAAGGGCTTTCCTGAGGCAAAAACGGCTCAGAAGAAGCAGTCCTTTCGGGACCAGAAAGAGAACAGATTTCCCTATAGAGAGAAAGGAAAGCAGGGGAAATGGAGCTACCCCAAAGAGGGTAGAGAAAGGGGTTTCCTCCTTAGCTCCAGCAACACTACCCCATCATTTAGAAAATAACACCAGAGTGGGGGGAAGACTCCTGGAATTTTGCCAGCAGTGGACAAACATTACGCAGAATCCATGGATTTTAACGTTGTTGAAAGACGGTTACAAGCTGGAAATTACATCTCTTCCTCCCCAAAGATTCTTTCTCACCAGGCAACCATCTCCAGAACTTGCTCTTCAGTTGTGGTTGGAAATTCAAAAATTACTAAATCTGGACGTCATCATTCTGGTTCCAGAATCACAAATATTTTTTATAAAAAAAAAAAAACAACAACGGTGCATTCAGGATGATATACAACCTGAAAGATCTGAATCAGTACATCCTATACAGGAAGTTCAGAATGGATACAGTAAGCTCGGCTATCACCCAAATTCCTCCAGGACCCTTTATGTGCACAATCGACTTACAGGATGCCTATTATCACGTGCCAATACATCTAGCATCCCAGAAATTTCTCAGGGTTGCGGTCCTCAACCCAGAAGGGATCATATGCCATTTCCTTCGGAATATCCTCGGCTCCAAGGACGTTTTCGAAGATTATCATCGAAATAGTGGCCTTCCTAAGAACAAAAAGGATAATTATAATCCCGTATCTGGACGATCTATTAATTGTGGCAGGATCCAAACAGGAGCTAACCTATCACAGGGACTTTACAATTGCCATCCTCAAACAGTTGGGTTGGATCATAAATTGGAAAAAATCAGCACCCATGGCCCCTGTGGTCTCTCCAGACGGATGCAAGTCGGTCCGGATGGGGGGGCAAATTTCGAAGGATCCCTTGCTCAAGGGAAATGGCCTCTATCCATACAAAACCGCTCTTCCAATTACCGGGAGTTGAGAGCAGTGTGGGAAGCCATGAAGGTCAGCGGAGATCTAATGAAATCCCACCATTTAAGGACAACGTTACCACAGTGGCATATCTACGCCACCAAGGGGGCACCAAGAATATCGATCTTCTTCTTTTATCAGAAAAAATCTTCAGTTGCGCAGAGGAGAACGTATTATCCCCATCTGCAGTCCACCTGAAAGGAGAAGAAAATACAGTAGCAGACTATCTAAGCAGGAAATCAATCAACCAGAACGAATAGTGTCTGAACAACGAGGTCTTCAAACATCTAACCCAAAAATGGGGTGTTCCAGAAATAGACCTATTTGCAACCCGCACAAATGCAAAGACAAAACTTTTTTTCTCGCTAGACGGATAAACACCTATGAGCCAACTAAATGCGTTCAGACATCCTTGGAATGCGGCATTGATGTTTGCCTTTCCACCAATACCGGTAATCCCAAAAGTGGTACAGAAGATCCAAAGAGAGAAGGCAAAAGTAATTCTGGTAGTACCCTTCTGGCCAAAGAAGATATGGTTTCCATCACTCAGGAGGCTATCTCTGGAAGAAGCAATTCACCTCCCTCCTCGTGCGGACCTACTATTCCAGGGACCACTTCTACATCCAAATCCCCAGGCTCTCCAATTATCAGCTTGGATTCTGAAGGGGAATTGCTAAAATTCAAAGGCTTGTCCCACAAGGTCATATCTACCTTAAAGGCAAGTCGAAAACCTGTTACCCAGGCTATTTACTCCCGCATATGGAATAAGTTTGTGTCATTCTGTGGACCAAAGATTCCTAACCAGAACTCTCCTAATGTCTCCCAGGTATTGGATTTCCTCCAAGCAGGGTTCGACAAGGGCCTGAAGACCAGCTCTCTGAAGGTCCAGATATCTGCGTTAAGCGCCTTCTTCGATAGTCCTCTGGCAGATCACCAATGGGTAAGGAGGTTTATAAAAGCTACTTCCAGACTAAAGCCTACCATAAGAATAGCTGTCCCAAGTTGGGACTTGTCTATTGTCTTAAATTATCTTACTGGTCCTCCATTTGAGCCATTAGACTCAAAAAATATTAAAGAATTGACACTCAAGTTGACCTTTCTCATCGCCATAACATCGGCCAGGCGTTTAGGAGAAATACAGGCATTATCTATCAAAGAACCATACCTAAAAGTATCTGAAGATAGAATAACATTAATGCTTGATAAAAATTTTATTCCCAAAGTTTCCTCAAGCTTCCATCTAAGCCAGGAGATTATTCTGCCTACATTTTGTCAAAATCCGAAATCCCCGTAAGAAGAAGAATGGCACTCTCTTGATGTCAGAAGGATTCTTCTCTTCTACCTGGAAGCAACAAAGCATTGGCGAAAGGACTCAAATATCCTTCTGCAGTTCAACAGGAAAAATAAAGGCACAAAAGCTTCAAAATCTACTCTAGCAAGATGGATCAAGACTATTATTAAAAATGCCTATGTAGCTCAAAATATGTCTATACCTGAGACAATTAGAGCACATTCCACACGGGCCATGACAACCTCATGGGCCGAAAAAAGTGGAGCTTCCTTTAATGAGATTTGTAGGGCAGCAACATGGTCGAGTCAGTTGACATTTGTAAAACACTATAGGTTAGACCTACAGAATACAAAAGAACTAGCTTTTGGCAGAAAAGTACTACAAGCTGTTGTCCCTCCCTGAAAAATTAATTTATGTCTCCAAGTGGGGCCGTCATGGGGGACGCAATGGAAAATGGGAATTATTCTCACCGTTAATTCGGTTTCCATTAGTCCACCATGACGGCCCATATATATTCCCACCTATATGTATTATACTGTACTTTACTGAAAAATTGTGTGTGATTTAACATACAATAAATGAGTTGCATCCGCTGCCGGTGTAGTTATTTGGTAGTCACTGGAGTGTAGATGCAGGGGGTGGGTATTTAACTTCTCTGCTTCCTGTATTACAGAGGTCAAGGGGTCATCCTCCAAGTGGGGCATCATGGTGGACTAATGGAAACCGAATTAACGGTGAGAATAATTCCCATTTTCATCAAAACCAGTACAGTTTACCTCTAATTCCTTAACAAAAGAGACACTTGTCTGCAAGTACAATAGAAATCTTGCTCTGAATATATTCCCAGACAACACTAAATGCATAAAGCTGAGTTCTTTCAACTGTAAGAAAACCAATGACAAGCTGGTAGCAATGACAGATTACACTATGAAAGTCAAGGTGGAAATTCACCCTTCAGTTCATTTATTTTTAAACACAATTTTTAATGAGACACTAAATGCTGCACCATTTGTGTATATTTTCCCTGGTCTGGAACTTTTTATTTGATTAAATAGAAGCATGTCTGACAATTTGCTTTCTACATTTACCCTTCCAGCAGATAAGGGCTGAAGCAAGTTTTGCACTACAGCATACATTGTTATTTTGACAGATCCTGCATAATTCGCTTTGTTCCATAAGTCATTTGAGTTAAACACATGCTTACCTTTAAGGCAACTACAATCAAAAAATCCTTTTTTTGGACAAAATATATATATATATATTTTTATCATTGCAGAAGTAAATTCAGGATTAAGCACCTGCTTCTAAAATGCGCATTCATGCTTGCAATAATGAATTCATATATTAGAATAACACTCGCATATGTTAAACACAAAGCCACCTCAGCCTGATTCAGTTTTAAGTTGCAGCGCCAAAACAACCATGTCAACATCTTTTCTGCTTTTAGCCCTGCAATGCCCCTAGCACATACACCTGGTATGTTGTCCTTGCAGATCAGGTTAGTTGGATGTAAGCAAAGGATGAAAGGAAAGAGAATTTAGGAATCCTGAAAGGAAAACTTTACTTTTTACAAAGCAACCATTGGGCTGATGTGGCCCTTGGTTTAATTGAGCTTGACATCCCTGCTCTATGAGGATCCATGGTATTTTCATCACTGTTCTTTGTGGTATTCACAGGATAGCTTTGATCATTACATTCATTCAGTTGATCTCCTTAACCCCCTTTCTACCACATCCAATTTCAGTTTTTTTCCTCTAGTCTTCCAATTGCCATAATTTTTTAATGGTTCCATTTACAGAAGCATATGAGGGCTTGTTTTATGTGAGACAAGGTCTACTTCTTAATATTACCATTTAACCCCTTCACAACTGCCATACGGCTGGATACAACCTATTTGTGCATTCCCCATGCAGAAAGGCCATTTATAAACCTCATGACGGTGTCCAATTTCAAACACCTGAACCCCGGCACATAGAAACACAATTCTGGTGTCTTATGATATATATTGTGTATGGATGCTTCACAAAACCAGAGATATCCATGCTTGAAGTTGTAATAAAAAAAGTTAGAATCGGAATAGAAAGTTGTGCACAAAAATCTAACTTTTAGAGTGGATATCGCCAATTCTGTTAAGCATCCATACACAATACTTATATCAAAGGGGAAACTCTCCTGCTTAATATGAAATTGTGTTTTTAGGTGCAAGGGTTCAGTAGATATAAGCATTTGAAGTGCCTCTCCCCCCTCCAGCTTTTCAGCTGAAGGCAGCATGTAGAAGCTGCAGGAAAGACTTTCACTTTGCAGAAGTAGATACACCCTCTACATCAGTAGCTGAACCTGGGAAAGGGTTATGGAATAATGCTGTACATATTTATAACATATTATGGTAAAAGGTACTACTTATAAAAAAAAAAATTTTTCAAAGAACAGTTTTTCCACATTTATAGTCAATTAATGACAAATTTTATAAAGAAAAAATATGTAATAAAGCTTTTATCAAGTTATAGGGACTCATTTACGAAGGGTCACGCTGCTCATTTTCGTATTTAGGTATTTAACAGGTGTCTGTTTTGGCGCAGCTGCGCTGGCTTCCATGCGACACAAATTTGGGGGCGTACGATCGGATGATCCAACAGGATTTAATTTTCAAATTGTGTCACAAGACAACGCACTTACTTACACCAGGAAGAAGGCAGACCTGAGCGGGGAAGCGACACATGCAGGATATTGTGTGCACGATCTTCGTGAGCTCCAGCCCCCTGTAGTATATAGCCTGCCAGCCCCCTGTAGTATATAGCCTGTATATAGTATATATTACACTATATAGTATTATAGTATATAGTATAATGCCTGTAAGAAAAAAGTGTACTCACCTTCCGATGTTACCCTGGCCAGTCCTTTTCTATACAGCGATGCTCCAGCATCGGCTCGGTGTCCCAGCGAGCGTCTGACTTCACCATCCCTGCGGCGGTGCAGGGTCCACGGAGCTGATGCCGGAGCATCGCTGTATAGAAGAGGACCTGCCGGGGGGGCATAGGTAGGTGAGTACACTGGTTTGTTTCACACTCGAGTATATATGGTAGTTATATCTTCTAAAGACTTTAAACTGAAATTAGACTCCCAAGCTTGAATTTCAGAAGTCATTTAGAGGCCAATTTCGCCCTTGCTGCTGCAAGAGGATCATAGTTTAAATTACCTTGATAGACCTTCCAACGATCGATTAAGAACAGACAATTTCTGCTTCTCTGTGTATGAATTCAAGGGGTTGAATTTTTATTATTATATTTTATATATACATATTAACTCAGTCCTTGCATATCGGACTTATATGTGGCAAAGGGGGATTAGATGTAGGACGAATTGCAAAGTGAGGAAAAGGATAGAGACAGAATAACTATTTTGGCGCAATGATGTCCTGTTTATAGTGCAGAATCGGGCAGTGTGTGTCTGCTTTCTCTGACTTCTCTCTCTGTGGGCTCTGTGGGAATTCCTATGAGAAAGTTGTAGCCTCTACAGACTCATGCAAAGATGCTTTGGACATAGCAGAAAGTAAAACCGAAAGTAAGCTGAGAGGCAGTTTTCTACTTTTGTCACTATATTGTGGACATCCTAGTATAAGTTTTAACTCCAAAAGGCAAAGGAACAGCAGCTTATTTTTGCAGGATCAATCATCTCTTTATGATAACCTGAGGATAGATCATCAATATGGAAAATGAGTGGAAAACCACTTTGTTGGACTAATAAATAAATATATATATATATATATATATATATATATATATATATATATATATATATATATATATAAAATTTAATACCATCTTCTAACAAATTAGAATAATATGAATCTCTTTCTGCTGATATGGATTTCAATAACGTCAGAAATATTGAAAATATTTATTCTTTTTTTGTTTTGGTAAAAAGGTATGTCCACGTTCCAAGCACCAACACCACTGAAAAGAAAAACTTAAAAGTACAAGAGTAACTACAGATTTTGCAAACAAAACAGCTGAGTCTCTAAATTGGGCCCACAACCTATAATGAGAATCCCAAGAATTATTATCAGAGGCCCATATCTCCTCCATATTTCTTACCCGATCCATTTCCTCAACCCATATCGGTCTGTAGGTGAAGATGTCAAGAAAATATTAACTGGATTTGTAACAGAGTTGTGTACCCATTGAGTAAGAATGACAAGTTTTGAACTCTTCTCACGGTCTTAATCATAATGTTATGAATAAGATCTCTGGAAGAGTTTGAAACACATAAATGTGTATGTATGTTCTGCACGATGTGTAATAAGTTTTAAGAGATCTTTTGTGCTGGAGCTGTTCAATAATTTTTGCTACTGTGTTCAAGAGGCTGTCCCATCATTCTGATATGATGGTGAGCTTGTATCTTGACATTCTTTTGTCTTTCCTAATGAAATTCTTTTAACTGGGCTCTTGAAATTTACCAGAAAGTTTGTATAAGTATAAATTCTTTGTACCAGGTCTCCCCTGGGAATACCACCCTCAACTCTTGTCCCAACTAGGGCACACAGAATACACAGTCTCCAGGTTCACCCTTATGCAACACAGCATAAAATAGGGAAACTGTGCGTGTGTACAGATCTCAATAGACAGCCTTTCAGGGGAATTCTGATCAGTGACAAGTTAATCCACCATAGTCAGTGAAGAAACAAAGCTATGAAGGTGTAGGTACTGAAACCAGGCCTCAAAAGTTCCCTACATTACCCAAGAAGTTATAGAGGGGTGCATCCCAGAAGCTGTAGCTACATCCCCAAGCCCACAGGGGACATCTCTGCCTGCATAGTGGAGGGGTTTGTCCACCCAGGTTTTCCAGGTTATCAGAATCTATACCACTTTGGAATGTACCACAAATGGTTCAAAAACCCCAATTTAAGAAATAATTTATCTGTCCCTGTTAGTCTTAGTCTAAACTTTCAAGGCATAAAGAAGGGGAAAAAAGTTCCCAAAAAGTTTGTGTGTGGGAATGGTGTACATTAGTTGCAGGTTTCCCAGTGTGTGTTTCATATGCTCTCCAGATTAAGTTGTGCACATCGTTGGGCATAGCTGTAGTGTAGGCATGATCTCCCTGGGAAGATGGTGCTACCATGTAGAATGCCAAAACGGCTGGAGTCAGGATAATGGCGAATAGAAGACGGGCGCAAACCAGATGAAGTCGTCAAGAGGTTGGCGAGGACTTCATATCATTTGTCATTTACTAAAATTGGATTATATCACAATGTGTTTTGACATCTACAATGACCCTTTTCTCAAGTGTATTTTTACTGGTTTCTTGGCTTGTCCTGCTTGTAGCCCAACAGAGGACAATTTTGTAAACCAATAGTACATGACTATCGGAAACTATGTAAAATTCTTAATTAAAGAGTACCTGTCACCTGTAAAAACTGCACTAGGAGCTGCTTACCAAAGCAGATAAAGTAAGCAGATAGCAAACACTGCTGCGCTGTACATTAGAAAACGCCGGACCGTGCTTTTAGCAGTAGGGCATATGCATCAGGGGGTGGGATTAGGAGGGAAGCTCTACAGTCACCTCTGGCATATGGAGTTGGAGGGAGTGAAGCAGTGCCTCGGACCGCCCCCTCATGAATACGCACAACTGCTTACAGCCCAGTCATGCATTTTCTATTGTACAGCGCGGCAATGTTTGCTAGCGTTAACAGAGGTTTCACTGCTGTGTCTGTTGTAGCACTGGGAACTGCTTACTTTAGTAGCAGCTCCTAGTGCAGTTTTTACAGGTGACAGGTCCTCTTTAAAGAAAAGTGTTCCTGTGTCCTTCTTTTTTTCTTGCCTTTCTTCCTTATTCCAGTAGTTTATTCAAATCAGCTAGTTTCTCCATACAGCACAGACTGATCAAATAAGAACTTGATAATGTTCCTAATGACTTTAACTCTTTAGTCAGTCTCTGAATAGTCTGATTACTTCAGAGAGCTGAATCATCAAAGGGATATTCTCTGTTAATATATATCTGCTCTATTAATTTCAGAAAATTAATTTCTAAAAACATTTGCTGCAAATGTTTATATAACCCCTTATTTAATTGGTTATTAATTCAGAATGCTTTAAGATACCCAGGTAACTTTGAGACTGTTTTCTCGTGACACATTGTACTTCATGTAAGTTGAAAAATCATAGTTATAAGTTTTGAACTACATTTTGTAAAATACGGAAATTATGCGAAAATTCAAAAAAATTCTCCATTTCCAAAGTTTGAAATTTTCTTCTTTCCTGGCAGACAGTCAGAGCACCTAAATAGCTTGAAATCTAACATTTCGCGAATGTCTGCATTATGTTTGCATGTTTTGGGGTTTTTGTGTTTTTTGCTTAATTTTATTGGGAATTAACAGCATAGCAATACAACTATAAACAAGGAATAACTCCAGCACGTCCACGGGAATACTTTTAAAAAATTTCTTCTTTTATTTCCTCTTCTAAAACATCTTCCACGGATAACAGAAATTACTGGACTGGACATAGAGTGAACACACCGACGCGTTTCATCCTAAACTGACTTATTCATGGTCATGTAGGTTGTTTGTGTTCCAAACATTTAAATGCAAAAACTCTTTCTCCCACCTGGAAGTGGGTAGGAATTCATTATCACATGACTGGTCCACCTCCCCAAGGTGTTCCAGCCCATTTTAACCAATGACTCATGTGTCAGATTGCTATAAATCCTTGTGCACAAACTCATGAATAAAAACCATATATAATATATATATTTATATGTGTGTGTGTGTGTTCAATTAACATTACAAGATATTTTTATTTTACTAGATTAGTACATCATTCTACATGAACAGTGTAAGAAAAAAGAATATTACTTGTTAGCTTCTTTCTATTGAGATGCCTACTTTATATACACCACTTGCCCTATGGGAATATGATGTTAACACAAACTGATTGGGTCATTTTATATACATGACTGTTTACGTTGGGATATTTTTGTATATAATATGGGATTTAATGCATGTACAAAAACTATATGTTGACAATGTGACAACATTTTTATGGTTACATTCGTGTTTTACCATAATTGTTGTAGTGCTAATTAAACTCACTAGTTTGCACTTGCTTGAGAAAGACTCCAGCCACTAGGAGTGAAAATTATAGCATAAATCAATTTTTTCATCTTCAATCTGGAGAGCTGGCATTTTTTTGTCAGAGTTCTGGGCTCGTTCACAACTCATCCGTTCACACAGGAGAATGGCTTTGTGTCATAACATTGTGGCCTATTAGGGCATATGTAGATCCCAGTTTTTTGACAATTAGGTATAAAAGTTGATTTGGAAATCTCTCTTTATTACTCTAAATATATGTTTTTTCTACAGATTCAGGCATTTCTCTACCATTTAGATAATACATCAGGTAATACTGCCATATTACAAAGGATGAACTTTCATGTCCTTGACTAAGACACATCTATTGTCCCCACTTAATCATAGCTTATGTCTCAGAGCAGATAAGCAAAGTACATAAACTAATGCAGTGCCCTACATCTATAAGTGTTTTTCCATTGTAAATAATAAAAATGAAATCTGTTCAGGCAACTCAACAATAGGTTAGTTAAAGTGTAAATGTAAAGTTACTGACAAAAATTGTATTAGCACAGCTGGAGAGAGCCTCAGATAACTATTCCAACGATACCTGTATCATGCTTCTGGCTGCTTCCTATCCTGAGATATATCAAATTAGATCAAATTAGATTCAGATTCAGCTTATTCTCATGTGGGTGGCCACTACCTGTTTGTGACATCAGCTCACTGCACTGAAGTCAGAAGAGGAGAGCATGTTTGTAATTGGCCGATCTGAAGCATGTGAAGGTCCTACTGGATCACACAAAGCACTTTCAAATGATGCAGGACAGATCATTTGTAATTGGCCAGCCTGAAATATGTGATGAGTCACATACTTGTGACATCACTACAGACCCTACATACCATCTCAACAAGCCTCCTGTCTTCTCTAGCTATACTATGCAGTTTCACATGGCAAATGGAGATTAGCCTGAGGGGCAAGTAAATTAGAGAATTGTTTATTTTTGCTTAGTGCAGGGTCAGGCAAACGTTTTATACTTTACAGGTGTACTTTAACATTGGGCCACCATTTAGAATTGGTAAATTGGCTCAAATTTTGCATAGAGTGGGAGATTTATTATGAATAATGCAACTGAATTCTACATTAAAAAGAGTTTGCAATTCCTTTTACCACTTTTATTAATGGTTACTTGTACAAAAAGGACATGGCCTCTGAAATAGGGGGTGTGGATTTGCATGAAAAGTGAGTGCAGCAAAAAAATTTCGTTTTTGCCCAAAAAAATTTTGTTGTGCTTTACTCATTAACTTTTTTACTCAAAGAGCTTTTAGATCTTTTTATAAAAAATGGTTGCCAAAATGCCGAAAATTGGTAATTTGGACATTTTTATTTTTGTTTATGTTAGTGTAAGTTTATACTGTGATAGACTGGGGACTTTGGGACTCATGGATATCTAACATGTTTATGAATTTGTTTATATATGCATTCTAGGGAAAAAAAATTTTTTTCCTATTTTTAGTGTATTGTTTTTAGCATTCATTTCAAAAATATGAATGTATCCTGTTATACCAAAAATCTAAAGGCAATATCGGTGTGAAATTTATATTTATAAAATGGACAGAAAAATATTTATAAAAATGACACAACTGCAATAACTACGGGGCCCGCGTGGTTATTGCATACATAAACCATATGTAAATAAACATAACTAGCATCGAACTACAAGCCCCAGTGGACTGATAAACTCTTACAATGCATGTGTGCCTCGTTTCCATTCTCCAAGCCTTGTTTTCACAACATGAGAGGAGAGGAACACGCCATGCTTAGTTTTTACTGTAGAGGTACTGACGGGACGACAGAGGCCAAACGCCATTGAACCCCGAACCCTTGGTGGTGGGGGAGGTACCACCAGTTAAACTTGCAGAACCTCTAAAATGCAGAGGCAACTAGGCAACTATTGAGCACAAATTGACCACAACATCTAAAGGGGTTAAACAAATGGGATTATCACCATTAACTGAGGCTACATTCACACGACCGTTGGGGGGCATATTTATGGCCCCCATAGGCCGGCAATGGGCGCATGGAATGGTACTTGTGGCACCGTACCGCTCCATACCTGTGAAAAGATGTCCTATCTTTCCTTGTATGCCGGCACAGTGCGCCATGCATCTCTATGTAGAGGGGCGGGGCAAGCAATGCTTACCCCCTCCTCCTCTCCCATGCGCTGACATGCTACACCTCGGCGGGCACATGTTAGTTTGAATGTAGACTATTTCTGTGAAAAGCGGTTACATATTTTCTCTATTGGAAAAACTCTCATATCATCATTTTAGTTTAAAATATGCTGTAAATTCAGTTGTTTACATCTCTACAGGACTGGGCATCTGTAAAAAGCATGTGCTGCTTCCATTCAATCAATCAGACATGCTGCCAATTACACTGTCTTACCGTCACAATTGTAGGTAGCATTGAGTTAAATTGCAGGTAACATAAAGCTGCTGTTTCCATGCTGTGAAATTGGCCTGTGTATTATTTCAACACAGCAAGCTGTCAACTGCTGCTCTTTCCATTGCTAGAGAAAAGAGATCATCTACAATTTGAAACACCATCCATCCCATTACACTGTACTTCATGTTCATTCCCTGGATTTCAAATCTCAGAATTTCCAGATTTTACACCTAGAAAGTTATGTAGAAAATAAGCTTCTTGCTTCTGAATTAAAATATAATTATATCTTATGTCCAAACTGCTGTTAATGTCACCCAAATGAACAGTATCCTCAAAATGGAAAAAATATATTTATTTAAAATGTAATGCAATGTAGAAATGTTAACGCCGGCGGAGGTCATGGTGGTTGAGAGATCTGTCTCTTTCTCTGTTCCCGATGTAACCAATTTTTTTTATCTGTACATCCCAACCAGATTGTTTGCATTATCCCGGGAATCGATTGTTGACCTCTGTCTATTGGTGTGGAAGTGGCACACCTTGTCAAAGAGTTTTTTCTATGCATATCTTTTAATTCTTATTGCAATGTCTGACCTCATGATGGAATATTCCAACAGATCTGTCAGCCTTTCAGATATATTATCAAATACATGTACAGGCAGTCCCCGGGTTACATACAACATAGGATCAATAGGTTTCTTCTTAAGTTGAATTTGTATGTAAGTCGAAACTGTATATTTTATTATTGTAGATCCAGACAAAAAAACAATTGGAGTTTCAAAATTTTTTGCTGTAATGGGACCAAAGATTATCAATAAAGCTTCATTACAGACACCTTACAGCTGATAATTGCAATCTGGGACTATACTAAAGCATCCAGAGAGCTTCACCAGAGGCCACAGTGGGCAGAGGGGTGTGTCTGTAACTAGGGTCATCTGTAAGTCTGGTACCGCCAGTAGGGGACCCCTTTAAGTAGGG